>NW_026782502.1:0-1221146 GCF_031769215.1 Ylistrum balloti
AAAATGTCTTCTCAATTAATCAATTTCATTGATTATTGACATCTTATTGTTGTACTTACAGTCACTTGAGTTTCTTAAAAGTTGCAATTTGACTTTTAATTAGGCCCAAAATGATAATACTGCAATGTCTAATTAGCTCTCGAGGGGTATTGGTTAGACTATTTATCTCATTTCATTCCATTCACCATGAAAACAAAACTCTAAAAAACAGTCGACAATTAATGACAAATATTGAGCCTAGGGCAGGGTAAAATTGATGAATCAAAAGTGTTGAACTGAAAGTGGACGCAGTTGACATAATACTGAAATTTCTGAGATGAACAAATACAGTACATATATCAAAAAGTTCAATTGTACCAATAATACTTTACACATTCACACTGGGACTTTACACATTCACACTGGAACTTTACACATTCACACTGGAACTTTACACATTCACACTAACACTTTGCTAGGTTTATCCTAATCTTTATTAAAATACTTTCCGGGAATCAGATTTTAATTGACATCTTCATTATTCCTAATCTTCATATTGTAATCGTTCACATGCATCAATCTTCAACAGAATCAACGAGACATCATGTCAGAAAGACAAAAACTAAAATTAAGCTAAAACTATATATATTAACTTCACATGTAAACCTTAAAATTAGCATAGCTGTAGAGTTCCCGTACGATTTCATACTCTGGCCTTTGGCCGTTGGGGTACTTATAAATTATCTCCGATCAGAAATTTGAAAGAGCTAGACCTACAATAGCGCGGACAGTGACAGATATTTTAAAGTAAAATCGATATATTACCCAGACAGATTCCTAGATCTATTCACGGTAGCGTAAGTAGTACAGTACAATATTACGGATAAGTTTTTTTTCTGGTTAATTTCCGATCTGTTGGGCCACTGACAGAAGTGACTGCGATGAGACCATTATGAAACGATCATTCCAAAATAAATCCATTTCAAAATACTGAAATACTTTACGGAAGCAACAAAAATGTGCTAGATGCTTACATAACATTTTTCAAATGCATACTGCTTCAAGGGAAAAGTCTTGAAAATATTTTGAAAAAAAAGTGCTATGGCGGCAGTGCCCAGCTTGCGCGTCGCCGTCAAGCCTAAATTCAATAGACGCGAAGGCTCATTCCAAATGAATTGTTGCAAAAAATGCAATTGATAGTTCAGTATAAGTATTGACTTCAAATTCAGCTAACATATATATATATATATAAAGATACTTACCTACATGAATTACCCGCCATCTTCTTTCAGCCGCCGTCTTCTTTCATGAAGGGTCCAGCAGCACAGTGCACCCCGGCTGTTTCCGTCAAAATTTTATGCTACTCTAAATCATTCTTATTTTAGTTTCATTTTTATTTTCAACTACATATATCAGTATTTTTAATAGTTATCAACAGTATTAAACGGGAAGTAAATTTTCGAAAAAAGAAAAATAGAAAGATATACAAATGTATATGACTCCCACAATGCATCGCACGGAAAAGAAAGTTAAGCCGCCATATTGGCATCGCCTCGCAAAATTTACCACCATAAACGTGAGTCTTTGTCATTGTATTTACAAATTTCGATGTCTGATTATCATTAATACACAACACAAAACATTTTCTTGATGTACAGGTAATGAAGAAAATGTCGATAAGGTTGTTTCATTTAATGACTAGCATCAGCAACTTGTAGGGGCGATAATCCAATGATTACGGTAATGTCCGGCAGATGGAGTAGGAGTAAACTTTCGATTTATGAACCAATGAAAACGAAGTACTGATACTCAGCCTCAGGGGCGATAGCAACATGCTGAAGAGCATTGAAAATGCTCTTAGCATAAAAAGTAGATTTTGATAAGGATGATACCTATGTAAATCTTTATTTCAATCTTGTTTTGTCACAGTTCAATCAATTTGAGCTAGAATCCAGATTTTGTTGATGTGTATTTTCTTAGTTGTAATGGAAAATATAACACAAACACATCAATACAGGACATATCAACTTACTTGCTGTTGCGTTCACCATTGTAGAGAGCCGAGAGGTTTGGCATTTGGTCACTTCGGACAGTGTCCACTACAAATACCGTGGCTTTCTTAGACATCGGGAAAAACAGCCCAAACATAGACTTTGTCCCACTACAAAAATGAAATGAAAATATGATATCTACAGATCAATTCATAAATTTTGTTTCATCTTTCTTAATTTTTCATACAGAAATCTTCACCTTCCCTTTCATAACTTTAATGTCAATTCTTCATATTTATAAAATTTCAATTATCACAGTGAAATGTTCACCTAACAAAATCATTACAGTGAAACCTTCACCTTTCTAAATAAGTACAGAAGAATTACAGTGAAATCTTTGTAATTCCCCAAACATCTACTTCTTCTTGAAATAATCAAGAAATAAAAATAATATCAAACTATCTGTTGAGTTTCATGTGCTTGCTGTAAAAACTGGAGATTTTTAAATAATAAACGTCAGGTGTCTCCTACACACACAAATACATGTTTTCCTCAACACCTATCACCACATTTATTAATTAACAAATTATTACAAGCAGTGAGTCTAGCAAAATTCTAAATTTAACATTTTCAGGTAAACAGAATATGCTAATAAGTGACATTTTTATTAAAATAGTGTAATATTTAAAAAGAATACTGAGAATGTGATGATTTGGGAGACATCTACTTACCAGATGTGGTGATACAGATACAGATGTTTGATGGAGCCAGGTTCTAAGTAAGTAAACTGGGCAAGTGTGCGAAAGTCAAGGTTCTCCATGTCAAACGTATCCGTCTCCTGAAACAACAGGTAACAGTTGTAAATCATGTACTCATGGCCATTTTACATACATAGTAATTCATGTATTTATCACCTCAACCCCACTTTGTCCTACATATATATATGACCTTAGCCCCAATTTGTCCTATTTGTATATATGACCTTAACCCCACTTTGTCCTATATGTATATATGACCTTGACCCCACTCTATCCTACAAGTATTTATCACCTCGACTCCACTTTGTCCTACATGTATATATGACCTTGACCCCACTTTGTCCTGTGGCAGGACACATTAATCTTACTGCTCTGGATGGTATATGGTTGGACTCCCAATTGTAGTTCAATAGAAAGCCGCCACCTACTACACAGAGGCCCCACTTATATTGACCCTGGCTGTTTACAGGGAGATAACACAGCAAACAAACAAACCACTTCTATACCCTTCTAAATATATATCTATGACCTTGAATCTCTCCTATTGACCCTGCATACTATAATTTTGTGACCTTGACCCTCACTTATTGATTCTGTTTACTATAATTTTGTGACATTAACCCTCTCTTACTGACCCTATATGCTATAATTTTGTGACCTTGACCCTCTCTTACTGACCCTATATACTATAATTTTGTGACCTTGACCCTCTCTTACTGACCTTGTAAATTATGACCTTGACCCCAAATATTTACTGTGTTTACTAGTTATGCATGACTCACCCTGCCAGACATGTACTTGGCAAAGTCGCGGTTGACAGTAGCTACACATCCTAGACGTACAAGGGCACGGAACTCTAAGGGCACTTGAGTCTCATACACACCCTCAATGTCTGGGGATGACAGATCCGCACTGATCTCACTGGGAAGGAATAACTTTGTTATCAATTTACTGTATGACAATTTCATTGATTACTTAGGAAGGAACCTATAATAACAACATGATAACCTGTATCTGTTGTAACTATCGATTTTATAGACAATTAGAGGTAAAACAATTCAGTATCATTCTGCATGAAATGTTTCATTTACCAGTTTTTAATTTGAAAGATTAAAATTTTGTACAAAATGCCTGTTCAAAAATCAAAAACAGTAACTTCATAGAGAACTGTAAGATGTTCAGAATTTCCATCTTTCAAAGGTAAATCTTTAATTCAGAGTTACAGAGTCTGAGGATCTCTTACTTGATGTGTTCCTGATAGACGTCCTCAGGTACGCTGTACTCGTACAAGTTAAACACAGGGTGGGACCGTGGTAGTGTCTTTATCACCTTCCTCCACACTGTAACATGAGAAGCATACATTTTCATTACCAGACTTCTGAACTGTGACTTTTGATTTTTGATTATTTTCTATCGATGGAAATTACACAGTTTTTGTTATCTATATTATTGAATAGGTTCAATAAACCCAATCTGATCAATCATAACCTCATTAGGACATTCTCTTCTGATCCCTGACCTTTGACATAAATCCATGTAAACCAATCTTAACCTCAATAATACATTCTTTTCTGACCCCTGATGACTTCTAACATAAACCAAAGTTGATCAATCATGACCTCATAGGTACTTACTGACCTATGACCTATGACATTTAACCAGAGTTTTCTGACTTAAGACATATAAACTGGCAGAATACCTGAACTTTGAACCCTAATACCTAGAATGTCTATAGCATCCTTAGTTATACTTACGAGCACCTTCACCCTCCTTTGGCGACTTCTGATTGACGTAAAAGATACGAGGTACATTAAGTTTCATAGCGTGGAGATCACTGCCGATTAGCGCCCATAACTTGAACTGACCCGGGTAGCTAGTCTCCATAAGCTTAAATACAGAAACGGTTCAATTGTATTATCGTCATAACAAACAGTGATAGCAGTACATCTGTCATTTATGAATAAAAGAGTGTATTTTTTATTTCTAACACTGATCTGACTTTTGAAAGGCCATTGACAGAGACCTACACGTTTGTTGTTCTAAGTATCTCAATTTCACCACAAGATCACATCATGAATATTGAACTTGAAAATTTTAATTGGAAAATTGTCATATCACAAATTTGTAATTATGTAATTATGGTTGTTCAATGGCAAATATGACATCATTTAAATATGATATTCCAGAACCAAATACTGTGAACTATGACAAAATGAAGCAGTAATATGTTTGTATGAGTTGAATACAGTGTGCCTGTGTGGTAACATTCTGTACCTGTACTATTTGCCAAGGCATATCCATAATACTACGAGCTGTTCTGCGCAGAAATCCTCCTAAACCGGTGCGACTACTGACAGCCCGACCTGAGGGAGCATCACCAAAGTCAATTCTTCTTCGTTTCCGATCCTGTCTGTCCTTTGCCTGTAGTTCCCATTTTTTCTTGTGGTACTCGAGCCAGACTGCACGCTCTTCCTATTTACAGTAATATTATTTGATAATTAAAGACATTTTAACATTGAGGTGGAAATTATTTCAGGCAATGCAGTCATCAAGATCTCCCACCCATGTTCTTTTGTAGAATATTTACATTTAAAGTTAACTACATGGAAAACTTAAGTAATGAAACCATTGATTGTTTACGTAAAGTTCAAGTTCTGTTGAAAGTGACCAATATGATAACAACTTAGTAACAAAATACTGTGAGTATTAAAATCAGCTGATCATACCTTTAATTTCCGTTCTTTTATCCAACGGTAATGATAGAATGTCACTTAATTTCAGTGACACTGGATCAATTAATGATTCTATTACCACTCAAGTATGACAAAACATTGAGATTTATACACATTAGTAAAATACAATACAGCATCTAATTGTCAGAAAGCTACTATAAGTAAAACAGATCATATCTGGTGAAAGTGCATCATCACTTCGAACATTAGAAAAAAACATTTTAGAGATTCCCTATTATAAGTTTATTAAGACATTTCACCACCTGGTGAAAAGACCTATTGTTAATGTTCTGTTTCCTATTATTATTATTCTTTTTCAATGATTCTGTGGCAAATCTGAATTGGTAACTGATATGTTTATAGTCTTTTAAAAGTCTCTTACTATTACTTCAGAAGATATTCAGGTCACAGCTGCCTCATCACATATATAGGAATCAGCTGATAATCACACTTAAGAGTGTGGTTTAGTCTGCTAAGCAAGTCTCTTATAAAATATGATCATTCCTTCGAAAGAAATGTGGAAAGAGATCCTCCAGACTGTTTCAAGGAATCATCCAATCAGGTAAGAGTACCATGATTAAATATACATGGAATTCACTGTTGATCAAATTTGAGTGAGGAGATTATGTAATAAGTTTACAAAGTAAGTCTCATCTAAATTCATTTGTTCCTTCAAAAGATACCGAGCCTTCAATAAGGGTGCTGAAAGATTTCAGTCATTCAAAAGATACCGAGCCTTCAATAAAGGTGCTGAAAGATTTCAGCCATTCAAAAGATACCGAGCCTTCAATAAGGGTGCTGAAAGATTTCAGTCATTCAAAAGATACCGAGCCTTCAATAAGGGTGCTGAAAGATTTCAGTCATTCAAAAGATACCGAGCCTTCAATAAGGGTGCTGAAAAATTTCAGTTAATCAGGTTATAGCAGCTTCATTAGGCATGTGCTGAATTTACCAACAATCAAACTTGAACAAGGGGTTAAGGTAACAAGTTAACCAAGCAAGTCTCATAAAAATCTGACCAGTCCTTCAAAAGATATCATGGCTAAAGCAGCGTCCGGATGGACGGAAGGACGGACAGACGGAACCCATTTGAATATCCACCCTCCAACTTTGTTGAGCAAGGGATAAAAAGACTACTTGCCAATTATTGTTGATAGTTACTATTCAAATTCAGAAAAAAGTTATTTTAACAGAGCAGAAAGTTGTGAATGAATCATTGGTATTTGGTGATTGGTATTAGTGAAGAATAAATGTTCTGAATATTACTGGAAGATGGATTTTGTAATTGACTGTTTTACTCTGTTGCAGACTGTTCATGTCACCCCCTACCTCCAGGAAAAAAAGATCATAGAAATTAAGAATAGGTTCCTTGACATAAGAATATTATTTGATCTACCTTTGTTTAACCTATAGAGAGTGCCATCCCAAATATTTCTCAACATGTCTGTGAACTCTCCAGTAAAAGTGACTCTTTCTGACTATTGTCTGCATTACAACACACATAAAACATTGAGTAATTAAGATAGCTAACCTTTGTTTTACCCATAGGTGGTGCTGGCCCCAATATTTCTCGCCATGTCTGTGAACTCTCCAGTAACTGTGACTCGTTCTGACTGTTGTCTGTGTTGTCGAGACTTGTTCGTTTCCGTTTGTGTGCTACGGCCATTCCAAGTCCAGGTTTGGAATGTGATTTACCTCCCACATCCTCTATATCGACAGAGTTCTGTGGTTCACTGTCTGGGAACAGTTCCTCGGAGGATTGCTAAGGACACAAAAATTTGTAAAAAAAGTTAATTGCCAGAACATAAGATTAGTTTACATTTCTAAAGATAATGGGTTTTGTCAAATAGAAATGATAAGAGAAGATTACAGTCTAGTGATCGGTTAAAATCAATACCGAATCAACTGTTAAAATCTGATAGGCTTTTTGATAACTGATTCATTTACCTGTGTCTATATTTACCTGGGGTTTCTGTATCAGTTGACCGATTCACTGATCTGTATCTATATTTACCTGGGGTTTCTGTAACAGTTGACCGATTCACTGATCTGTATCTATATTTACCTGGGGTTTCTGTAACAGTTGACCGATTCACTGATCTGTATCTATATTTACCTTGGGTTTCTGTATCAGTTGACCGATTCACTGATCTGTATCTATATTTACCTGGGGTTTCTGTAACAGTTGACCGATTCACTGATCTGTATCTATATTTACCTGGGGTTTCTGTCGTTGAGTTGGAGCAAATATCTCGCTGATCTTTTTCTGTTTGAACACATCGTTACGCTCCAATAACTTTTTGTGTAGCCAGTCAGGATGACGGATTCGAGGGACTGGATTGGCAACCTGAAAAGTCACAGTTAGGTCAAAAAGTTATATCGATTTAATACCATGTTAAACCACTGGATCTGAAAACAGTTCTATCAAAAGCAACTTTTCCACTTCTGTATAGTAAGGATGCTTTTTTCCACGATGACTCAAATTTCGATGGTTGAATCAAAAGTTGGAAGCCAAATACTATTTTTTTTTCAGAAGTGCATTTTCAAAGTATCAATTGTTTAAGAGTTTTTTCCGTCCTTCAAAACAACTGCAAAAAATAAAAGCACATGAAAGTAGTACTTGTTACAAGAATATAAAATGTATTTGTTGTTTGAAACGTTATTTAAATGCTATGTTAATAAATAGTACCAATGTGAACTAGCTGTGCCAGTACTCGACAGGCAGATTTTGTATCAATATTTACCATTTGTAGAGCTGCTGGGATAGTAATGATCTTCATAACAGACCCACCAAGTCGTTCTACATAGTACTCCCAATCAAGGATCTGAACGAGAAAAAAATAATTTCATCAACATAATTTTCTTGCGCAATTTGTCTGCAATATTTGTGAATTAAATTTGTTAATTGTAAGTGTAATGACAAGATATCTTACAAAAGTGAAAATTTTCTTTATCAAATTGCTATTTCTTTAGAGGCATATTGTTAATGAAACATACACAAATACCACTAAATTCTTCAATGTATTGAAAGTATTAAATGTATTGAATTTTATAAAAACAAAAATTTAATCCAAGCTGAAGTTAATTATTCCTGAAGCTTGCCTCTCGGATTTCAAAATCATTAGCAGCAGGACTCTTCAGCCATTTTCTCAGATAATGTTTCCGGACACTTGGCTCCGCTTGGAAAATTGCAAGAGGTATTGCTCTGTAAGAAAAACATTACATTATAGTGTTTTTACTCATTATTAGAAAAATGTAACCTGTCTAAACAGACTAGTACTTTAGTGTCACCTGTCTAAACAGGCCAGTACTTTGAAGTGTTACCTGTATAAACAGATCAGTTCTTTGTAGTGTTACCTGTCTAAACAGGCCAGTACTTTGTAGTGTTACGTGTCTAAACAGGCCAGTACTTTGTAGTGTTACGTGTCTAAACAGACCAGTACTTTGGAGTGTTACCTGTCTAAACAGGCCAGCACTTTGAAGTGTTACCTGTATAAACAGATCAGTTCTTTGTAGTGTTACCTGTCTATATAGGCCAGTACTTTGTAGTGTTACCTGTCTAAACAGACCAGCACTTCACATAGTGAACACTGTATAAACAGACCAGCACTTCACATAGTGAACACTGTATAAACAGACCAGCACTTCACATAGTGAACACTGTCTAAACAGACCAGCACTTCACATAGTGAACACTGTCTAAACAGAGCAGCACCTCACATAGTGAACACTTTCTAAACAGAGCAGCACCTCACATAGTGAACACTGTCTAAACAGAGCAGTACCTCACATAGTGAACACTGTCTAAATAGAGCAGCACCTCATATAGTGAACACTGTCTAAACAGAGCAGCACCTCACATAGTGAACACTGTCTAAACAGACCAGCACTTCACATAGTGAACACTGTCTAAACAGAGCAGCACCTCATATAGTGAACACTGTCTAAACAGAGCAGCATTCTTTACACTATTTTGAAGCTCATTTTAAACTTGTGTTGATAATGTGTTTATAAAATACCTTTCAGTGACCGGGGCACCATCTGGTTTTTTGGAGATGACATAATTACAGCTGACACCGGCATCTTTAACCATCTGGTCACCAAGAAACTGAAAGTTCAAAGACTATCATAGTTAAAAGATCACCAAGTATTACCAAGAACTGCCGATCAAATGTTATCAGAGTTCACAAATCACAAGGGATTACCAAGAACTGCAGGTCAAAGGTTATCAGAGTTCACTAATCATAAGGGATTGCCAAGGAACTGCAGGTCAAAGGTTATCAGAGTTAAAAATCACAAGGGATTACCAAGGAACTGCAGATCAAAGGTTATCAGTGATCACTAACCACAAGGGTTTACGAAGGAACTGTTAGGTTAAAAGTTATAGGAATTCACAAATCACAAGGGGTTACCAAGGAACTGCAGGTCAAAGGTTATCAAGAGTTCAAAAATCACATGGGATTACCGAGGAACTGTTAGGTTAAAGGTTATCAGTGATCACAAATCACAAGGGGTTTCCAAGAATCTGCAGGTTAAAGGTTATAAGAATTCACAAATCACAAGGGATTACCAAGGAACTGCAGGTCAAAGGTTATCAGAGTTTACAAATCACATGGGATTACTGAGGAACTGTTAGGTTAAAGGTTATCAGTGATCACAAATCACAAGGGGTTTCCAAGAATCTGCAGGTTAAAGATTATAAGAATTCACAAATCACAAGGGGTTACCAAGGAACTGTTAGGTTAAAGATTATCAAGAGTTCAAATATCATCAATGTATAGTAATAAGGGATGTGATAAAATGTCAAAATTTCAAATACAGAACACAATGAAAAATATTTAATAATCGTAATTTCATAATCCAAATAAATCCAACGAAAATTATGAAATTTATAAAAAAATGTAATTTTTGATGTATGTCAATGATTTTGATATTTTTTGTATTTTAATTAGCAAACTTATAAAGGCCAAACTCAATAATTAAAATATCATTTAAAACATGACATTGATTTCTTGCCTCTGCCAATCTTCTTGCTGTACTGATAGACGTTGACTTCTGGGAACCATAATCCTCTAACGTTCTTGACATCCTTCTTTTCTCGGCAATCAATTCAAAAAGTTCTGAGTCTGGCATATTGGCAGCCTGTTTGAGGAAATTTTTGAAAGCGTTAGTTATTTTGAAACATCTCCGATTTCCCTAGTATTGCTGATAATATTGCTACATGTTACAGTGATATGGAGATTCTGTAGCTATCAGAGCAGCATAACAATTTCCTAAAATTAGTATAAGACACACTGATGTTTAACCTTAAAACTTAAATCCATCGTTGGCAAAGTCAACTTCAGACTTTTCACTAACACTCCTTATGGTTGTTCTCTTGAGATTGGCTTTTTCTTCCTTTTTTTCCTTCTTTTTATTTCCTTATCTGATTTTATATGTTTAAAATTTCTTTTTTTTTCATTTACATAATGGATATTTTGAAATCAACATTATAGCAAATTAAAGATCTTTTTGATCTTGAAAATTAAGAAAGAAAATATAATAGATTTTATATAAAAATTGATCCAGTTCACCTATCAGAAGTCTGTTTTAGTCATTTACCAGTTATAGAATTTAAATTTATTTGAAGAATACAGATGTTTTACATAAATTCTCACCTTACTAAAGAGGACGTCCAGCCAGTAGTCAGCGACCTTGGCGACGGCTGCGTAACATGCTTCCAGTGTATCGCCCTTTAAGAATGCCTCGAACACAGAGGACTGAAAAATCTTGATCAGTTCTAACTCGCCGTTTCTCTTCACTTCAAATCCCTGTCGAAAACAATTGGCATCATATAAGTATATCTGTATGTTTTAATCCCAGTAATAAAGAAATATGTAACCTGTTAGATAGCAAAGCTGCTCACTGGTGGCATAACCCGAGTGTTCATTATAACTGCTGATTCAAAGTTGAAGGGTTACAGCACAGTGAAATATATTCAACTGCAACATACTGTATATAATACTGAAGTACTTGATTTGGTACAAATTTACGTGTTTGATCACTTTTTGGTGATTTGGTTTGAAGATAAATTTAAACCTATGTAATAATTATTTTTTAAACAATATATAGAAATTGCAATTAAACAATTATATTTTTGCGAAATATCTTCAGTTAAAAAACCCTGCTGAAATATGATTACTGTTAAATCATAATGGGTGGCTTATTACCCAGTATGGGTAGTGGTAATTTAGTCCCAGCAATCATAGATATTATTACAGTACAAAGTGATAGATTTATTGGGATTTTTTTTTCCTTAACATAAAATGTTCTTACATCTGCTGATACCAGGGAAATACTCTCTCTTTTAGAATTTCCCTTCCAGTCCTCCTTACCTTAAGTTCAGCAAGAGAACCATCAAAATTGAAGACTGCGTATCGCTTTTTCAGTTTTTTGCCTTCTTCCTTTGATGCTGGGAGAATCATAGCAAGATAGGGACCATCGACTTCAAAAAAGATGGAGTTCTCACTACGCACTGAATACTGGAGTTTGTTGGGGTCCACTAGCTCCTGGTATTGGTCGTTGGTGAAGAATTCCTGTACAATAAGGATAGAGTATGTCAATAAAGGTACCATATTACACCAATGATTCCATGTCAAAGGCAAAAAAATTGAAGAATCTCTGTCCTGATCTAAAATGATAAAAAAATTAATAAATTAGGAACTAATTGATACAGAGAGTCTTACATCCATCACAATATTTATGAAACAAAAGTCTTAAAATTTTTCATTTTTCCTCTGACCAGGTCATACAAATTTTTTTTAGCAAGATAATAAATCTCATATGAAATGGAAAAGAATGGAAGATTCTGTTTATCACAAAAATTAAACACTTTACTAAATTCATGAAAACATTTCATAAGACTGATACAAAATCTGAATTTTCACTCCAGATCACAATGAGTAAGACTCCATCACATGACCAAAAGAAACTTAGTCAATCACAGTAACACTAAGTCAAATTACTGTAATATCATATTTTTTTGTGGGGTTCAAATTTTATGGTTTTTAAAAGACATAATTTCATGAAGAATTCTTGTTCTCATAATCACTAATACTTCAATCAATTTTAATCTAATTGTCATTTCATGGAAATTTCTGAATTCAAAAGTACACATGCCTTCAATGAAAATAAATCTCCCACAAAAATCAACCATTTTACAGTATATTCATAACAAAAACTGTGGGACATGACACAGATAACACTGTGGTCATGTGATCTAATGTGTACTTCAGTTAAACTAATGAGTAGCACTCATCTTAAACACAACCGCATCCACAAGCCTAGACTAATAACAGGATGACCTCTTATGACCTCCAGAGGTTTTGAAATACCTGGCCATGAAACATTGTTGAAGGATCTTTAAACCCATGACCTGATTTTTTTGATGAGAAAGTTTTTCATTCCATGGCTATGAAACCTCATTTTCTCAAAAAGGAATTTTTAAACCCCTCAAAACCTGGTTTTTCTCAGAAAGGATTTTTAAACCCCTGGTGAAGAAACCTTGTTTCCCCATCACTTTACCTATCTTGGTGTAACATCTGATGAAGAAACCTTGTTTCTCCATCACTTCACCTATCTTGGTGTAACATCTGGTGAAGAAACCTTGTTTCTCCATCACTTTACCTATCTTTGTGTAACATCTGGTGAAGAAACCTCGTTTCTCCATCACTTCTCCTACCGTGGCTAATCTAACCATGTTGTTACTATTACAGCCACTCACCTTGACCATGATATTAAGCATGGCACCTGGGTAAGAAATGGTCACTTTAGACTTCTTGGGGTTTGTTGTCTTCAGCACGTAGTTTTCAGGGAAGGTTGCAGGTAACACACACCAAATACCATCAGTGTCTAACTCCAACGGACGCCTGCAATATCAATACAGCATACATTTGTCTGAAATTTTCATCAACTGCATAAATATCTGCATCGAACCTGATTTTACATTTTTTCAATGAATGTGAATACTGAAATGATTACAAGATACCATGCTGAATATATGTTCCTTCATTTATCTTTGAAATATTATATTCATTAAATAGTAACCTTTACCAAATAATAAACATGTCCTTTAATAAGCCCACCCCAAACTTATCCGTTTGAGTGACTTTGGTCCACTCAGCTTACTGTAGGATATATTTGTGTTTACAATGATATGTAGGAAAACAGTTTTAATAAGCCCACCCCAAACTTATCCGTTTGAGTGACTTTGGTCCACTCAGCTTACTGTAGGATATATTTGTGTTTACAATGATATGTAGGAAAACAGTTTTACCCGATCTGTTCAACAATCTCCTTCGCTTTGGTGATGATGTGTGCACCAGTATAACACACAACTCCCGCCATTTCCATACTGTACCAACGTGCTCTGAAATAATGGTAATAATACAATTAGTGTCAGGCCTAACTTGTATATATTAATATTCTGTGAATTCAGCTTCTTCAGACTTCACCTTCTTAATATCATGATATTAATTTAACTACACAAGTTTCACAGACTGCCAGTCTTTTACTGAACCATGCAAATATACATCTCCTAGCAAGGCTTGGACTAAAATATCTGCCACTTCCTTAGTTATGATGACGGGAAGATATTGTCAGCATAGGGAGATCTCAAGAAACATTCTAAAAAGTGATATTGCTTTTTTCATCTGAACAACAATCTTTTTTTTCAAACTGCACTGTCAGTTTTACAATATTTTTGTTCTTCTGTGAGTTTAAACTTTTGTGATATTCCACAAATGTACCTTTCAAAATACAAAGACATTTAAGCATGAATTATCAATTCTAGGTATTTCGAAAACCTTGTAAATTCTAAGCTTCAATTGATATTCAGACATCAGAACAAACACTCCATAGAATGATGGTTTTACAATTTTCTAATTAGTCAAAAATTGTTTCCAAGATAAGGAGGAAACTGATGTAGAAAATATCAGTAAAATTTTGATACCTTTACTCTATAACAAATTATATGAATGTTATAGTCCATGGACTCTTATCACACATGATACAGAGAAAACTATTTATTTTGAGGGTTCTTTGCCAAAATGCAGGTTTCTGAGAATTATGAAAATCCCTGTCATCAAAAATGATTATTTGCCATTTTTCTTTACAGAATGATGATCTTGGAACTATGAAATACCATTTCATAGAAGTTTTATTTGCCTTCATATGAATTTATATCGAAATCCTCGAAGATGTCTATTAGAGTGTTACATCGACTCAACGCTGAGAAACTGGAAACAATCTATACCAACCTATAAAACAACAGAAATGTTAAAAACTAGAAATCTTTAAGAATGAATATTTACCTAGTAAAAACTTACCCTTTTCTCATCACATAGCCATAAAAGGAGTTGAGAATACACTTGTGGGCGAGCTGGAGTGAGTCGTACAAAACCACCATACCATTAGCACGCTTGATTTCAGCTGCATCTTTAGATTCCTCCGCCTCTGCTAATTTTCTCTTCCACACTTTCACAAGACCTTTAAATTCATAGCGTCTGTCTCGGAAATCTCTCACAGTGTCGACGTAGAAAGAGTTTTCCCGTTGACAAATGGTGGCAGTTCTTTCTTCCATTTTCGTGGAATGTACTTTCTTATAAGCCTTCTTACAATAGTCTGTAACAAAGTTATATAAAAATTGCTGTAAAATCATCAATTTTTGTAGGGGGTTATTTTCTCTGATGGGTACTCGTTGTACATTGATTATTTGTATGTCCTTGAACTAATATCACCTATTGAGCTATACTTACCCAGGAAAACAAACGTTCATGAAAAAGTGACATTTTGATAAAAAACTGAGTCACATGAAAATACAGTTGAAACTCCTTATCTCAAAATCACAGATCTTGTAGATCCTGTTTACTTCTAAGTATTTCGTTGGTACTGTCCAAACTTCACACTAAACATTCAAACTGATTTAAATCAAATACTTTGATAACTTGAGGTTTTCCTAAATTCCGGCCAACTTCGAGGTAACAAGGTTTGACTGCATATCATTTTCCTTAAGATTTAATGTGATATTTACTTGAACTTCATTTGAACAAAAATCTAAATTATGTATCAAAAACTATTCCCTGGAATATACCTACCAGCCAATCTTTTCTTTTCAATGGTGGCCTGTTCCTCCCGATTAAGTTGGTGGAATGCTCGTGGCTCCCCTCCTGGTGCACTAGGTGGGAACTTTTCATTCTCCAGCTGTTGTTGAATTCGTTGGAACTCGCTTCGCGAGGCTGGCACTATAACACAACATCAGCCTTCCATATTTGATCAAGTTTCATATTATTTATATCCATCAAACTAGCATTAAATTTTCTTTACATTTTCTTGTGAATTATGACAAAGACTTCTTACAGTTTCTATTTCCATCACAAATTATCATGAAGGGTGTGTTGATTCTTCATTGCATCCATCTGTCAATATAAGGTAACAGGGGTCATTATTTATTTCAATACCATGCTAGGATTCGAACCCAGGACCTCTGGTTTACAAGTATGACACTGAACCAGCTGAACTATTCAGAAGTTCTCTGTAGCTGGGTGGAATATTGTAGATAGTGCTTTACCAGGGTTACATTAACTTGACCTTATCATCAAACAATGACCAACCACGGTATTCCAGACAACTTCAAAATTAAGATTACTTTTTAATCTTTACTGTGAAAACAGTATGGTGCGAAGGAGATCATTACATACTTGTTTCGCCTCTCCACATCCATGTCATTTTACGTTGGCACACAGCACCAGGCTTATTGAAGTCACATGCCGCACAAGTTGCTTCATCTACAATCGCTGGAGGCTAGAAGACCAACAAGATTTTAAACATTCAGAAATGTTTTAGAAATTTTATTCTGCTTAGATACAGGGGCTACAAGACATCTGACAGATGTGACAATTATTGAAAAGCTCTTTATTGACAAAGACTATTTTTTTGGAATATTTTTGCCATTTTTTTTTCTAACGTGATTTTTTAAGTTTGTCAAGGTCATTTATTTACCCAGCATCCAACATAGTAAACATGATTTTGAAGCCTTGATTTTTGGTTAAATGTTTTAACCAGGCAGACTAAAGAGTACCAATATCAGGACTGACTTATTCTTTATACAGAATACATCTTGGTTTAAGCCAAGGGGGCAACTTTCTTACTTAAGATTTGACAGGACTTACTACAGTAGAATAAGATAGCATTGGGTTTTAATTTTATTGAACAGCAATAGCTATGGGTGGACATTAGATCAACAACCAAGTTTTCAACGATTACCTGTAATCTGTTTGTAAGGATGATGTTTGGGTACATGGCAGCCACATCCAGATGGTAAATGATCGGGTTCTCAAGTCGGTTGGGACAATCACGCAGCATAGCCAGACGTTCAATGATATCCGTACAAACCTCATCCAAGTTAGTCACGGTATCCATGGCGATTTTCTCCTCCTCTTCTATCGCATGCTTCATTGTCTTGTGCACCTTGTCAATGAGGTTTTGAAATGCTTCTGGTACCTGGTCAAAGATTCACATATGCCATGGTCATTGTTTTTATAAGAAATTTTATTCTGTAACTACTAGCAGTATAGGCGACTCCAGAAATGTTTACATGACTAAAACAAATCTGTAAGAAAGGATTGCTTCTGTCCCCATTTTCATCAGGTTTTTTTGTATTTTGGTTTTATTTAGCAATATTGACATTTCACTCCGTCAATTGTATTAAATAATTTTGATATAGATCCCTTCAGAAACAAGTCACCAGAGATGATTTGATTTGAGTTTGTTTACTAGGTTTATCTTTCTGAACAGTTAGGGTCATTTTGAGGCTGGAAATCCTTGTTGAAGTTGGTGGTAACCTCACTGAATCACATACAGAAGGCCCACTGCATTTCAATTAGGTTAAAGCATCTTACCTAACGACACAACAATAGCAGAGATCTGGATCTCAGCTTCCTGTGAAACACAAACTGCTGCAGATAGGTAACCTTAAACCACGCACCTCAGATCTGAACATGAGGTTATCTAATCTACCTAGCAGAGCTATCCCACCCTATTCCTTTATGTGAGACTGAATACATTACAACATGATGGTATAGGTATAAACTGACATGCTGTTAATAAAGTGATAGTGACATAAAAACTGTATAAATGTACCATTCTAAACCTGCAGGGAAGGTCTGCCCTAAAGACTCCTGACTCCAGCGCCTCTACATGACCGCCTACATACGTCTCCGAGTCAAGTACATGGCCATCCTCTGTCAGCTTGTTAAATACAGCCATCTGTTTATTGGGGAATATGATGTTGGCATGATAGGCTTGCACCATAAGTAGGGCCTCACAGAGTGTTCCAGATCCCTTCCTCAGTACCTGGGAAAGAGACAGGTGTACTGATCATCAGAAACAGGAAAACTTTTCCTCAAAACAGCTGTAATTAGTACATCTTTACGGAACATATTTTCACATCATGCTATCATGAAACAGAAAAATCAATCTAACCTTAACATTGTCTATTCATGTAATCTTTATGCATATTTTCACCCTCTCCCTCTTTTGAATTCTGACCAAAAGGATTGTCTGAAATGATTCCATTTTTCAAAGTAGTCAAAAACTTTTTATCACATAACCGACAAGTTTTCCCATGTCATACGCCCATGTCATAATAATGGTAATACACATGTGTAATAAAGGTTTGGGGTCTGCTGATTGGTCAAAATCGTGGGAACGTATTCATACGCCCGCGCGCTTACTACTTTTATTTACTACAACAAACTGTAGTAAAATATGGCTGACCAGATCAACATTGGCGACAGTTTTTATTGATAAGAAGGGGACTGGTGTGGTGAAGGAGATAATCCCACAGGGGTTTGCTGTATTTTATAATGTTGAATTTTGTGGGATTGACTTTCAAATTGAGCTTGAGCACGATCGTATTGAAAAGGTGGTAGATCCCTCCCAACAGCAAACGACCGCTCCGGATGGCGGTCCTGTTGCCCCTGAACCAAGTCATTTCGTTTCAGTCAGAGAAGATGAGGTGGGGAACATTATACAGGATCAATCAAACAAGAATACGTTGAGCAAAACTTTGTATGACATGAAACTTTTGTATAAATTTTTTGAGTTACCAGAAATAAATGAAAAGCTATCATTGAAAGTGACAGTGACTCGCAGTAACTTGAGCAGTTAGGCCGAACCTGATGACCCGTCTGACGAGGCGAGGTGACGTCACGTTACCAATATCAAGTGAATTTCCAGAAGATTTTTTTTTGTTTTTGATTTTTAAAAGTTATTTTGGCATTAACCAGAATTTAAATGTTTTACTTTGTAGGTATTATTTTGGAACATAACAATCTCTTATTCAATCATTGAAAAAAGGTACTATTTGCAACACGGATGGATAAAACTATGGTTGCTGTACGTTGGTTTTGACCTATATAGAAACAGCTTATTGCATAGTGGAAGTAAATTGTAGTTTTCGTCGATTTTTCCATTTTAATTGGTTATGTGATAAATAGAATCTTACACTCGTGTCAATGTATTATCGGCTCGTGGCATATCAAATTATTGAACTCGTTTTAATAAATTCCATAATACATTGACACTCATGTAAGATCCTCTATTTCCATAATGGTTAGTTTTCCCCAAATTCAAGATTGACCCATAAAAATTCCTGGTGCAATTAAATCAATAGCAATTGATCTGCTTACCTCATCTGGTTCCATGGGGATGATTGTACACAAGGCAAATATAAAGGGATGGACATACTTCATGTACAGGTAGTAGGTAGCCACAGCGTCCGACACGGAGTAGTTGGACAGCACCTACAATTGAGTATTTGTTCATTATTTTCTCTTGATGTATTGGAAGAAAAACACAAAACCAAAAAAAAAAAAAAAAAAACTGAACAGACGATTATTTATTTTCACCCTTACATTACAAGAGAATAAGTATATTTTCTGTCTTTCCTCTGACAAAGTATTTTAAGACAAAGAATTAACAGAATTAGTAGGTTATTCAGAAAAGTTTTCTCTGTGCTGTCAGTAGACAAAGAAATCTGTAACATTATTAAGGAAAGTTACCTGTGGTTCCTCGCTGGCCATGCGACACATATCCTCGGGATCCATCTCTACCGGGTTGTAGCGTAGCTTAGCCTGCAAAGAACCAAGCGATATCAAAATATAGTCAAATATTTGTTATCAAATACTCTTCTTAAACCTTACATTGTACTAACATGACAGGTTTGTTGTTAACGTCTATTACTAGATTGTTTTTTTTTTCTGAACATCTTCTTCAGGTTGTTAATGTAAATAGAATATAAATTTTTTTAACACAACCAGTAGAAGATTAGAGTGTGACGTTTCGATGACTAAACCGTCACCTTCATCAGACAAACGACCATTGTGGAGTGTAGTAGAAGAGACATATGTAGTGTATGAGATGGTACAGAAAGCGACTGTGTACACCACTGCTGATATGCTCCACACTGTTCATTTTATCCAATAGGATTATCGGATAACAACAATGATCTTAATACAACAAGTGTCAAATTTTCATTTTGAAACAGTATTTACAAGTCTAAGTACAAGATACTAATAAGGGTTATTCCAGTAAATCTCTGCTAAAGGCGTACAGGTTGGTGAAATACTTATCACCCATAGAGGTTATTTAATTCAAACAGTGCTAGTATGTAACTTTCTTCATAACACCCATCATGTGTAGAGTTCGATATTGTTCTGAAGTTCCTTCTGTTAGATATGTTTCGGAGTGGAACAGCTTTAATATATAATGGGTCTGTTTTGCCACACACAAGTTTTGTCATTGGTGTCAATTAAGAAATGGTTTCAGTAAAGCGGTGATATCAAATAAAAATTGTAAATCATTCTTAATTAAAATTCCCCAATTCAAAATCTACTGTGCAAAACTAGTGAAAAATCATCTTATCGCAGAAAAATGGAAGTCATTAAACCTCGGTGTCATAGTCCCTGATATACATCTTTGTCACAGACAGCTCAATATAAACAGGAAGTAATTTATTATTTATTTCTGAGACTCAAATATTTTTTTCTATTCCTGATGAATACAGCACCTGGTACTGTAATATATAACAACCTAGTGATGATGTATATGAATACAGCACCTGGTACTGTAATATATAACAACCTAGTGATGATGTATATGAATACAGCACCTGGTACTGTAATATATAACAACCTAGTGATGATGTATAATATCTTACTTTGGCGACAGCTTTAAGACCTTGGCTCCCAACAGGCAGATAGCTGTCTCGTTTTACCCAGCTGCAAAGTGAAACAGAAAACTGTAACATTCTCAAAACAGGACAACATACTGTTACAATGAAGGATTTCTATTTGTCACTATTTTCAAGGATGAAAAAGACACTACATTAGCTATAGCTTTATCTGTGATTGATTTTGCTTCAAGTTTCTGCAAAAACGAACAACCTTTAGTTATTAACAACAGATAAAGCAAAGCAGAAAGCATTCAGAATCAGTTGTCAGTTCATATTTTTTCCCCATTATACTATGAGAATATATTAAATATCTGTCTTAACTTCAAAAAAATCAACACACACTTGTCTTAACAGAAGTTAAGTTTTGCCGGATGATAGTTTGAAAATTTAAAATTCAAAAGAATTACAAACAAAATGTGGTTTTGTTGTTCTGTAGTATATGCCCTCCATGTGTGTTGGGCTCTTGGGCTTATCAAGGAGGAACAGTATATGCTGTCTGATTATCTCCCCTGGAAGTAGATATTTACCGTAGACAATCCATATGTATAGATGGCCGAGACTTGTATTCACCCTGATTGTCCTTCGTAAAGCCGATTTCTCGCGACATGTCTAGCCCATGTAGAGCTGCTCTAGCCTCCACAAATGGCCTGCAGTAGAGAAAACACATCATTATGCATGTCAGTAATCTGTCTTGAAATACACTTGTAATACACCTGTAACACATGTATCACACCTGTAATACATGTATCACACCTGTAATACATGTATCACACCTGTAATACACATGTAACACACCTGTAATACACATGTATCACACCTGTATCACATGTATCACACCTGTAATACACATGTATCACACCTGTATCACACCCGTAATACACCTGTATCTGTATCACACCTGTAACACACATGTATCACACCAGTAATACACATGTAATACACCTGTAACACACCAGTAATACACCTATAACACATGTATCACACCAGTAATACACCTGTAACACACATGTATCACACCAGTAATACACCTGTAACACACATGTATCACACCAGTAATACACCTGTAACACATGTATCACACCAGTAATACACCTGTAATACACATGTATCACACCTGTAATACACCTGTAACACATGTATCACACCTGTAATACAAATGTATCACACCTGTAATACACCTGTAACACATGTATCACACCAGTAATACACCTGTAATACACCTGTAACACATGTATCACACCAGTAATACACCTGTAACACATGTATCACACCTGTAATACACCTGTAACACACATGCCATACACATGTATTATTAGTCTTGTAACACAGTCACACTAGCAGTTGACAAGATATTAACCATTACAAACTCATTCTCATTATAAATCAAATGGTAGGAAGAAAAAGACTCAATTTTCTTGGGGATTTTTTTGCTCATTTCTTCTTAATCAATAAATTCATAGATCTGTGAAATTTTAAAAATTAGTGCAAGCAGATTTATTGAGCTATACATTTATCCATGAAATCAAGTGCCCTCAAAATAGAAATTTGGTGAAAAACCACAAAAATTGAACACACAAAAATATCCAATTATACCCTGAGAAAACATAAATAATTAAAGCTTTTAAATAAAAGTTAAAGCTGGGTAAAATCAAGTATTTTATCAGGTTTTATCCACAGTAAATTATATCACATCAATACTGTTTACTACTGTTATAAACCTCAGACCATACCAGTCAAACATATCTCCGTTGTATGTCACAAAGATGTGTGGTCTCACATCCAATACATGATCGAAGAATCGCCGCAGCAGTGTTACCTGGACGGAGAAATACGAGACGAAAAATTAAAATTAATTGAATATGAGTTTTGACAACTAATGAATACAATACAATGCAATATTATTTAAACTATATAGCTGGTCATTTCCGAGGGTAAGAATTTTCTTAATTTGTAAATAAAACAGTTCTATTTTTCATGAATGGCATTTTCATGATTTGGATGAAATATAACATCTATTTACACATGTCTCAATACTTCACATATCAAATTTTTGAGTTCACCTTAACGTACCACTAAACAGCGAAAATATCACCCTAATGAAAATGACGGCCTATACTATAAACACAAAAACATATGAGGCGAAGACAGAAAACTCTAAATGGTAGATGAAGATTTGAATATCATAATTGCAAAAATTTGAGAAAACTTAAAATTAAGATAAAGTTATGGTTTTAGACAAAACTATCTATCAACTGGTATTGTCTTATATATGTTATTTCAGAAAGATAAAAAATCTTGAACAAAATACTTTTGACGAACTAAATGACCGTTGCCTAGTAGCCATTTCTTTTGTCAGTCATTCTCTAAATATAAAAGGACAAGGGGAAAACATGGAGTGAAATCTGAGAAGATCCATCAAATACTTCCGAAGTAAAATAACTTTTTAGGACCAACGAATGAATGAAAGACAACAGAACAAGGCATACACAATTAGAATATTCTAATAATCTAGTAATGCTGAATTAAATTTTCTGTGTAGTTATTATGTGGAACTAACCTCATCTGGTTCATTAAATATGATGAATGGTCCCTCAAATTCTGGTCGTGGTGTGTATTCAAAATCCTCCACATCCTGGGACACTATCTCCCTGTTAGTGATCAGGTATCCCTAAAATGTTTCCGTTATAAAAATTAACACATATGTAAAGTTATTTTCTGTAAGCTATCACAAAAAATACCTCTCCAGAGCATTCTAGTGACAAGTGTGTTGATAAGTCAGGACTCTCAATCTGCCAGATTTGGGGCCGAATGCAAAATTGTATCTTTTTTCCCAATTTAGACCCCAAGTTTTCCCAATTCTAAGGAAAACTCCATTATTTTTCCTAATTCTAACGGCCCCAGTCCCAAAATGGGGTGTGAGAGCCCTGTAAGTTAAATACAGCATCTAATGCCATGGACACTTTGCCATTTGTAAATATTCAACCTTGGAGTGATAAAGAGTTCTGGAGTAACACATGTTACAGTTAAATTAATAATACATAAATTTTATTTGTGAAAGAATAGAGACAAATACATTCCTGCTGTGCCCTGACTGAAATCAAGCTCGTGTCTTTGGTGTGATAATTACACAGCCCTACCAACTGAGCCAAATAAGCATGCTGAGACAGCAGAGTGACAGAGACTGTATTCAACACTATATTCAAGTTACAGTGACCCATAAGCCAAGTGACAGAGACTGTATTCAACACTATATTCAAGTTACAGTGACCAAACAGCCAAGTGACAAAGATTGTATTTAACTCTCTCAAGTCACACTAACCTGTCAGGTGAGTGACAGAGACCGTATTTGACACTATGTACGAGCCACATCGACCTGTCAGGCGAGTGACAGAGACCGTATATAACACTACATACAAGCCACATCGACCTGCTCCTTTGAAACATGTAACTTAGTCTGTTTAAGAATGTATTATATATTTCAAAACCAAGTAAAAATTTTGAAATTTTTAGGAAATCGCACTGGAATAAAATACTGACCTGGCCGTCAATCATGTATGATATCATCATTACTTGGTCAGTGGTAGCATCAGGAAATTTGAGCGGCAGTTTAGTCGTCTCAATATCAAATGCCAAAACAACAGGATCCTGTCAAACAGAACATAACGTGTTATAAGTCATCACTACATCTCCCTAGTGTTCAGCATTTTCAAAACAGCTGAAATATATCTAATGCTGACACAAACATAGAAACTTTACATGAATTTGAATTTCAAGTTTAATTGAACATCAATATTTTTAATCAACAATGATGTTTACGTTGACATCTTTTCCAGAGAGTTTGAGGTCTATCCTTTTATTTCAAAGTGAAAAATGTATTCTAGACAAATTACGATCTTTCCACAAAGTAATTAATATACAACATATTTAACAGGAAACAATAAAAACATTTTCAATCAACAATGTAGGATTTGTACGTACTGGTCGATCCACAAGATCTTCTCTTGGTCGAATCTCTACAGGTAGGGAGCCACGCCCTCGGACCGAGTACCAGTGACCTACATTTATTTTCAGGTCAATCGACACTCTCACATGGTAGGGCACATCATATTCTCTGTTAAACAGGCAAAGGTTTATTAGCAGCTTCTAAATACTTCTATTTTTATATTGATTCATCTTGTCTTGTATCTTAGAATCATTCTTTACTTTCCGAGTAAGAATGCCTTTTTTCCCTAAAACAATTGGCTCATTCAATATTCCTGCAAAAATAGGAATATTTGCTTTTAAGATTATTGCCTCATGAACTGCCAGGGTCATTCTGGGGTCTCCTTGTAGTAGCTAATGGCTACCTCATTGCTCAACATACAGAAAACTTGTAACATGGAGTCTGGAGCGATTTAGGGTATGGATTAAATGAGAATTATAATCAAGTGTATATCTGCTATAAAAAACCAGTTTTACCTGATGTCTAGTATATTATCCATCTGGTCGACCATCTTTTTGGAGTTAGTTGTATTGTTTTCACCAGTTAAGTAGCTGTAAAAGAACCAAATAACACATGAAGCATGCATCTGTGGATTACTTCTGTCAAACTTCTCAACTTAAAATTGAAACACTGAACAGTTAATATAACATTACAGTAAATACAACATACATAGAAACCATTATCTAAAAGGTATTTTATATAAAAGGTTTTAATATACTTTTTCCATTTATAAGTGACTGAAATTTTTGCATGCTTTAAATGAAATTCTTTACATGTTATTAAGATTTAATTTATTTTTTGTCATACTTCAAATAAAAATACAGTATTCTGTAGTGTTCATCAACTTAACATGTGATTTTTATGTTTGGGTTTTTGTCAGGGAAAATAAAATCTTTAAAGTTCATATATGAATATGAGGAAGTTTCTGCAGTCCAAGGGAGGTAACTCTCACAAAAAACTATCCCAGAAGTATACCATATGAGAATGGCTCAATTGATAATGCAGTCAAACTTTGACGTTTCAAAGTTCAAGGTACAATAATTTAGTTTTTAATTAACATATTGTGCCTAATTAAACTTAAATCTGTGTCCAGACATTAATTAACATCGTAACACAGAGTATATAACAGCTTGCTATCATAATCCTCTTGTCAGGTAGCGGTATGGGTGAAATTCTGATGCAGGGCGAAAATACCTGAACAGTACAGGTGTTTTTTTAGTTCAATCATGAAGTGTCTATGACTATGTTATCATTGCTAATGGTCTGAGAAACCAAAGAGGCCCATAAGCTTTAATGGTCACCGGAGTTGAATTTTTGTTTTTAACAATGACACATAAACTTAACAAAACTGCTGTATTCAATATCTAGTGTACAGATTAAAGTAGAGTAATGTTTGTAGCAAGTGTGGATTGAAAGGACACAGCAGAAACCTGAACAAATCTTACTATAACAGCCCTGCACTGAAGTTTTTCAAACACTCCTTGACAACAAAATTCCAACCTGTTTTGTCATTCATACTGAAAATGAATACAAACAGGCAAACATTTGACCCCTGTAACCTTGAATGTCAGTCAAGTTCATTAACTGAACAAACTTGATAGCCCTTCATCCCAGAATGCTACAGTCCCAACATGAAAATTGTGGGCCTTCCGTTTATTAAGAAGTCAAATATGTTTATTGTTTATGATATATGGCACACAACATGACCTTGCAGCATGACAAATTTGACACAAAAGACTCAGACCAAGGAACAATTCATTAATCAATATTGCCCAGAATGTGTCACTTAAAGGAATTCTTGTAGGTCTAAACATTTTCCTGAACAATTTTCAAAAGTTTTAACCTGGAGAACATTGCAGTGTAGGCTTCGCTCGACTTCTCTCGCTCTTTGTTCTTGGTGACAGCAGGATTAATCTCTCGTTTCACTTTCGTTAAGTCCTCCACAGATAGGAAGGATAGCTTGAGGTAGCTTTTTTTCAGACCCACTAGATGATTGGCCTGGAGGAGAAATTCCATCAAACTAAATCATTAAACATTTCAAATAAATTACAAATGGAAACAAGGTTTTCATAATGAGGAACAAATAGTCTTTTACACATATTGGTCCATTTCTCTGCCCAACACTTTACCAACTGAGCTACCATTTACCATTCAGCACAAGAGAAGTTTTCTCTAGCCAGCTCAGTGGCAAACACCTAGTATTTGACAAGAGTGAAAGGAAAATTAATTAATTAACCATTTGTTTCTTGGGTCCTAATTACATTAGTTTAAAATGATAAATATCAATATTTCTAAATACTTTAATTATCTTTCAAACCAAGGATCCTTAACTTAAAACAGAATATGAAAAGCAGTATGACAAACCAGATCTAAGTCTTCCTTATACACAGTTTCAACGGATGCAATCTTTCCGGAAAACTTCTTGGTGAGAAATGAAGCCACTTCTCGCTCAAACTCCTTCTTGGTCGCCACAAAAAAATAAGGACGAAACGGGAATGTTGCCTGCGAAATAGATAATCACTCCATTATCAGCTGCTTGACATGATAAAGTTTTCAAATGACAGCTTTGAAATTTCAAACCTGAAGAAAAATAATTCAATTTTGCTCGTAATAAAATCCAAATCATCTTTTCTACTTTTTGTCGAATTTTGCACTTAGTGTTACCTTGAATCGTCCTCCATCTTCTTCTAAAAAATAGTAATCCACAGCACTTATAAGTCTTTTGTTCTCATCCAAAATATCAGCCTGAAAACCACAAGACATCAAACCAAATTAGAATGAAATTGACTTAAGGATGTCGCAAAAGTAAAATTCTATTTATAATGATAGTGAACTTGCTGTTTACACTTTCAACCAAAAATACCATCGTGAATAAAATGAAAAAATAACAGTGAAAATTGACCATTCTGAGACCTGACAAATCAAACACAAACTCACTTTGTATGTCTCCCACACATTTTCCAATACAAAGTCAATTAATTAACACTAGCAAATCCAGCCACTATCACTTGCATATTAGACTTTCTTATTCTAATGCAGTTGCAGGGTTTTCCATAAGAGCCAGTCGCCGGCCAATTTGACTGGCTACTTTGATCATTTGGCCGCCTACACCAATCCAGTTCCGTAATACTGTTCTGTACACGACTACACCTACACGGCAGGCCAGCCTCCTACTTTCACTACACAGCCTACTACTAACAAAATTATGGAAAACCCTGAGTTGAAATATTAAACAGAATATTCTAAGGTTAACCTTAAGTGTTTTAAGTCAGTCCATATCAATACATACTGGGTGCATGTTGATGAGCCATCCTGTCCTTTCCACAGGGTCCTTGTATCGTTCAAATCCAAATTTTGTGTCAATTTCATCATTCAGGTTTGCACGCTCTAATCTCTTTTCCGAAGTATCTTCTCGACTGAAACTTTAGAATATATCAAAATATCTAAGAATAATTGAATTACTTCTACGTACAACAGCTTCTGTTAAAAATTAAAAACCTCTGGTAACCCCTCTCAATACTAACCTCACAATCACAAATTTATATAAAAGCTGGAATATGAAGAGTTACAGGATGCAAGGAACAGTATGGAATTACAGAACATATGGACACTGTTTGAGTGAACAGTTTACAGACAGCTATGGAAAGAAGACTTAAATATGGACAACAAAACCATATCAACACAAGCACCTTACCGACAAATTATCACTAATCAGAATTATGCGCTGTCTGTTAGTCCGTTGGATGGGACTTAAAATGGTGGTCCATGTGGGAATGTCCCATTCACACAAAACAGATCCATTTATTTTTTTCTATAATCAGCAGGTGTGATATTGTCAGCCAATAGACTTGTTAAGGTTAGCATAAGAGACTTGATACTCGAAAATTTAGACGAGCTTTATAAACATCTTAATTGATATTGAGTAGGATCCCGTCCTCTTTCTCCTGTCCATATCCCATCCTCTCTCGCGACATGCCGTCTCAAAGCTAGGTTAGGGTTAAAATCAAAACAACGGATAGTCTTCAAAATTCATGTCAGAGAGTAAAGACGACCCCTCTCTTCCTCATCCCTGAATTACACTTTCTACAATCACTTCATACCATTTTCTATCTACACATTTCCTAATTTTTCTTATTCGCTGAAAAGTCGAAAGGTCGTCGGGAATGCTTAAACCCATTAGATGAATAAATGAAGTTGTGATGTCAGATTTCCAGTATGATATACGAAAACTAATATCCATACAACATCAAGTTAGATCGAATGATCCCAAGAACCCAATATAAATATAGGATAATTGCGAGTATATCTGGTAGGCCTGCAGCCGATATTTGCTTAGGAACTTACCCAGACCCGTCTGTCTTTTCTGATCGGTCGGCTTTAAATCGTCCACTGTTCTGCAAGACCATTTTCGTTAGTTGTTCATATTCCAAAACATAACATTACACATTTTCGTCCCTGTTGTTTTGTGTTTGGCGGGAAATGTTAAGCATTTTGCAGACTATTTTTTATCGAAAGGAATTATCTTCAAATATAATTAGGCATTGTAAACACAATGCATTTTATATATGAAATAATAATTCTTGGTTGGTATCATAATATCTTCTCAAAATAAGAAAATATCTGGCAATGATGCTACTCTTTATATTTTTTTTAATCTTATAATGCGTTTCGTTTGATTGTGTCCTATACTGGTCGGAACATTTCTAGAATCAATGAAAACACCCAACTGAAGTTTATTCCGAAAGACAAAATGGCAGCCCCCATCATCAACACTTTGACTGCGAACTTCACTAGGTATGCTTCACACATCAAGCGTAACTATTTTGTTTGTTACTGACCATAATCCACAGTATAAAAGGAAACACGTCTCTTCTTAAATGATAGATAACTTGATGCAATAGTGAATTAAAATCAACAGACAGTTATTTTCACAAAATAAGCAAGGTCGTTTCGGTTACCTGACCTATCCAGTCTGGATGTTCAGGGTAGTTACCCTGTATTCATTTTAAGGCAATAGATTTATTTAACTAGGGAAAAATCCCTGAATTTTAGAGGATACACTGAAGATGCGACTTCTCAGAGACGAATACTGTAAATTATTCGTCCCGGTCTCAATTTTTCGTAATCCTCATTAATATGAAGTAGACACTGCCTAAAAACGAGCGCAAATTGGTCAAGAACATGCACATTTTGAACAGCCTGATCCATGTTTGCACTGAAGCGTGTTTTTTTTTTAATTTGTTGTATATTTCGCAAGATTTGAACAAAACATCGACACATACAAATGTACCAATATATCATCATCATCAGCAGCAGCAACACATCTTCTTCTAGAAAATATTGTATCACTATGATCAGGCGGTGGTTTGGTGGCACAGTTGTAACACACTTGTCTATTACCTAGCCATTTGGGGTTCGATTCCCCGAAGGGATAGAAAGGATACAGGTTTCCTCCCAAAGTTAGACCCCTCTCTTGCTTACAAGTGTGATTTTTATAAGTTGAAATAACAAAGTTTCCATATGTAAGTAAGTCATGCACATACAATCATACACAATGAAGGCAGACAAAGAAGAACAAAACAAAAGACGACAAGATAATGCAAAATGTGACACTTTCCCTTCTCGAAGCTGTTTAAATGAAAAACACACAATCATATATATATTAATATTACAACAAGTTAATTTCTATTTGTTATTTCTAATTGTTCCATACAAAGTATTGAAATGGAGAACTTCTGCTAGAGTACTAGCTTGATGGCTGTACAATGTTTTGAGTATCGGGTAATTACCTTGAATGGTTTAAGATAACTGGCTTGAAAAAAAAGTTTTGTGGTTTGGCCGATGTTTCCATGGTAACAGAAAAAGTATTTAAATGGCAATCTTCCCCATAGCGAAAGAGACTACTAGCTTATTAAGTGTAAACTGTTTTGAGCAATTACCTTGTCAGAGTATTGGCTCAGAAAAACTGAAATTTTGATGAGGGTCATCGGTTTCAATGGTAACAATAAATGTATTAAAAAAGTCACTGACAGCATATCTAGACTATAACAATTGATAAAAAAGATCTTCAAAATAAATGCATAAGAGTTTCCCTTTTAGAGTTACAGATATTGCAGAGAGGACTTTCTATCATCTTTGCTTAAAAAAAGAAAGGATTTTGTCAAAATATGATGAAAGACAATATATTATAGTTTTAGTCGTATTTGTAAAGGTGGTGCTTATATGTTTAACAAGTTTTCATTATTAAAATCACAATGTTCTCTCCCGCCATTTTCTTTTCTCTTTGCTATGGAGGGTTTTTGTTCTGTTCATTAACAAATCATAAAATGCTTCAGAACCTTCGGATTTGTTAGCAATTTTAACTTGTCCTGGTAGCAAAAAGAGGGTAAAGTTATAAACCCTGTTGAGACTATTCTGTTATATATTGTAATTAAGAAAATCAATATATATATATATATATATATATATATGTTTAAATAAAATTCTTGTGAAAGCCACAATATATTACATAAACTGCATTATTCTGGATACCCCCCCCACCCCCCACAAAAAAAAATCACCACTAATAGTTATTTTATCATTGTGCCTTATAAGTGTTTGCTGAAAGTTTTCGAAACATTCAAATACATGATCATAATTAGTTATCAAAAGAACATCCTCATCTTGCAGAATTAATATAGTTAGGAGATGGGCGAGTTTTTCGTCAAATCAGGACCTTACGTCACTTTCCGTGAACGAGAAACACATCGTCTCGTTCACGGAAAGTGACGAAAGGTGCCGAACTTTAAACCGGAAATCAGGTACATCGGAGCACAATCGAGCTGAAATCTTGAATGGTTAAAATTGCAATTTTTCAATGAGATATTTGTTATATACGTTTCGAACCATTAAAGTATATGTTTGTTAAATTCATCTGAATTATTTAAGACTTTTAGTATGATTTCATTTCTACATGAGAGTTCTCATTGCGTGCTGCGGCAAGTGCATTGTGGGTAATGAAGTTCCTGCCACACTTCCGTTTAAAGTTGATCGTATGGGCAGGTTGTTGGAGTTGAATTATCACACACACACACAATACCATAAAGCGCTCGCTGCGCTCGCTATTAGAGGTCCAGGTTGTGTTAATGAGTTATATACTTGACTATGATTTGAGGGAGAGGGATGTATGTAAGTAACTTGTGAATACACATAGATAACATAGTCAATGTGTTATGAACTCATCCTGATGCCGGAAAGAATAAAAACCAACTTAAGTACCAAAAAACTGAAATTATTAACAGCCTATAAACTCGTATAGACAAGCGCCAATGATGGATGGTAGTTATAAGAAAATATATGATCAGAAGATTCTAGTGGGGATGTATAACATTGTAAGATCAGTTTACTATTAGGACCAGTTCAATCACGATTTGCAGAGTTATGACCCTTTTCAGATTTATTACTGTTAGACCATGTGAACACGATAACTTGAGTAAATATGAAAACTGTTCATGAAACTTGGTATGCAGATCTTGAATGAGTTTGACAATTGGACCTTTTCAATCCTTATTTGCAGGGTTATGACCCTTTGCAGATTACTTGCGATTGGACCTTATGAACAAGATAACTTGAGTAAAGATTTTGATGAAAATTGGTACACCACCTTATATCAATATGATCTCAGATGTGTTCGGCAATGGGGCTGATCCAATCATAATTAACAGAGTTACGACTCTTTGCTATTTTATTACTGTAGACCTTATGAACATGAGCATTTTCCCACTTATTTAAGGGGGAAGAAATTTTTTTAGATAAAAAAAACCAAAAAAAAACACAACTCTCATGTGTTTTGCCTGAAATGTTTATTGTTACACCTTCTATTAGGAAAGAGCCTACCTGATTTCTGAATTTGGTATGGAGTTATTTCCTTTGAGAGAAGTACCATGGCTGCCAGAAATTAGAAAAATAGTTAAGAATAATTGTAAAAATATTTTCTTGGAATAAATGTAGAGTTATCAAACAGATATATTTCTTATTGTTCAGTAAGGTGAATGTAAAAATGTCTTTTAAGAATAATATATTTACTTTGCAGACTTGGATTGACAGCTAAGACATCCTCGATAGTGTCCAATACATTGCAGTTCAACAGATGCTTTAGGACGCAGACACACCCCCTTTTCTTCACGACAACTGACCATCTACAGTAAGACTTGCTTCTTTAGAAAATCAATGAAATTAGCAACAAGAATGGATAAAAAAGGGGTCTGATTTTTTTTTTATCATTTTTACCATCATCATCATATATTTTTTATATGGATCCATTCCAATCTCATTAAGTCTCTTTTGAAACCTTTCGTACGAGAAGGAACGATTTATTGGTTGGTTTCACGGGTTTACATTTACAGTCCATGATGAAATGCTTTCTGTCCTCAGACTTTAAGATGTACAGTTTATAAATAATGATGTACTATATCAGAGCGTTACACAGCTCACCACATTATCAATATATTTGAATAAAATCAGTCTGTATGTGTTGAAAGTGTGATATTAACTTAAACACAAACAACTAATTCAGTAGTCCACATTATTCTGATGCTCTATCAGTTCTTCAAGCTGATATATAAATGTTGTTTAAATATCAGAATAATTTAGACTACTAATTCAGATATTAGGCATGCCTTCTTTAAAAATTGATTATAAATATAAAGTTATACTGTAAAATTATTCATTTTCTGAATAGTTTTATTTTTGTTGACATTTATGGCTACTTTCAATTTTTTAATTTAATTGTTGATGAAATGATTATTAAATTGGTGTGGATTATAACACTACCATGAGCAAAATTTACCCACAAAGTCAAGTGCCATCGAAAATGTAAATTTTGAGAAACTTCAGCCCAAAATAAATACATGTTTTTACAGTAGTCATATGAGACCAATGTCTGAATAAGTTTTAAATAATGTCACAATTTTTTCTTTAGGAAGGTATCACCTTGAATCTACTTGCAATTAAGTTAACTGATTAAAAGGCCTTATGCAATTACAGTTATTAGAAGCAACACTGGTTGTGTGTTTGTTTGTTGTCACTTGCCAGAAGAGTGATTAAAACAGAAAAATACAAAACATGTGACATTGGGTCAACATACAGTTGTTGTTATTACAGATAAATAATTGTGATATTGTAAAGGCATCACAACAAGGAAAGAGTTTGTGGCTCACAATGCCATGAAATGGGCTTCCTTTTTCTTGTTCAGCCATCAATTACTACAAGGTGACCAAGCACCAAAATGAGCCTGGGTGTTAGTAAACCCAGCAAAGAAATAAACATCCAGCTGTAAAAGAAATGAAATCTAATTTGAAATTAACTGAAATTAAAATTTGCTAAATTTCTGTTTACAGGAAGAAACAACCAATACATATTTTTAATAAAAGGAGATTAAAAAGGAAAAAACAGATAGAAAAAACCCTTGCCAAAATGGACAGAAGAGCAATCCTCCTCAAAGCCCCCATCAAAGAGCAAATGGTTGAGATCAAACTGGAGGAAGAAGCAACTACGTAAGTTTCTGTGAAATCAAGTAATTTTTGTGAGTTATATTTTCATTGATTTCATGGGTCTTCTTAATCCACAAATTCATAAATGTTCACAAAATAAATTTTTTGATTGATTGATTTTTTTTTTAAAACATTTGGCCAACAAACATCTACACATGATGAGATTTCATATATGTTTAGTTCGTACATGTGCAGTTACATGTAACAGCATGTGCCGGCAAACTGGTAATAACATACTGGTACATATGTTGACATTCAAGTATCTTAATCAGGGCTCAAATTCATATTAAAACTTGAACTATATAGTTAGAACCATGGTAATGTACCAAGGCAAAAGGCATCACATAGATGTACAAACTATAAAAAAGAGGGAATGATATGCTATTTTACACAACAGACCTGTGATTGGTGTTAGAGTTAAGGTTATATGCTACCTTACACATTACACCTGTGATTTGAGTAAGAGTTAAGGTTATATGCTACGTTACATATTATATGTGTGATTTGTGTTAGAGTTAAGGGTGCATGCTACCTTACACATTACACCTGTGATTTGAGTAAGAGTTAAGGATACATGCCACCTTACACATTATACCAGTAATTTGAATATGAGTTAAGGTTATATGCTACGTTACACATTATATGTGTGATTTGTGTTAGAGTTAAGGGTGTATGCTACCTTACACATTATATGTGTGATTTGTGTTAGAGTTAAGGGTGTATGCTACCTTACACATTATACCTGTGATTTGTGTTAGAGTTAGGGTTATCTGCTGCCTTACACATTATACCTGTGATTTGTGTTAGAGTTAAGGGTGTATGCTACCTTACGCATTACACCTGTGATTTGTATTAGAGTTAAAGGTGTATGCTACCTTACACACTATACCTGTGATCTGTGTTAGAGTTAAGGGTGTATGCTACCTTACACTTTATACCTGTGATTTGTGTTAGAGTTAAGGGTGTATGCTACCTTACACATTATACCTGTGATTTGTGTTAGAGTTAAGGGTGTATGCTACCTTACACTTTATACCTGTGATCTGTGTTAGAGTTAGGGTTGTTTGCTCAGTTTTATTTTCTCTTTGAGCAAGGTGAGCTAGAGATCAAGTAAAACTAAAAACTTTTCTATATGGATGTCTTTTTTATGCAGATTAAGAAAACGAGAACCATCCATTTCCCCAGCAGAAAGGAAAAAAGAAATAAAAAAATTTGTACGTGAATGGGAATCTTACTGTGCAGCATTTTTGAGTCATGAAACACATTTGATAAAACAACGATTATTGTCACAACAAAGAGCCTTGGAGGAGTTACGACAGGAGTCAGAAGACTTGTACCAACAGGCAATCGCAGTGAGTATAGAACACCATACTCAATGGTCTTGTTATATTGAATTAATCAAGTAAGTTCAGTAGTTTCACACATGTGGTCCAATGTTATACACATATCATAGTATTGAACATATTCAATCAATTCAATATCAAAACATGTACAAGAGAAAGTGTAATATTCTATTTATCATCTGTATTCTTGAGAAAATAAGTTAAACACCTTCTATTATTTTCCTTATGTAATAGACAAAAAATTTGATGTACTTGGTTTGGGCCAATCAAATTTAAACACTTAATGTACTTGGTGCTCAATTTTCATGATTTTTCAATAAAAAAGACCCACTATTTAATAGACCCATTATTTCTTAGATAAATATAGTTTGATAAAGCCAGTTATACTAATTTTAACAGTTTATGATCAGACTACTCATGAATTATGATCAGGAAAATGAGTGATTTTAAAGTATCATTTTTTGGAAAATATTGATTTTTTTTGACATAATCTTTTGACAGCAGCTGAAATAAACTATCTAAGATAGAGAGCTGTCTTTTGCCATCATTTCTTAATTTCTTAAACATCAGAAAAAGAAACAATTTGATTGGTCAATTATAAGATGACCTTTGCTCACAGTAAAAGGTCACTGTAACAGTGATTCTGTCAGACCCCAGTTTGACTCAAAATTCAAATTGCTGCCAGCGAACAAACAAGAATGTTAAATGCAAATTAACACTAAAATTATATCAATCTGACCTGTCTCAACAAACCTACAGCTGTGAATTGATAAAGAATGTTTCTGGTTTTCTTCATTTCATGTTAGGGAAGTAAGATATCTATGTTTAATCAGATTAAGTTAAATGTTTGCTGAAATTACTTCAGTGATTGCAACACGAAGAGTTTTCTTGATGCCAAACAAATTGTTGAAGTGAAAAAAATAATGACAAATAAATTTCTTGTATCTCTGCAGATAGATGAAGATCTGTACCATTTCAAAGTGAAGAGAATGACAGAGACGCCACCTATCCCTGGATTCCAGCCCATTGATGGGGAATACAATGATATTTCTATTAAATACGACTGATTGATGCGACGGGCGGCCATTGAAGGATCAGTTTGTGATAATAACTAGAGATACTGATGTCCAATTTGAGAAACACTGATAACCACATTATGTTCTGGATTTTTATTAAACATGGATGTTTTGAAAATATGATGGTTTGAAAAATTGATTACCAGGGTATATCACCTAACCTCTTGCAAAATGTTTTTGCTGTCCTTCATCTGTCTGTCCATCTATCAATCATCTGTCTGTCCATCTATCCATCATCCATCTGTCCTTCTCTCCATCTGTCTATGTATCTGTGAACGTTTGTCAGCACTTAAGCAGCTTCATTCCTTGAGGGATTCTCATAATACTTATTAAACATCAAAATATCTTGGACAAGTTAAAGTTTCGAGGTATTTGGGTCAGGGTCAAGGCTACCATTTTAAAGATATTTATAAGTCATTAAAGTGAAATAGTTTGTTGCACCAATACTTGGTATTTTCATTGTTATTACACTAATTAATTATTAGAAATTATCACAGTTTATCAAAAACTTGTCAGTTTGATGAAAATTTCTATCCTCAGTCACTGCAGAAAAGAGTGAACTACTTCTAAATACAAAGAGAGCTTGATGATGGTCATATTGTATAACAAAATTCCTGGTCAAATACTCATACCGCCAAAAAGTGGCATTAACATCTGTACATGTCCATTTAAACCAAATTTGTGTATTTTTTTTTTTGTATCTGTAAAGAGAAAGATATTTTTAGTCTACCTGTTACAAGTAACCAAGAAATCTTGAGCTAAACCATATCTGGCAATGCCAATCCTAGCTTTCTGATTGGTGGAAACATTCCAGTGGATTAGCATTGACTTCAGGTGTCAGACATATAACAATGCCACCATCCTTCAAAACAGTTGCATTCAGGCATACTCTCATTGTTCAAATAATTTATCTAAACTAAATGAGATGTATTTAAATAAATTATATCTACCAGGTATTTTCCCTATCTTACACTGTCTAAGGAAGTCCAGACTCGCTATTTATTCAAAGTTTATTCTTTTTTAGCAAGAATGTTTCAGATATAATTGGTACAGAATGTCAGCATTCCTTAAGAAGGATATTGAATAATTTGCTCTATTTCCCCTATTTAGCATACCCCATTCAACCAGGGTCCTTAGACCCACCATCTATATACAACACTTTCGATTCTCATTCACCCAAGGATGCTTCACATCACATTGGGATCTACATCCGAGTCCTACAGAGAAAGGATTTTTCCTCATATGGCCTTGCTCCTCTCTACCCATAGAACCAAGACCCCCCTATTTATACAAATTGATTGTCAATCAAGGAGGCTTCACACCAAATTGGACAGGATCTGGACATTCCAACAGAATAAGAAGAATTTTGAAGAATCTATTGTTTTCCCTTATTGGGCTCTGTCCCTCCAACACCAGACCCACTATTTATTCAAAATTGCTTCCCCTCTTTACGCCAAATTGGGACAGAATCACGACATTTCTACAGAATAACAAAGAATTTGCACCATTTCCCCCTTATAAGACCCTGTCCCTTCTGCATTAGAACCCAACATTTATACAAGACAGATTCACTATACCCAAGGATGCTTCACACAAAATTTGGACAGAAACCAGGCATTCCTATATAAGAAAGAATATTTTAGAAAATTTGCTCCTTTTCCACTTTTTGGCCCCTCCCCTCCCACCCCAGGGAGCCAAGACCCACCATTTATACAAAATCGATTTCTCCATTAGAGAAAGATGCTTCACACCAAATTGAGACTGAATCCAGGAATTCTTACAGCAGGAGGATTTTAAAGAACATGCTTATTTTCCCCTTTCGGGCCATGCAACTTGGGCCTCTTGGGGGCCCCAAGACCTACCATTTGTACAAAGTTTGTTCATCTTCCCTAAGGATGCTTCTGATCAAAATCAATGGTTTAAAAAAATTGATGGAAGACAAAAGACAGAAGACGAACATTGCAGTATGGCATAAGCGCACCGATCCTTCAGACAAGGTGAGCTAAGAAATTCAACAATCAATTTGAATGATAATCAACACGAGAGTAGAATACATATATTTATTCAAATCCTTTCACTCAAAACAAAGATACTGCCATACACAAATTCACTCAACTTGTTGTAACTTCCACTGTAACCAAACATCAGGATTACAAGCAGAATTTGTAGTGTTTCTAATATTCAATGTTGTATCACAAAAAAACGGTACTTAAAACCAAAAATACAATTTTTTCAAGTACCTAATTCATTAACTTTATGCGGTTTGTAGATTCCATGCCACAAAATCAACCATAGAAAAATGTTTGCTTTTTAAAAAGTTTTGATGATTTGTTTCTTAGGTTTTATCTTTTTTTAACTATATTGATAATCCATTGTTGACCATTTCCTTTTCAGATCATGACACAAAAACTTTGTCTGAATCACCAAAATAAACTTTATACTTTTTCCACTTGTAGGTGGACATGTTACTAGTTCTGGCTTTGCCATCATTACGTGGAGGTCTCAGATTCGGCATTAAACCTGTAATTAGAAAAGAAAACAATTTACAAATAATTCAGGCCTTCCTGTCCAGATTCAGGGGGCAGGCCCCTATGGTGTACCACTTCCCCACACCCCTCCCCCCTGTCAGTGATAAGAGTCTATGGGTTCAATGTAACCATCTTACATCAATGCAGCACCATATATAAAAGGTAAATAAATCCCTCAAGGCCCTCTAGGTCCATCTAGAGTAAAGGACATGTCCTATGGGGGGGAGGAGTGGGGGGGGGGGAATAAATTCTGGAGTCAGGAGCAAAACCTATGAGGTAAATAAATCATTCTTGGGTTAGAGTCGGGCCCTATGAGGTAAATAAACCCCTTTAAAATCAGGCCCTATGGTGTAATACATCCCCCTAGATTGAGTGGCAGGCCGTACACGATAAAAATAATCCATCTAGAGTCGGTGGCAGGCCCTATGGGAAAATACATCCCCCTAGATTCAATGACCGGCCTTACAGGAGAAATAAACCCTCTAGAGTCATAAATCACCCTAGAGGCAGGCACATGAAAGATTCCCAAGCTTGTACAGAAATTAAACAGGTGGAAAGAGAACTTTCAATTCAGTTAGATAGAAAAGTTTATTGATCAAATGGGCACAACTAGGGAGCTACAGGAACCTACATAAAATTTGAGAGAGATCTATTCAGTACTTCTCAAGAAATAGCAATAACAAACTTCGAGGTAATAATCAAAGTTGGCCATTGTGATTTTTGGATTAGACCCAAATTCAAACAGGCACAACTAGGGAAATCTACACATGAAATTTGAGAGAGATTAATCCAGTACTTCTCATAAAATAGTGATAACAAATATTGTTTATGGACTGAAGAATGACACACCATGGACGTAGAGCTATTTGAATAGTCCACCATCTGATTGTGTGCTATAAATGTGATCATTGTTATGTAATTTGTGACGCTCTAACCATCATGAAATGTAGCATTTGTGTAACAAAATTTACAGGTGTTTATACACTAAAGACTAACCTGCTCGTTGAGCCTTGTGAAGGTTTTCTTTCATCTTTGTTTGTTGGTGGCCACAAAGACCTGTCACCCAACGTGGCAAGATTTGGCCATTTTTGTTCACAAATTGGCTAATAATTTGTACATCCTGCAAGGGGAGACAATTCAATCATTAGTCATTACCAGTTTAGGAAAGAAACATTGAAATACATACATGTATAACTTATTAAATGATTAAGCGAATGAAATTAAAATCTTGTTTCAAAAGTTATTAAACAAAAGGGAGATGTATCACATATTGTTAAAAAAAAGGGGGTGGGTGTAAATATAAGGATACATCATACAACTCTTTTTTTTTTAATTATATTTTTCCATCAATATTTGGCTGTCTTGTCATATAATTCATTCATCAATCTTTTTTTTTTCATTTACACAGAAAGATATGTGCAGCATTTCATTTTATTCAAAATTTTGTTTTACGAAAAGCAACACTACATTTGAAGTCACAAAGATGATATAAAACATACTGTATACTTGACATCAAATCCACACAGAGTACAACCATTTTCTGGTTTATCAATGGAGACCAAATGACCAGTTTTTTCTGACTCTACATATTCAGCTTCAATCTAAAACAAAGAATAAACTGTTACAACGTCATAACATACGATGGATTTGTTTTCCTGTTATTGAAATTTTAATATGGTGCTCTATACTCTCCATCAGTTATATTGTAACATGAAATTTCAAAATAAAATTAAAAAGACATAAATACAATTGAACCAATTCAACTTTTTGTAGTACATATTCTAAGATAATTTTCTCAATTACTTATCACTTACAATGAGTGTATCACCATCTTGTCTTTCTTTTACTGAAAGAGAAACAACATGAATCCATGATGTGAAGTAAAATTACACAGTCTTTAGCTAAAATAGACCCACACTAATTGCAGTTTATGTATTTGTATAACTATTATTGTGGATACACAAATTTATCATTACATTAAATTAAATGTCTGCAATTAATTGATTGTGCGAAATTCTGTTTATAAAGCATGGAAGCTATGGGTCAAAACTAAAAACATAACTAAGTAAGTCAAATGCTAGAAGAATTTCAATGCTTTTTTGATTCTGAAATAGTTTTTTGAAAAGTGAAAACAAAACACAAAACAAAAACGAAACACATACACAAACACATTTCAAATTAAAAGAAGAGCACATGTCAATAAAATATACCAAATTCCAAAATCAGATTGTTTGAAGAATTCATTCAGATGTAAAATACTGTAAGAGGAGTGGAAAAATGTGTAGCCAGATTGGGGTTTGAACTCTGCACCCTCCAAACTCTAAATGAATGCCCTACCTACAGAGCTTACTGGTCAACGACAATCGACCCCATCCAAAGACATCACATCTAACAACCCAGGTTCTGGTATCCCCATTGTTAAGCATTCACCTACTGCCTGAAACAAGGTTTAGTCATGGCACCAAATGTAATAGGAACAGAAAAATACACGGCCCGTCCAGTTTCGCTACAATACAACAGGAAGAAGTTTTATAAACTTTCTGTCAGCGTTTGCATTCTGATAATAGTTAACTTATGCTACTTATATAGCAGGAACACTTAGTATTTTTATATTCTAGTAACATAGGACAGTGATATACAACTATTATACATCCCTACAGCATAGTAACAGTCATCATTTCACATACAGAGAAAGGACTTCCCTTTACACATCTACCCATCCCAAAAATGTCAAACATCCCTTAAACACTAATTAACAGGTGTCTGACCAGTTTATTTTGTATGTGTGGTTGACTTTGTCTGGTGCACCCTTAAAATGAACCCTTTTCAGGCACTTGGATATCTCATCCTTGATAAGAATTGGGTGGGAGATGCAAAAAAAATATATATAAAATATAAAACAATTTCTGCTGATAGGTGGATCACAGGGGCTTGTTTATATGAATATATACCTAGTGACAGTTATATCTATTTGTATCTGAACACCAGTATCTCTATCATAGTCCTAAGGAAACAGGTTATTAATGTCAGATGATAAATTGGTCAATCTTGTGTTTGGGGGATGCTCTGATGAAAGTCCTTGGTATCCTCTCATTACTGAGGATCTTTATTTTCTGCACTCCAAAACAAATATTTTGAAAATATGTTGTCTACTTTTTGACACATATTGATAAACCCAACTAGTATTCAATCTTACCATTGATGATAATGAAATATTTTGTCTGAAAAATATACTCAAGTGAATTGTAAAAATAGATCCAGTTATCTGTTCATGGCCTTACTGTGACTGTCCATTGGATGACACTATGCTAAGTGAATTTTAGTTGTTTTGGTATAAGTTGTTTTGGTACATGCAAAATGGTTTGCACAGCTAGGATGACATTTTGAGTGAACAATTTATCAATAATTGAATGAACAATATTTATCAATGAAAAAACAACTTAAAAAAACAAATTATATGCACAAATCATTTCTAAAAGTACCGAAACGACTTATTTTGAAGTACCGAAATGACTTGTCCCTGCAATGTATGGTTTATTGAATGATAAATATATTAGACAATGTATATTCAAATTTTTGCTTACAGGTGTAGTTTATTGTCTAACGTTATGTTTTGGTTAGTTTATTGTGAATATGCCATGTTTGGTGATTATGTTTGAAAACAAATTTGAGGATTACCTATACAAAAATACGTATTTAGTTTACAGAACAAAAATCTACTATAATAAACAGATGCGTCGAACCGAGTGATGTTTCCGACCTGGGTATTGGGATAGGCAAACTCCTGCCTGTGTCTGGGTTTAAGGCACCTGTATCTGGACTGTAAACAACACAAGCAAAATCAAGTCCGCTATAGCACCATACAAACTGCTTGTGTTGTTTACGTTCCAGATACAGCTGCCCGTACCTCGGCACTGTACGTAGAGGTCATCACCTCACACAAGTTCAACATACATAAATTTCTAGAATCAATACAAACATACTTTCCCTCAAATTTAAGCGACTTGTTGTTGAAATGGGTCTTTCCAATAAGCTTGACGGGAGAACAGCTGATTTCTGAATTATTAAAGGTGAATTTAGAAACAACCGGCGTGTCGAATTTACAACAGACGCCATTTTGTTTCTTGTGATCACTTCGACGCTTTATGTACTTTATCTGCTAGGCGCTTGATCCGAACATACCTTAACGAAAGGGTGTCGAGGATGGAAAATTCTCATGCATCAATCCAGTATTACTATGGAGATTTATCAGAATAACAATATTTTAATTATACACACTATTTTACGTTTTATACACATGCATATTGTTTGGATACCTTGAAATAGCTTTCATTTTACACTTAATTTAGACAATTTGTTCAATAATTAATCATATGTACATAATCGAACCTTTTTTTTTTTATAAATAAACGAAAATATTCAAAACAGCAATAAAGTCTTTCATTTTGACTTCATGTCTTTGTAATAATAGAATGTAAGACAAAAATATTGTCTACAGTCTTAAGGCCAGGGCGGAATCCAAACCAGAGACATATATAACATGTGTTATATATGTCTCTGTCCAAACTCAGCATCTATGAAGTTGATCATTTCATTGGTCTTGTGTTCAATATAGATGTAAGCAATTAAATTTACCATACGCCAGAACTAAATCCTCTCAAATGATTTGGGTCACTTTTATCTAAAAAATGTAAGAGCTGTCTTTCCAGTATAACCTCGACTCGAACCGACCCTTTCCGATCCACCCATGTTACCTCTCCTATTAACACTGCCCTACTTGTGAAATTGATGTTACTATGGTGCTCCTCTCCGCCCGTCCTGCCGTCCGTCCGTCTCTGCACCTGTGAAAGGTTCTAGCGCATTCAATCCTGGAGAGATCCTCACCAAACTTCACACACTTATTGAGCATTAAAAATCTGCAATGAATTTGAGTTTCAGGGTTGTTGGGTCAAGGTCATGTTTTGCCTTATCTGTTTATCTCGTTTTTATACGAAGGTCCTTTCATAGAACACTGATTCTAAGCTAAAACCAGTATCAAACTTTGGCACAAGTGTCTTTGATTACTAGTTTAAAATTGACGAATTGAGGAAAAAACAAATATTTTATAAAATGTTTTAGCAAAAATTAAAAACATTTCATTGTAGACTATAAAGAAAAAACCGAACATCCCTCTGTTTTTTTTCATATATATTCCTTATTTCTAAAACTACCGTCTGAAACTCCATACACGGAGCCTAAGAGTACACATAGTACACAAGTATCGCCGTTTCCGTATAAGGGTTCCACGGACGTGTGCTGCCATTGTTCGGATGTTCGCAGTTTCCGGATATGTAGTATCCGACTTCCTGTTTACTCACACCATGATAAGATGGTCATACTTTTACGATTTTCAATGTTATGTGGAATTACAATCGGTATAAAGATATGTCGATAGATTTTAGTGTTTTAATCAATGACTTGTTAACCGAGATAGAGGCTCACAAACTGAAGACATCATGACCCTCAGTGACATTAATTTTACAGGGAGATAAAAAATGATTTTTAGCTAGTTGAGCAGCGTAGGATTTACAATGTATTCATATATAAGTTCGTCGTTTTCTTGATATTTATTTTCTTCAGTTCATAACGTAGAGACAACGCAGACGGAATGACGTCATCTTGATGATGACGTCATTTAAGTGTATTTCATTTATATCATCCTGTTGATTTCTTTAAACTTTTTTACACAAAAATGATAAATGATAAAACAAGAATATTACATACTTTTTAAGTGAAATTATTTGTAAGATCTGTTTATTTGTTGGGTCCATGTCTGGTCAGGGCTTTTTTGAGACTTCCTTGTAAAAGGTGGTGACTGCCTCAGTGACATAAGGAAGGTCCGTCTCGTGTCATACAGAACAGGGTAAAGTCTCTCACATAAGGAAGGTCCGTCTCGTGTCATACAGAACAGGGTAAAGTCTCTCACAAAAGGCAGGTCCGTCTTGTGCCATACAGACCAGGGTGAAGTCTCTCACATAAGGCAGGTCCGTCTCGTGTCATACAGAACAGGGTAAAGTCTCTCACATAAGGCATGTCCGTCTCGTGTCATACAGAACAGGGTAAAGTCTCTCACATAAGGAAGGTCCGTCTCGTGTCATACAGAACAGGGTAAAGTCTCTCACATAAGGAAGGTCCGTCTCGTGCCATACAGACCAGGGTGAAGTCTATCACATAAGGAAGGTCCGTCTCGTGTCATACAGAACAGGGTAAAGTCTCTCACATAAGGAAGGTCCGTCTCGTGCCATACAGACCAGGGTGAAGTCTCTCACATAAGGAAGGTCCGTCTCGTGTCATACAGAACAGGGTAAAGTCTCTCACATAAGGCAGGTCCGTCTCGTGTCATACAGAACCGGGTAAAGTCTCTCACATAAGGCAGGTCCGTCTCGTGTCATACAGAACAGGGTAAAGTCTCTCACATAAGGAAGGTCCGTCTCGTGTCATACAGAACAGGGTAAAGTCTCTCACATAAGGCAGGTCCGTCTCGTGTCATACAGAACAGGGTAAAGTCTCTCACATAAGGCAGGTCCGTCTCGTGTCATACAGAACAGGGTAAAGTCTCTCACATAAGGAAGGTCCGTCTCGTGTCATACAGACCAGGGTAAAGTCTCTCACATAAGGAAGGTCCGTCTCGTGTCATACAGAACAGGGTAAAGTCTCTCACATAAGGCAGGTCCGTCTCGTGTCATACAGAACAGGGTAAAGTCTCTCACATAAGGAAGGTCCGTCTCGTGTCATACAGAACAGGGTAAAGTCTCTCACATAAGGAAGGTCCGTCTCGTGCCATACAGACCAGGGTGAAGTCTCTCACATAAGGAAGGTCCGTCTCGTGTCATACAGAACAGGGTAAAGTCTCTCACATAAGGCAGGTCCGTCTCGTGTCATACAGAACCGGGTAAAGTCTCTCACATAAGGCAGGTCCGTCTCGTGTCACATAAGGCAGGTCCGTCTCGTGTCATACAGAACAGGGTAAAGTCTCTCACATAAGGAAGGTCCGTCTCGTGTCATACAGAACAGGGTAAAGTCTCTCACATAAGGCAGGTCCGTCTCGTGTCATACAGAACAGGGTAAAGTCTCTCACATAAGGCAGGTCCGTCTCGTGTCATACAGAACAGGGTAAAGTCTCTCACATAAGGCAGGTCCGTCTCGTGTCATACAGACCAGGGTAAAGTCTCTCACATAAGGAAGGTCCGTCTCGTGTCATACAGAACAGGGTAAAGTCTCTCACATACGGCAGGTCCGTCTCGTGTCATACAGAACAGGGTAAAGTCTCTCACATAAGGCAGGTCCGTCTCGTGTCATACAGAACAGGGTAAAGTCTCTCACATAAGGCAGGTCCGTCTCGTGTCATACAGAACAGGGTAAAGTCTCTCACATAAGACAGGTCCGTTTCGTGTCATACAAAACAGGGTAAAGTCTCTCACAAAAGGACACAACCAAATCAGTCCCGCCCTTCCTCCATGGATAGAGAACTCCACCAACACTCTATCGCGACCTCTTACATCAAAACTCAAATAGCACAGAAGAAATTATTATGTTATGTTTGTCATCTCCCCAATAGAATGTCTGTTGCATTAATGAAACAAAACAAGACAAAACAAAGACGAAACAAATAGAAATAATAAACAAAAATCTCAAACAAACAAGAAACGAAAATGAAAAAAAAAATAAAAGAAAAAAAAACTTAACGATAAATAAATAAATACACCCCCTCAACCCATCCCCATCCCCACCCCATCCCTAAAAATTAAAAAAAAAACCATACAAACAAAACAAACAAAAAACAAGCAAAACAACAAAAAAAAACCTTCAGACTTGTTTTCGTGTGCCACTTGCCAATTAGTGCAATGTTACAGGCACAGAGTGATGAAGATATTGTTGAATAAAAAAAAAAAGAAAAAAATGGCACCAATTAAATTGGTTGATATTTCAACCCACTAACCATTCCAAGTACCACACACGAGTGACTTTAGAACACAGGTCGTGGTTAAACATTAACGATCACGTACACACAAATCTTCAAGAATTATTAGTTATAGTTGATCATGTATTACATTTGGTTTGTCCTCGATGTATACTCTATGTACACAGTTAAAGGTTGTATATGGGAGGCTTTCCGTCTACTTAATAGAGAACTAGACATAGATATCCTTATACGGTAAATCCTTCATGTCCAAATATGGTTAACGCCACAACGAGGCTCTTAACATGACACATGGAACCAGCGAAGCTTTTAAGTCAAAGGACGTTGGACATTTCGTGTTCAGTATTACTTGGAGCTAAAGGCGAAAGGCCGTAAGATAATTCAACGAAACTAAATTTTCGAGAAAATCAATTTCTAGACACCATGGCTGAAGATGAAGTTGCCGCACTTGTAGTGGACAATGGTTCAGGAATGTGCAAAGCGGGATTTGCAGGGGATGATGCCCCTCGTGCAGTTTTCCCGTCCATAGTAGGACGCCCCAGACATCAGGTATTTCCAATTAATTTTTTAAAAATTCTAATAATAATGATTTTACATAAAAGTTTTGATTTAATAATTATTTTATTGCAGAAAGTTTGTACAATAGGATTGGACACAAGTTTTACCAACTTATAAAGCCCTCTCCATTAATAGTTTATACACAAATACTTAAACAACCAGCAATGTAACAATATATTTATAAAATAATTTTTGATTGAAACAAAAGGGGAGGACTGAAGAGAGGGAGGGGGGTAGGTTAGGGGAGAAGAAGGGAGTATATAGTACAAAGGAGAAAAGGTGGTGAATGCAGGTAACTAGCCAGATCGCTCAGATGCATCTATAATTTTTTGAACAGCTCTAGCTAAAAGCGAGTTTTCTGCTGAACTTAGCCCTATGTCTCCGGTTAAAAGAACGTTTAATGACATATCACCTGGATTCTACGACACATAAAAGTTGTTAATATATAACCCCGTATGTTGCTTTACTAATACTCTTACTTTCAGAAAACTAAGAATTAAAAATCAGAATTTTTACATGATAAAAATTCGTCGCCTGGAAACAAGGCAGATGTAGGTAAATTTTTATAAATTGTATTTTGTGTGGTTCAAGCAATATTTTATATAAACAGATGCCAGAAAAGAGGAGAATCCGCCAACTTCCTATTGATATTTGACAATAAATGTGATTAAAACCTATTTATGATCACAGTATCACATACGGCGAAAATTTTAAAAGTCATTGTTTATTTTTCTATACGATGGACAGCTAATAAATTCAATTTTAATTTAGAAACCAATGTTATACTTTTTTCGTCGTTCAAAATATATCCAGCTTCCTTAATTTTTTCTCTCTGTGCGCAAGAAATTGTGGAATTCTATCTCATCGTTGTACCAATGTTAAAATTGTTTCAAAGGAAGATTTTGTTTCATTGTGTTTTGAAATGTGAATCTGTTTATAGTGTGTATATATAAAGTTAGAAATATTTTCAACTTTACCGAAACTTTCCCCTTTAAAATTTTCTTTTTCTTTCTCTATTTTTTCCTCTCTTTTCTCTAAAAACAGATTAATTAAAATACTTTATAACCGTTGATAGTCAAAAGCGTCGGGAGAAACATTAAAACAATTTCAAGATTTGGTCTGTCAGAGAAAGTGTTTAGCTCCTACCATTACAACGCCCACGTGTTTATCCAAAACAACATTTTCTGAATAATACGTGCTAAGTATAGGAGGTAAGAAAATCTTCAGAGGGGTAAAACTTGAATATTAAAGTTCAGAAATCTCCAGTTATGTGTAAATCTAGACAAGTTCCCGAAAATATTAGAACATTTCGTCTGGTCATTTTGTACACGATTGACACAAGTTATTGAACTTTCTCGTCAACTTTTATGATTGGTATACAAAAATAGTTTTTTATCGGGTCAAGAAACCGATCTTTTGAATTTGTATCATGAAATTAAAAGATATATAAGAAACCAAATTAAACTAAAGAGGGATATCTAGTTAACCAGATGTTGAGTTCAATTGCTAGACATTTGTCATACACATAATGAAGATGCGGTTAATGGAAAAATAACCATATATGGAAGCAAGATTGTCGCCTGAAAGAGCGGAAACGTCCGATCTGTGTAGCCTGACTCACAGGTCGGCGATGTGAGATGCTACACGTGCACAATCAACATGACTTCCTTTATTCGTTTATGATTTTTCCGAAATCAATTTGCGATTTAAAGATTAGCAGGATATTATATGAACTGTGTAATGACACCGGGACGAGACACATAAAGTGAAAACATGTTTGCATGTAAACTGTTGTCACGTTAGTGAAATTCGTACCGTCCCTTTTCCAGTATGTGCCACCATGTGCGATGGATACATACGTAACTAAGACTGATGACAGCTAGTATTAATCTACTGTAAATCATTTCGATTCAGCGAATATTTATTTTTGCGAACTTATCTCTTCAGACATATTTGCGAGTACATGATTTCGCGAACGCTGATCTAGAAGTTACTTTATATTCGCGAATGATGAGCTATCAGAGACATGGACTTTGTGAGACTCCGACATCGGTAACCGAAACAACAAGGATGCCATCCAAAAATATTTTAGTACAAATGATAGTGAGGGATTTGAGTTCGTTGATTACCTCTCCTTGCGCAGTAACGCGAAAATAAATCCCACGCGAAATATAAGTAATTAACAGTATTTAAAAATGGTAGTTAATCAAATCACGTAGTTTGATAATTCACCATGGAAACCGTGTCACTTAATTATATCGCGAGCACGGGTAAGATCATACTCAGTCAAGCTTGAGAACGTGCTGAATATCTTGAGCTCAGATTATTTTGTGAATACGAAACGAGAAAGAACTTTAGATTTTGAGCTGAAACCTTAAATGGTTTCTTCTGATCAGCCACCTTGTATGGTAACATGAATGCGTCACTATATCAAACCTAGAGAAAAGATATACTTTCGTACTGAGTATAAATCAACTGATTCAAACAGACACGGCTCCACTTAGCTTAAAGCTGACAATCCAATGTTAAAGGCTTTGATATTGAGATAAAAAAATATATATATATACTTTTTAGAATGCTTTGGAGTCTCCGCCCAGGCCCCGCCCCGCCCCGCCCCGCCCCGCCCCGCCCCGCCCCCGTCCCCGCCCCACCCCGAAGCAGAACTTCATAATCTGTTTTGAATATAAATTTTCTCAGCGTTTTGATAAACATTTTAATGAATTTTCAGGGTGTGATGGTTGGAATGGGACAGAAGGACAGCTATGTCGGTGATGAGGCCCAGAGCAAGAGAGGAATCCTCACTCTCAAGTACCCTATCGAACACGGCATCGTCACAAACTGGGACGACATGGAGAAGATCTGGCATCACACCTTCTACAACGAGCTTCGTGTGGCTCCAGAGGAGCACCCCGTCCTCCTGACAGAGGCTCCCCTCAACCCAAAGGCAAACAGGGAGAAGATGACACAGATCATGTTTGAGACCTTCAACTCTCCTGCTATGTACGTGGCTATCCAGGCTGTGTTGTCTCTGTACGCTTCCGGTCGTACCACTGGCATCGTTCTCGATTCCGGTGATGGCGTCAGCCATACTGTGCCAATCTATGAAGGATACGCTCTCCCTCACGCCATTTTGAGATTGGATCTCGCCGGACGAGATCTCACGGACTACCTTATGAAAATTTTAACGGAACGAGGATACTCATTCACAACTACAGCCGAAAGAGAAATTGTCCGAGATATTAAGGAGAAACTGGCATATGTGGCTTTGGACTTTGAGAGTGAGATGCAGACAGCATCATCTTCTTCAAGTCTGGAGAAAAGTTACGAGTTACCGGACGGTCAAGTTATCACCATTGGGAATGAGAGGTTCCGGTGCCCAGAATCCCTGTTACAGCCGTCCTTCTTAGGCATGGAGACTGTTGGAATCCACGAAACAACGTATAACAGTATAATGAAATGTGACGTCGACATTCGTAAAGATCTCTACGCAAACATAGTTCTTTCTGGCGGAAGTACGATGTACCCTGGTATCGCTGACCGGATGCAGAAGGAAGTTACAGCTCTAGCACCACCAACCATGAAAATTAAGATTATCGCTCCACCCGAGAGGAAATATTCCGTCTGGATCGGTGGATCTATCCTGGCTTCTCTTTCCACTTTCCAACAAATGTGGATCAGCAAACAGGAGTATGACGAATCCGGTCCAAGCATTGTTCATCGTAAATGTTTCTAAGCGCCTGAGTGACCGGGAGTATTTGAACGAGCGTAGTCTGGGTTACAATTTCCCAGAAGATTTGTAGAATATGAAGAATTTGTACTGTATGGATCCAGATAGGAATTCGCGGGTTTTGATGTACGAGAAATTAGTCACAAGATGTCCAATATCATTGATAATTTTCACCGGAAGTCATGTCATAGGACAAAGACGACTTTCAGTTCCTGGTTTACGTTTTCTTTGTCGAACAATACTTCAAGCATTTAAACGTCTATATAACATATATTATACATTTCCACGTGAAAATGATTCTTTTTAGAACTTGAGTTCGTTAGTTCAGCATTCAACCTAATATATTTGTGTATCTAAAATTAGATATAGAAAGTAATTTTAATGTTAGTTCAGCAAAAACAAATTAGAAAATTAGGTTAAAACCATGTTATTATAGTGCAATTAACATGTGAATTGAATAAAAGACACTGAGTTCAAACTTGAGAAAAATAGTATAATGGAATTTTTATATTTTTATAAAGAATACTCTTGATGTCGAATTAGCTGTAATTTTTACTCAATAAAGTTTTATTTTGTAACTATCATCAGTGTTGAAATTTATTTTCATTAAGCATTCAGAACGATGATTCACAAGCGGTCAGAAGTAAATATAATGTGTAAGCACTGCTTAGTTTTACCCTCAAATCGGCCTATTACACGACAGGGGGAGTGGTTAAAGCGCCTGACTGTCTGTATCACTAGTTGTCCACGTTTGTTCGAGGCCAGCGTTGGGCAGTCATAAGGTACTGGTTGCAGGTCGGTGATTTTCCCCAAGAACTCCGGCTTTCCTCCACCATGTCCTTAAATGACCCAAGCTGTTTATAGAACGTAAATCAGCACACATTATGAGGTATTATATGGATTCTTATTGGCAAGGTAGATTTACAGTAGGATTTGTTTCAAAAGTAAACAAACATTGATTAAACACTGGCGAACGAAATGCCTCAACATCCTTCCGTATTTAGACGACATAATAAAGGGAGGTAAATCTGCAGGTACTGCTATAGAAATCAGTCGTAAAGAAAAGGCTTATCTTATTTTCATAGCCCTCGTCATGCTGGATAAGTGTGTTAAGTTTCACTAAAGAGAGGTAATTTGTATATACATTGCAATGATGGTCTTGATGTTATTATTAACATATATCTTCCTCCTAACTTTCTTTGCTATGTAAATTGTTGTATATACATTGCAATGATGGTTTTGATGTTATTATTAACATATATCTTCCTCCTAACTTTCTTTGCTATGTAAATTGTTGTATATACATTGCAATGATGGTTTTGATGTTATTATTAACATATATCTTCCTCCTAACTTTCTTTGCTATGTAAATTGTTGTATATACATTGCAATGATGGTTTTGATGTTATTATTAACATATATCTTCCTCCTAACTTTCTTTGCTATGTAAATTGTTGTATATACATTGCAATGATGGACTTGATGATATTATTAACATATATCTTCCTCCTAACTTTCTTTGCTATGTAAATTGTTGTATATACATTGCAATGTGTGTGTATATCTTCCTCCTAACTTTCTGTGTGTAAATTGTTGTATATACATTGCAATGATGGTCTTGATGTTATTATGTAACATATATCTTCCTCCTAACTTTCTTTGTGTGTGTTGTATATGTGTGATGGTTTTGATGTATTATTAACATATATCTTCCTCCTAACTTTCTTTGCTATGTAAATTGTTGTATATACATTGCAATGATGGTTTTGATGTTATTATTAACATATATCTTCCTCCTAACTTTCTTTGTGTGTGTGTATATGTTGCAATGATGTGTGTGTAACATATATCTTCCTCCTAACTTTCTTTGTGTGTGTGAATGATGTGTAACATATAGTGAATGTGTGAGTGAATGATGGTTTTGATGAACTTTCTTTGCTATGTAAATTGTTATTTATTCTTTGTATGATATGGCAGTTATATCAAATATCAAAGTGTGTATACTTCAGTTTGTCTATACCACGGTATGACATCTGACATTTGTGTCTCACAATGTATGTGAAAATCAGATAGATTGTGACAGGTCAGTAAAATGTATGAATGTAAATCTGCAGGAAAATGTGTGGATGAATGTGTGTGTGAATATGGGAGTGAATGTGTGAGTGAATGTGTGTGTGAATGTGTGGGTAAATGTGTATGTGAATATGGGAGTGAATGTGTGAGTGAATGTGTGTGTGAATGTGTGAGTGAATGTGTGTGTGAATGTGTGTGTGAATGTGTGAGTGAATGTGTGTGTGAATGTGTGAGTGAATGTGTGTGTGAATGTGTGAGTGAATGTGTGTGTGAATGTGTGTGTGAATGTGTGAGTGAATGTGTGAGTGAATGAGTGGATGAATGTGTGAGTGAATGAATGAGTGAATGTGTAAGTGAATGTGTGAGTGAATGTGTGAGTGAATGTGTGGGTGTGAATGAATGAGTGAATGTGTGAGTGAATGTGTGAGTGAATGAGTGGGTGAATGTGTGAGTGAATGTGTGAGTGAATGTGTGAGTGAATGAGTGAGTGAATGTGTGGGTGAATGAGTGAGTGAATGTGTGAGTGAATATGTGGGTGTGAATGAATGAGTGAATGTGTGAGTGAATGTGTGAGTGAATGAGTGGGTGAATGTGTGAGTGAATGTGTGAGTGAATGAGTGAGTGAATGTGTGAGTGAATGAGAGGGTGTATGTGTGAGTGAATGTGTGAGTGAATGAGTGGGTGAATGTGTGAGTGAATGTGTGAGTGAATGTGTGAGTAAATGAGTGAGTGAATGTGTGAGTGAATGTGTGAGTGAATGTATGAGTGAATGTGTGAGTGAATTTGTGGGTGAATGTGTGAGTGAATGTGTGGGTTAAATTGTGAGTAATCGTGTTAGTGAATGAGTGGGTGAATGTGTGAGTGAATGTGTGTGTGTGTGTGTGTGTGTGTGTGTGAATATATGAGTGAATGTGTGAGTGAATGTGTGAGTAATTGTGTGAGTGAATGTTTGGGTGAATATGTGAGTGAATGAGTGGGTGAATGTGTGAGTGAATGTGTGAGTGAATGTGTGAGTGAATGTGTGAGTAATTGTGTGAGTGAATGTTTGGGTGAATATGTGAGTGAATGTGTGGGTGAATGTGTGAGAGAATGTATGAGTGAATGTGTGGGTGAAGGAGAATCAATTTTGTATAAACGGTGGGTCTCGGCCTCCTGGATTATGGCGTGGCCACTGTTCACCAGTGGCTAAGCTAACCTCGAGAAGTTAATGGGCAGGGTCGATAAGGGTCAAATTGACTATCATCATTTCATTACCTAGATATGATAGAATCAAATACTCCTCATGAAACGAACGGTCAGAACAGGTGAGCGATTTGTGTTCTTTGGCCTCTTGTCAGGTATAGTAAAGGGATGCCTCCCAATGACAGCCTGCATGCCATGTTCATAGTGCATATATCACATTTAGTACTTCATGAATTTGGTGATCATTTGATATTTTTTCCATGAAAAACTTGGAATGGCACTAACGAAACTTATAACATCCAACAAGCAGAAATAAAGAAAAAGAAATTATGGCTGGATTGGCCCATTACCTGTTTTCTCAGTTGGTGCCAGGCAAGGAGTACAAGGTTAATCCATATACAACTTCTAACAGAATGTGGCTGTGGCTGTAACGCCAAGATTTATGCATTAATATTATGCATCAATATTTCAATAGCTTAGTCCGTAAGTGTAGTATAAATCTGTTTTTCTACAAATTAATGAACATATTTATCGGTAACTGTAATTAAGCACAATGAAAAGTCAACTGATATCCATTAGATTTTAAGCCTAATGTCATCCGATGGTTCGAATCTGCCTTTCTCAATTACCTCTCTGTCCAATCCTTGACCCTGTTTAAAGGTCATGGGGGTCAAATGTATTGAAAACAACTTCTTCGCAATAGCCATATATTGTTTGATCACATGAATGACCTTGACAAATAACTTCTAACAACTCCATTTCGTCACGAAATCTGTAGAATATCCTCTGTGTATGTACCAAAGGAAGACTGACATTACCTAGAGACATGACTCACTCACAATTTGGTGAAAATACCGATTGTTTTGACGGACTTTCACTTGTAAAAATACCTGTTGTTTTGACGGACTTTCACTGGTGAAAATACCTGTTGTTTTGACGGACTTTCACTGGTGAAAATACCTGTTGTTTTGATGGACTTTCACTGGTGAAAATACCTGTTGTTTTGACGGACTTTCACTGGTGAAATACCTGTTGTTTTGACGGACTTTCACTGGTGAAAATACCTGTTGTTTTTACGGACTTTCACTGGTGAAAATACCTGTTGTTTTGACGGACTTTCACTGGTGAAAATACCTGTTGTTTTGACGGACTTTCACTGGTGAAATACCTGTTGTTTTGACGGACTTTCACTGGTGAAAATACCTGTTGTTTTGACGGACTTTCACTGGTGAAAATACCTGTTGTTTTGACGGACTTTCACTGGTGAAATACCTGTTGTTTTGACGGACTTTCACTGGTGAAAATACCTGTTGTTTTGACGGACTTTCACTGGTGAAAATACCTGTTGTTTTGACGGACTTTCACTGGTGAAAATACCTGTTGTTTTGACGGACTTTCACTGGTGAAAAGAATTGATCTTCCTCTTCTGCTTCTTCATTAAGATCATGGTTCATTGTCAAAAATTAAGTACATGACCTCCATGACGTCATCACTCGATCAGTACAGCATTATGCCATTATACCATTTGTAGATAATCTTTGGACTAACTCTAGTAAAGTTTCACTTTAAAAGCAATTTTATTTCTTGTTCATTTATGAGTGAATGACTAATAATCTGTGTTGTTTACTTGGATGCATACCTGTATTGTCGTCCAGGTAGGGCGATCTATTTTTAGCGACTGCTCCCTGTGCAGCCGACCCGGATATACATAGCTATTCTATACAAAGAGTATAAATACATTGGTTGTGATGTCTTTCCTAATGCTGGCATAATGTCTACGTTTGTGTAGTGGAATACATTGTATCGTGTGTTAGAGACAGTGAGGCAAGGGACCACTAAGCCTTACGACGTGCAGACGTGTTTATGACAGTCTGCTCTTATTCACAATGTACTCGGTGCATTGTAGAGATTCTGTCTTTATCCCTATATATACACTTGTAAATATAAATTTATTGCTGTATACAGCTTTTAAAGTACACATATTAGTCTCCTCGTCCTTTTTACCATTTATTTCGAATTTATTTATCAAATAGCATGAGCTCACTGCGCGAGCTCCAAACAAATGATTGTGGACAACGCTATTTGTCACATTATTGTAAAAAAGGTCTAATAAAAAAACCTTGCTGTTGTGTTGAAGATAAGTTAATATTATTTTGGAAAACTCTTGCAGCAGTCGATACAGGATGAAAATGAAATGAATAAGATGCCTTTGTTTTTTATTGTTCTGTTACATTTTACCGTTAAGAGTGTCCGAAATTTTTTTCTTTTGATCTTTCTTAATTAAAGCCAAACGTTGAATTCGAAACTTTCCGTCGGTCCCGACCAAATTTCACACTAAACATTCGAATTCACTTAAATTGAATACTCGGGTAACTCGAGATTTTCCCACGGTTCTGTCGACTTCGAGGTAATGAAATACTATATTGATTCTCCAAATGCCACCAGTGCATTACGAACAGCTTTAACGATTGAAAACTTAGTGGAACTAACTTTCGTGTAGATGTATTTTGACCCGGAAACAACTGCCACTGCCTATTTATAGCCTTTCTGGGAAATCCAATTCTTTCGTTGAATCATACCTTACCATGTTGATCATACCTGCAGGTAAGATTATCAAATTTGTTATCAATATTTACTTTGATTCGTCATATTTTCCGTCAGTGTTATACCAGTGGCTATAGAAATTATGATGATAAGTATTATACAATGTAGTTATTACCGTTTCTACGGATATTTAACTTAGATACGTTCATTCCCTGTAGATCGGGTACAACTTCATGGGTGAGTGGCTACGTAATGTTTAATATAGGCAGATACACATATAATGTGATATATACGTCTCTGATGTAGGTATATACCGGCTAATGGTGCATATTTTGTCAGAGCTTTTCTTTTTGTAGCTATATATTTTGATAATGCATGTTTTAACAGCGCTTGCTTGGGCAAGTTCTGTCACACCGATTTATGGCCATTAGCCCTCTGGCCCAGGTTCCTGTTAGTCGGTCATGTTCGTTGTGCCCATATGCATCATTTTGGTGCTGAAGATAGATAATTTCAGACCTTGCACGGACCGATCTGTGTTAACTATTGTCTATTGGTATTTTTTCTTTTCATTTTCACATGCAATGTCTAGTTTAGTAAATTCTTTGTAAATGTGAAGCATTAACCAGTTTGGTCTGGTAGATGTAGATCAAGTGTCTTACTATTCATTAGATTACGTTAAATTTTGTATACTATCTTGTTGGATCTTGCTTGGGCCATGTCCAATGTTTTTGTTTGTTACCAATGTGTATATTCAATCAATAGATAACTATGTGGCATGTGTAATATTGTATGGGTTTCCAGCCTTGTATTTCCACAACTTTATTATTCATAGTTCGCCTTTGTGGGGAAGACATCTTGTCATGTCTTTGCGGCGGGTTTTTTTGTTAACCCCACATTGGCTTTTTATTATAATTAATGAAAAAATAATCTTTTGTTCATTTTATGGTTTATGTAACTGTAAGATATGTTTTTAATTTCATAAATAAATACAAAGTCACCCTCTCTGTAAGGTTGGCCTTTTCTCTTCATATTCATTGTTGTGTCGTTTCTTGTCGTAGTGTGCAGATACATATATACGTATACACAGTTAACCCAATTAACAAGGGAAGACAGATTTTGATTCGTGCCTGTCTTGTTTTCGCGTATCAACGTTGCTGGGTTTCTTTGGTATCACGAACTATCATTTATGTACTGCTTTATGAGTAGATTGTTAGAGATAATGTTTTGTAACGTGCAGTGTCTATGATATATTGTCCGGACTGTCGTGTCCACTAGGTGGCCATATTGTCGGTTTCTCTGATATTAATGGAACTTAAACTATCATCAGTTTATTGCCTATCTTAATAATAGAGCTGACGTTGATTACATGACCTTGTGTCGGGTTCAGTTTACATATAGTCCTTCTGTACCACCTCGTGTCTACTGTAGGTGGCTATCTTGTCTTATCTCATCATAACAATGATACATAACATAAATTGTTATCAAATAATCAATACATCATGTCAGGTATGAAGAAATTTGCTTGGTGAATCATCCCGTGAACAGTTAGGTTTATGTTGTTCCGGTGTTGTATGATAAAATGAAGCCCATGGTAGGGTGAACCGCCCCCCCCCACCTCCACATAACAAAAAAAAAAAAAAAATTAAAGTGAAGCCACTTTACACTTTGTTTTAAATAGATATTACTACGCTATTTTTATCGGTTCACTTAATAATGTTCCTCCATATACATCACAATATATAAATAAAATCCATAAGGGTGAGGAAATTTAAGGTGGGGCAAAGGGCTTCAGATGAATGAATGGGGTTCATTAAAAAACATTAATTAAAACAGATGTTAATTTTTCACTTTGCCATGTTCATGGTAATGCCCTGAATATCCTCAGCCTTGTTATTGTTTGCTTTTTTATGTATGGAGGAACATAATTAAGTAAAGCGATCAAAATTAAGTGAAGAAATATCAGTTGGGAAAAAAGCTAGTGGCTTCACTTTATCATGGGACAGGGTGTGTGTGTTTCATTTCACCATTATGGTCTTTTGACTCCGGTTCATTTCACCATTATGGTCTTTTGACCCCGGTTCATTTCACCATTATGGTCTTTTGACTCTGGTTCACTTTACCATTATGGTCTTTTGACTCCGGTACATTTCACCATTATGGTCTTTTGACCCCGGTTCATTTCACCATTATGGTATTTTGACCCCGGTTCATTTCACCATTATGGTCTTTTGACCCCGGTACATTTCACCATTATGGTCTTTTGACCCCGGTTCATTTCACCATTATGGTCTTTTGACCCCGGTTCATTTCACCATTATGGTCTTTTGACTCCGGTTCATTTCACCATTATGGTCTTTTGACTCCGGTTCATTTCACCATTATGGTCTTTTGACTCCGGTTATTTCACCATTCTTCACAAAACCACGCTACACCGGGTCTCCTTGTAGTAGCTGTTGACCAGCTCACTGAACAACATACGGGAGTCCGTCGCATGCCACAACAAAGAATAGGTCTGTTTCTCAGCCTCTTTGGAACACATCGGGTCTTTATCTCACTGACCAACTCTGTTGAACAATATTTCTTTTTCTGTTTGTTCATGTCTCTTCTCTGTGTCAAATAAAACATTTATAAAACCATGTTATTTCAATATAAACGTATAAACGATGTACTTTAAAATCCAAAAAGTTCATCAAAAATGTTAATTTTCGATATTGAATTATTAGAGATGGATCTTGGTTAAATTAATTGTAATTTTGATAATATTGATAAAACAATTGTTGGTTTTCTCTAGAGATGAATTCTGTTTAGCTGACGGGTTATGAGCCAACAGCCATAAACTTTCTTTAAATATATTTATCTCTAAATTAGTTCTCGTTGAAAAAGTAATCTTGTTTTTTATAGAGTTAGGAAAAAGTGAAATAGTTTTATTGATAACCTCTATTTCTAGTATCGGAAAACGAGAACATTATAGAGGTATCCCTTAGCTGTATTTACAAAAACTAACTAATACAGCAATTAACGCTCCCAACTATGATAGAGGTATGCTACTGAAGTTGTATAATATATATAATTGTAACGAGGATGATAACAAGATATCACTTATCATTACTTACAAAAATAACTATGATGAATTTATACTCCTGAATAATGTGATATATAATAGTATATCAATATAGTTATCTTTACTTAAAGTTTTTCACCGGTGAACAGGATGTCTAAGAATTCTGTTCACCAGAATTTATTGTAAGAATTAAATTTACGATGCTTAGATATGGGTCATCTGTTTTTGTATGCATTTCGTTATGATTGACAGATACATTATATGTTTTATAAAACCAGTGATATCTGTTTCACAAAACATAAATCAAATTGCTTTTAAAACGTTAAAACAAACATATCAAGTTTGCATACATGTCATATACAAGCCCATAAAACCAGTGTGTCTGTGGACATAAGTTTGCAGTCATTCAACCAATAATACCGCTTACTACAAAGTCTACGCTGTTTTTGTTTTTTTGTTTTTTTTTTACACAAGTCCTGATTGACATGCAAACATTATCAATTTTACAGAAATCACAGTTTTAATCTTAAATCTATTTTACTTGTTAATTTTATAGAATATGTCTGGGAATGTTAAGAACGATAAAGGCCTCACCAGTGCTTGTAATTCAGGACACTACCGGTCACGTCTCAACTTCATGTCCAAATGTAACTTATTAGAAGATAATCTATTTTTCAATAGTTATAATCTTAGTAATTTTGTCATTGCTTATGATCAGTAAGGAATAGTCATATGTAAGTAACACGAGACACAGAAACTTACTTTTGGTTTCGTTTTTAACAATGTTTGATGATTCATTGTATATCAGTTGAGAGCAGTTTGTGTCAGGTAGTTGTTGACTGTCTACATTAAAATGTTTTCTGGCACTCGACTGTTAGAAAGCCAGAGACAAATTTAGAAATACTTTCGTGCAGCGCTATTAACTCTGCCACAGAGAAAATGTTTTCGATTTTCACTCTGAGACAAAGTCTACTGTAAAATAATAAATTTTCTTGGGTTTCTTCTTTCGCTGTTTCTTTATATCGTGGACAGATATATCTCGGTAAATACTCTTTTATTTATTTTATCAATTCGTGCACACGTGATTGTATGAATTAAGAGTTCTGTAAAGCTCTTTTTTTACGGGACGATATTTCGAGGTCTTCCAAGTTTTTGGTCCATGATTACAGATGTCCTTACATTTTGATTGATGTTAGATATATATATATATATATAGATGTCCTGATTGATGATAAATATTTATTGGGTAATTTATTTCGCGGTATTTTTAATGACCTCAAATAGCGAAGTTAAATCCCCACTAGTATTATTAACTATACAGAAACTGCGAAAACAACAAAAATTGAAACCCATACGAAAATGAATGATTTCATAGTAAATACACAGATAGTGCCAGTTATAGCAAACTGTTACTGATGTTAAGTATTTTTTTGAAATTAAAAACGTGAATTAAATTGCATTCTTCTTGATTTATTGATTTATTAATCGAATGTTTGATTTCAACCAAGTTGTGATCGGCATAGAATAGGATTATAAGCACTGGATTTGTTTACTATGTCATTAATGGTCGTTATAAACATACATGCAGTGTTATGTCTGTCTATGAAGCTCTGTCATTTATAACGTTAAAATGCCATACCAATACAGTTCAGTGTATTGTAATATACACATTTTGCATGTGTATGTATTTGTTCGTTCGATCTTCTCATCAAAATTTTTTTCGATCACTTTGGATTTTTCTCAGTCGCCTCCTAGACTTCACAATTTAGGCCCTTAGCATCACTGACGAGTCCTAGGAGGACGAAACAGCTGTATGTTGTAGCATCACTGACGAGTCCTAGAAGGACGAAACACGTGTATGTTGTAGCATCACTGACGAGTCCTAGAAGGACGAAACAGCTGTATGTTGTAGCATCACTGACGAGTTCTAGAAGGACGAAACATCTGTATATTGTAGCATCACTGACGAGTCCTAGAAGGACGAAACAGCTGTATGTTGTAGCATCACTGACGAGTTCTAGAAGGACGAAACATCTGTATATTGTAGCATCACTGACGAGTCCTAGAAGGATAAAACAGCTGTATGATGTAGCATCACTGACTTGTACTAGAAAGACGGAACAGCTGTATGTTGTAGCATCACTGACGAGTTCTAGAAGGACGAAACATCTGTATATTGTAGCATCACTGACGAGTCCTAGAAGGATAAAACAGCTGTATGATGTAGCATCACTGACGAGTACTAGAAGGACGAAACAGATGTATGACGTAGCATCACTGACGAGTACTAGAAGGACGAAACAACTGTTTTATGCAATTTTATTCATTGTTTGACTCTACTTTATCTAACTCTAAATTTGTATATAAAGGTGCTGTTAACTTGTATACTTTTGTACCATCTTCATAGGTGCCGCATCATGACTGATCCGTGTGGTGCCCCGCCTCTCCCATGGCGTCCTGTCCACCAACAACCGTCAAATTCCTTTAACATTTATGAAGACGAGGAGGATGAAATATACACGTATTTGCCAGAGGAAGAGATTTTTCACAAATTCTTAAAGATAAATGAAAAGACAGAGGAGGATGGAACAGAGTCTGGGATTTATGCTTCAGAGGATTTCTGCAAATCACAATGTCAGTACAACCTTACGTCATGAAGATCGCTAGTGTTTGACAAATCCTATTGTCCCTTTGAAAAGGGGATTTTTTTCCCCTCCTTTTTCAAAATTGACATGACGAATTTTGTCAGTGAAGCAGAAAACGCTTACCGTTCCGGAACACCTAGTCTTATACTTGTACTTTGTCAGGAGCCAACTTGTAAATCTGTATTTTGTTAATATTTTGCCCTCGTTTAAGTTATCTTGAACTAGGATTCTGTTCACATGGTGGCATTGTATTGTTTTAAATGATATAAACATTTCTCACGTTTTACTTTATGTTTTTCAGCGGTTGACGATAAAGATCTAAACGAAATAATACGATGTATCAATACAGCAGATTCAGGAATTGCTTCAAAAATGATTACACACGTGCACATGCGCATCATCCCTACTGCTGTCTCACAGTCAGATCTGGAAACGTTAGCGTTACTGATGGACTGCGATCACAAAGCCATAGAAAGAAGAGTAGCGAGAGTGATGACAGAAGTGTTGTTTGAAACGGATATAAGAAGTCACAATTATGTCAAACTATTGTCATGTTTAAATGCACTGTTTTCTGTCCTTCAGAAACGTTCGATGTCACCTGAGTCGATGATAGGTATACAACCAATTGTGATTCTCGTCTTACTAGTCTTGTATCATCAGTCACTGAATCATCCAGACAGGACGAACATAGCAGACACGACAATAGAGAGGCTTCCGAACTATATAGACATAGTGGAGAAAATTAGCGCAATTGATTCAGAGCCGTACTTGTCGGGCCTTCGGCAGTCTGTACAGATGATATTAAAAAGTTTTCAAGAGGTTTTGATGAAAAAGAAAACGAGTCGCCTTCAGGTGGGTAATATCAATGAAGAACTACGCGATGACAGACACCGGGAACGTTTATCTAGAGACTTCGGGAAAATGTCTATGCTGGAACACTACTCGCTGATTTTCGGGGTCATAGTTCAGGTATTTATATATTGTCCACAGTTCTTCTTGTCTTTCTTGCTTTAGTTTCCTGTCGAACCTTTTGTTGCCTTGTGCTTCAAGTGTCATTTCTATTTTGACCATGAATGTAGAAAACTACTGTAAAATCGAACATTTTCGCGAGGTTCAAATTTCTTGGTTTTACACAAACATTTTCCTGAATAAATCTCAAGAAATTCAGTAGAATAATTCAATTTATTCTGATGATAATTTTGTGGTCTTAAGTGTCTTAAGATAAACTTTGAATTCGAAAACTATTTTGTTAAACAACTTTGATTTCATTTAAAAAGCAAACTATATCCTCCTTATAATTCATCGACTAGGATGTGAGATTTTAAAGCTATATTACAGAAATCAATATTCAAATGTCTTGGTCAATGTGAGATATCATTTATTTTTGTTTTTATTTCGTATCTCCGATTCATTTCTTTTCTCTTTCCAACAAGATGTATATTTTATATTTTTGAAAATCGTTTTTGACAGATAAGTACGTTCCCCGTCACTATGGAAGCGCTAGCCTTTGTACGCGAATGCCTAGCTTCTGTCCTAAATTACTACAACAAGAAGTCGAGGACAGAGAAACATGTTTATGCTCTTCTCCTCTTTACGACAAGGGCGATAATCAATACTCTGGAGAAACGACACTCCAAACGTATGAATACACATGTAAACACGGTATTATTTAACCAATGGTGTTTTTCTATGTTATATTGTAAGTCATTTAGATTTCACGAATAGAAATGACATTTAATTTGCTAATGATAGGTTATTAGATATATGGACTCTGATATCGGTAACCAATTCAGCATGGGTGTCATCAAGATCATTTCTGTACAAATACTCGCCTGGGATATGAATTCGCGTTTGACTCTCCTGGCGTATTCAGGCTAGAATAATAAGTCTCATGCGTCATGTAAGTGATTTATAGTAGTTGATAAAATTGTGGGGGACTTAATGTCAAATTCTATAAAACCGACCATCATCATATATTTGGTCGAAGGGTATCTTCATATTTGAAAAAAAAATCTTCTATACATTACTAACATAATTTCGGATAATATTAATCAGAAATTCAGCTATATTGTGCCTCCTCGATGCTCTAGAGGTTACACTCACTCTATGTAATTCTGGATCATTTCATGGCAGACTTGAAGATTCCTTTTGTGACATCATGCGGATAAAATGAGAATACTAGTACATCAAAGAAGTATTAAGGTCGCATAGTGGTATGTTGTAATGGCTTTGAAGTTGGGTGTCGCACCTTTATTGTCTTTAATCAGTTTGTGATTTGATAATTTTTTTCTTCTGAATCCTGCTCTAGACCAATTAAAACAGGTATCGTATCGGGAATAACAATTTATTGAATCAAATAATGGGGAAAGTCAAGAGAATAGTGACGTCATAATAACAGCATGATCAGACTCTATACGTCTCATAATTAAGTTCAGTTCTGCTGTAATCGGCGAGTAAATATTAGTATTGTAAAAATGTTTAAACACTAACGAAGAAATAGCATTTACCAGAAGGAGTTCCAGTAATGTTCATAAGGCCATTCACGATATTACTACACTTATGCCAGATTTAAAAAACTGATGAGCACCATTTAAAAATTAATTTGATTAAAAGAATTCGTTATTTAAAGTTTTTTTTTTCTTTACGACACACAACATATAAAATTATATTGAATTTAATTTCATCAAAAAAATCTAAACCATGAATGGTGAAGTGACTGGACTTATTCCTCGTTCTACTGCATTTTCCATTTATCAGCATGATAAACTAAAAATACATCAAAAATAACAGTGGAATCGCAGTTAACGTACTCTATTTATGAATTTATGACAATCAAATTCTAGCTCGTTATTGCTGTGATGAATTCGGTCAATTAAGGTTTTAAGGCTTTAGCATTATACTTTCCATGCCGAAAGATTAACCCTAATATATGTACATCTACGGTAGCCTACTTCTGCAAAAATAATTTAAATGTTTTCACAGTAATGCAATTTTTTGTTATTTCAGATTCGACAAGATGTTCTCCACAATTGTGTGAAATTCTCCAAATGATTACAACCAGCCCGAAGATAAAAAAAGAAGTCCGACGCATCTTACAAGAAGAGGTGTCCATTCTTCTATTCCACGAAAAAGGAACAGTTGTTCAGAAGGTGTCTGCAATGTTGGAGAAAAGAAGTTCAGTGGTGACCGAGGCACTATTTAGATACTTGACGAGAACTATGGAATCTTTGAGTTTTTCGTCTCATTCAAAAGCGTTTGAGAACAGCTATTTAAGTTGGCAAGGTATACATGGCACTATTGTAGGGCATATCCACGTCACAACAGAAATTTTTCTGCCTTCACTGGATTCTTTGATCAATGGATCATTTGATATAGACACCTACCGTCAAAGTGCGGCGAAAGTATCACAAACTGCCGAACACTACAACACCCTGAAAGTGTTGAGAAAACTATCAGCTCGTGAACCAAACAATCATATCAAACGTCTGTTTGCATTTCAAACAGAACCAATACCATTGTTTTACATGACAGAAACACTACCCGAGACTACTCTTAGTTCTCACCTTATTTCACACAGAAAAGACAGAAATTGGATCTCAGACAAAACACTTGGACTGATGAGTTTAGGGGCTGTGAAAGCATTACGATTTCTCCACGACGTTGGCATGATTCATCGAAACATCATAGCCGACAGTTTCAGATGTCGCGGTCAAACTGTAGTTCTATCTGATTTCAAGATTGTTAAGAATATTTCGATGGAATCCGAAGGATCGGAGCAACATGCAATACAAGGTATTCCATATTATTTATTATCATTGAAAATCTAGGCAGATATCTTGGATTCAATTTTGTTAATCGTTCTTCAGCAAAAGAAACCCTGTTTCCCCTTCAGATTTAATTATGTTAAAGCTCAGTAGGTTCTTGACTGTATCCTTGGGCAAGGCGTTTGCTTTTTCTGGTTTTGCGTGTTGTGTAATTATCAATTAGGTATTCAGTTCGTAGATAAGTTTTAATGAAATTTGCATATTTGTCTATTGATACCACTGTCTGGCATACGTATCCTCAGGCGAAGTTCCAAGTCTTTACCTTTGTGGTTCGCGTTTCTTGCCAAGTTCAGAATACTAGTGTGTACTGTCTTTGTTGTGTCCTTGGTGCCTCATGATAAGTCGACTCTTACTATCGTATGCTACATTGACCATAACGCTGTATTGACCAATCATATCGTATAAGTCCTCACAACAAGAAGAGTAACAAATCAATTGTCATTATAACACCACACATGATATCAAAACAGACCCATATTCCTGTCCGCTTGTAGAGCTTTGAACAATCTGAGGTGGAAGTTTTTGTCCATTGATGTTTGTTGCAAACTAAAAAATAAGATAAGATTGTTTACTTCCCGGGTTTATCGGCAACAGTTGATGGTAACCTACCTGAAATTAATGCGGGATATCCGTTACTAGCTATTCAGAATCATTAAGATGAAGCGCCATATTAAATAATATGACCTGGATTGCACGGGATGGTGGGTGAGTTGAGCATCAGTGAAAAGACAAACTGACATGGAAGAGAAAATGACTGCATGCCGGTAAAAACGAAATTCTGCTTGATCGACGTGGCCGGATTACTATTGATTTCAGTATCTATCTTGGTTTCAGTGATGGCCGAAATTCCCATCCGTTGGTCTCCATATGAATCTCTGTGCGAGGACGAGTTCAGTCGTGCCTCAGATGTGTGGATGTTTGGACAGTTGTTGTTTGAGATTTTTACTCACGGATGTCATCCGTACACTGACATTTACGGGTACGACTTGGAGGACGTCATGGATATGGTAAGTACTGCTTACAAGTTTCACACAGATATCAATATCAGTTTGATATGTTCAATTACTGCTTCAGAAAATTCATAAGCGTAAATGCAAATAAGTGGAAAATAAGATAAAATGAAATAATATGGATATGAATAATATTTCAAAGAGGAATAGAATAAAAATATATAAAATAAGTCAATGTTGAGGTTAGACTGATGGTTCTTTCATGATGCCATGGTTTTCAGATTTGTTAAGTAAGATAGACTAATAATTGTTAAGGGGAAATTGTTTCCCATTATGGTGAAATTTCCCTTGTTTTCTCGATTGGAAATTTCTTTATATTCAAAGGAAAATATGCCACTAGTGGAATACTACCCATTCCCGGTAGTGTAATTAATTGTTGCTGATAAAAGCTCAGCTGAATTAATATTTAAATATTGCAACATGCGACGTAAGATAAATATTTATCTCCAGAAGATGTAGAATTGTCGACTCACACGTGCAACGTTTTCTATTAAGGTTTTGTTCCATGGTCTCAAACCGAAGTGGTGGCAATGCACCCCACGTGCAGTACAAACAATCATTGATAAATGTGTACAAGCGTCACCACATGAGAGGATAAGTCTTCGAGATGCGGAGGATGCTATAGCAAAATGGCTCGAAACAACGAAAAGCAACGGTGAATATAACATGTTTCTTTTCATTTTGCAGTGTGTTTTGGTTGCCATGGTAATAAGGTGACTTCATATAAGTTTTTTGTATATTGACCCATCTGTCAAATTGTTTCCAGAACCCGTTACATTGGAAAAAAATGGTGGCTTCTCACTGGGTGAAATTGAGATATTTTACAACTACGTGTATGTTGAAAATTGATGTATATGAGGTTTGGAAAATAAAAGATGTTTTTAACAATGGAACTATTTATAAAATAATTATAGTTTTTTTAGCAGAAATTTGGGTTGCCATGGTAACCAAGTCAATATTAAATGTTTTCAGTTTTGTATTTATCAATAGGTATTCAGTTCTTCGATCAATTTTAATGAAACTTGCATATGAAAGTTATTTTCCAAAAGTTACAAAAGCGCGCACTAAAGCTCGCGTATTTTTGTTACTTGAAAAATAACTGACTTGAAACGAAATAAATATTAGATACCAAATCACTCATTGTGTAAACCCTATGTTTCTTCAATATCAATCTTGATGTTATCTTATTTGTCTATTGGCACCACTATCTGGCTTACGTATCCTCAGGCGATGTTCCAAGTCCCTTGGTAAGGGACCTCATGGTAATTCGACTCTTACTATCGTATGCTACATTGACCATAACGCTATATTGACAAATCATATGGTATAAGTCCTCACAACAAGAAGAGTCAGATGAAGCGTGATTTGCGAAAGGAAGACCCCAGAATAGAAAATGAAGTAGCATAGGTAGAACGGCCAAGAAATACCACAAAGTTCTAGTAAGATATTGCAGGATTAGGACACATCGGTGGGGAGAAACTTTTTGCATTGGCAAAGGAAAATTAAGTCTGTTTCTAGAATTTATTTGTGGTAATAATATTGAATCTAATAATCATGTAAATGTAATGTTGCCCTTTAAACATAATTTGATATGCCACAAGTTTTATATTCTATGCAATGGGTTTGGGTAGATATGTTTCTCCTTCAATATTGTTGAGTAAGCTTTGAAAAAGCTGAAAATATGCGAAAAAACGGTATTTTGTAATGAAATTTATCTAATAATTGCATGATTGTGAAAGTGTTATACACATTATATAACGGCATTCTTATTTTTTCACAAAAATATGTCGGTAACATTTGCAGCAAGTCACAGTGGAAACATCACATTCTCCAACAGAGGAAACCTTTACCCTGAGCTTAACCAGTTACAACAGGATAAGCCGGAAAGGGTACGTCAGATCATTACCTGACCTACATATTTGATGGAGTTTACAAGTTCATTATATTAGGATGTTGGTGATAGTAAATACCAACCCAATTAAGTGTCTGGAATAAGCATAATTGATGCACATTGTAACATTTGAAACAAATAAAAAATCTTTCGATATACAAGGTAGCTAAATTAATATAGCACATTAACAATGATATGTACCGTAGGGAGGATTTAAGAAATATTCGGCAAATCAGTTGCACAGTATTAAGTTACACAGCTAAGGAATTTAGTTACTGAAGAAAGAAATTGAGTAACTCAAGAAAGGAACTAATTTACACAACATAGGGGTTTGGTTACACAGTAAAGGAATTTAGTTACTGAAGAAAGAAATTTAGGTACTGAAGAAAGGAATTTAGTAACTCAAGCAAGGAACTTTGTTACACAACAAAGGTATTTAGTAACGCAGTGAAGAGATTTAGTTACTGAAGAAAGAAATTTAAGAAAGGAAAGGAGGAACTTTGTTACACAACAAAGGTATTTAGTAACGCAGTGAAGAGATTTAGTTACTGAAGAAAGGAGTTGAGAAACTCAAGAAAGGAACTTAGTTACACAACATAGGGATTTAGTAACACAGGAAAGAAATTTAGTTATTGAAGACAGGGATTTAGTTACAGAACCTACAAAGGGTCCGAATTTCCACCTGAAATGAATAGTAAGGTATATATATATAATATATATATGCTTTCCTGCTTAATCAGAATTGTATGGTTTTTATCCTTTTGTTACTATTTTAGGGGATATCGGTGAAGCTGAAACAGCTGAAAAGCTTAGATGGCAGTAAGTGAAATTTGACTTTGAGATAAATATAAGTAAATGCTTATTACTCGTTAAAATATTAAAGTTAATGAATGATGAATTCACAATATACTTGCGCAACATTCAGATGTTTGCTAATAAATTGTGTACCTGCTGGATTATACCCCCGTAAAGAAGTTCGGGGATGGGGGTGGAGGGTTGGGTTTGGGTGGAGAAAGTATATTGAAATCATCCTGTCTGACCGTCTGACCGTCCGGAATATTATGTCAAGTACATTTAATAAAGTAATAAATCAATAATCCTCAAAATCGGCATGATACATCAGTTGTGCCAGTTGTGATCAAATGCTACAGCTGATTATAACCTATAAGTTGACAGATTTGATGTTCTATACAGTTACCATGGAAACAGGCTTCTGATTGGCTGAAATTGAGATATTATCTGAATATGTTAACAAAATTGGTATAGAGAGGTTAAGGATGGGGTAGGGGGTGAGAAATACAAAGATACCATTTTCTGAAAAAAATGTTCTCATTTGGTTGCCATGATGAAGAATGAAGACCTCATGGAGGAATCTTGTTGGGACAACCCCCCAAAACACTTTTGATATGCTCTTTGGTATAACTCGTGGTTCTATCCTGTTATTTACCTTTTCTCACTTGATAGCATGACAATTTTTACTTTGGTTGATAATTATTAACATGGCGGATGTCTTCGATGAAGCAGAAGAATGTTTCCTTTCCGTAACACATGGTTTTGTTCTCCTCGTACATTTTAAGGAGTCGCTGTGAAAATATTTTTTGTTCATATTTTGCCCACGTTTGATTGAATTAAGATTTTGTTGTCCTATCAGTATTTTGGTTGTTGCTATTACAGACGTCAAAGATTTGTATTATAACACATTAAGGAAGAGAAAGGTTCAAACGAACACTCTCCGGATTACAGAGCAGGATCTCACTGCTCCTGACCATCCACAGATACGGCTACAGGTAATATCATATATACGAAACTATCATTGCTAGTTACTTATAGAATCAAAGGTTAATTTCGCTTTAGGTCTTTAAAAAATATCAAAAGTCACACAAGAGAATGGCACCTTTTATTACACATTTGAAATAATTATAAAGTTAAATAAAACAATGTACGATTAGATTAATTGAATAAAATTTAAAGCAAAATAAGAAAGATGAATTGAATTTTAAAAAATCGGTAATTGTTTTTCTAATCCATGATAAAAGAAACAAATACGATAACGGTTTTTCTATGGAACGTCAAAGATTTACAAAAGACAAAAGTAAATAGCACCTTTTAATACAACTTTTGAGTTAGATAAAGTAGAGCCAAAGAATGATTTGAATTGCACCATACTGTTGTTTGGTCCTTCTAGGACTCGTCCGTGATGTTAAGGACTAAATTTTCAAGCATACGAGGTGATTGAGAAAACCTCAAAGTGATCGAAAGAAAAGTAAAAATCTAGATCGAGAGGTGCACTTTCCCAATAATTGATATATTTCATAACTTTTATACATCTGATAATTTAAAAACCAGCGTAAAATATATGAACTCAAACTTGGCATGTTCTTTATTATGATGTTAAAGATATAGGTGATTTGTTTCAACGATAATTTCTCTTGATGATTTCAATTTAACGTCTTTTTCTACTTACAGGGAACTTCCCTACATGTAGAAGAACCAGTTACACAGAGGTTTATAAATGGACCACTAGACCAAATGAAATCTGAGTATGACTTCGCTATAGAACAGCACATAATCAACTTCCCTCCACAGAAAAGATCACGAGAATGTACAGTAGAGAATGGTTTCACACATACGCTGGTAACCACCCTTCATTAATATTTAAAAAAAAAATACATAAAAATAAAAAATATGAAACAAAAAGAAATGTTTCATTGACGACATTATCATAAATGTTAACTCATTAAAACTTTTTGCGTTTAAAAATATAAGCCTGAACTCGGATATGTATGATTTAATGGAACCTAGTCTAGCCTGTCCATTTTGTTTGTATGTTCCTGTCACAGGCTCTATCTCGCTCTGTCTTTCTCTTACCCTCTCTCTTAAAAACAAAACAAGCATAGGATTATAAAAGAATTATTCACATTATTATTGAGTAAATATTAAGTTATATTTTACACATTTTAACTAATGACATGAAATGTAACACAATTATCTAAACATCACGTGTACATCACGTGTGTAATCCCAATATACTTACAGCTTTACCGATGTACCCAAGGGAAATGCTTACTGGATATCGCTGCTGAAAATTTGCTGGGTGACCCAGCAGACCCAGCAAACGAGGTAGCGTACGCCAACCTAATAAAGGAGGGCGTCAGATTTGTGTCTGTCATGCACGCAAAGAAATGGGTCCTCAGAGACATATGTTGTTCCACTTTGTATAGATCTAAAGGAGAAGGCAAGGTATGGAAGTCTCCCATAATTAGAATTTCATATTTCTCTGTTCAATTTATATTGTCTATGCTATATATAATGCAAAATTCACAATGAAAGGCGATATCCACTTGTGTCATTTGTACCATTTTGTCGGAATTCCAACCAGAATTCGAATATAGAAAAGACCCAAACTTTTCGATTCTTTTAAAACAATAATTTGTCTTATTACATTTTATCATCAAATAAAAATCAATCCATGACCAATTGACAAGATATTGACATAAATCAAATTGTGTTTTTCCCCATAGATATTCATGCCACGGATAGGACGATTTCTGAAATGTCAGAACACCCTTGGTTGTGTCACAGACACGTTAACAAACACCGATGATCGAAGAAACTGGTGAGTTTTTTTTTTATTTCATCAATATGAAAGTGTTTAGACGGTTGATAAATGTGTTTCTATCCCATTGAAACCAACTTTATTAAAAAGTGAAAATACATCTTTGCCTTTACTATTTTACGTTGTAATGTTTTGCATTACTCAATGTTTATAGATTTTGTGTATGATGCAGTTTAATTAATTGTTTGGTTCTACTATATCTAATTCTACATTTGTATTAAAACGTAATTTTCACTTTGTACCATCAGCGACATAATGTCGACGTATCACAATTGCTGTAAACAAAATCAAATATTTCAATTTCAAGTTGGACTCAGTGAAACTACAAAATTTAGCCTGGTTTATTTGACCAGATTAGGGTTGAACTTGGTGTAGTTATTAATTTTTTACACATTTTGTAAGGGGAAGAACCCGGACACATGTTTGATGCTAAACTTTAAATAAAAGCAATCAGATTTACTGCAAAATATAAAAGATAAAGATAAAGGATATTTTAGTAATTATTGCTGATTTGTATGTTCTAATGTGTTGCATTATCGTATTGTGCCTGAACATCACTGTTTGAAATATCGGACAATATTTCTAACGTAATCAATTAGATTTGCACAATTTCTAGCGACTGCAGACTTGGCTTTGTTCAATATATTGAATAGAAGTCGTCTGCACTGAAATTGAATATTGCTTTTGTTGATTTCAATGGGTTATATATTGAGTTGCACTTGAGACAAACGCTTGGTTAGTGGACAAATTTACCCAGAATATCCAGTTTAGTCATATTTTTGCTATTGGAGAGCATTTCAGAATTTATCATTGAATCTCCGAGCGAAAATATAGGAGTATAGACAATTAAACCCAAGCTCCCCTACCCACCCTCCACCCCACAACAAAAACTCCAAACTCACAACAGTAATGTCAGTAATCAACATTTAATATTGTTTACGATCAGTTATTGTCTTTATGCAACTACTTACAAGTCGTTGTTTAAAATCAAAACATCAGTAGTTAAACAAGTCTTCCTATAATGTAAGAAGTTAAAATAATAACTAAATAAATGTAAGAAATATGACAAATTTAAATATTAATTAAATTTTGATGTTACAGGATGCCGATAGAGGTTCTACAACATAAGACATATTCCATGGCAAGCGATGTGTACATGTTAGCTATGACTATCTACGAGTTCTACGAAACCGCCTCCATAAGAAAGAGCAACCCATTAGCCAATCATCTAGAGGCTGTGCCATTTGCAACGTTAGCTCCGGAAAAGGTAATGATATCAATAATTCTTTTCAATAAAAGCCAAGATCAATTCTCTCTATAAATCGCCAGTTCCAGCCATTCTTCAAGATTCACCATCGCGTACTCAAACAGTATAGTCATACATTTGATTTGCAGGTCCAGCTGTTCCGGAAGTGTAAGCGTAGTCGTACGACAAAAAAAAAAAAAAAAAAAAACTTCATGACACCAGTATGTTACATCCGGTTATACCGTAGATAGACCTTAATGAAGCATTTTTTTTAAGAATCTAAATCATAGCAAAAGATAATTAACTTGTTCGATCGATCAAGTTCCATACCTGAGCACGAGAGTTTATTTGTGTGGTCCTTTATATACAAATATAAATGTTGTGAGGAATACAGGTGCAGTTTTAAGTTGATATACGCAAAGTTGGTCAGAAGTCTTGAATAATGTGGTAAAATAGCTCAACTACCAAAAAATGTGAGTGATAATAGATGTATCGAAACCTTTTAAGAGGACGTTTAAACTTTTAACATTTCTATCCTTTTTGCTTCTAACATCACTAAAAATTCCAAAAGGTTTATAATGTCTATTAGATATTTCATAACTAAATGTAATACAGTAAAACCCCGTTATATCGAACTCCTTCGGCCCATGTCGGTAGTGAGAGGAATACGAGGTATACGAGTTACCAGAGGTCGATCCTTGATCGTCGGGTTCTGACCATTCTTGTCCGTGAATTACCTATTAATGCTAAGGAAATGCTACCATGTTTTATTTGTATTATGAATACAGATATGCAAAAAGCACTCAGCTATGATTACAACTTTTTTTAATCCATCAAATAACGCAGTATTACATTTAAATTTTTTCATCATATATTTGTCTACGACATATCTAAATTTGAATAATCGATTTGTTCAGTTTCATTGAATAACAATATCAACCTCAAATAAAGCATTTTAATTTATCATTATTATTTTTGATTGACTTGCAACTTCAATTTTAGTGGAGAGAAAAACATAGAATAGTAGCATGTCAGAAAGCTTTCTACAAGTGAATAGCGCCATTTTTTCATGAATTAGAGTGAGATACAGTAGAACGAAACGATGAGTTCAACTGCATCATACAGCTGTTTCGTCCTTCTAGGACTCGTCAATGATGCTACGATCTAATAATTGAACTGCACCATACAGCTGGTTCCTCACAGGACTCGTCAATGATGCTAAGGGTCTAAAGTTTAAAGCCTTGTATGTGCCTAAGGAAAACCCGAGTGATCACCAGAAAAGTCCAAATCTAGACGGAGGAGTGCGGCAGCCCCATAGTTAGACAAATTTCATTTGATACATTTTGTTAAATTTAGAATAGCGTCAAGTAAAGGATGGTGTATTTCTTTGATTTCGTACAGTCCTTCAATGTAATTGGTGAATCTGCTGAAGGAACTGGACACTTCTTTTGTTATAATAATGCCATCATCTGGTATTGGTTTGCACTATTTGTAGCTCCTAGATAGCTTGTACAAAGATGAAATACCCAGACAACCTCTAGTATGCCCTGAGTGGATGTACAACTTACTGAAAATGTGCTGGAATAGAGACCCTACGAGGAGACTTAGTGCTCACACACTTCTGGAGGATATAGAATCCATGTAAGTTTAGGATATTAATTCTTATATAAAGATTGTAATATATTTTCTTTGAATCCTATAAACTTTTCCTGCCCATAATTTTGGCATCATAAGATTTTTTGTATGAAGAACGATTGTATCCTGTTACAAACCATTTCACAGAAGACTTTTGATTTTGTTCTTGAGTAGACGATATTTTCAAACTTTGTATCAATATTTATCGACAGATCAAATTAAGCCATAAACTAGGTTTCGTCTATGTAAAATGCATTCGATGTCATAGTATTTAAAACCCAATTAATGCTCTAGATTTGTTACTACTATAACTGGTTGTGAAAGTTTGGACAAAGTTTTGTTTAAACAGATAGACGAGAAAGCAATAACACTTTGTTTATATGGATTCTTGTGATGTTTTGGAATCTAATATAAACGCGAGAGGTCCATATCATTAATAGGCAATCTAAAAGGTTATAATACTGAATGCTGGTTAGCCAGTATTTCGTCTTTGGAAAAAATGATGTAATGTGAAGTTGGAGCTTCCTTTACTATCAAGCAAGCATAGTTCTTTTTGTATGCAGGGAATATAATAATGTTTGCAGACAATGATAAATCTATCGGGCGCCTTATTTGCATACAAAATAACATATATATCATGTACTAACAGGTTCTGTTATTTTCTTCCTATATCGTCCCTAACAATTTAGGTCCTTAGTGTCACTGGCGGGTCATCGATGAATGATACAGCTTGGTTCTGCAGTATATAACTCTAAATTCGTGTTGCAAGGCGCTAAGCACTTATGAGTCGATTTTATACTATCATTTAAAGACTATTGCGGATTTCTTATGATATTTGTGATATATCCGATGTTTCAAGCTTAAATGAATACTTACGCAAGTTTCAATTTTCTTCATAGGATACTTGAACTTTCGGATGACGTTTCTGTAATTTCCTGTGGTAACACTTCATTTGGAACAAACAGTGCCCGAAGCACGTATATAACGATAGCCCAAGTACCAATACCAGAACTCCCACCAGAGCCGCAGCAGACATACGGCTTGGTAGATCAAATACCACCCGAAGAAGAAACACCGACAAGAACACTAGTTCAAGCAAGTGAAAGCACAGATGGATATTTGCAGGCCGTGTACAGTGATTCAACGAACACTGAAAGAGACTTCTCAGCTCCACACAAAGAAACCACACTGAGGCACGGCCCTTCAGGGGCAAACGATTGTGAACGAGCATTAAATGACAATATTCCCAAGGAATTACAGTATGTAGATGAATCCGGCACCTTACAGCTTGATATAGTTCCACATCAAAGACTGCTTGCTCTGACACAATTTCGAAAAGATTGCCGGAACCACAGTTCAGAAATACCTTCTGCGGAATATAGCGACACAACAAACAGTGATATCACTCAAACCCACGGTGAACATAACGAGACGGAAAAACAGGAAATTTGGGTTTAAACATACATCCCTTTCGAGTAGCAATATATCGAATACTCCTCCTACGGAGGTATCCAGCAGTTTGTACGTATCTCCTCCCCAAATGCTCCACCATACAATTGGTAGCTATTGTTCTCATAATTGACTTTGTTTAAGCCTCTCTTGACTTATTACAAAGATTAATTTCCTGTTTAGATTAAGTTGAGTATTGATAGAGATATTGTAAATGAATATAAATTTTCTTATCAATAAGAGATTACAACCATTAAAATTTATCAAATCGTTGTATTTTTAACTTCAATTGGGGCGCTTTCTTCAGTTTTGTCACATCAATATCATCACGTCAAAACATTTTTACTTTCAAAATTAAGTATGAAAAGAAATATCGTTTAGTTTCCTGCAGTTTCTTTTTCCAAAGAAAGCGTGGCAAGCATAGTTAATGATGTTACTGTGTTTACAACATTTAACACAAGTTAGTAGGAAACTGATCTATTTTCCAATCGATGTTTCATTCATACTATCTCTCTGCTGGAAACAAGATAAAAAATATTGCCTGAATGCTAAACGCTAAAAATTCGGTTTGTTATATATAGAGAAGATCGGCATTCAGGAAATATTTCGTATAATCTACAACAATGTCATACCTATGAATAAAGTATGAAAATTCCGTTCATATACACCTAGCTATCTCATTCACGGTCCGGCAAACTATCGCTGTCCGAAACCGTTTCTAATCTTAGACTCCAACTTCGGAAATTATTCATCCTGACCACTTTCTTGTCCGTCGCCGTTTTCAGTCTTTCCGTCCGCGTCTGGTGTACAAAACCATATCCATATAACACATGGAAGGGAAATCCGTTATACTTACCACATTCATGTCCGTTGTCGTTCTTTCCTTTTGTATCGGACATCGAAAAACTGATTGCGAAGTAATTTATCATCCCTTTGCCATCCCTGTCCGCCGCTTCTCTAGAGCGTCCGTCTGTGTTCGGACGTGGTTATCATAATTGTAATTATAAATGCACGAAAATTTCTTTTATACACTTGTCTTAAGTGATGATTCTTTATTTTATTTTGTTTTATCCACGTGCGGACATACATATCCAAATTAACTCATGTTGCGGAGAAAGGTTATCATCACCAAATCCCTGACTGTAGTCTTTTTCCTGTGCGCGTGCAGACGCACATATTCAAATTAACGCATGACACTGACGTTGGTTATACTTACCACATCCCTATCCTCGACGTTCTGTTCTCGGTTGGCGTTCGGACATGACCATGCCGTATCTATTCCCGTTCGTGTGTGGACGCGTATGAATACATTCAAATTAAATCATATCACAGAAGTTAGTTATGTTTTGTTTTATTTTTCAATCCGGGTTCCGACCTACACACAAAATGAGATTATGCGCTTCCGTCGTTTATATTGTTGTCACATCATTTGTACGCATTCTTACGTCCCATTTACTCTTAATTCATATTTCATTATATCCGTAGACTTTCCGTCCGCCAGTCCGCACTGTTCATTCATATTAACTCATAGGCCGTTAACTTGCCCGTCGATGTCATTCTGATTGGCCGGATATATATATACTTTTTTCACTTTTACATTTTTCTCGTCCTCAGTCGTTATCGTCCTTCTGATCAAGATTGCACGTTTTCCGCCCACGTAATGTACATACCCATATAGACCGTAGCGCGAATTTCGGTAATGCTTTCTATATGTTTGTTAGTCATTTTTCATTGTCACATCATTTGTACATTTCTTAACCTTTGATATATTTTAATCATGTTTCATTCCTTCCCACAGTCAAGTTCGTCCGTCAGTCCAAACTTGTACTGTATAAATTCATATCTACTTATTGAGCGGTTAATATTCACACTAAGCGTATACTTGTCCGTTGTCATTTTTCCTTGTCGTATCAACTGTACATATTCTCATGCTCGGTTTTTTTCTTTCGTCTTCCGGTCCGTGTTCGTACACGTGCGTACAAATTATATTTATACATGATGCGGAAAACGTCCGTCTTACCACTTTACTGTCATATGTACTGTCATATCCACTTGCTTGTTTTATGCCCAGGTTTCATCGTTATCCTATTCGAATACATGTACCTGTATATATAGTTAATCAAGTATAAGTTTATTGCATACGTGTTTGCCCCCATGTTACTGCTAGTTACTGTTAGAAATTTCCCAGTGTCTATTTATCACCCGTTCATACTCCGATGGTGCCATAGTATCTGTTTTTTCTCTCGCAGTTCTGTAAATATGTCAATTATTTTTATACTGTTTTGTACCTATTGTATTCTATTTTCGTTCATTTCTTTATCCCCTTTCAGCCCCACATACTAGTTATCCTGGTTTCCGGCAGTCTTACACCTACTTATACATGTAATAGTGTTTTCCGTTAGCTGTCTCATCGTTTCTTATTTTTTCTATCCTCCATGACAGGGTGCTCTTTATCTTCTTGGAGATGCGCTATCGGAATTCACTACCCTAAACACACCTGCTTAATCATTGCACATAGATTTCGCAATAAGAAATATTCCTACTGTGATATATTTAAGTTACAGTTTATACACGTGCCTCTATTATTTACCTCTCTAATTTTTCTACAAGCATACAACAATCCAAACAACATTACATTAGTTTTTATTTTGTTTTTACTTCTGTCGGGAGACATACTCACAAATCCGGGGCCAACAAACAGTTTCTCTTCTTCCCACGACTCTGATAATACATCTTTTTCATTTTCTGACGATGACTCTTTAAAAATAATACATTTAAACATTCGTAGTGTTAGAAACAAACAAGATTTTCTTGAGAGTTTCACTGATGATATAGATATCTTGTGTCTAACAGAAACGTGTCCCGATTCTTTCATTCCTGATTCTGACCTTCTTACAAACTTCCAATTATATTTAGAAAAGACTGGAATGCTTTTGGTGGTGGTGTTATGATCTTTTCAACCAATGACATACTTCCAAAACGCTTGATATTGAATCATGAAACGACGAAATTAATTTGGATTGAATTTTGTTCTGATAATAAGAAATATCTTTTATGTGTATTATATAAGCCTCCACGGCAAAACTCTAACTCTGGAATTTGGACACGGCTGAAACATTCTCTTGATATAGCCTTGGATTATACACCTCCTGTTATACTGACAGGGGATACTAACATTAACTTACTTACTGGAAATAACAATGATCTCACCTTCCTTAAACAACAATACAATCCAACTAACCTGGTAACACGTCCGACTAGAGTAACAAACACTACACAATCTCTTATCGATCCATTTTATATTAGTGATACTATATCCTCCGATTCATCCATCGTTGTACTTGTTCGGGAAATTATAAGTGATCACAGAGCTATCATTGTGTCTCTATTGTCCTATCAACCAAAACCGAAATCTTTTTTTAAAATATGGTTATACAGTAGAGCAGATAATTCAACCCTTAAAACTGAAGTTAGACAAGTAAACTGGGTAAATTTCTGTCACTGATGATGTGAGCGAGAAATGTGTTTTATTCACTGAAAAACTTACTTCCATTTTACAGAAACATATACCTAAAAACTGTAAATAAAAATGACAAATCATGGATGAACGGAGATATAGGAAAAGAAATTAAGCGGAGAAATAGATAAAGGAAGTATTTTATCAGAGTTAAAACCGCACATTCAGAAGCTTAATACAAACGTGCAAGAAACAAAGTAAATAATATGCTTAGATATGCTAAAACACATTTTTATGATAATGTTGGTGGTCTCATCCGTAACAGTTCAGCTAATCCGAAAGTATACTGGAAACTAATGCGCATTCATTTAAAAGGTAACACTTCTACCTTCATACCTCCCTTACTAAATCCTTCTAACAAACACTTAACTGCTGATGACTATATAAAATCCAATATCTTAAATAACTTCTTTAAATCCATCTCTGACCTTGATGAACACGATGACGTCACACCCTACTTTAACTTTACAACTGTCTCCTCTATTACTGATATTGAAATAACAGCACAAGAGGTTTTAGACACTATTAATATTCTAGACATTAACAAAGCTGTTCCCGATGGCATAAGTCATAAGATGTTAAAAATGATGTCTAGTGAAATAGCTACACCACTCACCTTTCTATTCATCAAATTGTTTCATACTTCTGTTTTTCCTGATTCGTGGAAATTTGCTTACGTGACACCTATATTCAAAAAGGGGGAACCTGAATTGGCAAGTAACTACAGATCTATTTCTTTACTTAGCTGCATCGGCAAACTTTTTGAACGAATAATCCATTAACATCTTTATAACTACCTTTTCACTAATAATCTTCTATACAAATTACAACCCGGCTTCTTGCCAAATCACTCTACGACTCACCAACTTATTGAACTCTACCATAATATACATTTAGCACTAGAGAATCGCGAATCTACAGCTCTTGTTTTTCTCTTTCTTGTATACATTAACGATATTTCAAACACTCTTTTATCTATTACTAGACTTTTCGCTGACGATACCGCATTAGCATACTCTTCTAAACATTTACACGATCTAAAACAGGTAATAAACTACGACATGGAACAGCTGAATCTTTGGTCTCAAAAATGGTTAATGAGCTTCAATCCAACTAAAACTTAAATACTCCTGATTTCCAACACAAATGTACCTACTAACCCACAATTTCTCTTTGACAACACACCCATTCCTTTCGTTAACAAATACAAACACTTAATAGTAGTTATAAACAGCAATGGTACTTGGAACTCTTACATTGATGACATTTTGAAAAAAACTGCTAAATACATCGCAACACTTAGGAAATTTAAGTACATCCTGAACAGAAAAAACTTTTCTTGTTTTCATCAGACCACTTTTTGAATACGCCTGCGAAGTTTGGGATAATTGCAATACCACTCTTTCAAATAAATTAGAAAATATTCAGTATGAAGCAGGTCGCATAATTACAGGATTACCAGTAGTTACTAAAAAGAATTTATTTACAGGGAGCTAGGCTGGCAATCATTGGCGGACAGACGTAAAAATAGGAAGTTATCTATGTTTTATAATATTTATCACAATAATGCTCCTTCATATCTAAAATCTCTACTACCACCTACTGTGTCAAATTCTACAAATTACAATCTTAGAAACAGAAATAACTTTCAAAATCCATCCTATATGATACAACTTACAAATTCATCCTTTATACCAAGCACTTCAGACTCCTGGAATACTCTACCTATCGAAACTAAGTCATCTGATTCTATCAAATAATTCAAAACTCTTCTACCTCATCTTACTATCCCTACAAATATTAAATCATTTCTTGAGTACGGGCCTAGAAAAGTAAATATAATACATTGCCAACTCCGCAACCGCAGCAGCTCTCTTAATTATGATCTTTACAAAGCACGTCTTCGACCCAATTCTTCTTGCAGTTGTGGACATCATTCTGAAGACTCTAGTCATTACTTGCTTTTCTTAACAACTTTGATCAATTACGTAATATAATGCTTCAGTCGCTTTACTGGTACAAATAATTGTGGAACACCTTCTGTTTGGGGACGGAAATCTCGATACTGATAGAAATATTGTCATCTGTAGGTTTGTACAATAATTTATTTCTAGTTCTAAACGTTTTAACATTTAATCATCGATAACCAGGACACCTAGTATGTCTATACTATCCCTTCCCCTTCCATTCATCCAGTTTCATCCTCCCAACACCGACGGGTATTGTTTTATTTATTTAATTATAATGTTTATTTAATACATACTTAGTGAAATATTCATATTTTACCAAGATCAGGGCTGTGGTTTCCTAATCTTGTCGGCAAAGCAGGTAGAGCACGGCATCGTAGAAGGACAAGGATTGATCCAGGAGAACGACAACTAAAGCACGGGATGTGACTGGACATTTCATATAAGTAGAAAGCAATGTGTGTACAGTAAAGAGCCCGTTCCTTGCCGACTGGATTAGGTATTGACAGTCACCAAATCCACAGAATTACTCGTCGGTGCCCCCCCCACCCGCCCCCCACCCCACACCCCCACCCCTTACCTTAATTTTGTTTTCTTTTTGTGATTTTCTAAGCCTATATTTAACTAAAAGGGCGTAAGTAAGTTGTTATAACTTTTGTCCAATCCCGTTGTATTTTGTTTGCAATAAAATTGATTTAAACTTAACGTATCAATAGGAATAAACAATCTACTACATGGCGTCAGTGTAAAAGGTATTGACTGCCATTATCTAAATACATCAACTATTTTGTTCTGACAACTACCGTTTCAAGCACATCTTGAGATGGTCGTCAATCTTGAGAGAAATTTTACTTTTTTGTAAGTTTAATTTGATAAAACTTGTAAGATATGGTTGATGGGGCATTTTTGTGTGTTTTAGCAGAGACCAGACACAATTTACTGTAATGTACGCCCAGTTCTGTTACATGAACATGTTTTCTTTGGACAGATGCATTTAGGGTTTTAATGACTTGAGATGTTTTCGTCTCACCATCTGGTTAAAACGGGGGATTCCCAGCTTAAAAATCACATCAGCCATGTCAACCACTGACGTTTAATTGTATTTATTTATATAGAAACATTCCAGAAAGTTAAGAGGGAAATTATAATTTACCCCGTTGTGACTAAAAGATGATTTTGCTAGCTGCAAGCAACCAGCAAGCATTTTGTTTCTTGCAAATTTATCCCAAAGGCGTGAACTATGTTATAGATAAAATTCTAACTTGACATATTCATTCTAAGTCAGGAATATGGTTCTTGTGTTCATATCGTGTTATTCTGGTATAGAAAGCTTTATCGTGCAGTTTTTGGCTTGTACGTTCCTTTCCCTTGATGAGAAGAAATAACAGATATTCTTTTCAGAAATATGATAGAGTATGAACGATGCGTTTAGGGAATAGATCTATTTTGAAACTTCTGGTGGTATATTGTGTTTTATACTGATACAAATTAAGTTTTACTTGACGACCAATATATAATAAAATTCAAACAATGGCTTATATTAGTGTCGTTTTCATTTGTAATTTTTAAAAATTCCGGATTTCCTTGCACAGCATTTGTGACCTTTCAGGGTAACCTAAATGTTCCTGACGTTATCATCATGACGTGTCAGCAATAATGACGTCATTGAGAATATAGATTCTACATAGATACACAAGCATTTTTTTCTGACGGTATATCGTATCTATAATATTGGGAATCAATTCCGATCAGCTGTCGTGTTACATTTTAAATTAATTAAGATGAATGGCACTGTTTACGTTTATTCACTTTGACAAACAACGCATGACATAAATTTTATATGTCGTTATCAAAATCAATTAATAAATGATAAGACCAGAATTCCATGGAGAGACACTGGCTTTACTTTATTTCTGAAAAAGTTTGTCCGAAATCATTGTGGCAGATTATGAACCCCATCTAAGACTTGTTCGGTCTATTTAAATGATAAATTGTTAACTAAATAACAAATGTCGTTTACTATAATAAACGGCCATATTCAAATTCACATCTTGTGTTCTAGTTGTTAATGACTGTCTTACTAGCTTGCCGTGGTAGAGGTCTAGTATAATAGATAATAAGACCAGAAATCCTTTTCAGAGATCGTTAAAATATTGTTGTGGATATAAGTAGTTCTGACAGAGATTGTTAAAATATTGTTGTGAATATAAGCAGTTCTGTCAGAGATCGTTAAAATATTGTTGTGGATATTAGTAGTTCTGACAGAGATTTTAAAATATTGTTGTGAATATAAGCAGTTCTGTCAGAGATCGTTAAAATATTGTTGTGGATATAAGTAGTTCTGACAGAGATCGTTAAAATATTGTTGTGGATATAAGTAGTTCTGACAGAGATCGTTAAAATATTGTTGTGAATATAAGCAGTTCTGTCAGAGATCGTTAAAATATTGTTGTGAATATTAGAAGTTCTGTCAGAGATCGTTAAAATATTATTGTGAATATTAGAAGTTCTGTCAGAGATCGTTAAAATATCATTGTGAATATTAGCAGTTCTGTCAGAGATCGTTAAAATATTGTTGTGAATATTAGAAGTTCTGTCAGAGATCGTTAAAATATCATTGTGAATATTAGCAGTTCTGTCAGAAATTTTAAAATATTGTTGTAGATAAAAGTAGTTCTGTCAGATATCGTTAAAATATTGTTGTGGATATAAGTAGTTCTGTCAGAGATAGTTAAAATATTGTTGTGGATATAAGTAGTTCTGTCAGAGATCGTTAAAATATCATTGTGAATATTAGCAGTTCTGTCAGAGATCGTTAAAATATTGTTGTGAATATTAGCAGTTCTGTCAGAGATTTTAAAATATTGTTGTGGATAAAAGTAGTTCTGTCAGATATCGTTAAAATATTGTTGTGAATATTAGCAGTTCTGTCAGAGATCGTTAAAATATTATTGTGGATATTAGCTGTTCTGTCAGAGATTTTAAAATATTGTTGTGGATAAAAGTAGTTCTGTCAGAGATCGTTAAAATATTGTTGTGAATATTAGCAGTTCTGTCAGAGATCGTTAAAATATTGTTGTGGATATAAGTAGTTCTGTCAGATATCGTTAAAATATTGTTGTGGATATAATATCTAGTAGTTCTGAATATTAGCAGAGATATCGTTAAAATATTATTGTGGATATTAGCAGTTCTGTCAGAGATTTTAAAATATTGTTGTGAATATAAGCAGTTCTGTCAGAGATCGTTAAAATATTGTTGTGAATATTAGTAGTTCTGACAGAGATCGTTGAAATATTGTTGTGGATATTAGAAGTTCTGTCAGAGATCGTTGAAATATTGTTGTGGATATTAGCAGTTCTGTCAGAGATTTTAAAATATTGTTGTGGATAAAAGTAGTTCTGTCAGAGATCGTTAAAATATTGTTGTGGATAAAAGTAGTTCTGTCAGAGATCGTTAAAATATCATTGTGAATATTAGCAGTTCTGTCAGAGATCGTTAAAATATTATTGTGAATATTAGCAGTTCTGTCAGAGATTTTAAAATATTGTTGTGGATATTAGTAGTTCTGTCAGATATCGTTAAAATATTATTGTGAATATTAGCAGTTCTGTCAGAGATCGTTAAAATATTATTGTGAATATTAGCAGTTCTGTCGGATATCGTTAAAATATTATTGTGAATATTAGCAGTTCTGTCAGAGATCGTTAAAATATTGTTGTGAATATTAGCAGTTCTGTCGGATATCGTTGAAATGAACGGTGTACATGTTTCTCATGGAAAGGTGAAAAATCCACTGGTGCTCAGAAGTGGGGTAAAAAACTGCGTTGTTGATAGGTCTTAAATTGACCATTCTAGACCGTTCTAGTATGGCCTATATGTTCCTTTGTTTCTTTAATCTAGTATTGGTCGGTGCCAAATGGTCGATCTCTAATACAGATTCGGTTAAGAAAACGGACAGAAAATATAGTTATATTGGCTATGCCATATTACGTTAATACAAATTCTACTAAATAAACAACATCAATACGAAAACAAACAAATAATACAAAAGCGTTATAGCTTTATTATAAACTTTATAACAAAAATGTACATATTTATATCACAGTAAAGTGCACTGTAAGTCACGTGATTCTAAAAATAAAGAATATAGTTTTAATTGTGCTTAAATAAAGACATTATCGATATCAACGCTTACATTCCAAATATAACCCTACTCCTCCAAAGCTTACATAGATAATACATGGTTAGTACCTGAATATATGTGCTCTATTATGGCCAAGGTGATGAAAGACGAAAGTAACAAGATTTTGACGAGCCACATTTTTTTTATCGCGTGACAAAGTACAATAGAGCTTATATTTTAAGACAATGATGATAAATTATATTTATCCTGCAGTATTTATTGAAAATTCAGACTATCGAAACTTTAACCGTTTGTTGTTATGTCTTTATTGACCTTATGTTAAATTTTGCCTGGTTACGTACGCCAAAATAATTGATCCGCGCAGAAATATGGATCCGCATTTCGACGGCTAATACAGCAATTTTATGTAATATTGTATGTACACTTGGTCTTTACGACAAATAAAGTCACTGTTTTTAAACAGTTATTTCTATAAATTTCTCTTAAGTAACTCTTGAGAAATTCTGTCGCATTAATGCACGTATTGAAATATATTAGTTTTCTATCACTGCAGAATAAAGGAAAAAAATATATATGGCAGGCGGATTTCGACAAATTTGATCCTCTCGCGTTTAATACATATCGGTATTTTGTATGTGAAAAAAAGGTCGTGATTTCTTTTGCCATATTAAGAAATAGATTATAATTTCATTGGAATAGATCATTAATAAATCTTCTACGATATTTAAATGAAAAAATATAGATAAAGGACTGTATGTTGAGGTTACAATGATTATTTATTAGCGTTCAGATTCTGATCAAAGATGTTACAGGAACTGTTAATCAAGGTAGATAACTCTGGTAAGATTGGCCGGTTTACTAAACCCGGCAGCCTGGAAAACTCCGGATGCTTTTGATCAAAAACGAAGGTGTCAAGTTAATCGAAGGATAACTGTAAATATATTAATAGAATTAACATTTCCTCATAAAATCACCACATTCGTAAGTAGTAATACACATTGATAATTATGAAAAACGATGTTGTGTGCCTTTCAATCGATCCTTCGTCACAGAATGTTACCGTTTAATTAATATTTTAACCTTTAATCTTACCGACGTCATTTGCTTGATATTAAATCTGACACAAGCTGTATAAAATAAAATACTGTGGTAAATTTACTTTATATATATATTTGTCTTTCACAATATATATATATTGTGAAAGACAAATGATTTTTGTCTTGATTTTCTGAAAAACACAAATGTAGTTTATAAGAGACAGGCGTTCCAAACATGATCTCCCGCTGTCGCGGATGGTGACCAAATTCTTCATTAATTCTCTTAGATACATTGTGAGAGATATATTGTATTCGATTTCATCACGCTTGCATTGCACAATTACATATTTTCCAAAATTGTAACAAAATATTTGATGAACATGTTTATTTTTTGTGGACACAGTGACATATCATATCTTCTCTACCTACATTGTACATCTATTACGTATCAAATAGGTAAGTTTTGTCCAAAAAACAAATGAATAAAACTCTTTTACGATATGAAATAGCTACTGATGGTTAAGCTGTGATAAATCGTTTACAAGTTTAAAGCTGGGTCAAAAAGATGAAAATGAAAAGACAGACATCTTGAGTAAACACTGTTGCTTGTTTTTTGTTTGTTTTTGCTTTTGTTTTTACATCATTTCTTTGTTCAGAAAGATGCCAATCACAAGACATGAAGACATAGTCATAAATATGACATATAAAACTTAACTATGAAATCACTCTTAAATAGTAAAATACATTCTGTATTACAATACAAATCATTAAAAAACACACAGGAATAATATATCAGCACAGGCAGCGTCCTATAACATCAACCTGTACAGTGGTATGTACATATATGACCTTATCGAAACATTTTTAAAGTATAGCAGAAATTACACGTGTCCTTCCGGGGTAATCCTTGCTCCATATGTATTGTCTATACTGTGCGATATAATCTGCAATCGTGCTATATGAATTAATTATCCGATCACTCTACTGTAACCATATTTGGCGATATCCGTCTTTAACATATCATTTCCTTTTAGCAAATCTTAGTAATGCATTTAAGCATCCAAGTTGATAGATACATACACGGTATAGAAATTTGTGTATTCCTATTTCAGCGCTATTCTATTCATTGTAAAGAGTGCCAAAATAAGATTCCCGCTAAATAATGTAGGTTTATATCATGTCACTACCTGGTACATGATGTACACAACTGTAAGCCGATCTCAAGCCAATATCTAACCAAGTCCTTTGTAATATTTAGTTTCATTGAAACTGTTTACATTTGAAGGCGGAACATTCCGGATAACAAAGAGATATCACAGAAAACAAATTATCCATCAAAAACCGTTCGATGGATTAGTTTTTTTTCGATAATGCTATATACATTTAAAGCAATACAACATTACATTTCGTAATCAAGCATAATAGATTATAATATGCAACACATGCAAACATATAACAGACTGGATGTGTGGATAACAAATACGTTATTCATGGGTACACATGATGCATAGCGTGTTTAAGCGAATTATATGTTCTGGATGGCAGACACTCAAATTATTGGCAACATAAAAAGCATAAGGTCACGAAAATGGTGGCCAAACAAAGTCTTGCTTCAGTGCTTACACAAAAGTTTAATTTTGTCAGCTCTATACAATACCATACTCCCGATCCTCTTGTGACAAAAACAACTTTTTTTGTCAGAGTGAAACGAATAAACCTATCATAACTTGACCTGCATATCATCATTACTACATTACTACATACCAGATTACAGTTCTTTATCTGTATCTGTTACCGACTGAATACACAGAAATTTACACTAAATCAGGGCAGAATGACGGTCAAGACTACCATTTCATGCGCACCCAAGGTCAAGGTTAACATTTCATGCTCACCCAAGGTCAAGGCTACCATTCCATGCTCACCCAAGGTCAAAGCTACCGTTTCATGCTCACCAAAATTCAAGGCTTCCATTTCATGCTCACCCAAGGTCAAGGCTACCATTACCATGCTCACCCAAGGTCAAGGCTACCATTCCATGCTCACCCAAGGTCAAGGCTACCATTTTATGCTCACCCAAGATCAAGGCCACCATTTCCTGCTCACCCAAGGTCAAGGATACCATTTCATGCTCACCCAAGGTCAAAGCTACCATTTCATGCTCACCAAAATTCAAGGCTAACATTTCATGCTCACCCAACCATGAAATAACGAGGCACGAAAAAGACAACATGCATCGTCATCATAGCTCGCTATATTTGAAAAAAAGTCAGTTCGATGCTGTGCCAATATCTTGCTGCCCAACTGACCACCATCAAGGTCAATGAAAATACTGCGTTTAAGTCCAATTAACCTCGCTAGTGGTAAACGAATATTGAATCTCGAGAGGACCATTTTAACGTACTATTGAACTGATGGAACACAGCTATGTTGACAATCCTACCATAGGCGGTTAGAAAGCCAGTGCATTAATAGCGCCAACTGATAGCAAATAGTTAAACTGCAGGTCTCTCTATTTCCCTCTATCTCCCTCCCTCCCTCTTCCACTCTCTCTCTCCCTCCTTCCCTCCCCCTCTCTTTTCCTTTCCCCTCCCCCTCCCCCGCTCCTTTTCCCCCCTCTATATATATTCATACACCACCACTTGATGATCTGAATGCACTAACCACAGATAGGTCTACAGGTGTTCACCGGCGTGTAAATTACAATTACTCACATACTATTCGGTGTGACTTACGCGCGGGCCTGTCTTGTTCAGGATAAATTGAAAGAACCAACATTTATCCACTGCTGCCGTTTAGGAATCGTAGTGTCCTTCTTTCGGAAATGTTTTTCCTGGACCCGCATGCCTCAATGTTGTAAGCACCAAAAAAGACATCAAAGCAGACTCATTTGATGAGGCAAATGCAAAAGATAAACCTTTATCTATGCAGAATTCGTTTTCAGGATTTCTGTCGTTGGTTAGGATAAATGTTCCAGAGTGATGCTTTGTATACGTTCTATCACGTCGTTCAGTAATTGCAACTAGCAAAAGCACATTTCCTTCTATTGATGTTATTTAAAGGAATTTAATAATTATGGTCTTTACCTAGATGTCTGTTATGTTCCCTTCGATCACGTGTTGTAACAAACATCAGGTAAGAAGCGTGAATAACACAGCATGAAATTAATGTTGTTTCCATTAAAATGCTAAATTTTCATTCTGATTTCTTTGACTTGCAATGAAATGTGTTATTCACTTGTTTTTCTTTCAAAAAAAAATATTCTAAACCATGTCCCTAATATCACATCTTTGCCAAAATGATTTTACTATACACAAACATGTTCAATTTTCTTATCTGAATTAAGGAAAATGCGAAATTGTAGCTATGCAAACACTGTAAATTTGTCGAACGTTTTAAAATCAAAGTTAAATTGTACCACATCGAGCTCATTAGCCTTTCAGCTAGATCCACGAATTCCAAATACAATCTATTTGATGCGTTCTGTTGGTCCAGTTATCATCATATCTGAATTTTGATCTAATATCCAGATATGAACCGGTTTCGTCATTCCCGCTGCATATGAATGTCGTGGAAATTATCGTCATCGTAATTGAGAGAAAACTGGGCGGATAAGTCGTTCGAGGTGAGGCATTCAATAGCCTCGTGAAGTCTGTAGCACATGTAAACATTGTCTCGATCAGGCCATTTTCCTACGTAGACCAGCGCTGGTGTCACCTCATCAGTGTCACCATTCCAGCTAAGGAAGGAAACCAATCCCCCACTGTTGCCTCGATCTCCGAAAGATATTTCTGAATCCGCCGATTCTTCTACGAGGTCGATCCTTCTTGGGCCGTGACTGAATGGAATATTGACACTGTGGTCGTGTCCGCAATCCCATATTCTATTTTGTCCGTTATTTTCTTCTTCATCTTCGTTAGGAGTCAGATACTTGGCGTCAATATATGTTCCATAAGCCGTTTTGTTGTCTCTTCCTTTTTTGTAAACATCCATTCCTTGTCGTTGACGGAAGTTTCCGTTAAAATAGAGCACTTTCCTTTTTCGACTGGGTGTCGGTCCTTGAATGCTTGTATCAATGGGACATGGTTCATTCACACATACACAGGATATATCCACAAACCCGTCTCCGAGTTCATTACCATCTTCAACACCATGTGTGTGGATGCATACTCCAGTGAAATTCGCACAGTCTCTGTCTTCACCATTCACTTGTGAATGATCGCATTTCTCAAAAAGTGTTACGTAGGCATTTTTCTTCGGGACGACATGTTTACATGTAAAGCAAACAAGACGGTTGTCTTGTATCCGTTGTCCAAACAGTGTTACAGATCCGAAACAACTCTTGCCAGCCTCTCCGGTAAACAAATGAAAATCTAAACACTTTTCAGATGACCGTAAATGAATGTTTTCTTCCTCAATGCCTTTCTCGTTTGCTGTCTTGTCGCCGCGAACTGCATCACGAAGTATCTGCAACAGGTTTGGTAGCTTTCTCTTCCATCTTTCTTCACAAACACTCACTTCAAAATCGTCTTTCCAGTATCCAAAAGATTTTAATCCAGGTATCCTGTCAATAAAAAAAGATTATGATGCTTTTATTATTTTTTTTAAAAATTTTCTTCTGAACACGATTTCCATGTCTAGAAGAATATCATAATTCCTTGTGTTGAAACAGTTTGCTTTTCATGTACTTTAGATATTAATTTTTTTCAATGTTAAAATAATCTTGTATAACTGATTAATATTTTTTGGTTTATAATTTGATCACATTCTTAATTATTAAAAACTGTGTTGTAGAAATATCAGTTTTCACTCACCGACTGAGCGAGATTTGGGCACTGATATGCACGTCATCGCATAATCTCTCCGATTCAATTTCATTGTACAGTTGATAGATCTCATTTACTTTCATGCATCCCGTAGTTTCAATGTATTTTCTCAGTGGTCTAGATGCCTGCTGAATTTCATTGCTCATAGCACTAGAAATGTGCTGTCCGTCTTGCTCAACGATTTGTCTAATCCGACCAGCGATTCCCTTTGGACTTTGTTCCGGTGACGATCCCACTGAACATGCTTGAAGAGGTACCCGATAGGTACTCAAGGATGAGAAAGCTTCTATGAGATGCGGATTGGCTGCAAGGCTCCCATTTGCTCTCAGAGCAAACTTTTGTTAGAGCTTGTTTTGTAACTAGAACTCCATATCGTGGAAGAATGCTCCCTAAAAGTTTGTTCATTGGTTGTTTCAATTCCAATTGTTGACTGGTACCCTGTGTTGCCAAATTGTAAAGTTCATTACGGGTAGAGTTGAAAACATCGATGAGGTTCACTCGAACTTTTTCCTTGCTTGTGTTCTCATCATCCTGTCTCCAGAGAGTGAACAAGGAGTAAATTTGACTGATCCTCTTTCCGACCTGTTTCTCTAAATATCGAGATACTACCTTGTGTAGCATTCTGTCATTCCTGTGGAAAATTCGAGAACCTTTGCATTCGTCAGTAAAGCTCGCATCGGGGTTATGGGACACCAACGTATTCACATAGTCATACATCTGTGACCTTGAACTGACCTGCTCGTCAATGACAAACAACATTCTTCGTAGAGACTTCTCCTCAAGATATGAGGCTTTCAGCATTCTGATAATTTCTTTCTACAATTGAAAAAAGTAATGATAAGATAAAACATATTGTAGTATGTTATTCTAAGAATTGAGATAAATAACGTCTATAAGGTAATGTCCCCACTTTGTCGATATCAGCAGAATATAATAAAGGCTATGTCAGCAGGAGATTGAACCAAAGCACCTCTTAATTCAAATGTAGAATTTGGTACAGTAGAGACATCTAATCATACATAATCTATAATCTATAAAATACTAAAATTTGATATCTAAACGTTAGGATTAGAAAATGAATATGTCTATACAGATAGTCATATAAAGGGTGGTCGGGTGGCGCAGTGGTAATGCACTCGCCTTTCACCTAGCCGACCGGGGTTCGATTCCCGGAACGGACGTGAAAAGGTAAGGGGTCACCTGCCCGACCACGTGGGTTTACCCCGGGTACTCCGGTTTCCTCCCACAATAAGACAACTCGCGCGCTTACATCCGGGCCAACAAGAGTGATTAGTATAAGTTGACATAACTTGTTTCGCAATTGTTGTAAAATAAATAAAGTTTATATATAGTCATATAAATCTGTTTGGTATGCACACGGCAACAAAAGTGTTCTTGTTCCTAATATCACGATATTCGTGAGAATGACAATTGACAGACAAACTCACCACATAGAGTTTCGAGATTTTTCTTATGGTCTCCATATACACACCAAGAAGATCATATTGCTATTCTGTTTCTATGCGCTGACGGGTCCGTTGTTTACATTGTTCTCATTTGAGAATGTGAAATTACTTACTTGGATTGACCAAGAAAACCCACGTGGTTGAGCATACCTTTTCACATCCATTCCGGGAATCGAACCCCGGACGGCTAGGTGAAAGGCGAGTGCGTTACCACTGCGCCACCCGAGTACCAAAATCAAGTTGGCATAACTAGGCACCAGGCTCTAGGAATAGCGGTAACAAACTTTCATAGATGGCCGCCTTTCGGTCATTTTGCTTTTCTTATCAGTTCCAAAGTACCATGGGCACAACTAGAGACCAAAGGAAACCTACATATGAATTTGAGAAAGATCCAGTCCTTACTTTTCTAGAAATTGCGATAACAATCTTCATTGAAAAAATCCAAGATGGCTGCCTCTCAGCCATTTTGTTTTTTTTATCAGTCCCAAAGTAAAGAAAAGAAAGCTGTATGAAACATGAATGCTCTGTTGAATCGACAGGTGTAAAAATGAAAGATGGCAGCCTTATTAACGGTATAGGACTTACACTAAGTGGCGTGAAAAACATGTTGGCATTTTGCCACCAATCAAAATCCGTTCGATCGATCATGCCATATATGTAGTTTTCTTTTTTACTTAGATACGCTGTTTGTACAAAACTAAGTTCACTTCATCAATGTTGAATTAGCTTAAAGTTGGACAAAATCCAATCATTCCTACAAGAGGAGCTCAATTTTAAGGAATTTCCTCTAATGAGCCCGCCCCTCTCGTCTCAGGGGGCCGAGACCCACCATTTGCACAAAACTGATTTTCCTTCACTCAAGATTGTTTCAGACAAACACTATCCTGTTATTCCTGAAGAACAATGTCTATTTAAAAGAAATTAGAAGAAATTAACAGATTTTCCCTATTGGACCCCGCCCTTTCCTTCCCAGGAGCCAAGACCCAACGTTTATACAAAACTGGTTCCCCTACACTTAAGCATGCTTAAGATCAAATTTGGATAGTATCCTGCAATTCCTGGAGGACACGATGGATTATGTTTTATATATTTGGTTTCCCTAAGGATGCTTCAGGGTTAAAATGCTTTCTTTTATCTCTTTTTTACTTAAAAATATTTGTTTAACATCATATACATTGTCAATCATTTAAATTATAGCACCGTTTAATTGTTGATGGAAAAGGACGTTTCTAAGTTGTCATAACTTGCGTCCGATTCCTTTTGATTTTTTTTCAAATAAAATATGTTAAACTAACCTAAGTCATCCGTTATTAGTAGCGATTTATAGGAAAAGTTGACTGACGCCAGACGACCAGACAGACGACAACGGAGCCCGCGGTATCTCCATAGTCCGGTGGCAGATACCATCATGCATGCATCGCGGTCCGTACAAAGTTTTTTGCTGTTTCTATATCTCTGATATATGCTCTTTCATAATCTGTATGATGCCACTCTGTCATTCTTGGACAATCCGAACAACATGCAAATGAAGGCCGCCATTACTGAAACTCTTGTTTTTATCAATTTCTCAGTAACAATTAATTGTATCAAAATAATTTTGGTGTCTTTCCCCATGTTTTGAGGGGTGAAAAATCAGAATAAATCATTTCAGTGAAGAACGCATTAATCACTTTATGTTGAATAGACATATTGAGGCGGCCATCACTGAAAAACTTGTTTTTGTCAATATCTCAATAATTACACGTGGTATCAAAGTAATTTTCGTGTTCATACCTATATTCTTAGGGGTAAAGCATCGGATTAGGCTATTCCAGTATTGATCACAACTGTTTTTTCTGCAAAGAATGGACAATCAACTTTAGTTAGTATGTGAATCGTCAAGGAACATTCCAATTACTCGTGTTGATGCATGTTGTTAGTCATCACACAAGTCAGAAACGTTGTCCACTGTAACGTCGGGTGAGCTCATTCTGGCATTGTAACTTCCCCGTGACATACTCAAAACATTGTCTCGGCAGGTGAGCTTTGTAGCATCCACACATTGTTGTCGAACAGGGATTATCCGTAGCACAACCACACCTTATCATTTCCAGCACCTCTGGTGGAGCAACACTGACGTCTGGTTGCACTGTTACTGGGGTCAAGCATAGGACACGGTCGTTACGTTCCCATCCGATTTGGACAGGATCCAATGCTGGAGGTTCTGAATCAAGACTTCCTTGGCAGTTTGGATTCGCGCCCGCTTTACATTCTCATTGAATGCCTCTTGGAAAGGTGAGCGGGACTTAAACTCTGGAGCCTTTTTTAACGTTTTTCTGTCTATCCTTCTTGACCAGATCTTTCCCCCGGCCTCAGACATATTCGACGTGACCGAACCTTTGGCCCCGTAGCATGCAGCCATCAATCATGTTGCTTCTTGAATGATGTCACCCATGTCCTCAGATAGTACACCCAATTTCTGCAGTGCTATATCACTCTTTGAGAACTTTGATGACTGTGCTTTTTCCTATTCCGAAGCACTAAACGACAGTGTCACAGCCTGAAAGGGCAAGAGCGACTGGCAGTTGTTACAATGTTTCCGATGAGAGAGGCTGGTAAAGTGTGGTCAAACTTTGTGGAAAGCTTTGATAGCAATGATGACACAGTCAAGGCCAATAACCATATTGATACTTCTTTTCATCAACTAATGATTCCTTTACATCATGGACAATCTGTTTGGCTTTTTTCAGTCCTATCTCAACATCCTCTTCATCACTGCTCGGCACTAGCCTCAATAAACTTTGATTTACGTCGAAACACAATAAGACTAGTAACATCTGTGCCACTTAGCAGATCCGAAGTATTCTAACAACCTGGAGACTAAAGTTCGGCGGCTAATGCCTTCTCCGCCAATTGACTGGTAAAGGTCGTATAATTCGATGGAATTCCACACTCGCGATGATTCTGCTCTCAGTGTACTGACTGGTTTCAAAAGCCACACCCACCTCCTCTTGACAGCTACTAGATGCTGCTGATGAGCTAAGCTTATTCAAGCGCCTCTTTATGCGAGTTTTGGATGTATATGTAGATACACAGTCTCTATGACAAAGGACCTCTAAATGTTTGCGAAAAGTCTAGTTTCGAGATCATCATGGAGAAAATCACATTTCCGTTTACTTGATTCAATGATATTCTGTATCCTATCAGTGCTTATCAGAGGTCCTCTCCGCTTCCATCTTAAGTACAGAAGAAGCAGCACCCTTCCATCTCTAAACTCTACCTTGAAGATGTTTGCTTTTCTTCCGATTAATATTTGCTGATCAATCAATGATAAAAAAAAATCAAGAAGGTGAAACAAAGAAAAAATCTAAACTCAAGTTCTCTGACAAATCTCTCTATACGATGTTCGAGTTCCACATACCATCTGAACGACCTGTTTCTCCACCTTCGGTTTATGTAGCTTGGATGACCCTGTCAGCTTGGATAACTCTATACACGTGGACGAGGTTTAACGTCTCATTCGAACGACAGTGCTGCGGTTTGTCTATTCCTTCCCTTTCGTATCAGATCAGGCGCTTAACTATCAGAACAGTTTCTGCTTTACATGGCCGTTACAGCTGAGATTACCAATGATAGAGATCCTCAATTGCACATTTCGCGGAAAACAGTTGTGTGGGTTTTAATGGAATGTCCTAATCCCATTCTGTGCCCCTCAAAACATGGGGTTGAAAGTCCATTTTGTTCTTGATACCATGTGATCCTTACTGAAATGACTTAATCCGATTCTTTGTCCCTCATAACATAAGGGTAGACACCGAAATCGTTTTGACACCATTTATAGTTACTGAGATATTGGTGAAAACAAGATTTTCAGTAATGGCGGACTTCATTTGCATATTGTACGGATTGCCCAAGGATGACAGAGTGGCATCATAGAGATTCCTGAAGAGAACACTTCAGAGCAAAACTTTTTGGTTTAGCGACCGGACTAATAGCTCACTTGGCCCTTCGCGCCACGCGAACGAATTCATGTCAAACATCGTTTAAAACATCTAGCTAACTCAATCCACGTCCCCGATAGCTCTACCATGATTGAGGGAGACAGGATTGCGTTTTATTAGCGTGAAATGTTTCTGCTTATTTCAAACGTTGACAAGAAATAAGCCAAACAAAGCCTTCGAATTACGTCCCCAACAGAAATAGACCTGCGTGTCTACCCAAGGCTTACATAGATATATGATCCAGTCTGTTACCGAGTTTTAGATTCCCAAATGTGCTATATTTAGACAGTCTAATCTAATATTTGGCGGAAGTACTTCCAACCATTTCGCCAGTCCAAACTGACCTTAGGAAAGATTTTCTGATGACGACAATGATTTTCATTAACCATTATATAGTAAGTGCTCTGAAAAAAGGTACAAAACCTCCAGAGATTTCCCATCTTGTGCAGTTTAACTCTACCGTATTTCTCATACATTGTAGTATATCCCAAAATTTAACATTACCAAAATTGCACAGCTGGGACCACGTTTTTGAGTAAGATAATAAAACAGGTTGGACATTGGTCTACATTTGAAGGCTGTTTTGAATAAGTATCCGTCCATGTGATGATGGGTGCAAAATTAAGGGGAAACATACTTACACATTCATCGGTCATTCCGTCTCCAGAAAGCAATGTCAGAAACACAGCGGGCTGGTGGCCATCTTTCATCCAATTGTTCATTTCATCAACAGAACAACGATCGGGCTTTCCAACCTTGTCACCCATGTAATTCGAGAGGAAATTCTGGATATCTTCCGAACCATCGTCCTGCCTTATTTTCACAACGAACAATCTTGCTGGACAGAAAACATTGTCGATTACCGCAGCCAAAGCACTCCGGAGTTCTTTCGGCTTGTGTAGTAAAGATATTTTGAAGTCGTCTAGTTTTCCTTGAAGCCTGTCTTGTAAGTACGCCATCCGTGGAAATGCGTGTGCATTAACTGTAGCCTTCCAGCATTCCATGTCTGTTTTTATAGTCATACCGTCAAAAGAAAAGGTTACCGGTCCACTACATTTAGACACGCCGTGTTCAACATCATCACGGTACATCAAATAACCTCCGTCAAGCTCCATCGCTACGAATTTCTGAAGTTGCCGAAGAGTTATAAATAGCATGGAAATTCCCAACCCCTTAAATAGATTAAAGAAGGCTTTCCAAAACCGTTAGTTGTAACTAAAAATATCCATACTAAATAATTTGATCAAACTGTGGCTATCAAACCATCAACCTCTTTTAATTTAACAGGAATTTTCAATTCCAGAATAGAGTTCTTTTAACAATAACACGGCAAATATACAGCGGTTATTTTTCATTATAAATATATACACGTTTACATGTTGATGTACCTATCGACATTACATCACACCGTATCACGTGATGGCGATGATATCACAGTCATCTATATATAGATTAAATAATCTATCTAAAACTACATGTGTGTACGTATATATATTCCTTTTATTCAAACATATTAGCATCATTTAGCCTGTGAATAGACCAGTCAACTCTGTCCATCCTCAACAAGCCGGGTATTGGGAGACACCCGTGCAGATGTGTGTACATACAGTGTGCCTACTTCGACATATATTGGTAAATATTTACATTGTGTGACCGTGTGTACCGATTGTTATATGAACGCACTTCCAACAGTTATTTTCCAGTGTTATATCACTTAAAAGTTACATTGCAGAAACTTGATACCCAAAACAGATGGTATCATACTCTATTCCAGGCTGGCTGGAGTGTGTAATGATACAACACAATGCGTCGCCAGTCAGCCTCGAACCCCCCCGCCCACGCGGACTTTTTAACAACCCAACCCACTAGATGTTTGTTCACCACTGCTGGCTGTGATGCTCTTTCGTCAATGTCAAAATATAAAAAAAGAAATAAAGAAAAATGGACGGAGAACCGCTGCCTGGCTATCTGATCGTTAACTTCCAAAAAAATATGAAACCACGAACTCGGATATAGATCCAATTCCGCCTGATAGTAGGTGGCTCATCACTACCATTATGCTGTGTATATGAGGCTCCTTTTGTCAGTGTGAAATTATATAAAAGATGGAGAAAAGCAGTGTGGCTATCCGATCATAATTAACTTGGTACACAACACTATTACATGTTGTACGTCTGTTTTTTTCCGTTGATGGTACTCGGTCTGAACAGTTGATATTATATTGAAAAAAAAGGTTATTTACATTGAATTGCTAATGGGCAAAACAATATTCTCAAATATATCTATCTGTTGAGTTGGCTTCAGGTCGAATATTATTCTAAACAGTTTTGATCAATCTTTAGATGACAATGTAATTCTGACATTTTTTAAAATGAAATAATTTAAATACCGATATGACACCAAAGTCAATAAGACAATTGACCGTTTTCATAAAATCAATAAGATTATGAAAACAATATTCCGTGTACTGTTTGGATAATGAAATAACGGAGTGAATTTTTCAACAAAATGTTCCACAATCAAGTGTTCCAACTATATTCTTATCAACGCAGTCTTCCTAACAATACCCAGCAAATTATTGCAAGAGGCCCAAGGGGCCTTAACGGTCACCTGAGTCACAATGCTTCTTGCAATATGTCATAGAAATGATTTTGTTAAAAAAAGTAATATAACTTAATGTATATCTCAACTATATTGTACACATAATGGAAAAATCAATTGTGTATATTTTAACTGCTGTCCAATGCTTAGGCTTCTTACCAAGTTTGAATAAAAAGAAATGACACTCAAAATTTGAAATTTCCTAAATAAAATCTACCATCCAGGAACAGTAGAACAGTCAATCTGACCCATTTTTGGCCCCGCCCATCAGCCATTAGGGGTCAGCTGAGGTCAATTTGTGCATCTCATCATCAAACTGTCAACAATTCTAACCAGGTTTAACTATTTCCAGTAGAAAATAAACAAATAATATTCAAAAATGTAATTTTCTAATAAAAACTAAAGTAAATTTTGCCCCCTCCCCAGGGAGAAATGTGAGAACCTGGGGTCATGAAATTTACAATTTTGGTAAAGCATCTGAAGGCCATTCCATCCAGGAAGAGTAATTGATTCTTCCATAATTAAAATTTGATTACAAGATTTTTAACATTTCAATCAATTTGACACTTTCTGGCTCCACCCCTCAGGCCTCTAGGCGTTGGGGGCGATGTAATTTACAATTTTGGTGTACCTTTACCCATGGAGGTTATGTAAAATTTCTTTGAAAATTGGTTCAGGAGTTTTCCATATGAAGTTGAAAATGGTAAAAGTTTACAACGCACAACAAAAGGGATGGCAATAGGTCACAGTTTGACTTAGGTGACCTAAAAATAATAAAAACAAAACAGCCAATCAAACAGTGCAGTAGATCATAGAAAGTTTATTTCATCTTCACCAGCAGCGATCTGTGGTAACCCTTCTCGTCCAACATCAGCTCTCGTATATACATCATTAAGAGACCTTATGAAAACAATGTTTGCCATACACAGTCCTACTGACCTGTCTCATCTGGTAAAAATACTTCATCCTATATTCACAGTCAGTGGCATTATGGAGGAAATCTAGCAACAAAAAAATGTCAACAATCATCTGCACTGATATCACAAATTTCCTTGCAGTGAGCAAAATTTTGAGATTTTTCACCAGATTTACACTCCTCTGTTGGTTTATTCAGATTTTCTGACCATGTTTCTAGATTCCCAATCTTTTGACTCCTAGCATCATTGACAGTTCTTTACGGACGACACAACAGTATAATTCATTATGTGACATTTATGCTGCGTTGGTCTCGAGTACTGGAATGTCAACTTACAATTGATGACCAGAAAGTGACAAAGATGTGCTCTCTCTTGATCACATTTTTTATTACTGTACAAGATGGTGTAAGCAAGGGAAGCAACTCTAATTGTGTAGTAGTATATCTAGATTTAGTTTAGTTGTTTACGTCCTATTAACAGCCATGGTCATTTAAGGATATGCCAGATTTGGGTGGTGGAGGTAAGCTGGAGTTCCCAGAGAACTGTGGCTAGTACCTGGCAACTGGCTAACATAGGCCTCGACCTTCAACACATAGGTGGAGGGCAAGTGATAAGGATAGATACCTTAACCACTGATCCAGCACTGCCCCTTCACGTCGCAGAACACTGATGTTCGTCGGTGAGATGATACCCTAACACGGGAAGAGTTAAGGACACTAAAAACCTGTTAACCAACCGACCAACCAACACCCCTGCAGTAAATCTAGATATATATCTATTGTATATATGCTATCTCCAATAGCACATATACTGAAATTGCATTGAAATGTACAAGTCACTTGTGTTTCTTTCATACACTCTCTTAAACTTCCTTATCAACAAATTTAATGAAAAATACAACTTTAATATGAACTAATTGTAAACCCAAGTAAATACTAGCCACAATATACCACTAGGCTAGAGAGAACTTCTCTTTAGCTCTATTGGGCGAGCGTCAGACCAGTATACCAGAAGTCCTGGGTTTGATTCCTAGCAGAGGCATGGAAACAACAATGACCTGTGTTACATAATCTTTTTATAAGTGATTAAATAAGCAATAATGCATTGGAACTTAATTCAAGTCAAATAAAATCCTTAGCACCAGATTGTGGAGAAGTATTTTATATACAAGAAATGGACGACAGATTTTGCAGCATGGCAATAAATGACAAAACAATTTCACATAGCCTTTTGGGCATTACAAGGAAAAGAAAATAATTCAACCGAGAAAGCTACAAGCCATGAAAGATCAATAGTGTTAAATGAACCATATACACATATCCTTAAACACACATGTGGGATGTTTAAGCCAACACTTGTTGGCTGTGACAAATATTTCTCAAGTGAAATCATGATAATTTTTTTCAACAATCCTATATATACATATATACTTTAATCTCCAGAGTACATTGTGTATTGTCAAACTAAATGCATGAAATATCAAAAGACAAAATCTTTATTTCAAAAACATTAATGAAACCTATGAGCTCAAAAACGTTAGCAAAATCAACAAGCTTGAAAATGCAGGCAAAGCTAACAGGCTTGAAAATATTAACACAATCAATGGGTCCAAAAACGTTAGTGAAAACCGATGTTTTTGTCTTGTACCTGTTTCATGCTTACACATATATAATCGGTACTTATGTAGCTAAACCCTGTTTAGAAGGTATATATAACTGATAAATTCAAAACAGTAATTCATAGTGATACACATTTATAATAATAGTAACACACATCTTTCTCTTTTTAAAAACATTAAGAGGAAACATTTTACAATCAAACAGTAGATCATGTATAATGATATCACATAAATTATATTGCATGCAAGTCATTTGTGGAGTTATGTAAAGTTTTGTGGATGCAAATATTCTGTAATTAGTGACTTAATTAAGTAATTAGTCAATTAAGTTATAAGTCACTTAATTAAGAAAGTACATTTGTATGAATGACTGGCAAATTAAAAGCAGTGGTATAATACAGTGATATAAATTCATAAATTCATGCGAGTCATTTGTGGAGTTATGTAACGCCTTGTTACACTCTGTGCTGTGCATGTAGATACCTAGATAGGATGAAGAATTTACTTGTAAATATTCAGTGTAAATGAACTATTATAGGTGGTACTGTGATTGTCAATGATGTGAGTGACAGAGATGAAACTGAATGCATAAAAAGTATTCCTAACAAATAATACCATGTATATCCTCACACAAAATTTGCCTTGTCGTACAACCAATATAAATTGTCTCCCTTGGCTCAGGATTTGCTGTTTTCCTAACTAAGAAAGTCCTAATCTTAATCCTATTTCCACCAGTAAGCGTTTTGCTATATCCCTCAGTGTCAGGATTTGGCTATCTGCTTTATCTTTAAGCAAATACATTAAGTAAGAAATTAATTTATCATTAAGTAGTATTTATTTGCTTTATCTTTAAGTATGTAAATTATTGGCTATATGTTTAGATAAAGTAGTATTTGCTTTATCTGTAGGTAAATTATTGGCTATATATTCAGATAAAGTAGTATTTGTTTTATCTGTAGGTAAATTATTGGCTATATGTTTAGATAAAGTAGTATTTGTTTTATCTTTAGGTAAATTATTGGCTATATGTTTAGATAAAGTAGTATTTGTTTTATCTTTAGGTAAATTATTGGCTATATCAGATAAAGTAGTATTTGTTTTATCTGTAGGTAAATTATTGGCTATATCAGATAAAGTAGTATTTGTTTTATCTTTAGGTAAATTATTGGCTTTATGTTTAGATAAAGTAGTATTTGTTTTATCTTTAGGTAAATTATTGGCTATATCTTTAGGTAAATTATTGGCTTTATAGATAAAGTAGTATTTGTTTTATCTGTAGGTAAATTATTGGCTATATCAGATAAAGTAGTATTTGTTTTATCTGTAGGTAAATTATTGGCTATATGTTTAGATAAATTAGTAAGTATTTGCTTTATCTTTAAGTAAAGTATTGGCTATATCAGATAAAGTAGTATTTGTTTTATCTGTAGGTAAATTATTGGCTATATCTTTAGATAAATTAGTAAGTATTTGCTTTATCTTTAAGTAAAGTATTTGCTTTTTCTTTATGTAAAGTTGTAAAGTATCTGCTATCAATAACATTTTACAACAAGAACTTGCAGTTTTAGCAGATATTCAGACACAACAAGAAAATACTTTAAAGGTATCCTCCAGCAATTTCTGATGGCTTTAAAACTCTCTTAATTTTGATTATATATGTAATAATAATGCATTTCTAATCACTTGATACATTTGATCTTCCAGAGTTTCTTCCCCTAGTTTCACTCAAGCTTGATATTAAAGAGTGCTGGAAAGCCACTTGAAAATGATAGACATCAAGAGTTGATCTTAATAAAAAAAAATGTGAAAATTTCTAATCAAGATCAAAATTTTTTAAAAAAGCAATAAAACAGAAATTTTGCAGAACATGTATGATTGTGAAACGCATTTAAATCGAAAAAATATAGTGTATCACCAGGCTACTGACCACAAAGGGTACAGTGCCTTAATTACCACACACAGTGTATCACCAGGCTACTGACCACAGAAGGTATAGTGCCTTAATCACCACACACAGTGTATCACCAGGCTACTGACCACAGAAGGTACAGTGCCTTAATCACCACACACAGTGTATCACCAGGCTACTGACCACAGAAGGTACAGTGCTACACATCACCACAGACAGTGTATACCACACACAGGCTACTGACCACAGAAGGTACAGTGCCTTAATCACCACACACAGTGTATCACCAGGCTACTGACCACAGAAGGTACAGTGCCTTAATCACCACACACAGTGTATCACCAGGCTACTGACCACAGAAGGTACAGTGCCTTAATCACCACACACAGTGTATCACCAGGCTACTGACCACAGAAGGAACAGTGCCTTAATTACCACACACAGTGTATCACCAGGCTATTGATCACAGAAGGTACAGTGCCTTAATTACCACACACAGTGTATCACCAGGCTACTGACCACAGAAGGAACAGTGCCTTAATTACCACACACAGTGTATCACCAGGCTATTGATCACAGAAGGTACAGTGCCTTAATTACCACACACAGTGTATCACCAGGCTACTGACCACAGAAGGTACAGTGCCTTAATTACCACACACAGTGTATCACCAGGCTACTGACCACAGAAGGTACAGTTCCTTAATTACCACACACAGTGTATCACCAGGCTACTGACCACATAAGGTACAGTGCCTTAATTACCACACACAGTGTATCATACCGCTACTGACCACAGAAGGTATAGTGCCTTAATTACCACACACAGTGTATCACAAGGCTACTGACCACAGAAGGTACAGTGCCTTAATCACCACACACAGTGTATCACAAGGCTACTGAAGGTAGGTGTAGTAAGGCACTGTCATTGCATTGTAGTCTTTTATTGTAGGAGATTGAGGGGAGTTGTTGGCGAAGGCCTTGGGAAGGTTTTAAGGTGGAACTTTTTAGGGTTGAAGATGATAGAAGTGAGAGGGTGTTTGAACGGGGAGGGAAGTAGAAAGAGGGTGGTGTGGGAAGGAAGAGGGAAGTAGGAGGGTGGAATGGACAGAAAGGGAGTGGTAGAAGTATTTTGTTTGGAGAAGGAGTGAAGTTGGAAGAAGGTGCATACAGGGAGAGTTTAGGGAGGAGGAAGGAGGAAGTGGCTGGAAAGAAATTGGAAGAAGGAGGATGTATGAAGGATGGTGGTTGGAGGTACAGAAATACCAATCTGATTGGTTAAACAATATATATTTGATTTGCTAGTTATTTCCATTTTATCAGTTTTTAAACAGTTCCATTTCTACATCCACTGCCAGGCAAAAACAGGGTGTTTCTGCAAACTTCAAAGACACAAAATATATCAAACGATTATATTTAAACTATGACATATAGTATGATATAAATGACATACAATTCAAAAGTGATCCTATTTGATACTGTTTAAAAAAACATATTTCCATTCACTATATAACATTTAAATTGATCAATTAAAAATGAATTTTAATTGTTTTTCATTATACATAAAGATATAAATTGACATAACATATATTTCATAATACATTTAAATCTGAAGTTAACATATACTATTTAATGTAAACAAATTCATGATATTTTTCATGATCATATTCTTTCATTAACAATGTATTCATATATTCATAAAAAAAAACAACATATTTTACACAACTGTTACAATTTACTGATAAAATCTGAGCCTCAAACACACCTGATGGGGGTTTTCAATAATGTTCTGCAGACACAATTAAATAAATATTGTTAAATATTTGATCCTACATGTGAATGTATACATAGACAATCTACAACTGAATGGAAATAAAACTGATAACATTAAAATTTGTAATATTTTTAGAAAATAATCCTAGCGTCTTCAGGGTTTATGTACTGTACAGAGACTTAAAATCCTATCGTCTTCAGTGCTACTGTACTGCACAGGGACTTAAAATCCTATCGTCTTCAGTGCTACTGTACTGCACAGGGACTTAAAATCCTATCGTCTTCAGTGCTTATGTACTGCACAGGGACTTAAAATCCTATCGTCTTCAGTGCTTATGTACTGCACAGGGACTTAAAATCCTATCGTATTCAGTGCTAATGTACTGCACAGGGACTTAAAATCCTATCGTCTTCAGTGCTTATGTACTGTACAGGGACTTAAAATCCTGTCGTCTTCAGTGTTAATGTACTGTACAGGGACTTAAAAGCCTATCGTCTTCAGTGCTTATGTACTGTATAGGGACTTGACAAGAACTCCCGACCCACTATATATATATATATGTACTACACTGATGCCACTATAATGATATATACGGACCAAAAGGTCAGGAATTCATGCTAAGACTGTGTCATTTGTTGAATCAATCAATCATGTTTGATATTGTAGCATGTTTGGTACCGAAACAGTCAAAGAAATGAAGTGTTTTTAAACTTAGAGCCGATCAAAAATATTGCAGCATGTTTTGGTACCAAAACAAAGTATTGCAGAGTTTTAACAAAAAAACAGTTAGAGATATTGCATTATATCTGACAGCGAACCAAGCAAAATATTAAAGCAACTTGTTACCATAACAATTTATCATTCGGCTTATTTGTCCAAAAGCAATGATGCTGATTATGCACTAAAAACTGATTGTGACAATTAAAGTATCTTAACAGTATTCAGGAAAATAATACAGAAAGCATACATTTCCACCTCAAACTTGAAGTCTTTTCACATCTACGTCTATTTACGTATCTGTGTCTTCATGGCTACGTCACAATATCCATAAATAAATTGTGTATGGTTTCATAAAGTAAACCAACTTTCTAATTTCATAAAAACACACAAGAAAACACTTTCAATATGATTGTGTCTCAATTGAAAAATTAATGGGGCAATTTAATGGTGATTTGTTAACACACTTGTTTTTTTTTTTTTGACAACTTGCTTTCCATTCTCAAATGGAGCATGACAGTTACTGCGTCACATGCTGGACCACGAAGGTTTTTCCTATATCATGGCTGTTTCCTCTCACAGAAAGACCCCTCTCATACTTCCATCCTGCCAGACAGGAGTGGTTGATATAAGTCGATATAACACTTGTTTTACTAATGTTGTAAAAATAAATAATTATATTTTTAAAGTAACAGACGTGACGTAAGACAATATTCAAATATGAAACATCAACATAAAAGTGAATATTACATAAAGATCAAACACAGGAGACAAATTGGTCCTCTTCTTTAAAGAAAAAAAAAAAAAAATTCTCATTTCCATCTTTGAGCAAGAAATATGTATATTCCTGTTTTCTTTGTTATAAACAGAAGTTAAGAAATTCAGCAGATTTCAAACTAACACTGTTTACTGTTGACGTAAAAAGTGTTTTTGTGGATTACAGTTCATTTTGAAAAGGTACGTGGTCGTCTGACTGACTGCAAGTTTTCCCCGGGGACTGACAGCTATAGTTATAATTCTCGTAAAAAAATCAGTAAAGAGATAATTTCTTAAAATGTGACCTTGAGCTATTTAATCTGACTGTGACCTTTAGTTATTTCACTCTGAGTGTGACCTTGAGTAATTCTGCTTTGACTGTAACCTTGAGTAATTTGGCTCTGAGTGTGACCTTGAATAATTTCGCTTTGAGTGTGACCTTGAGTAATTTCGCTTTGACTGTGACCTTGAGTAATTTGGCTCAGATTGTGACCTTGAGTAATTTTGCTTTGACTGTGACCTTGAGTAATTTTGCTCCGACTGTGACCTTGAGTAATTTTGCTCCAACTGTGACCTTGAGTAATTTGTCTCTGACTGTGACCTTGAGTAATTTTGCTCTGACTGTGACCTGAGTAATTTTGCTCCAACTGTGACCCAATAGTGAATCTTTTTTTTTTTTCATTTTGAATGTGACCATCATTTATGTAACAATTAACCATATCTTCTGTCAAATATTTTGACATCATCAAGGAAAGGCATTGAATTGTTGATATATACTGGAATACATAGAATCTATATACTGTACTTGACCTAGGGAGACCAACCACTACATCCACATTCTCACTATTACCTAGAATGGGAATTAGTTTAGGCCTGTAAAAATGTTCCCTATGTCACAAATCTACCATTTCAATTGTTATCCATGAAGTCATAAATCTACCATTTTTACTTTGAATTTACATCATTTCTGTTGATAAATAATTTTATTAAATACATTGTGGACTTACAAAACTGGAGGAGGTCCTCAATATGATACATGTATTTTGTAAATACACAATGTGTTTAAGAGGTGGAATATAGTAAGCTTTATGATGAATTTAAAAAAAAAAATTTTTTTGGCGTTTCAGATAAGTTTCTTCTGAAAAAATTATGACAAGTTTCATAAATCACTTATGAAACAATCACATCTAATATCGCATGATTGAAAATATTGCATAAAGAGGCTAGGCTGGTATACTTGCAATCTCACACCACACTGCTCCATCTCACCGTCCTGCACCACCTCACACCACACTGATCCATCTCACCGTCCTGCACCACCTCACACCACACAGCTCCATCTCTCCGTACTGTGTCCTACCACACCCACCACTTCACCTTATCTCCAACCTACATTCTCGTTTATGACCTAAAGTCTGTGATGTCATTTCATAATCATGTTATAGCATCAATATTATGGTCAATATTCATATTAAAATGTGTATACTGAATACCATGGCAACCATAAGATAAATATATACAAAAACAAGTGTGGTATACTCAGACACATTCACCATGGTTATTTTTCACCCTTCCAAGCCTTTATTTCACCCGAAAAGCATTATACATTATGTCATACATTTCCTAGCTTAGACTTAAAACTTCAGTAGATACTTGGTATATTTACAAAATGGTGAAATGGCTGACATACTTTGGTGCTTACTCGGGTACAGTGATGAAGGACAGAGTGTATCATTCAGATACATGTTCTCATCCATTTTAAGTGTTCTCGGCCGGATGGCTTGGATTCATGAGCTGGTATTGACAGAATTTATGATGTGGTAAACCAACCAGGGCCTCAACACATCATCTCTGACCAAAAGTCTGCTGGACAACCTTACCACTAGGCATTGGTAGAGCATTTCTTGGTAACTCAACATATCAACAATAGATGTATTAATGGCAATAGGCTTATAACTGGATAAGAACGAAACTCTGCTTGGAGGAATCAAAAACCATGCCTGTAAACTAACAAACATTTAAGATAAAAAATCTGTCTCACAATTTTGTTAAGTGAGTAACTGTTTATATTATATATATATATATATTTATATATATCAGATATATGGAGATACATCAATAAAACCAAGAAGTAAATATGAGATAGGTAACCATGGTGATAGTGTAATGTGTCAAATGATACCTTCATGGTAAAAAAGCTTGTGGAAGTCTCTTTGACATGGACAGAGATAAGCAATCAAGGACTATTTAGGTATTGTGAGTGAATATAAAGGTTATTTAATTAATTAAATTTGACCCCATTGTCACTGTACCGTAATAAAATGATTTTGTAAAGGTTGCTATTTTCAAGAGCTTATATTTTGTGCTACCTGGTATTTACAAGGACGAAATAAAATTTAGAAAAAAACAGGAACTAAAAAATGAAATTAACAGAAAATTCCTGAGTCTGTCTTGTGACTTCCATGGAATATTTTTTTTTCATTCTGCCTTGATGTGTAACTCTTCATTTTCACACCTGTACCAACATCAGAGCTAACAATTAACATTACAGTTTAGTCAACCTTTAAGTTTTGCTCTGTTGGCAAAGGAGTAAAACATTTCCTCCTGTATCATACATCTATTTTGGTAAAATCTTTACCATCAGAAAAAAATTGATAACATTTATTAGATTTAAAATCTGTGTCACTGGATATCAAATCTGATGATGTCTGACTGAAGGAACATTCTAAACTCTGTTTCAAATTCCTCGTAAGATTCATACGTGCTTGGAAGTTCTATGGAGAAGCTACAGGTGTGAGCAATTGGACGTCTCTCTATGCCGGAGAGATCGGAGAAGTTGACAGTAATACTGCGACGAGGCACACACACCTGACCTGTGATAAATTGAAGCAATATCTCAAGTTCATCTTGAGTGAGGTTTGAGATCAGATCTACAAAATATCCATACACTTTCTCTGTTCGAGAATTCAATTCAGATTCATCTGGGCGAAGGCATGCAATGATTTTTTCAGCAGTTGGTTTGAGTCTGTCATTGAGAATTTGCAGATGATCGAGAGTCAACTGACTCCAGAACCTTTCATAGTGAATTTCTGGAATTCCCTCTCGAATCAGTAGGCACAGTGATCGCGGTTTTATACAAAGCTCACTTCTGGCCATTTTTAGAAAATGTTCTCTGAATGTGGACGCCTGAATCAAACACCCCATGTCAAACCTAGTGAACAAATCTTGCAGATTATCCCGATCTTCATCCGATAGTGATTCAAAATCTGTCAGAGCTTTCCTAACAATTCTGGCATCGGTCTGATCTATAAATAACAAAAAATCCTCCATAAGTGTGCTCTCATCAATAGTGGTTGTGTCTAGTATGGTTACCATGACAACAGACTTACACAGAGGTACTGGAATGTATCCGAGAATGGCCGTGCTGTGAGCAAGTATACGACCCAGCAAACGGAATTTATATTCTTCCTCGAGTCTATGTGGTGGGAGATAGGGAATGATCACAGAGCTACCGCGGAAAAAGTCCTCGGATACTTCATTCCAGAATGATGTGAAACAGTCACGACTCACACCTCCCCAATCAGATCCTTGTTCATCCACCATCTTGACATGTAGGTAGGAGTCAACGATCATTGGATCTGTGTAGATGTCAAAAAGGTTCTGCACCAGGTTTTCTCGACTCACTTGTACCTGTGTCTGAGCGTTGTGTAGTGTCTTACGCAGCTCCTTGAGACCTTAAAATAAAATGTACAGAGTGTTAATGAAAGAGAACAGACCTAGAAATACATACTAGTGTTTAAAATATCCACAATGAAGTATCGCAAGGGTAGGATGGATGGTACAGAGGTAACACATTCCCTTTCACCTTCCTGTCCGGGGTTCAATTCCCAGACATGGAAAGGTATGTGGTCACCTGCCCGACCATATGGGTTTTCCCCGGGTACTCAGGTTTCCTCCTACAGTAATAAACTGTGGTCAACCCCCACCACCCCCTCATTGCCACTTTACGAGATTCTTAAAGTGGACATCACATTCAACTTCCTTCATAAGTACACAGTGGTCAACCCCCACCACCCCTGTCACTACCACTTTAAGAGATTCATACACTCACCATGTTCGACTTCCTTGATAAGCACACTCCGGTCAACTCCCTCCGCCCCTGTCACTACCACTTTAAGAGATTCATACACTCACCATGTTCGACTTCCTTGATAAGCACACTCCGGTCAACTCTCTCCGCCCCTGTCACTACCACTTTAAGAGATTCATACACTCACCATGTTCGACTTCCTTGATAAGCACACTCCGGTCAACTCCCTCCGCCCCTGTCACTACCACTTTAAGAGATTCATACACTCACCATGTTCGACTTCCTTGATAAGCACACTCCGGTCAACTCTCTCCGCCCCTGTCACTACCACTTTAAGAGATTCATACACTCACCATGTTCGACTTCCTTGATAAGCACACTCCGGTCAACTCTCTCCGCCCCTGTCACTACCACTTTAAGAGATTCATACACTCACCATAATCGACTTCTTTGATAAGCACACTCCGGTCAACTCCCTCCGCCCCTGTCACTACCACTTTAAGAGATTCATACACTCACCATGTTCGACTTCCTTGATAAGCACACTCCGGTCAACTCCCTCCGCCCCTGTCACCACAACATCACTTGCTGCTACAGCTGCTGCCTGAGGACCTCCTTCTTCGTTCTCATTCTCATCTAAAATCAGACGACAAATTTAAATCAGATGTAAATGTTAGTTTTGTTACGGTTGAATGACTCTGAACCAGAGGTCAAAGCATCCCTATGCAAGACGCCTAACAATATTTGGAGCATAATGTGAATGCTTGCATGGTTTTTCTAATAGAAAAGATATTTATTTTTGGGTTTAGTGTTGGACTTACACATTGCCAGAAAATTTTCCTCTGTGCAGCTGTATGTTTTTTTTTCTAATAGAAAAATATTTATTTTTGGGTTTAGTGTTGGACTTACACATTGCCAGAAAATTTTCCTCTGTGCAGCTGTATGTTTTTTTTCTAATAGAAAAATATTTATTTTTGGGTTTAGTGTTGGACTTACACATTGCCAGAAAATTTTCCTCTGTGCAGCTGTATGGTTTTTTTTTTTCTAATAGAAAAATATTTATTTTTGGGTTTAGTGTTGGACTTACACATTATGAGAACATTTTCCTCTGTGCAGCTATTACATGAAGAAACAAGTAAACCCTGAGATATCGAAGTGCCCACCAATGTATGATGTTTATTGGTTCTTAAGAAGTAAGATTTTTTCTCGTCTTTTCCTTTATTTGCTTTGTTGAATCAATATGTGGCTAAGTGTACACTATCAAATAACATATAGATAATCTTGTGATAGTTTTTGAAAGATCCTTCCAAGATTTTTCTATGGAGCAGTATAACCGGAAAAAAAAAAAAAAAAAATCTGAAGAACCGACATCCTGATTAGTTCATATGTGTGTTTAGATTCATCTTCAAGGCTTCAGCAGGATGCTTATAGTGGTATACAGAGGTTTCTTCCAAAAGTAGTAAACAAATAAACAAGAGGAACATCAACTGCTGAATCCCAGTAGGCCAATAGCGACTCTTCTTTCTTATACCCCTGGAGTATCGAGGATGGTTCCACGGGTGCAGAGAGCAAAAGTGATTGTAACCTCTGGAGTATCGAAGATGGTTCCAGGGGTACAGAAAGTGATTGTGAGCATAACCCCTGGCGTATCGAGGATGGTTCCAGGGGTGCAGAGAGGGAAAATGATTGTAACCCCTGGAGTATCGAGGATGGTTCCAGGGGTACAGAGAGCAAAAGTGATTGTAACCCCTGGAGTATTGAGGATGGTTCCAGGGGTGCAGAGAGCAAAAGTGATTGTAACCCCTGGAGTATCGAGGATGGTTCCAGGGATACAGAGAGTGAAACTGAACATAACCCCTGTAGTATCAAGGATGGTTCCAGTGGTACCGAGAGGGAAAGTGATTGTAACCCCTGGAGTATCGAGGATGGTTCCAGGGGTACCGAGAGGGAAAGTGACTGTAACCCCTGGAGTATCGAGGATGGTTCCAGGGGTACTGAGAGGGAAAGCGATTGTAACCCCTGGAGTATCGAGGATGGTTCCAGGGGTGCAGAGAGCAAAAGTGATTGTAACCTCTGGAGTATCGAGGATGGTTCCAGGGATACAGAGAGTGAAAGTGAACGTAACCCCTGTAGTATCGAGGATGGTTCCAGGGGTACCGAGAGGGAAAGTGATTGTAACCCCTGGAGTATCGAGGATGGTTCCAGGGGTGCAGAGAGCAAAAGTGATTGTAACCCCTGGAGTATTGAGGATGGTTCCAGGGGTGCAGAGAGCAAAAGTGATTGTAACCCCTGGAGTATTGAGGATGGTTCCAGGGGTGCAGAGAGTGATAGTGAGCATAACCCCTGGAGTATCGAGGATGCTTCCAGGGGTACAGAGAGTGATAGTGAGCATAACCCCTGGAGTATCGAAGATGGTTCCAGGGGTACAGAAAGTGATAGTGAGCATAACCCCTGGCGTATCGAGGATGGTTCCAGGGGTACTGAGAGGGAAAGTGATTGTAACCCCTGGAGTATCGAGGATGGTTCCAGGGGTACAGAGAGTGAAAGTGATTGTAACCCCTGGAGTATCTAGGATGGTTCCAGGGATACAGAGAGTGAAAGTGAATGTAACCCCCTGGTTCCAGGGGTACAGAGAGGGAAAGTATAACCCCGAGGATGGTTCCAGGGGTGCAGAGAGCAAAAGTGATTATAATCCCTAGATTATCGAGGATGGTTCCAGGGGTACAGAGAGCGAAAGTGATTGTAACCCCTGGAGTATTGAGGATGGTTCCAGGGGTACAGAGAGCGATAGTGAGCATAACCCCTGGAGTATCGAGATTATGGTTCAAGGGGTACAGAGAGTGATAGTGAGCATAACCCCTGGAGTATCGAGGATGGTTCCAGGGGTACAGAGAGTGATAGTGAGCATAACCCCTGGAGTATCGAGGATGGTTCCAGGGGTACAGAGAGTGATAGTGAGCATAACCCCTGGAGTATCGAGGATGGTTCCAGGGGTACCGAGAGGGAAAGTGATTGTAACCCCTGGAGTATCGAGGATGGTTCCAGGGGTACAGAGAGTGAAAGTGATTGTAACCCCTGGAGTATCGAGGATGGTTCCAGGGGTACAGAGAGTGAAAGTGATTGTAACCCCTGGAGTATCAAGGATGGAGGATGGTTCCAGGGGAGAGAAAGTGATTGCATAACCCCAGTAGAGTTCCAGGGGTGAGCATAACCCCCGAAGGGGTACAGAAAGTGACATAACCCCTGGAGTATCGAGGATGGTTCCAGGGTTACCGAGAGGGAAAGTGAGTTTAACCCATGGAGTATCGAGGATGGTTCCAGGGGTACAGAGAGCAAAAGTGATTGTAACCCCTGGAGTATCGAGGATGGTTCCAGGGATACAGAGAGTGAAAGTGAACGTAACCCCTGTAGTATCGAGGATGGTTCCAGGGGTACCGAGAGGGAAAGTGATTGTAACCCCTGTAGTATCGAGGATGGTTCCAGGGGTGCAGGGAGCAAAAGTGATTGTAACCCCTGGAGTATTGAGGATGGTTCCAGGGATACTGAGAGTGAAAGTGAACGTAACCCCTGTAGTATCGAGGATGGTTTCAGGGGTACCGAGAGAGGAAAGAAGCATAAGAGAGTTGTAACCCCTGGAGTATCGAGGATGGTTGTAGGGGTACAGAGCGTGAACGTGATGTAAGCCCTGGAGTATCGAGGATGGTTCCAGGGGTACAGAGAGTGAACGTGATGTAAGCCCTGGAGTATCGAGGATGGTTCCAGGGGTACAGAGAGTCAATAGTGAGCATAACCCCTGGAGTATCGAGGATGGTTCCAGGGGTACAGAGAGTGAGGGGTACAGAAAGTGAAATGAGCATAACCCCTGGAGTATCGAGGATGGTTCCAGGGGTGCACTTAGCTAAAGTGACTGTAACCCCTCGAGAATCGAGGATGGGTCCCGGCGTGCGGAGAGCGGAAAGTGATTGTAACCCCTGGAGTATCGAGGATGGTTCCAGGGGTGCAGAGAGCAAGTGAAGTGATTGCATAACCCCTGGAGTATCGAGGATGGTTCCAGGGGTACAGAGAGGGAATGTGATGTAACCCCTGGAGTATCGAGGATGGTTCCAGGGGTACAGAGAGGGAAAGTGATTGTAACCCCTGGAGTATCGAGGATGGTTCCAGGGGTGCAGAGAGCAAAAGTGATTGTAATCCCTGAAGTATTTAGGATGGTTCCAGGGGTACAGAGAGTAATAGTGAGCATAACCCCTGGAGTATCGAGGATGGTTCCAGGGGTACAGAGAGTGAAAGTGATTGTAACCCCTGGAGTATCGAGGATGGTTCCAGGGGTACAGAGAGTGAAAGTGATTGTAACCCCTGGAGTATCGAGGATGGTTCCAGGGGTACAGAGAGCGATAGTGAGCATAACCCCTGGCGTATCGAGTATGGTTCCAGGGATGCAGAGAGGGAAAATGATTGTAACCCCTGGAGTATCGAGGATGGTTCCAGGGGTTGTAGAGAGCGAAAGTGATCGTAACCCCTGTAGTATCGAGGATGGTTCCAGGGGCACAGAGAATGAAAGTGATTGTAACCCCTGGAGTATCGAGGATGGTTCCAGGGGTGCAGAGAGCAAAAGTGATTGTAACCCCTGGAGTATTGAGGATGGTTCCAGGGGTGTAGAGAGCAAAAGTGATTGTAACCCCTAGAGTATTGAGGACGGTTCCAGAGGTACAGAGAGCGATAGTGAGCATAACCCCTGGAGTATCGAGGATGGTTCAAGGGGTACAGAGAGTGATAGTGAGCATAACCCCTGGAGTATCGAAGATGGTTCCAGGGGTACAGAGAGTGATAGTGAGCATAACCCCTGGAGTATCGAGGATGGTTCCAGGGGTACAGAGAGCAAAAGTGATTGTAAACCCTGGAGTATTGAGGATGGTTCCATGGGTGCAGAGAGCAAAAGTGATTGTAACCCCTGGAGGATTGAAGATGATTCCAGGGGTACCGAGAGGGAAAGTGATTGTAACCCCTGTAGTATCGAGGATGGTTCCAGGGGTACCGAGAGGGAAAGTGATTGTAACCCCTGGAGTATTGAGGATGGTTCCAGAGGTACAGAGAGCGATAGTGAGCATAACCCCTGGAGTATCGAGGATAGTTCAAGGGGTACAGAAAGTGATAGTGAGCATAACCTCTGGAGTATCGAGGATGGTTCCAGGGGTGCAGAGAGCGATAGTGAGCATAACCCCTGGAGTATCGAAGATGGTTCCAGGGGTACAGAAAGTGATAGTGAGCATAACCCCTGGCGTATTGAGTATGGTTCCACGGGTGCAGAGAGGGAAAATGATTGTAACCCCTGGAGTATCGAGGATGGTTCCAGGGGTACAGAGAGCAAAAGTGATTGTAAACCCTGGAGTATTGAGGATGGTTCCATGGGTGCAGAGAGCAAAAGTGATTGTAACCCCTGGAGTATCAAGGATGGTTCCATCAGAGAGTGAAAGGGGTACAGAGAGAGTAACCCCTGGAATATCGAGGATGGTTCCAGGGATACAGGGAGTGAAAGTACGTAAGAGTATCGAAAGTGATTGTAACCCCTGGAGTATCGAGGATGGTTCCAGGGGTACCGAGAGGGAAAGTGATTGTAACCTCTGGAGTATCGAGGATGGTTCCAGGGATACAGAGAGTGAAAGTGATTGTAACCCCTGGAGTATTGAGGATGGTTCCAGAGGTACAGAGAGCGATAGTGAGCATAACCCCTGGAGTATCGAGGATAGTTCAAGGGGTACAGAAAGTGATAGTGAGCATAACCTCTGGAGTATCGAGGATGGTTCCAGGGGTGCAGAGAGCGATAGTGAGCATAACCCCTGGAGTATCGAGGATGGTTCCAGGGGTACAGAGAGTGAAAGTGATTGTAACCCCTGGAGTATCGAGGATCGTTCCAGAGGAACGGAGAGAGTAAGTGATTGTAACCCATGGAGTATCGAGGATGGTTCCAGGGGTACAGAGAGTGAAAGTGATTGTCACCTCTGCAGTATCGAGGATGGTTCCAGGGGTACAGAGAGTGAAAGTGATTGTAACCCCTGGAGTATCGAGGATGGTTCCAGGGGTGCAGAGAGCAAAAGTGATTGTAACCCCTAGAGTATTGAGGACAGTTCCAGAGGTACAGAGAGTGATAGTGAGCATAACCCCTGGAGTATCGAGGATGGTTCAAGGGGTACAGAGAGTGATAGTGAGCATAACCCCTGGAGTATCGAAGATGGTTCCAGGGGTACAGAAAGTGATAGTGAGCATAACCCCTGGCGTATCGAGGATGGTTCCAGGGGTACCGAGAGGGAAAGTGAACATAACCCCTGGAGTATCGAGAATGGTTCCAGGGGTGCAGGGAGCAAAAGTGATTGTAACCCCTGGAGTATCAAGGATGGTTCCAGGGATACAGAGAGTGAAAGTGAACGTAACCCCTGTAGTATCGAGGATGGTTCCAGGGGTACCGAGAGGGAAAGTGATTGTAACCCCTGGAGTATCGAAGATGGTTCCAGGGGTGCAGAGAGCAAAAGTGATTGTAACCCCTGGAGTATTGAGGATGGTTCCAGAGGTACAGAGAGCGATAGTGAGCATAACCCCTGGAGTATCGAGGATAGTTCAAGGGGTACAGAAAGTGATAGTGAGCATAACCTCTGGAGTATCGAGGATGGTTCCAGGGGTGCAGAGAGCGATAGTGAGCATAACCCCTGGAGTATCGAGGATGCTTCCAGGGGTACAGAGAGTGATAGTGAGCATAACCCCTGGCGTATCGAGTATGGTTCCAGGGGTGCAGAGAGGGAAAATGATTGTAACCCCTGGAGTATCGAGGATGGTTCCAGGGATACAGAGAGTCAAAGTGATTGTAACCCCTGGAGTATCGAGGATGGTTCCAGGGGTACCGAGAGGGAAAGTGATTGTAACCCCTGGAGTATCGAGGATGGTTCCAGGGGTGCAGAGAGCAAAAGTGATCGTAACCCCTGGAGTATCGAGGATGGTTCCAGGGGTGCAGAGAGCGATAGTGAGCATAACCCCTGGAGTATCGAGGATAGTTCAAGGGGTACAGAAAGTGATAGTGAGCATAACCTCTGGAGTATCGAGGATGGTTCCAGGGGTGCAGAGAGTGATAGTGAGCATAAATCCTGGAGTATCGAGGATGGTTCCAGGGGTACAGAGAGTGATAGTGAGCATAACCCCTGGAGTATCGAGGATGGTTCAAGGGGTACAGAAAGTGATAGTGAGCATAACCCCTGGCGTATCGAGGATGATTCCAGGGATACAGAGAGGGAAAATGATTGTAACCCCTGGAGTATTGAGGATGGTTCCAGGGGTACAGAGAGCAAAAGTGATTGTAACCTCTGGAGTATTGAGGATGGTTCCAGAGGTACAGAGAGCGATAGTGAGCATAACCCCTGGAGTATCGAGGATAGTTCAAGGGGTACAGAAAGTGATAGTGAGCATAACCTCTGGAGTATCGAGGATGGTTCCAGGGGTACAGAAAGTGATAGTGAGCATAACCCCTGGAGTATCGAGGATGAAATGGATGGTCACACATAGTGATTACTATACTGTATACACTGTTATGTATGTGGGGAATATAAAATGTAAACAAAAACAGTGGTCGGGTGGCGCAGTGGTAACGCACTCACCTTTCATCTAGCTGTCCGAGGTTCGACTCCTGAAACGGACATGAAAAGGTAAGGGTCACCTACCCGACCATGTGGGTTTTCCCCTGGTATTCAGGTTTCCTCCCACAATAAGACCCCTCACGCGCTTACATCCAGGCCATCAAGAGTGATTACTATAACTTGAAATAACTTGTTTCGCAATTGTTGTAAAATAAATAAAGTTTATAGTTTTTATAAGAACAGTTATATAAATCTCTCACCCGTATTGGGGCTCTCTCTAAGGGCAGGAGGGAGGGTGACATTTGTATTATTTCCAGGAGAATACACATTCAGTAGGTCACGCCAGTTACTTCCTCTGTCTCTTGACATTGTGAAATAAGGATCATCCGCGTCACGAGTCATATTACTGATGTAATCGGAGTAGAATTCATCGTCATCTGAAATCAGGAGAAGTTATAGCCCAATTACCATTTGTAAATTCTGTCGATCTGTCTGGCACAAAAGACAACATCTGATCACAAACAGACTAGACAGAACTGAAACAGACTGAAGTAAGAAAAATGTGACTTTGTACCAAGAGCTATCAAAAACTGCTATAAAATAGTTACTACCAAAAGGAAAATACAATTTGACCAATTACATTCATATTAGTGTATTTAATGTATATAATTATGAATTGCGTTTTTCATGGCTTCGCTCAAGTGGTTTATTTATTGTTTAAAAAGAACTTTGATAAACATGCAAGAATAATTGAAATCAAATTATTGCTATACTGGTCAGTGAGATACCTAATTATATCAAACATGTACATATTGTATTTAGGGTGTAAGGGGAAGTAACTCAGCGCGGAATATTTATCTATTTTCTTATTTTGTAAGTTTGTACATAAATCCCAATAAGTTTACAAACAATCAACTATAAAATGGCCCCAGTTGAAATTAGACCTTGTGTTTTGTATTTGACTCGGTAAAGCCAAGTAACATCTCTTAAGTCAAAGATCAACAGACATAATCATATTTTGTAACAGGAGTGTGATATCATATAGTGTTAATGACAGATATTGACTTTTCAGCATGTATGAAACAATACATTTTCTACAGAAAGCGATGAATTTTCGCAGTCTTTGAAATCAGGTGAACAGGAAATCACATTATTTTAATGGTTAATTCTTTTCTGATAAAAAGTTTTTGAAATTTTTGTGTATGCTTGTTAATTGATGAGTTACTAAAGGCTTTTTGCATGTTTTCATTCCCTATCAAATAAATAAAGAGATATTTTGTGGGCCAAAATAGGATTCATCCAATCAAATGGTCGGAGGATCTATCTTCCGATAACGATTCCAGAGACCCAGCTGTTCAAGGAAAATCACATTTTCAGTTTAATGGTTTTATTGAGTTTTTTCAGCTACTTAGGACTATCCTCATACAATTTCTTAATATTCTGACTTACCAAACCTGGTACACTTGCGACAGATTGTACGTCCACAACACCGACAAATCTTCCTGAAACAGAAGCTTAAACACCGCCCCACCTTCTCCTTCCTGGAAAAAGAATTGCTCTATTTAAGGACATATGTTACATGTACCTTAAGGTGAATTATTTTTAGAAGAGTTCCACACAAAAATATATTTTCCTCTTGCGCTTGAACACTAAAATAACATTTTTGCTAAAGAAAAATACCAAGGGAAATCTGTATTTCCCCATGGAAAGACAGTCCACATGCCTTTCAACTTCACCACCCACAGTAAAGTAATTTCTAATCTCTTTATGTAGGTTAACTAAGTCAAAGTTCAATTACCATTCATATTGCTGCTTAACAACAAGTTGCAACAATAAGAACAACTTACATAACCATATAGTGTAGAAGAAAATATTCCCTTACACAGGACAGGTAAATCAACAATATTTACAGGTGTAGAGTTTCTTTATCTCTAACCCTGAACATGTAATTCACACTGGATCAAGATTTCCTTGTCTCACCCTAGGGTTGAGACGATGATGTCACAGTACCAATTCACTGACGTCACGTCAACAATTCAATCACGTCAAGATATCAAGCAAAAACACATATGAGTACCTAATGAAGCCAACAGGGTAAGAGAAAAATAATCATTCATTGCAAAGTTGGTGAGATAGGGTGATTTCAGCCCATGGAAAAAGGTGTTGAAGTTGCAAACACTTGGTAGTCTCGTGTTTGCTAACTTAATCATCTTTCCCCTTGGGTTGAGATCAAACTATATTCAACCTCCAAGGCGAGGGGGTGGGGTGGGGGTGGGGGGGGGGGGGGGGGGGTGTGATGTGAGGTGGGGGGGGGGGGGGGGGGGATGGGGATGTGGGGTGGGGTGGAGGGAGATGGGGGTAGGCAGGGTGGGTTTCTATATGTAGAAGTCACTTCCTACGTCATTTAGATTCATCTTTCATATCAGGCAAAGCAAGAAGAAAACACCAAGAAGGCCAGCAGGATAAGAAATAGATAATCACTCCTGGGTTGCTGGTGAGATAGAGAGATATCAACCCTCGATTGGGAAACACATTCAAATACAAACACATGCAACAAGCCTCATGTTCGTCAACTTCATCATCTTTCCCTTCTGGTTGAGATCACCCTATCCATACGCAGGGAATGAAAGATGTGCTACATCACTTCTGTATATTTCAAAATCTTTGCATTGAATTCTATCATGATCTGTACACTTTGTTTTTGTAATTGCTGTGAACAATTTTTGATGGAGGATGGGATAATATATGTTTCAAGGTTTAAAAACTGAGCCAATAATACGATATGTAGGGATAAATTATCATTAGAGGATCTAAAGTCTTATATATTGGTCTGGTGGTTTGTATTCGACACTTTTATCTTCAAGCTCAGAATGGTGATAACTAAGATAAAAAAGTCAGCTTGGTTTTGTTACATAATTAAGAATATCAGCTTACCCAGCAAAGAACATTACAGCAAAGATCGCAAACCCCAGGCCTGAAAAATATACAGACATTAGTAAGATATGCTGATGAAGTACAATATACAAATGTACTGTATTCTGTCTTTTTGTAATACAGAGTTATCTTCTCTTGTGAGCAGGTATTGATTTTTATGTCATAAATTTGAGAAAACAAATGCACTATATTCAGTCTTTTTGTAATACAGAGTTTAAACTTAATTGAATAAAATTTAATTATTTAATCAAATGACATAATTACCAACTTGAACTTATTTCTTATATTCTATTAAATATTTAAAGTTTTATTAAGTTTAATTTCTTAGAAATATAAATGAAGACATTTTTTAAATGATGCAATTCAAGATAGCAACCTGTCAACAACTTAGTCATCTCAAAACACAAAATAGACCAATCAGTGTCTACACAGAAAATTTGAGACAGATAGATTTATCCAGAAGTCCCTGAGAAATAGTGATGAGAACACAAAGGACAATTTGAACCAGCCACTTATAGGTGCTGCTTTAAAAAAAAAAATTAGTGATTGCACATATTTGAAAATACATTGGCTGATATCAACATTCAAAAATCAAAGGAAAATCTATGTGTGGTTTGGTAACACCAGGTTGTGACTGTGTGAGGTTATCTAGAATAAGATTTGAGCCTGTATTCTTAAATTCCTGATTTAGACAACTATTAAAAGCACAGAACATTTCGCAGTAAAAAATTACGTAGGAGATTTTATTATCATTAAAAGCACAAAACATTTTGCAGTAAAAATTAAGAAGGAGATTTTATTATCATTAAAAGCACAAAACATTTTGCAGTAAAAAAGTGACGTAGGGAAATTTTATTAACATTAAAAGTAAAGAACATTTTGCAGTAAAAATTCTGCATGAGATTTTATCATATTAAAAGCACAGAACATTTTGTAGTAGAAATAACCAGGAAATTTTATCATTATTAAAAGCACAGAACATATTGCAGTAAAAATTACTCATTATACTGTCTTTCCTGTGTTAATGGCAACAATACACAGCCACTCATGATTTACAATTTAAGAAATATTCTTTGAAGACATTGCATTAAGATACATTCTTTAATCACTACTGTACATATCTACACTTTCTCTAGTTCCTGTGGTATAGATGTAGTCAAAAATACAAAAAAACAACTCACATCCTATGACACCAACAGCAATGAGCTGAGAGCGGTCACTGTCGTTTTTATCTCCACCCTGAATGATCACTGGAGACACTGTTGTGCCTTGGTTCCATGTACCTGTTAGAACCAAAACAAAGAATGCAGATGGCTGTTTTCTCCTTGAATAATCATACTCAGTCAGGTAATGGGTTAAAATCAGCACACTGTAGGATAAAAACATAAAAATGACTTTTGGGTCAGGGGGGTTTATTTTGATTCCCCGGTCAGTAACAACTCAACCAACCAGTCTTAGGTAAAGGAATCGCCCCTTTGCCGCTTATTGAAGGATAAATATTCTATTTTGACGCTGGAGACTTACATAGACTGTGTGGATAGAAGTGTGATCGATCAGATAAGGGGCCGCCCTTCTCTCTCGCCTCACAGAAGATAGGTTGTGACCTATTGCTAATACAACTGACCCCAGTGATGGTCAGGTCACTTCCATTGATTGATATGTTGTACCCAACATCCTGACGAGGATAAATCCAGTGAATATTGATCTGAGGGGTGTAATAATAGGGACCAACAGACTTCCTCTCTGCAGTACATGTCAGAGTGCCAAATGTGACCTTTTTCAATGTGGATTCATAGGTAACATCTGATGGTGTTATGGTTGGTTTGTCCAATTTTTCTGTAAATGAAAACAAGAAAGCATGAATTATATAATTAACATCAAATATTACATCTTTAACAAAAAAAATAAAAAAAGCAAGGAAAAGTGAAAAAAAAATGAATAATTCCCTAAACTGTACACACCATTTTGCTTCAGTATTATCACAAACCTATTTTTTTCCACATGGGAAACAATAGCAGAGTTAAGGATCAATTTTTAGATTAATGTAATTGACTGAGGCTTTGGGGATGCTTTCTTAAAGAAAACTTTTGCAGAAATACGTTGAAAATGTTTGAGAAAATTCCTCTCGATTCATTTTTAACAGAGCAGTGACCTACTTACCAAGTATTACAAGAGCTCTGACCTACTTACCAAGTATTACGATAGTGGTGACCTACTTACCAAGTATTACAAGAGCAGTGACCTACTTACCAAGTATTACAAGAGCTCTGACCTACTTACCAAGTATTACAATAGTGGTGACCTACTTACCAAGTATTACAAGAGCTCTGACCTACTTACCAAGCATCACAAGAGCAGTGACCTACTTACCAAGTATTACAAGAGCAGTGACCTACTTACAAGTATTACAAGAGTGATGACCTACTTACCAAGTATCACAAGAGTGATTCCGTATCTGTTCAATGAGGATTTAACTTCACATACATAAGTCCCGTTTTCTGACAAAGTTATGTTTGGTAACACAAGGGAGACAATCCTATTCTGTGCATCAAATGACAAGTTGATTTTGTTAATGTTTGTGTTAATCATCCCTGATGTAATTGCTGCTATTTTAATTCCCTCTGGGTTATATATAGTAATGTTTTGTTCTGTATTAAATTCTGGTATCAGAAAATCCAGTCGTGCATTTTCGGATTTGTTTGCCAACACGACTCCTCCATCTTGGAGCAAAACTGAAAAAGAGAAAGGAAACTACATCACTCACCTGGCTAAATTCAGCTATTCAGCCATTAAACAAAGAATCAAAATATGAATAATTTCTGAAATAATTTCCCTATCTGGTCCTGACCTTGTGGTCAAACCGAAGAATTTTAAGAGTTTACTTTTCCCCAACTTGGCCACACCCTTCCCTACCAAGACAGCCGGGATCTGCTGTTTATACAGAACTGATTTTCCTTCACTCAAGAATACTTCAGACCAAATTGGGCAAAATTCAATCATTCCTACAGCAGGAGTAGGGTTTTAAAGAATTTCACCTCTTGAGCCCCGTCCCTCTTGCCTCAGGGGGCAGAGACCCACCATTCATACAAAATTGACGTGAGAATTTTTACTATTAGGGCTCCACCCTGAGGGCCGAGAACCAATACTTATACAAACTTGCTCCCTTTCTCTAAGGATCATTCTGACCATAGTTGCTGAAAATCTGTGCACTTGCTCACGACTAGCAATAAATTTTAGTAAAAAGCTGACAGATAAAAACAATTTCATGTCAAGTGATTAAACCTACCAAATTTGAAAAAAACTGATTGAAAACGTAAAAATCTCTAGACAAGATAAACAAGTGGCAATAACTCCTCCTAATACAGCCTTATCAAACTGCCATTCAGAAAAACTTAATGTCATAATAATTAAGCCTACTGAGTTTGAAAGAAGTCTGCTGAAAACTGTTATTGAAGATCTCCAGGCAAAAATAACATGAAACCAAGGGCAGTACCTCATCCATATACAGTTGTATGAAAACATACCATTATGCAAAAATACAAATTCATTCAAGATACGTTTGAAAAGTTTGAAAAGGATCGTTCGAAAAGTGGGAAAGGAGATCTTTGCACTGATAGTATAGACCTTATTTTTCTCTTTTTTTATATTGAGCAATACAAAATTGATGTGCTTAAAATGCTTTAAAATTCATATTTATATGTATTCATAACTATCATATGTTGGCCGGGGTATCTTCTCATCGACCAATGTCAGTGCTCAGAACTATCATATGTCGGCCGGGGTATCTTCTCATCAACGAACGTCAGTGTTTAGAACTATCATATGTTGGCCGGGGTATCTTCTCATCGACGAACGTCAGTGCTCAGAACTATCATATGTTGGCCGGGGTATCTTCTCATCGACCAACGTCAGTGCTCAGAACTATCATATGTTGGCCGGGGTATCTTCTCATCGACGAACGTCAGTGTTCAGAACTATCATATGTTGGCCGGGGTATCTTCTCATCGACGAACGACAGTGTTCAGAACTATCATATGTTGGCCGGGGTATCTTCTCATCGACCAACGTCAGTGCTCAGAACTATCATATGTTGGCCGGGGTATCTTCTCATCGACGAACGTCAATGCTCAGAACTATCATGTTGGCCAGGGTATCTTCTCATCGACGAACGACAATGTTCAGAACTATCTTATGTTGGCCGGGGTATCTTCTCATCGACCAATGTCAGTGCTCAGAACTATCATATATTGGCTGCTTTTCGCATCAGCTTTTAGATTATGTAATCCCCGTTACTAATTTTAGATAATACAATTTTATCTTCCTGTACCAACAATCAAGGTGACTATAGGTTATCAGGTAAAAACATCACATCTACTGATATCATCACCAAACAACACAGTACATCGCCACTGATTGATATAGGGTCTTGTGGCAGTTTTCATTTGATATGTGAATTTATGAAGTCCATAAATATTTTTCATTTTGTGAGCCTATGTTAAGCTAAACTAAAATGTTTGTGATAAGTTTCATAACTCACACATCAAAAAGGTAACAATCTTCTGATTTTTTACATGTTCAACTTTTCAAGCAAATATTATAAAGAATGGACATTTCTACATCAAACATGAAACCATGTCCATTCTACATTGATGGTCTCCATATGTTACGTCACAATGCCATATGTGAATGTGTGACGACATACAATTTTTTTAAAGTGGCATTACAATAAGCTATATTACATGTGTGGCTCAGTGAATAACAAAGTAACATCATGTGATAAAGTACTATACATTCAGAACTTACCTTGAGTCTCATGGAGCACCAGGGATGACGTTTTCCCGTAATATCTACATCCCCACCTTCCAATGTCCTGTTCCAAGTCCGGGTTGAGAATGGTTAGAATAAGGTCACGATGACCATTGGCCTTGGAAATACAGGTCACATTGTAGCCATTGGGATTTCTATCACAACTGTGTTTAACAACAGCTACATCTGTGAACTCTGAACTCTGTGGTGATTGGTGGAAGAATGTGACAGTTGCTGAGTGAATGTCTTTTGTTGCACAACACAGCGACCAGCTTGATCTCAACAAAGGTATCTTACATAGATGTATTGAAATGTCTGGCTGTTCCGCTGAAACCATATTAGAAGTCAAAATATCATATACAATCAAACCTGTCTATAGAGGCCACTTATAGGAGCAGGAGGCCTTTATACACAGGTGGCTGAATTGCATTACATACGGAACCTGAAGTGACCTTTATTGACAGATGGCCTAATAATTCAATGGATTTTCATGAGGTTTCTTCACAAATAAGATCTTAAATCTTATAATCACATATTGGAACATTTCTATTAAAAGCTAATTTCTCTTTATATAATTCAAAATCAAACCAGATTTTTTAAAATATCCTCTATGCATCCTCTATCTTGTCACATAAACAACCAAAAAAATGATGGGAAAGAGGATGGTCATTGTATAGTGACTTTTAATGCATTTTACAAACACATTAATACAAAGACATAATGACGATACACATGAAAAATACAGCAAGGCATTATTCTTATAAAAAGATAGGGAAAACAAATACATTGAAATTTGTAAGACTATTATAATCACTGAAGAAAAGTATGTGTGGGGGTTACCAAACTCCGTCACCAAACCAACATGTGAAACATTGTAGGTTTCCCCACACATGTGATATATTAAGATAGATTTATACCAAGTTTAAGTCCGGGCCTGGCGATAGGCACAAAAATCATTTCAAGTTAAGCTACTCATGTACATCTCTCAATCGAATACAGGAGATCTTACATACAGATGGGCTTTATATAGAGGTATAAACACTGAGACTTTTAACACATTTATAGGCAGGTAATTGGTATAAACAGGTGGTTTTAAGGCTGAAAATTGTAATCTTTATAGACAGGCAATCAATATAAACAGGTAAATGGTATATACAATGGTGGTCATTATAGAGAGGTTATTGGTATATACACAAGTGGCCATTATAGAGAGGTAATTGGTATATACAAAAGTGTCCATTATAGAGAGGTTATTGGTATATACAAGTGGCCTTTACAGAGAGGTAATTGGTATATACACAAGTGGCCATTATAGAGAGGTAATTGGTATACACACATGTCCATTATACAGAGGTAATTGGTATATACACAAGTGGCCTTTACAGAGAGGTTATTAGTATATACAAAAGTGTCCATTATAGAGATGAAATTGGTATATACACAAGTGGCCATTATAGAGACGTAATTGGTACATACACAAGTGTCCATTATAGAGAGGTAATTGGTATATACACAAGTGTCCATTATAGAGAGGTTATTGGTATATACAAAAGTGTCAATTATAGAGAGGTTATGAGTATATACACATGTGACCATTATAGAGAGGTAATTGGTATATACACAAGTGTCCATTATAGAGAGGTTATTAGTATATACCCAAGTGTCCATTATAGAGAGGTAATTGGTATATACACAAGTGGCCTTTACAGGAGGTTATTGGTATATACACAAGTGGCCATTATAGAGAGGCTATTAGTATATACACAAGTGGCCATTATAGAGAGGTAATTGGTACATACAAATGTGTCCATTATAGAAAGGTAATTGGTATATACACAAGTGGCCATTATAGAGAGGTAATTGGTACATACACATGTATCCATTATAGAGAGGTTATTGGTATATACACAAGTGTCCATTATAATTAGGTTTATGGTATAAACAGGACAGGTAGTCATTATTGAAAGGTAATTGATATATATGCAGGTGGTCAATTTAGACAGGTATTTGGTATACACATGTGATCTTACATGTTATCTTTATACACATATGATTAAAAAATACAGGTGGTTGTTATAGACAGGTATATGGAACATACAGGTGACTTTGTGGACAGGTAATTGATATTTACAAAATCTTTAGAGACAGATAATGTGTATATACAAAAACCCTTCTATATCTGTAAATGGTGTAAGATAATTAACTTACCTTGACTTGGTAACAGATACATAAGTAGGCAGAACAGCCATATCAAACTGACCACGGTATCCATGATAGAGTAGTTCTAGCCTCCAGCAAACACCAGCCTTTAATATGAGAAAATTTAATGAAACAAAAAAAAAACCCTAGCTTTAAGCTTACTCATTACACTATGAGTGTTTACATGCAATATTAAGTTGTTTAAGGTAAAATAAAAAATATTTCCTTTTACCTTACCAGTCTAATTTTTGTGTCTACCTCTACCTTTTTAATAAAGTTTCCTCAAAGACGACATCCTCCTATTATATATATTTAACATATAATAAATATAAAAGTTGTCTTTCTACCCTAAATTTCTTAATGTTGTTGTCAAGGAAACACTGTAATAATCGAAATATACATCATGATCACCTCAGCCTCCTATAACTATGATAAGAGAGTTGTTCATGCACCGAACATGAACTTTTTCAACATCAAATATAACATGGAAGGTACCATCAAGGAGTTGAATACATATATACCATTGATATATCACATTTCTCTAAAATCATCCTCAATTTCTTAGAAGTGATAACACAATCAATTAATATTTTCAAAATGTTCAAAGATCGAACAAGCATAGTTCTGTAGAACCAATTAGTAAACAAGGATAAACAAAACATGAAAATTGAAGAATTGAAGAATTTCATAAAATTCATCATTAGAAAAATCAGGAGGTGTTACCATTTTACTTGCTGTAGACTTGTACTTTGTATTGGGCGGGCAAAATGTGAATCACGGTTCAAGCCTGTTATTTTGTACACAAATTAAGTCTGCTTCATCTAGGTATCAGAAATGCTGACAGACTTTATGGCATTGTATGCGACAGAGATATAGGTGCTCTGAAGGAACGTGACAAACACCATGTCCAATCAGAATGCATGAATTAAGTAACTTCGCAAAAACCTGAACACATGTTAAATAGTTCACTTCAGGTAATAGTTCTGATGACTATTTACCTGGTACATGACTGTAATAATAGCCTTTCTAATTTCCTTTTCAGATAATATCTTAATTGTAAATATTTGATTTTTTAAATTGTATTAATTGTCAAAATGAATGAAATTGAGTTGGCAGCAGTCCGAAATATTTACGTGAAAATGATGGTTTATGTCCATTAATGCTTTAAAGCTAATCCTGGGTTAAGGTCTGATATACTCCTGTAACATAAGAGGCCGCAGGTCAGCCATTTCATTATCTGACATTATTGCGCCAACTGTGACCTGTCATAATCTCTTGCTGTGTAAAACCTCTAACATTGTTGGAGTAGTTCACATACAATTGTGTATCATTATTATTTCAATCAGTTTTTAGAGGCTGGAGTCTTGACATTCATCAACACCAGATGTATAAGAAGTTGCGGGAACATCAGAATAATTCAGGCTGAACTGACAGTATTCTATATATCTGTTACTCAAATTACACTCATTCACTAGTAGTTAAAATGATCATAAAAACCACCTTGTATCTAGCTTACTATGGGTATTAACTTTACAAGCTTTACAAATATTAGGCAGACACACCTCTAATCGCCAAACTTGCTTATTCCAGTTTACAGGACATTCCGGTAATTTTAAGAATGTTTGAATCTCAACAGCAAAATATTTTCAATAGTTTTCAGCAAATATTATAGTTTTAAATTGGAAAGTTTTGTTGTGACTTTGTTGCAGTTCTTTCGGGGTAGATTATTATACCAATGTGCTTTTGTTTTCATTTTGTTCTTGAATTATGATGGCGTTAGGATAAATATTTTGAGTTCCTGTGCAACTTCACTCAGTACTGACAGAGTGAATAAAGCTTCTAATTTATTTTCAAGTTAACATTTTATAAAGAAATACAATTAGAATGGCGTAGATAACGTTTTAACGAAAAAAAAGCTTAATTCTGCACCCAACTGAAGAATATTTCATCATAATTCAACCGCAGTTCCTGATCAGTATCGAGCATGTCTACATTGTAAATTCTAGATCTGCCTGAAAACGAAAGTGAATCACAGGTGACTCATACAGTCGAACACACGAATGTTACTTGGGAATTTTACAGATCATGAGAAAGGAGGCTAGATTTTGCTTAACAGGAGAGCTCTCTGCTGATATATCGATAATACTAATTATGACATAATTTTGTTTATCAAACTTACCTGTACAGTTTTGACATCGGTACCTCGTTGTCCGACATCTTGTATGGTTTGTTACCTGAACATCTTGGTTGATATTGCGCTTTACAGTGTAGGGTGAAAACTTGTCTATGTACCCACGACCGATCGAGATCCATATATTTCTAGACCCATTCACAACATTTTTATTTTAAACTTCCAAAACCAGCGAGTGGAGAATCGTATATTTTTAAACAGAAATCTCAAAACTATTAAAAGTAAAATAAAACGTTGTTAAAAGTATGTTGGCATTGCAGGCCGGACACCAACGAATAGCATGCGTCGGAATAAGGTGAGTCTGGGTACGGTTAGCACTACAAGTTTGATAACTGACAATGCCACTCCACTGTTTGTCAAGCGTTTCTATGCCGTGAATACAACAAGGAAGTATTTTACGGGCTCGATATAAGTTCATTTTCATTTTAAAAGTAAATGAAATCCCACTGAAATTTAGGTTTTCTTTTAATACGAAAAAACTAAAGCATTACGCATAAGTTAGAACTGCTTGAGTTTTCGTCATTGCATTTCACATACCGATGTATATAAAAAGAAATATCCAACGATATCTTGACCTTTCATCAAGTTGTGCAATTTTAAATGTTGGAGATAGGCCCACGTCTACTAGTGTTTTTATTTGCCTTGCCGTTTTAAAGGAGCCAGGTTAATTTAATTTTTTATATCGACAGGACTCGAAATCAAGGACTTAGAGTCACGACAAAAAGTGAGAAATATAATCAGATGACACGGTACGTGTTGGTCTAGAAGTAAATTTATTGCAGTAACTGACCATATTTATCATTTGAAAAAGGAAAGAAATACGTTTTACACATCTCATACATCTGTAACAAATATATTAGGCGTGTATTTGTATTCCGTTCCAATACCATTTTAACTTTGCTCCCCCACCCTCCAAATTTATGTAATACTTTTACATGGTACCTTATTCCTTTCTTCAATATTTCATTGCCTTTCAAAATGTGCTTGATCAGGCAAATATAAATAGGTTGGGAGGGTATATGAAATTGCTCTTTGCTTAAAAAATATTTTCAGTTTTCATTAAAGACAGTTGCTAACCACGTCTATTCAAAATTAATTAAACTAGGTTAGGTTGCTTAAACAAAATCAATTAAACTAGATCCCATTATATAATCTAAAATATAGGTTTATTTGTAGTTACATAACAAAAACCGAATTTAAGGAAGAATATCACAATGCTCCTATTGCTAAGAAAAGCTGGTGTATATAGTGTAAGCAGTATGATCTAGTCAATCAAGGGAGATAACCACGTCAGTCCTGGAACCTTCATATATACATAGAATTATCTGTCCTTCCAAGGTAACAGAAAAAAAGTATTTAAATGGTGAACTTCTCCATAGCAAAAGATACTACTAGCTTAATAAGTGTGAAAATTTTAAGCAACTTTCTTGAATAGTTTCAGAGCACTGGATCAGAAAAAACATAAATTTGTGATGAGGGCCATCTGTTTCCATGGTAACAGAAAATGTATGAATAAAGTCTTTGACAACATATCTAGACTATCAAGATTGATAAAAAACTTCAAAATAAATGTACAAGAGCTTCCCTTTCAGAGTTACAGAGAGGACTATCTATCATCTTCACTTTAAAAAAGAAATAAGTTTGTAGTCAAAATATGGTGAAAGACAATATAGTTTTTGTCAGATTTGTAAATTCGGTGGTTATATGTTGAACCAGTTTTCCTTATTAAAATCAGAATGTTCTCACCCACATTTTCCTTTTCTCTATTGGGAGTTTTTAGTTCTGTTGATTAACAAATCATAAATTGGAACACTTGTGACTATTCTGTTATACATTGTAATTTAGAAAATCAATATTAATATAAATATTTTCAAACGAATTTGTCAAGAAAAATTCTCATTAAAGTCACCAATATTACATATACTGCCTTTTTCCTGGAAAAAAACCTCACCACTAATAGTTATATATGTGTTATCATTGTGCCGTTTGAGTGTTTGCTGAAAATTTTCTGAACATTCGAATACTTGATCATAATTAAATTCAAACAGTTATTAAAAGGAACATCCATATATTGCAGTTTTAATGAAGTTAGGCGACGTGACAGGTTTTACACCTAATCGGAATCTTTCGGCCGCTTCCGTGTAAGAGACGACGTTTTTCTCGTTCACGGAAAGTGACGAAAGTTCTCGAAGGTTAAACAGGAAGTCAGGTACATTGGATAACAAAATGCTCTAATCTTGAATGGTTAAAAATATTTTTTTTCAACGAGATATTTGTTATATGCGTTTCAAACCATTAACATATCAGTTGGTTTCATGTATTTGAATAATTTAAGACTTTTAGTATGATTTCATTTCCAGATTATATTTTGTCTGTCAAAATGATTTTAATCCTTTCAACGCAAAGATATCTAATCCTAGATGGCGCGCGGTTGCGCCTGTGACGTGTCTAGCGGTCCGCCATCTTGGGAAGGTATTGTACAAGCTATCAAGTTACTACCATGTACAAATTGATGCTCTGCAGAATCTGTGCCTTATCAGTTTTACCTTTGTATGATAGGGCCTATTCATTTTGACTTGTAAACATATATATAGTTCTAAGTAGTTGATGTCGTTGTAACAGGCAGTGTTTCAAGAAGTGATGAAAGGGGTTTTTGAAGTACTATCATTAAGCATTTGGGCAGCTATACTCTGGGATGGTCATTCGCCTGATGTAAGGAGTAGTTTTTATTTTGCTGTAACATGCTGTTGTACACCGACATATTTGCAAAGTAGTGTGATTGATAACAGTTACGTTTTGTGTTTGACAGTAGTTTCATTTTGGTCACAAAACAAGCAACTAGCCTATAAATTGTACAATATATAGTGATCCTGGGTTTATTAGTGATGAATACAGAACATGTAGACAGAAGACATGATTTGTTGACTGGTTTATGGTATCATTGCTGCATATGTCGAGAGTGTATACTTTGTATTTGACTGGTGCAATATGGGACTTAAGATAAAGTAGTTTGCACTTCAAGCAAGGTCACACTGTACTTGTTTTCATTATTGTCATCAATGATATGATTGTTATCGCATCAATTTCAAACAATTGTTGGATTGTAAGTTTACCTTCTCTACACATGTATGTGAATGTTCAGTGTGAAGGCAAACAGCATGCTGCACTTCATTAGAATCGCCTGTAAGCGAGATCCGATCACCTTACATTGTTTTGCTGTTGTCTCCTCATTCCTAATGCACCAAAATTCAAGAAAGGAACCAGTGGGATTATAATGTTTATAAATTACTCCTATAAATAACAAGGCATACTTTTATTGTGCACCTGATTTTCTTGTGTCATTTTGCAGATTCACCCTGCATATTTCTATATAGTAATAAAACATGAATGCAAATATCGCTTAGTTTCATCTTTTTACCAAGACTCTCACAGTCACACTGCATGTGACTATATATGTTATTAATTAATGCATCTCATGGTCAGAGGCTGTTAGCTGCTGTGTGGCACTTTGCATTCAGTGTTCTACATGCTGATATAACCTTTAATGGATTGGCAATATGTATTCACACATATTATTCACTCTACAAATTAAGTCTGTAAATCCTGGGGTATATTGTTCCATCCCCTACCCCCACTCTCTTGAAATGAGGTCCAGCAAATCATGAAGTCGCATGGATGACACTGATATATAATTAATTGCACTTTGATGTATAAGCCATTAGAAATAAATTCATTTTGGGGTGAACACCTGTCCACGGGCAAGGTCCATAGATCCACATGTTCGCCTTTTTCATTGCCACAATCAAGTTATTTATTACTATTGAAAAAAAATGAATTCGAATAAAATGCCACTTATTATTTCTTAATTGTTCTATTTTATTATGTCAGTTTATTGTTAAAATTATACCTTCCCAAGATGGCGGCGTTGCAGACAAATTGCATCAACAGTCGCGGATAGGCCGTGCGGCATCTAGGTTAGATATCTATGATTCAACGGGTCAGCAGTTCTCACTGCGTGCTGCGGTAAGTGTATTGTGGGTAATAAAGTTCCAGTCACACTTCCGTTCAAAGTTGATCGTATGGGCAGGTTGTCGAAGTTGAATGATCACACACATTACCATAAAGCTGATCTCGCTATAACTTGTCTCAACAAACGTGCAGAAATGATAAAAAAATAATATATAAAACTTCTCAGTAACTGCTGGCTATCTTTGAACAATCAGAAATAATAAAAACTCTTCCAAATTCTATCTTAGGATTCATATTTGAAACTTGTCAGTAACAGCTGGATATCTTTAAACAATCGGTCTAAATTTAGTTGCCTTTTTAAAGTTAGTGGTAGATTTTTGTGTACATTCAACTTGTGGAATACGATTAATCTCACAATTCAGAGTCACTTTATACAGTTTACAATCCCTGCTCGAGCTAAGAATAAACATCATCTTAAAAACATCTTTACCAATCTGATATTGCTTGATGACGAGAAGAGTAGGCGGACTTTTTAAAAAAAAAAAAAAAAAAAACCTTTTTGGCACTCATACCGACAGTAACCAAGTAGCTTAATGTTTATAGGACAAAATTGCTTAACACGATAAAGGAATTTTTCACTTCGAAATCTGTTGCAACGCTGCATATGACAGTTTTTGGTGATTTGCTTTTCCTATTTTATCCTCTCGGACAAATTCTGTACGTTTGCCTAGAAAAATACTGATCATGTAGTCTCGGTCATTCAAACTCTTATTGTTTGCGCACGTGATGAAGCGTTTTGGTGAGCGGGACTGTTTGATGCCCTATGTCCGCTATCAGATATCACTGATAACACAGTAAATGTACATGTCTCTCGAGAGCACGCCGGAAGCTGAAAAGTGTAAGTACAAAATGTAAACCCGACGGTTGGTGACTGTTTACTCAAAATAAACCTTCCGCAAAATATGATCCATGACGTTTATGTATTGGACAAGTTGTAAAGATGTTCGGTATTTAATTTTGTATCAAATTAGGAAGCTGATGTTTGTAATGAACTTTGCCATAAACACTTTAATCGAAATCAGCTGACGATGGCAGCGTCTGGAACAACGGCCACGTGTAAAGAATAAGAAGTAATTCTCAAGAGGGGTAGAATTTGTACCATTGGTAAAAACCAGCACCCCAATTTTTTTCCAGAATGTTTTAATATGACATCCATTACTGAGAATGAGAAGATCAAAAACTTGTGTTTAAGTATGAGTCTCCATGTCCAGTGAAAAACTTCCCGAAGTTTTCTGAATTTGAAAGAAACAATACAGAGTCTTGGTAAGACAGTGTAATCATTAACTTTCATCAGTTAGAAGGAAATAGTTTTAAACATCAGGCATTTTTGATGTTACCCATACTAGAATTGGACTCAAGTTAGTTATCTCCCTTATATTTTCCCTTCTACATGTATCAGGTAACAGGATACATAATATATGGAGGCAGCTACTACTCTACCACATCAAAAATATTTAAAATATGTAAATTATTTTATACACATTTAAAGTTTAATATATAATGAATCCGTATATGTTATTTTAGGACAAGGTGTACATCAATAATGACCAGATCTCTTCACATCAGCTTTTGTCATTTATATAGGACAAACAATATCTAAGAGAAGAAACAATAAGTATGCTAAGTGTATGATATGAAAGGTATTCATAGGTCGCTGATATAAATAAACATAATATTTGTTTACATTTATTTTATATTCATATCAAGTTATTTCCACATTGATATGCCTACATTCCAACTGGACCAAGTGGTGACAATCATTTAAGTCAAGCTCATTTTATTCAACTGCCAATGCGAAACACGTTGTCTGTTTGTCATATAATTTTGAGCTAAGGATTAATGCGGCTTGGTAGTGTAGAAATCTTTCTTCTTAAATAACACCTGTACAGAACGCCGAGAAAGCACCATAGAGGTTAGAATGAGAAAATATTTAAATGGACACATAATTTGGATCCATAACAATTAAAATATCACTTCGACTCAACCGAAAGTTCGACTACATGAAATTCGAGTCATCCGAACTAAATTACAAATATATGGAAGGAAAAAAAATCGGGACTTGAAAATTATTTCAACTCCTATTGAGCACTTGTGGGACCAACTGAATAGACAGGTTCTACGACGCCAGCCTCCCCGTTACTCTGGCCCAACTGAGAGCAGCCCTCTTGGAAGAATGGGCCAACATTCAAATAACTCCATGCCTAGGAGAATCAGGGCTCTGAAGAGAGCGAATGGGGGACATACCAAGTATAGACTAGCCAGCTCCACAATCAATCCATTTCGATTTCAGATTACAGAGTTCTCTTTCAATTCCTTTCAATTACTCCTACATCACTTACCAGATTCAAATAATTGATTTTGCAGTTTGTTCTGTGTGGATTATTCTTCATTCTTATTTTCAAATATTGAACGTTATACTCGACGTCTTGCCTAGAATTATCTACAAAGTTAATCCTGCGTTTTTTATCCCTTGAGTATATTTCATGAAATGTCGAAATGAAGTTGTAGTCAACATAAGCATATGATACGAACCAAATTGATGACCATTCATCAGAACAGATGTTGTATTTAATATTAAAAAGATGTTTGAAAAAAAATGCAAATATTATTAAAAATTGTTGGAATACGCATCTACAAGGATCTGTGCTGTAGAGATACAGCATCATAACATTGATAACGACGTAGCCCTGAAGTCTGAGCCTGAAAAATTGATAACTGCGACAGACACTCCCCAAACAATATAGAGACGTTCCGAATATCAGATATATTTCAATCTGGGTTACAAAAATGACTACGAGGTCATCATGAATGTTATTGAACTGATCTCTCAACCAGATAGCATTCATATCTACCATGAATGCAATCTGACGGCCGTTCGATCGTTATGTTTACATTTTAGATGTGTCTCATGATATTATCGTTTATATAAGATCAAATGTACATGCTGTTGTCCTCCCCTGTCTGTTCATTTACTAGCAGAGCTTCACAAAAAACAATACGATTATTATTTGGTTTAAAGGTGTTTTTATTACAAGATAGTCAGTTCAACAACGAATAAAACCCTAATTCAATTGTTTCTGAAGTATTTTGTTGCAGGTAACAAACTGTCTTCACCTAGTATTAAATAGTTTATTCTTTAAAGTCATAGATATTTAAAAGAAATGACGATAAGTACTGAATGTCAGTTTGCGAAAGAAATTGTAGATCCTAACTCGGAGATACAATTTCTTGCTGAAATATAGAATTTGTTTTTCACGATATTAAATGGACTGAGTAGCTGTGCAAATAAAGTTGTTAATATCACTGATGATTCCTACTAATTTAGGTCCTTAATATCACTGACGAGTCCTACTAATTTAGGTCCTTAATATCAATGACGAGTCCCAGTAATTTAGGTCCTTAATATCACTGACGGGTCCTACTAATTTAGGTCCTTAATATCACTGACGAGTCCTAGTAATTAAGGTCCTTAATATCACTGACGAGTCCTAGTAATTTAGGTCCATAATATTACTGACGAGTCCTACTAATTTAGGTCCTTAATATCACTGACGGGTCCTGGTAATTTAGGTCCTTAATATCACTGACGGGTCCTCGTAATTTAGATACATAATGTCACTGACGATTCCTAGTAATTAAGCTTAATTGCTGAACATTTCATTAGCTTCTATTTTTCACTGTCTTACCTACACCTACCCAATGATTTTCACGCCTGATTTACCACACTTACATGTAGCTTACACTTTTATCTTTACCTGTAATTAAGCTTAATTGCTGATTTACCACATTTCATTAGCTAACTATTTTTTATCTTTACCTGTCCAATGATTTTCACGCCTGATTTACCACACTTACATGTAGCTAACACTTTTATCTTTACTTGTCCAATAATTTTCACGCCTGATTTACCACACTTACAAGTAGCTAAAACTTTTATCTTTAACTGTCCAATAAGTTTCACGCCTGATTTACCACACCACTATGTAGCTTACACGTTTACCTTTACCTGTCCAATAATTTTCACGCTTAATTTACCACACTTACGTGTAGCTTACACTTTTTACCTTTACATGTCCCATAAGTTTCATGGTTGAGTGAACATTGGTTGTCCAGTCCTGTGTCTTTTTAATTATCTATTATTTCCAGTTAAAGGTGTTTGTTTTAAGTAGGAAGAAGCCTCAAACCTCTACTCTAGGACCGCGGCTTTTCTCCTTTACAGAAGGAAAAAATATGTTCCTCGGTCATACATCATTGTACACAACACACAAAGTTAGGTTTCGCTTTAAACGACTTTGACCCTATAAAAATGTTTATAAGTGAATATAGGTGGGACCTGTGTATTATTGGATAAATTCAAACTCACAATCGTCAAAGTAGAAATGTGGCGTCACGTGACCTCGTTCCACCTTTAAAATACGCATGTTCAAGGATCAGCTCGCGGTCGTCTATGTGCCGAGAGAAAAAGAATAATGAAAAGTCGTGGCCAAATCCTTTATAATATAAACTTTGTTTATTTTACAACAATTTCGAAACAAGTTATTTCAACTTATCATTCTTGTTGGCCCAGATGAAAGAGCGCGAGGTGTCTTACTGTTGGAGGAAACCGAAGTATCCGGGGGAAAAACCCACGTGGTTGGGCAGGTGACCCCCTTACCTTTTCACTTCCGTTCCGGGAATCGAACCCCGGATGACTAGATGAAAGGCGAGTGCAGTATTACCATTGCGCAACCCGACCATGGGAAATTCACCATAGGTAAAGTGAGGGGCGGGGTTGATATGTAGTGATCAGTCAATGTAATGCTTTTCCCTGTGAATTAAGTGAAAGCCACAGACGAACTAGATTACAGTAAGTTTCAGTACTTAAAACTGTGTATTGTTATTCAGCTGGTGTATCATTGATCAATCCGGCAAATACGCTAAAATAATTATACTTTTCTTAACAATAATTACTCATATCAGGCACCGCATGATAAAGACATATGGACAAGGATTCTCACTCCCGATAATCTCTTGGTCATTATCTTCGCCTCGTCACGTGACCAACCATATGTGTCAAATCGATAGAACGCTCAATGAGCTGTGTAAGTGACCGTGGACAACATTATTCATTACGTAGGTGTGTTCTGTTCATCCCGATTTTCTTTCAGTTTTTTTGTTGTTGCAATCTACATAGATGTAATCGCCAGCTAGAAGAAAGGTGTAATGAGATTTCCGAGAAGAAATACTAGTGACAGAGAAGTACAGAATCTTCTGCTCTACTGTGACTGGGTCGATAAGTTATTTAGATCTGGGTTCTGATGAACGTTAGTTAGCATATACTGGCTATAGATAGAGTGAGTTAGATAAAAAAACTAGTACGTACAGTGTTGACTGCCACCTAAGGTTTTGTTTTAAAATATATTATCTACAATCTCCTATCAAACTCCAGTACTTCTTTATACTCATTATATCACAGAAGAAGAGAAATAGACTAAAATAAAAGGAATATTAGGAATTCAGGGGATGGAAAGGAAAATAAAAATAATAATATGCAATATTTATATAGCGCCCTTTACTTTTAAACGGGCAGCTATAAAGCGCTTTACAAGTCTTGTTTTTAAAAAAACTTATCTCTACTATAAAAACATACAAACTACATCACATATACATCTATGATAATACAAATAAGTATTGGGTAAATTTCGGAAGAGTCAAATACTAGTGCAAACACTATTTAAACATTATATGCACGTTTGAAGAGATACGTTTTCAGTCTGGATTTGATTACTTTGAGCAGAGACATATATAACTGTGATATATACGTCTCTGCTTTGAGCGAGTCACATTTAGGCAAGTGGCAAGGTAGATCATTCCACAACTGTGCTGCTGAGTGGTCAAAACAGCGGGAGAGATACAAATAGGAATCAAAGGACGGGAAAGGAAAATGTTTATCATAATTAGTGCAAAATGAAAGTCCAGAGTTCCTATCATGTAGCGACGTTTACATACTGACCGTTACCTGGCTTCAGTCAGCAGGAACAAAAAACTCTTCTACATTTCTTTCGTTTAATTATGAGAGTTTAAACATATTGTTTGTGAATGTGAAGGTACAATATACAATCAGAAAATCTCAGAGTTAGGTCAGGAATTAACTTCATCAATATTTTACTATATTCTTTAATATTAAGTCAACGTGACGTACATGTAATTGACATGACCATATATAGACAAATTACACCGACAGTGAGTCCAAGTGGTAGACCGAGCGCTCAAATTACACACAAAAACATTTTATTATATATGTTTCGTTAGATTAATTGACATCGTGTTAAATGACAAAGAAAGAAGGAAGGAAGGAAGGAATGAAGGAAGGAAAGAAGTAAGGATGGAGGAAGGAAGGAAATGAAGGAAGGAAGGGAGGAATGAAGGAAGGAAAGAAATAAGGATAGAGGAAGGAAGGAAGGAAATGAAGGAAGGAAGAGAGGAAGGAATGAAGTAAGGATGGAAGGAAGGAAATGAAAGAAGGCAGGAAATGAAGGAAGAAAGAGAGGAAGGAATGAAGTAAGGAAGGGAGGAAGGAAGGAAAATTGAGACAACCAAAGCACCGGCCGCTTCTTACATTTCGAAAACAGTAATGAACGAAAATAAAGACAAATTATGTTGCTTGACCAAATATCAAAGGTAGACGGGGCGTTCACACCACCCGAGGACTTCAATTTGTGCTATATCTCATAAATTAATTGAAAATGTATTATTTGACATGACAAAAACCATACAAATAAAAAATAATTAAAAAAAAAATCAAATAAATGATAATGATAAAAATGGACATTTGATGTTAAAATATAGTTCACACAAACAAAACACTGAACACTTTCTATCTTTCGATGGACCGTGAACAGATGTGGGAGTTTTTTTTCACAGTGAATGAAACTATCGACAAAATATATTGACTCAAAATGTAGGTCATGTATCAAACATTGTTTTCCCTCACTTGTTAAATCTAATTAAAAATGATGAAATTATATTTACATAAAACAGACAAAAATTGCTGAGCGTCTTTTAGGTAAGCCGAGCGTTTGCATCACCCGTGGGTTAGATACTGAATGTTAAAAGATTAATTAAAAATTGGGAAAAAGTTATTTCTTAAGATTAATTGAAATTGTATTGATTTATATGACAAGAATAGAATTCGCACCAAGAAAGGGATGAACATTACCTATTTTTTTATATAGTTATTAGAATTGTAGGATTAAGTTTCTCATCACTAGGGACAGAACATAAGCCAGTAATACGTTCACATAGACATTATATATTTAAATATATTTGTTAATCACATCGAGTTTGAGATCCTGGCGGTGCAGTCGTCAGGTACTGGTCAATCACATCGAGTTTGGGACCCTGGCGGTGCAGTCGTCAGGTACTGGTCAATCACATCGAGTTTGGGACCCTGGCGGTGCAGTCGTCAGGTACTGGTCAATCACATCGAGTTTGGGACCCTGGCGGTGCAATCGTCAGGTACTGGTCGCTGGTCAGTTGTTTTTTTCCGGGAACTTTGGCTTTCCTTCATCAACCAAACAATTAATGACCCTGGCTGATAATAGGACCTAAATCAATAACATTTACTGGGAACACTGAAGAAATTGCGTTCAGACTACAAACGAATTATCATATTATCGCGAAAGAGTGAAAATATCTGGCGAAATCAGTTATACGGTATATAAAGATTACGAAAACTATTAAATTATGTGAATAGAGGCATCTCCACATCTTGATTTTGTTAATTTTTTTTTTATCATTTTAGGATTATCTTGATTGCCTCCTTGGCTTCAAAATTCAGGCCCTTGCCGTCACTGACGAGTCCTAGAAGGACGAAACAGCTGTATGATGAAACATCACTGACGAGTCCTAGAAGGACGAAACAGCTGTATGATGAAACATCACTGACGAGTCCTAGAAGGACTAAACAGCTGTATGATGAAACATCACTGACGAGACCTAGAAGGACTAAACAGCTGTATGATGAAACATCACTGACGAGTCCTAGAAGGACGAAACAGCTGTATGATGAAACATCACTGACGAGACCTAGAAGGACTAAACAGCTGTATGATGAAACATCACTGACGAGTCCTAGAAGGACTAAACAGCTGTATGATGAAACATCACTGACTAGTCCTAGAAGGGCAAAGTAGCTGTACGTTGTAGCATCACTGACGAGTCCTAGAAGGACGAAACAGCTTTATGATGTACCATCACTGACTAGTCCTAGAAGGACGAAACAGCTGTATGATGTACCATCACTGACTAGTCCTAGAAGGACGAAACAGCTGTATGATGTAGCATCACTGACGAGTCCTAGAAGGACGAAACAGCTGTATGATGTACCATCACTGACGAGTCCTGCTTATTGCATAATTCGCCATAATCATGACGATTTAATTTTCGTTGTTTTTTGTGCCAAATACTGCCAGTTTTGTGAAGTACCAAAGCACATTAAGTATTTAGTATTTGTTTTAAAATTAATTCAGTAGGTATAACTTAACATGGTGTTTTCTGCACTTGAAATCTATCCTCTAAAGAACAACTGACAGTTTAGTTTGTATTATAAAAACTTCACATGGATATAAATTATTTAGATATTCTAATTAATAACTAATAAATGAGGCCAGAAATGATAACATTGTCTGACACATGAATGTGCAAGTATGTTCATTTCCTGAAACATATAAAGGTAATTCTATAAAGTATTCATACCATTTTTGCCAAGTATTTATAGACAATTATATAGACAAAGTTACACCTATGTCAGACATTCTGTATCAAATTCAAATTACTGCAAGTCTCCCATCAAGTTTACTAATACTCATGTCAGACATGTGCATAGGTCATGGTTGCAAAACCAGGTTGAAAGATTAATCTCAAGGAGCCCGAGCTCAAGTAAGAAATGTATATTTACCCCAGTATAACTGGCTACACCAGCTGCTGACTGCTGAGATCATTAGCATAACAGAAGAAAGCATATTATATTGAAAGTGCTACAATTGGTACCTCAAGCAAAGCCATTGCAGTCTGAATTGTATGAACCTTCTGGTATGAGCATTCCAGATGACCTGGTGAATGATGCAGATAATGCTTACACTGATTTCATCCAAATGGAAAAGAGGGCAGTGGGCTATGCACTATACCCCAGCGTGCCAAGACAACGTGATATTTTCCATTTTCTATGGTGTCCCCCTGATGCTCGTGTTTGCAATGACCATGTAATTGGTGACTTGACTTTCTGAATCCTTTGCCACTAGATCTGCAAACAAGGGAACCGTTAGCTCCTCATTTTAAAGAAAGAGCTAATCAGGTTATCAATGACTTTTCTGCTGGTTTATCCAACCAAGATAGGCATAGATGTAGACCATCTCAGAAATGAAGAATTCAAAGCATGGACTGCTAACACACCTGAACAAATGCAGCAAATCCATATCATTTGCTCCTCACACATCAATAGAGGATCATGTTCCTCAATGCTCAATACTTTGTTTCTTTTCTGGGTTAAACTGAAGATCAATATTTCATGGTCTCAACTTGGTATCTTGTGTGGTCTGACAAAAAACAGTATGTGTCTTAAAAGCCTTGAGCCAGACCATTGTGCCTCGTTTCCATGGTCCAAGACACATTACCCGCGAAGAAGCTCAGTGCCACAACACTGCCTTTACAAAAATCAAGGACAAAGTAACTGTAGTCCTTAATTGTACCTACATTTATGTCCAAAAAAAAAAAAAAAATGCTAATCGCCCCCTTCAAAGATTCTCATACTGTGGGCAAAAGAAGCGCAACCATGTTAAATTCATGAGCATTGTCTTTCCAGATGGTTATGTACTAGACACTATTGGGACTTTTTATGGCAATGAATATAGTCCAAATATTTTGACAAAAATTCTTGGAACAGTTGAGAACCTGACCTTATGGCTTAGTGAAGATGGCAATGTGATTGTTGACCGGGGGTTTAGGGATGTGTTGGAGCTGCTGCGAGGTTACGGGTTTTCTGTGTACATGCCTTGCTATCTTCTGTTAGGTCAGACACAGCATGATACACTTACTGCCAACGAGGACCGCCAGTGTACTAAGTCAAGATGGGTTGTGGAGAGCTACCATGGTCGACTGAAACAGTGGAAACTGTTCATAGAACAACTTAGCTCAAACTACTTCCTTAGTGTCATAGAGGAACTGGTTAAAGTAGCTACTGCTTCCTTGAATGCTGTACGTAGACCAGTTTATGTGTCCACACCAGAAAGGGACTTGAGGGACCGTCGTCTTGCTGAGCGAATGCAACCCCTTTTGGCTGTGCCCAACACCCGGACCTCAAGGGTTGCAGATGAACCTGACCTTTCTAGACGCAACAAGGCCATCTGGGTGAAACTTGATGCCTGTTCAATAGAGTTTCCAGTACTGGATATGGAATATTTAGAAACAGTAACCTGCGGATCATACCAGTTGAAAGTAGCACCCAAATATATTGCTGAGCATCTGACTCCTGCTGGAGACTATGAAGTTTGGGTCTATTAGCATGATGAAAATCTTTTTCGAGGCAAAATCCATTCAAGGCACAAATCACAGTCAAAATACAATGTTTGGATTGTGTTTGACAAAAAGGATCAAGATAACCCAGTCAAAGATTACTACTGTGTCTGTCCAGCGGGCAAGCGTACCATTGGAATGTGTGCACATGTTGCGTGCATTTTGTATTTCTTGAGCCATGTTCAGCATCAAGATCAAACTAACCCAGTCCATGCAACACTCAAGTTCAAACAAGCAATCACTTATGCATTTCTACTATACTTAAACATTATGTAATGTGCTGCAAACTGCAACTGCTCTATCTCTTATTAGCTTTTCAAAGTGCCACAAATTATGGATCGGAACTGACAAAGGCAAAACCCGTCACTATTACTGTACATAATCTATCTAATAAGGTCACTTTATTGACCTTCATCAAAGAATTTGTATAAACCTGCTAACGAAATCTTTAAAATGTGAAACTTTCACAAAATGTCTTTATTTCAACAAATTTCATTTGTGTGACCTTGAACAGAGGTCAAGTTCAGCAATGTTAACCAATCTGATCCAAATTGACATGAAAAACCACCTGGTCAAATAGCAAGACCTACAGACTTTTGGTTATTAAGCTGTCACTATTTAACGAAAATGAAAAAAAAAAAAAATCAGTGTTTCTTGGTTTTTTTTGAGCTGATGTGCAAAATGACAAAGGAGGAGTGCCACTTCTGGTGGCCATGACGAATACTTTTTATTTTTTGTCTATTAAAACCTTGAGGTCAGGCGGTAATGATATGACATTAATCTAAGGTCAGCTCAAGGCTGTTCAGTTGTTATAGGGGGACGAATGAGGGATCAAATTAATAATTATTGCAATAATTATCAAAAATAAAAATTTTTTTTGTTTTTTTTTTCTCTTAAATGTCATTTGATGATATATTTCAAAACCTTCATTAGAAAATATGACCAAAAAATATGCCATTGTTGAAAAGTAGTTCACGGTAATTAAGTGCCCTAATTACTAATTAAGTCACACTTGAGCACCTTTTTTTGTCTTAATGCATCTATAAACAATACGTTTCTCACGTGCAGTGCATTTATTTGAAATATTTTTGCAAATATGGATGATATTAAAATGGAAAAAAATCAATTTAGCACTGGGTTTCACAGGATCATAAATTACCTTTTTCTATTACTTAGGAGATTGTATTTTTGTTTACTGCTTTAGTAAGGGGAATGGTGGTGTTGGGATATTCATTTAGGAGCCACCGTCATTGCGTCATCAACACAACTAAGGAACTTGAGGAGGCAGTTGTTTGTGCAGTATCAGACTGGTGTCGGTCATAAGAAAGATACCATAGGACAGATGCAATGTGGGCAAAGCAGCCGGCTACTCTAGCACCAACCTTACATTGACAATACCAGCCTGATATTGGGGTCAGTCCATTAAAATATTTAATCCAAAGATTGTACACCTTCGAAGCAACATGTCGTGAACGAATCTGAACTTTGATCAAGTCAGGTTTCTCCCTGCTAGCATAAGTTCATACTGACCATCTTCAGCTAAGTGCTCTTTGGTGTAGGATTTTGCCAAAACAACTTTTTCTAGAAGCCAGTGATCTCAGTGAAAGCAGGATTTCTGATATTTCAGATGAATCCAGTTCTGAGTCTTCACTGGTAGGACTGAGTGACTGAAGAACATAGGGATGAATATCACCATCCACTATATGAGAAGCACAGCACCTAGGTATGTTTGGAATCAAGACACCTGTCTTAATGAAAATCTTAACTCTTATTTCCATGCATGGTTTCACCATTTACTTTTTTCATCTCCGGACTTTCCACAAACGAAACATCGCGATTCAGTAAGCGTAGCTCGTGGAATATCAAGTTTGATGTTTTTTAGAGTCAGGTGTCTCATTCTGATGGTCTAAACCACTGTTAGAATGCTCTACTGGTTCATGGTTTTTGTAGAATCTCCCTCTGCATTTCTTACATACAGAGTCATCTAAACACAAATCTTTATTGATGTTATCTTTCAAGAAAGACAGAACATCTGCCTGATTCAGACAATATATTCTGTCTTTATAATCTGCTTTGCAGCAAGCACACTGCTTGTGTACTGGCATTTTACAAAAATAATACTTGTATGAATTAAATTATATCTAACGGTTTATTGATACACAAGATATGTGCATAAGTCAATGCATGTACGACCTGCACAGGACAAAGTATACATATATATCTAGATATACCATGTGTTACATACAATGCATTGTAGATTACTGAAGTTTGCTAGTATTTGAAACAAGACCATAAACAAGGTATACATCAGTGAGATGTCATGATGTCATACTATTTTATGTTAAAGCTCTAGTGTCAAACCATCTTATGTTAAAACTCAAGAATACAACTACTGCACGGAAGAATTATTATACTGTGAAATTCCTTTGAAATAATTTTTCATACAGTATAATTCAATATTCATTTTCATTAACCGGAATAAGACAGTGACTGGTGCTCTCGCACTTTAAATTGTAACTAGTCTATTTAAATGGCATGCCTCTCTTATCCTGACTGTAACTTCTTCATTGCTCTAATTCATGCAACAATATTTCAAATAAATACACTGCACGTGATAAACGTATTGTTTATAGATGCATTAAGACAAAAAAAAACGGTGCTCAAGTGTGACTTAATTAGTAATTAGGGCACTTGATTGCCGTGACCTACTTTTCAACAATGGCATATTTTTTGGTCATTTTTTTTCTAATAAAGGTTTTGAAATATATCATCAAATGACATTTAAGAGAAAAAAACTAAAAAAAATATTGCGGTTTGATAATTATTGCAATAATTATGAATTTGATCCCCACTCGTCCCCCTATAATAACTGAACAGCCTTGAGCTGACCTTAGATAGATTACTTACAACATCTAGTGTTAGTGTCTTGCTTGATACATATGGCGGTGTACATTGGTGTGATGGAACTCACAAGGAGGTTAAGATTTCGGAAAAAAAGGCACTCAACATACGCATTCGCCTAGCGGTCTCCAAACTGACCATGTAATTAAAAGAAATCTTTCATGTCCATATATGAAACAGCAAATGTTTCGTTTTCATAATACTTTATACCTCAATAATAATGATTTTCTGGTAAACATGTCTATGAAAATGCGGATTTTTAATTTATATCTTGCCCAGATTGCATCATGGTGCATGAAATACATACGACCTGTCAAACAGCTTTGTTTTTAATTTGTACATGTATTTTCTTTCAAGGTTTCCACGGTAATGCTATAAAATCAAATTAGCCGAGAGAGGAAATTTAACCGTGGTCGATACATATGTCAACAAAATAGAAAGAGAAGTGACCTATCCTAATGCTTTCTGAAGTTTTATTTTATCATTATTATTATTGGAGGATTTGAAAAGAACCGTGCAACTTGACAATACCTCCCTAAACCAAAATAAGAACACAAGACTGATTTACAAGGAGCAAAGTTAAATAAGACCACTCGTTCCGGAAGTGTAATCGTCTCCTGCTCCGTCGATGATACTCACCACAAAATGTGTGATATATGTCGAATGCATTTTAATATTCTACCAAAAGTTGCTAACAAATACAACGAGCGAAAATGTGATTTAGACATACAAATAAGTCATTATCAATATCTTTAGAATGAATCCCCCATTAGAATAACAGCCCCATATGTCGCTTAAAAATTTTATTTTCATCCCATACATCCATTGTCCATTTCAATTAAATCCTGAAAACACCTCTGCTGTTGGGCGAATTACAATGGCTTTTGTAACACTGCCGTATTATCAACCCCCTCTTTCATTACATCTACCGTTATTACAGCGAACATCTGCTGCTACAGATCTGGACTGGAGTAAGAGATAATGTTGTCAATCTAGCTATTGATTTGGAATCAAAACACAACTAGTAGTAGCTACAGTTCACGACTTCGCCAGTATAACATTGGAAGTCTTGGGAGGTAACCTACCCTGACAACAAAGTATTACCATGAAGATTTCTACACGGATCTGTATTGTGGTGTTAACCGTTAACGTTCTATTGATGATATATTCGTTTTTTAACTATAAGACTATCCTAATACAAAGTAAGTACACAAACGTACCGGAGAAGTAAGTTTTTTGATAGACAGATTTTTATGGAATCGGAATCAGAAAAAAAATCATCTTTTCATTTTCATCGTTTTTATTTTTCATTTCGGTTTCACGTTTCACTATCCTTTGATCGTCTTAAAATTGAAATGCTGTGTATGCATGTGTATTTAGTTATTTGAAAACTATCTTTACTTTAAACTTTTGAGACTGAAATAAAGATCAAATAAAAAATTAGATTGTGGTATAATACTTTAGCTTCAATCAATTTATCAAATCGGGTGATGAACTAGGCGTAATTTGAATTTCATTTATTGTGATGTTAAAATCGTTCAGTTATCAAAGATACATTCACCATGTGTTTACCATCATTGTTTTAAACAACAATGAAAATACCGAGATATTCAATTATACATAATGAAACACAATGTCAATAAAAGTAGGACAAAAGGGAATGAAAACAGATGTTCCGGAAGAGTAAGCGTCTTCTGCATAATATGATTTTAATTCTACATGACAGCTCATTATAATGATATGTTTTTGTTGCCTTCGAATGATGACAATGTTCAGAATATAGTCATTGTCACCATATATTTGAAATTAACAAATTTGATTGAACTTTTTTCTATCATTTTTGAGTTTCCTCAATGACACATAGATTCCACGATTCAGAAGGTTAGCATCGCTGATAAGTCCTGGAAGAATGAAACAGCATTATGATGGAGTTTTTCTCTACTGTATCTAATTCTATGTCTTTATTGAATTGTGCCATTCATTTGTATGTCCATCTTGTACAATTCTCTAGACACGCTAATCTCTTACGTCATCCTGCATGACACGATCTACAAACATCAGGTAAGGTATGTTTATAAAACTAGGCATATCCTCTGTACTATTCAATAATTTTGTACGGTGTGCCTTTCTATTTGAGAAGGAACTGTATTCAAGGCTCTTAATACAAGTAAATAAATGTTTTTTTTTCAATGTCACAATCGTCATTTTCAATTCTTGTATTTCTGACCGTATGTTAAAAGAAAGGAAACAATCTATAATAATATCTATTTGTTTATTTTATTTTTTTGTAGAAAAGAAACATAAAATTTCGATGTCGTCTTTGTGACATTATGTTAAAGAAAATATTTCATTACTGCTTATATAACAGAAATGTTACGTTCACAGATGTTTTTTTACAATAAATGTAAAATGCTTTATCTGGAGAGTCCAATAAATAGGTATGAATTTGAAAAAAAGTAAACTACTGCATACAACGACCAACTCTATTGATGACATGTTTCGTTTTGTTTAATAGTGATAGCCTCGATCTGAAATATGTATCACCCATAGACCATCTGGCCCATCGCTTCCACTATCGCTGTAGGCATCCATGTTGAATGTGATCGCCATGTGACGTCACGATTTCATGTGCACTACACTACACACATATCCGCCGGCTCTGATTGACTTTCCCGGGCGGGTGCAAACTGGGATGATTGACAGGCCATATCATCAGTCGGAGTGGATCAATTTTCACGTGGTTTTCGACATTTTCTTATTTAGATTATAACGTCTTTATTATTCAAATCTTATAGAACGATACACTAACAATTTAAGTCTAATAAGTCAGATTATGGCGGTTACATGTTATTAGTGTTTGTTGACTCTGTTAAGACTCCCGGTCCTGTTATTCACAAACTCAAAATTGGATTTTTTGAAAAAAAAAAAAATTAAGTTATAAATCTCTGACGTCAACAAATGTTTTACGGATATTGAACCGTTTTCCGTTACCAGGAAAAGCTGACGTTATCAGTAATAATTATAAGCTTTATGTATAGTGATTTACCAGAGCCATGATAAAACAAAAATACAGATAAAACAAAATCATTGAAATTGTTTTCGTTATCTATATATCCGACCTGTTTTATTTTATCCGAGTACCTTTTTGTTTCGATGTGAAGTAAGATATCGATCTAAGCTAAAGGATAAACCGTTTATAGTTACAAAGCACAAGATCTTTGATCCCTTTTCCCGTTCGATTAATCCTTAGAGTTCTGATGATGGGTCATGTGAAATGAGACATTTTATCTCAGATACACTCTTGATACACTCTTGTTTTGTATTGCTTTACGTAACAATCTGGGTCATTTAGAGCGAAGTAACATTCGAACATGAGTTACATTTAACTCAAACTACAAAGACAAATGAATTGAAACCTCCAATGAAACCGATGTCAAATGTATCATATAATATTTTCAGATATAAGTCTTTAGGACGTAAATAATCGAATTTGAACTACACAGAATATCACATCAAATAGTCTTTTCAGCGATTGTATGTAAAAGTAAACCAGCAGTCTATTTTGTGTCAGAATGCTTAATCATAATATATATGCAGGTACTTTCACCAAAACATGGCAGGTGTCCCCACTTTGGTAGAAAGCGTTTACAGTACCAACACACATGACGTGGATTTCCTATTCTTAATTTACGGGCCTTGTTGTGATACTGTTTACTAAAGAAATGGGAATTAATATAGTTTTTTTTAAGAACTGCAAAACCTTTTGACAAATCTTCAACATTTCCTTAAATAATTCTGTTGTCCGGATATCTTTTCGGGACTGTACACCACCGCACCTCATTCTCAACCAAAAAAAGAGAGAGAAATCCATGAAAGAATTATTCCAAGGCCAAGAGTATCTCCTGATAGGCGGAATCCTCTTGAAAGTCTCTCCGAAGACAAGGTTTTCCGGCGATACCGATTCCGTCCAGCAACGTCTTCGTTGTTGATTTATTTCACAACACTATCACTCGACAGAAGTTTCCCTATAAGACGTTGAAGGTCCATACTCGTCAAGGATGTACGAATTTTGGAGCATTACATACTTTGGGATGGTTCGGTCACGGTTTCGAATTTTATATGGTTTGTTATTATTATAATTATTGCATTCTTAACACATAAAAGATCATTAGGGCCATCAACCGGTAAAATACACAGCGATCCAAAAGGAAAATAACATCAAACAAACTGAAAAGTAACAGACAAATGCTAAAGATTTTAAATGGTTATATTATCACAAAATATTAAAATTGTAAGTCATAGTCTATAATATAGACTAGCATCTTTCAGATGACCTTTACGCTAAACCACGCATTGCATAAGTTGTGTTCGGACTTTCTGGCAACCCAGAACACCATCCCTTTTGATTGGCCTCTTCATAGTCCGCAGTGGTCTTTAATCAAACACTTGCTGGGGACTTGGACCGTACCGTGCTTCTCTACTGGCTGGGACCTTACTGTTCTTCTCTGCTGGCTGGGACCTTACCGTGCTGGCTGGGACCTTACTGTACTTCTCTGCTGGTTGCGACGTTACTGTGCTGGTTGGGACCTTACTGTGCTTCTGTGCTGGCTGGGACCTTACTGTGTTTCTGTGCTGGCTGGAACCTTACTGTTTTTCTCTGCTGGCTGGGACCTTACTGTGCTGGCTGGGACCTTACTGTGCTTCTCTGCTGGCTGGGACCTTACTGTGCTTCTGTGCTGGCTGGTACCTTACTGTTCTTCTCTGCTGGCTGGGACCTTACTGTTCTTTTCTTCTGGCTGGGACATTACTGTTTTTCTCTGCTGGCTGGTACCTTACTGTGCTTCTCTGCTGGCTGGGACCTTACCGTGCTTCTCTGCTGGCTGGGACCTTACTGTACTTCTCTGCTGGCTGACTTGTTTTTGTTTTCATTCGATGCTGAACTTATTAAAGTTCTTATCAAAACAGGTCACTTTCATGATGACTTCTTGTCAATAAAATCATCGTAAACCATTGGAATTCAAGGACACAATATATTTTTCTGCAGCAGCCGCATACCTTAATCTTTTCCTACAATTAAACTACCATGTCCACCTTCTATTAAACTTTATGATAAGCGTTGATTTGAATATTCTTATAGTGAATTCTGGATAGCGACATTTCTGAGTCCCCAAACTTTAGCGTTTACATGTTGCAGCCGAGTAGATTTTCTTGGGCTGATTCTCAGTATAACGATAGTCGGCAACTGACAGACAAACTCGCACAACACCATGCTTCGAGAGATGCAGTTTAGTCTAAAATATGGGGGAAAGGGTGGTGGTGGTGTTACTGTCGCCATCATATTTCTTTGTGTAATATGAAGCTTGTTTATATTGTGCCCTAATCTCATCGAGCTCATATTTGAACCATAATTTCAGTAACATGCCGGTATTTTCTTTTTTTGTTTTTCACTGGTCTCCATGTAGATAGTCTCTTCTTCTTGTTCTGTCCTGACTTATGGATGTTTACATCAAATCGGTATTTTTCTAACATGGTCTTATTTTCTGGAATATTTCATACCTTCGTGTAATTTACACTGAAATGTTCTTACAGTTTATTTAATTAGCATTCCTTAGATTTATCATGCAGTTTCTAATTCTTTAATACATGAAGACCAATTTACACGTATCATTGAAAATACATTAATTCTGCTTACTGATCTATGTACATGCGGAAATGTACACCAGGTACAAGGAAATACTGGTTGATCTGTGTAGCTGGATCAGATCGAATACTTGTCTATATGGAAAGGTATACGTGTAAATCTTTTGTTAATATTTTGCCCTAGTTATGATATAGCATTGAGTCTACTAGGAGTTTTTAATGGGACAATAAGGAAGGATTCTATGCTGAAACAAAACTGACTTAATTCTTTGAACAATTTCTATAATTTTGTACTTATGTGTCATGTACGAATCTGCGAATGAATGTAAGTTTAAAAATATTTTGACAGTGAATAAATTTTTCCACGATAATTTGTGGTTAATTGGAAATAAACATATGTATTTGTGACAACATTTAAAGATATTTATATATTTTGCAGACTTCCATGAACGGGTTGATCATCTCGTCATACGTGAAGATGCCAACAAGACAGAAGACATTACTCCCCAGATATATCAGGACCGACAAGCGTCATTATACAAGAATTGTGAAAATGTACCAAAAGTGAAAAGGATAGGCAGTGGTGAACCCAAATACTTCTTTGATAGGACAAACAGCATAGCATTTTGCAAAGCACCAAAATCAGGCAGTACCTTTGTAGGGACAATAGTTGCCGCTCTTATGCGGAATGCAGAACTCGGTAACATGTTCCACGTCAACAGAGAATATGTCCATAGTAAAAACGCAGTTAAGTTTTCCAATATTTTAGATAAGGAACTGAATTCTGTCAAGACTGTACTTGTCACACGGAATCCATACTCCAGACTATTTTCTGCTTTCATTGACAAGTACTTCATTTTAGCTCAATGGGGAAGTAATCTAGCACAACGAAAACGGAAAGGTCTTCTTAAAATGAGAAACGGTTACTGTGGATACAATGTGACTTTTGACGAGCTTTTGGATTCTATTTCGATGGGCGAAATCATTGAACGTCATACTATTCCGGTGTCAACCCTTTGTATGCCGTGTACTTTGCATTATGACATTGTCTGTAGACAGGAAACGTTGACTACTGATATAGAACACGTACTCAATATCATCAACATCACCGAATCAAAACGAAGCGCCATTATTGACATGATACATGGGAGGAGTTTAAATGATACCATTTACAGCTGGATTTCATCACAGCTGAGTTACTTTGCCTATTCGAAAAAAGATTGTTCGGATATTGTGCTTTACATGGAAAAACTTTGGTGGGCTTTACAATTTCAAGGATATATAAGTTTGTCTTGGTCATTTCCGGCTGATGAATTCAAGGTAAGCAATATGTTTGATTACAATGCTTTAGTCATGTATTATATCAAACACAAAGTGTTCCAAAGACAATACTATTTAAAGTTGGAATATTGTAAAATATCTTAGAATATTGTTTTTTTTTCATGTCAATCAGCTATTCATAAAATAAATCGAAAATCAGTTTTCTGTTTGGTTACGTTTTATAATGTTTATCAACAGTTATGGTCGTTTTATGCCTTCTTTGAAGCTGCATGCTTGTGGCGAGTGTGTTTTGGGATACTGCGGTATATTCACTTTTGGTTTCTAGTGATAGCCTACCGACTTTATAGTGCTTTATAGTTTTGAATAAAAAAGAGAAGCTCCCAACTGGACACCCCACTGGTCATTTGATACATGTAATAGGCGAACAAGTCGTCCGACTCCCAAAATGCTGAGCTTTAAGCAAGGGTAGCAACGACAAGATCCTGGTCTCTCTCGGTCAGTGGACAGAACCGAACTTTTTCTTCACTTTGGCTAGCACTCAAAGAACAATAGTGAGGAAGTATCAAAGAGATTACAAATGAGGAAAAACGTAAAGGAAGGATATGATGCTAAAGGCTTAAATTTTAAGTCTAGGAGGCGGTTGAGGAAAATCCAAAGTGATTGAAAGAAAAGTCAAATTCTCGTCGGGGAGGTGTATTAGCCCAATAATTGAATAAATATCGTTGTTTTCAGATATTAGACAATTTCAGAACAGCGTCAAGTACATGTGTAAATTAGAATAAAACCTCAAACAGTTATTTAAAATGGCATCTTCTGGTTGTCAAGCGTAATGTTAATCTGACATTAGTAAATGTCTAATATCTTTTATATCATATATTTCAAAACTTTTTAAAACTTTGTTTTTTGTAATCAAAGAGAAATTGAATAGTTTCCCGTTACAAATCATATTTATTTTTGTCGTATGAAATTAATTATATGTATAGTCTTCTCGAATACAAGATATTTTGTTAAGTCGTGAAATTAAACGGGAAACAAAAATATTTAAATTGTTTGGGAAGGTCTCTTATATTATCTACTATGTTAGATACATGAAATCATGCATATTTTACCATGCATTTATTACCTACAAAATGATGCAAAGTACTCCTTAAACAGTTTCGTTTTAACATAATATCCGCTGGTGCCGCCACAAAATTTACATTAAGGGTTTAACTTAATAGAATCTGATCTTAACTTTTCTTAACGAAAATTATAGAATATGATATATATTTCAGTGGTCTGTTGTGGAGTGGCTATCTCGGGGGATAGTGTGACATCAAGTTGAACTTGTTTGAGGCTTGATAGTATTCCTGGTGGTTTGTTTTCTTGGCTTCACAGAGTTATGAAATAGGTTACAAAGTTACAGTCCCAGACAGAAATTAATGCCCTTACTTTAAGTAAACATATACTCCATTCCATTGTCTAGGAATTCTAAGTCACAGGGTTTTACCTACATCCTTTGTGTATGTGTGTGAAGGCACATAAATACCCAATTAAGTGTCATCTACGACATATGAAGAACAAAAAGTAAAGATTTTCCCCAACATCATTGATGCGTTCTGTACTGTGTGTTTATGTGTGTGAGTGTGTGTATTTTTCTGATATGTTTTACGTATTATATTCATCACCGTGTAAATTTGTCGAAGTTCTCCTCTATAAGTATTTTCATACAAATCCATATGACTTAAAATTATTATTGCGGAAAAGTATATAATTGTTTTCTTTCATTTTCATAGAAACTGAACGAGTTGAAAGCAGAAAGCTTGACGAGTCTCATAGTGAAATTAATCAACTCTGCACCACTTTCAAAATCAGAAATGAAGACCCAAAGACTACGCGTGTTGAGAGAAGCCTATAGCCGTGTACAGCCTTCTACAATAGCCAAGCTTCAGGCTGCGTTTGCCCAGGACTTCCATCTCTTTGGTTATGACACATCTGTGCCTCTATAGCTAAAGATAGGACGACAATATGAGGAAGAGATACTGCTGTCTTATATCACCTATATATTACGCAACGACAAAGTTTATTGGATAATGGTTTAAAATTGAAAAAAATGTATCTTTAGGTCTTAAATGAAACATTTTTCACAGTATAATATTTATATAGTAGTTTTTAAAACGGATGAATAAATAATATTATCATGGATTAAAAAAAACGAAATAGGGGAAACTCACCGAGTTTGATTGTTAGTTTTTTTTTATTCTTGTCAATCCAAAGTAATTGTTATAATGATACATTATATGTTGAATTATTTAAAGAAAAACCCTCTTGTTCCCGACGTGGAACTTCATTTCCAGCGGAGGAATGACAATAGAGCACGCAAATAGAAAGGCGGCGAATCGCCACTGGCATTAGATGTGGTGAATACAAAAACCTGTTTTTCTTGATGAATAATAGTTATATTGAATGCTAAAATGATGTTTAAACAGGAATAGAGAAATATACTTGTTAGACTGAGTTAAAAAATAGTCCAACATTTTAGATCAGAGGATAATCAAATAGTATTACTCATGTGAAATATGATTTTGCGACACGTTAAACAATACAACACGAATTTTTTAAATTGTAATGATTTATTTTGTCAATATATTTTAGAAAATATGAAAAAATCCGACAGCGACGAGGAAGAATAAAGTCTATGCCGAGTTCTACGGTTCGTCTCCCCCTCCCGCCCTGCCATTCCCTCTCTTCTAACTGGGTGGCAGCCATTTTTAATTTTTAAATGATCATGGAGTGTAAACATTTGCAGTAGCCGATGAATCCATGGGAACAAGAACCTAGTTTTGTATCAAAATCGCTGAGTGGACGCTCTTAGTCGTGTTGGAGATCTTCATTTTTAGACAGTGGAAGGTTAAAAACATTGTAGCAGACGACAGCATTTGCGAGGTCTCAAGCAGATATCATCTGTTTGATAACAAATCTGTTCTGCTAGAAATCTGAGGTTCTCCCCACTACAGAATTTCTTAAGGATCTATTCATACGCCCAAACCAATGTTAATTTGATCAAATTCATGGACAAATGAAACAGACTAGATTTGGTAGTTTCATTGAGTCCTACTTGAGTAGAAATATTGAATTGTGTTGATGTTTACTTAAGTTATCCTGTTCATAAGATCAAATAGTAATAAGGAGGGAAAGGGCAATAACTCTCCTAATTACAAAACATTTCCATTGATAAACCTGTTCGAGATCTTAAAAATATAAGGCTGCATACAACATTTTATCACAATCTGTTCATTTTGGATGAATCGACCCCACTGTCACCTCATTTGGGATGTAAGGCTGTACACAAAGTTTCACGAAAATATGTTCATATTTACAAGAATTATCTTCATATTTGTCCACTTGATATTAAATTATAAAGGACCATAACTCTGCAAATTACAACTTAATCGGTCCCATTAACAATCCCCTACGAGACCTTATAAATAATAGACTGTATACCACGCTTAATTAAATTATGTTTATATCTACTGGTGTTAGCATGTTCACAAGAGCCAATAGTAATAAATCTGCCAAGAGGCGTGGATCTTGAAATAACATGTGAATCAGTCCTATTGTCGAACTCGTCTGCATTCTTATTATTATATGATTGGATACGATTAATAAACATCGTGCTCACAAGGTTCAGGGCAATAAAATGTTAAGGGCAATAACTCTTTTAAGTACAATAGAATCAATCTCATTAAAATAGTATTAGCATATATTTGGATAGCAAGTTCCATTTAAGTCTGTTCATTTTCACATAAGTTACAATGTGCATAGTAATAAGACTGCGAAGGGCTGTGGTCCAGTAAATTGCAATCGAATCAATTCTATTGCTGATCTGATGTAGAAAAACATCAAGAAAATACAAACATGGCAATATAATTATAATTCAGACTTTCAAATTCCATAAAACTAAGCAAAATATGAATAAAAGAAAGAGTTGCACGGAGACTCCTGAAAAAGTACAAGGAGAATATGACCAGGTGTTCTGGAAGAATAAACTTCTGTTTCATCGACGACATGTGAACCTTGGCCAGTCTAAGTACGTAGTGTCACGTTCTCAAATGAGAACAAGGTGTACAACAATGGAACCAACAGGTAAAATAAAGAACATTATGTCACACAAAGGAATAGAATATTTCTCAGTGAGATCACTATGGCGACCATAAAACTTTTCCAAAATTTTCACCAACCTGCAATTTTTGAACCCTTGTTTGACGAGTTTGCCAGTCAGTTGACGACTTCTTGCACAACAATCGTGATAATGGTAACAGACCCTTGAATATCGAATCAACTGTGACATGCAAATATCATAGGGTGGAAATGCAGGGATATTGCTATCCACAAATGGAAAATTCACAATAGGGAAATTGAAACCATCAGGGTTATCATACGTCTTGATGGAAAGCTGCCCAAGTTGGTTTCGTTTAGGAAAAGATAGAGATAAGCAGCTGATGTAGAAGAGTCTGTCTTTGATTTCCAGTTCTGGTGTATATATACGATGGACATAGCCAATAAATTTCTTGCTAAGACAAGACGTCATCAATAAATCTGAAGGTGAAATTAAACGACTTGGCAAGGTCTTTGTGACTTGTTTTGTTAACCTCTTCAATAAATTCAACCTCGTATGAAAACAAAAACAAGTTATCCAACAGAGGGGAACAATTGGTTCCAATATGTATATCAATAATCTGTTGGCAGATCTTACCACCAAACTCGATGAAGATGTTGTCAACCATGATTTCATTTACCGTATCTTTCGTTTTTGATTTGGACTTAAATTTAACGCTTCAGTATAGTTCACAACCATATATCTATACGGTCGTTCATAACACGAGAATGGAGGAGCTACTTCAGCTTATAATAGAGTACGGTGGTGTATAGGGTAGACAAACCAAATGTTCTTATAGAAGAAATGATTTTTGAAGAAGTTTTTGAAGATTGATCAAAAGCTCTTTTAATTTCTTCAAAATCCACATTCCTTTGGTTCCACTTCTGGAGTAAACAGTATCACAATAAGACTGTAACCCACATTTGATAGTGGTTAGAAGGGTGGTTAGTAGTTTACACAAAGGCTTAGTTGAACAGTTAGTCGATCCTGCTATTAAACGTTGTTTATATGGATTGTTGTGAAGTCTATGGGTCCAACATAAATCGGGAGGTCCGTAAGAGAAAAAGAATCACATTCAAATCATTGGCAAGAAAGAGATGTAAAATGGGACAACTTTCACATGTACATATTTTTGAAAAGAAGTTAGCTAGTTCGTAAAATCTGATTACATTATAATCCGTTTGATGTAGAATATTTGAAGACAGATCTTAATATAATAATAAAAAGAAATTAAAAACACAACAATACAAAACCATTTTATTTAAAGACGTTTTACAATTGATTATGTAAAATGCCTTTACTGTAGAATTGAACTACATTTGAATTATATATGACAGGATATCAATCTAAAATATTTTAACCGCTGTTTTCCACTTATGTCCAAACAACAAAATCATACCAAGTGCAACATATCACAATGATTTGTCATGAACATTAGCAAAATCTTTGCAATCCTTCCCTAACTTTGCCTCGAGACAAAATAGTTCGTCCGATCACCCCTATTCATGACTCATCCTGAACAATCCACAGTATTGGCAATTCAAAATGATCAATAATGATATTCCTTGATATTTCTATAAAGGAATAAGCTAGGTAGAGGGTCAGGCAACATTTAAAGATGTAACATAACTTTGAAGTTTGAAGTAATCTTGCAAAACATCTGCTTCATAATTAATACTCTACTAAATTTGTTTGAATGGAGTGCTTTATCCGAATTTTACAAATTAACTACGTATAAATATAATATATTAATAACCTGTTCTCCCTGTATATGATTTAATACAACTACATTGGGTTGTTTTGTTATATGTCGAACCACCTTGAAGAGAAACGAAGTAAAGGCCGAGTTTAATGTTCCATTAGAGCATTGTGTATTGTGACGCCATAATGAGATATCCAATGAGACATTATTATTTGAAATTAAAATAATGTGATACAACCATACAACTATAGTCATAAACACTTGTTTTGACATTTTCAATATTTTGTATTCTTAATATAAAATAATTATGACAAAAATGGGAAATATGCAGACTTACCGAGCTGGAAGAAATCGTGAAATTTAGAATATTCATTTAATTATTTCATCATTGATTATCGTTATAAATAGTATTCATATATAATGTAGTCGATCGAAATTAAGGGTGCTAGACAAGATCTTAACACTTCCCTAATGATGTAGCTTTCTATTCGTCCTTTGTATAGAGGTCCTCTTATTTCTTCCTTTTGTTTGGCTTATGTTTGTTTCACGCCGTAAACACTCTACACAATGTCAATTGGTGTTAACAGAAGTACTGGAAATACATAATCAGCTAATTGAAACCTTTTATATTGGTCATTGTCACCTTTTTATGATAACAATCCTATTTTAAATATTTCGTTGTCAAAATCAATTTTACATTGTTAAAAAACAAAGTAATACCATCATGTGAACATAATGTTAATCCAAACTAATTTTGATCTGCATTAACCTGCATTATTTGAATCCCTGTGTTATGAGTTTGTCAGTCAGTAGACGATATCTTGCACTAACATCATGATATTAAGAACAGGCCTTTAAATATCGAAGCAACTGTGAGACGCACATTTGTAAATACTTTAGGTTGGTGGCCCAGCTATCCAGAAATGGTAAATTCACAATAGTGCAATTGAAATCATCGTGCTTCTCACACAGCTTGGTGGAAAACTATCGATATTGGTTTCGTTGTATTAAAAGATCAAAAAAAGCAACTGATGTAGAAGAATCTATCCTTGATTTCCAATTCTGTACAATGGCAATGGTCAATAATTACCTTTTCTAAGGACGTCATCATAATATCTGAAATTGGATCTAAAGGACTTTGCAAGATCTTTGTGACTTTTTTGAACAAGCAATTTAGCTAACGGTTGGGCACAGTTTGTTCCAGTAGGTGTACCAATACTCCATTGGAAGCCCTTACTACCTAATTCGGTCAAGATGTTGCTAACCAGGAACCCGACCATATTCATAATCTTGTCCTTCGTACATTTTTCTTTGACGTATTTTTCACGAAATTTGCTCCAGTATAATTCACAACTATGTATATGTACCGTAGTTCATTTTTTAAAAAAGAGAACGAGAGCATTCCTTCAGTGTTTAAAGTATGGTGTAAAGAGTGGAAGAATCTTACAAAAGAATAAATCTTGGAGGGTGCTGAAAATGGACAAAATCTCATTGGAGTTCTATAATACTTACATTCTATGAAGTATTAAGTACGTAAAAAGTATCACAGGAAAACTGTAACACAGACTTGGTGGTACTGAGAACGGTAATGATAAATTTGGACAATAGTTTGGTCGAACAGCTAGTCAAGCCAGCAATAAAACGCTGTTTATATTTTGATTCTTGTGAAGGGTAGTAATCTAGTATTCATTACTCACGTATAGTTTTTGCGTCGGACTTATTTGTGTGATAATACGCGAGGAGAGTCAATCGCAAAGTCAAATTCCTAGCGATTATTTGTACGAAAATAACTCAATGACATGATATCAGAGTCCATATATCTAATACTCCCATCATTCGCGAATTTAGTAATTTCTATGACAACCCTTCGCGAAATCATGTATTCGCGAGTATGTCTGAAGAGATAAGTTCGCGAAATAAAGTATTCGTGAAATCCAAATGATTTACAATAAACGGAGGGGCGGTATCCCTATTAACAATAGGCAATCTAAATGATTTACAATAAACGGAGGGGCGGAATCCTTATCAACAATAGTCACTCTAAATGATTTACAGTAAACGGAGGGGCGGAATCCTTATCAACAATAGTCACTCTAAATGATTTACAGTAAACGGAGGGGCGGAATCCTTATCAACAATAGGCAATCTAAATGATTTACAGTAAACGGAGGGGGGAATCCTTATCAACATTAGGCAATCTAAATGATTTACAGTAAACGGAGGGTCGGAATCCTTATCAACAATAGTCACTCTAAATGATTTACAGTAAACGGAGGGGCGGTATCCTTATCAACAATAGTCACTCTAAATGATTTACAGTAAACGGAGGGGCGGAATCCTTATCAACAATAGTCACTCTAAATGATTTACAGTAAACGGAGGGGCGGTATCCTTATCAACAATAGGCAATCTAAATGATTAAAGTAAAGGGAGGGGCGGTATCCTTCACAACAATAGGCAATCTAAATGATTTACAGTGAACGGAGGGGCGGAATCCTTATCAACCATAGGCAATCTAAATGATTTACAGTAAACGGAGGGGCGGAATCCTTATCAACAATAGGCAATCTAAATGATTAAAGTAAAGGGAGGGGCGGTATCCTTCACAACAATAGGCAATCTAAATGATTTACTGTGAACAGAGGGGCGGAATCCTTATCAACAATAGGCAATCTAAATGATCAAAGTAAAGGGAGGGGCGGAATCCTTATCAACAATAGGCCATCTAAATGATTAAAGTAAAGGGAGGGGCGGTATCCTTATCAAAAATAGGCAATCTAAATGATTTACAGTGAACGGAGGGGCGGAATCCTTATCAACAATAGTCACTCTAAATGATTAAAGTAAAGGGAGGGGCGGTATCCTTATCAACAATAGGCAATCTAAATGATTTACAGTGATTGGAGGGTCGGAATCCTCATCAACAATAGTCACTCTAAATGATTTACAGTAAACGGAGGGGCGGAATCCTTATCAACAATAGTCACTCTAAATGATTTACAGTGAACGGAGGGGCGGAATCCTTATCAACAATAGTCACTCTAAATGATTTACAGTGAACGGAGGGGCGGTATCCTTATCAACAATAGGCAATCTAAATGATTTACAGTAAACGGAGGGGCGGTATCCTTATCAACAATAGGCAATCTAAATGATTTACTGTGAACAGAGTGGCGGAATCCTTATCAACAATAGGCCATCTAAATGATTAAATAAAGGGAGGGGCGGTATCCTTATCAACAATAGTCACTCTAAATGATTTACAGTAAACGGAGGGGCGGTATCCTTAACAATAGGCAATCTAAATGATTTACAGTGAACGGAGGGGCGGAATCCTTATCAACAATAGTCACTCTAAATGATTTACAGTAAACGGAGGGGCGGAATCCTTATCTACAATAGGCAATCTAAATGATTTACAGTAAACGGAGGGGCGGTATCCTTATCAACAATAGTCACTCTAAATGATTTACAGTAAACGGAGGGGCGGAATCCTTATCAACAATAGTCACTCTAAATGATTTACAGTAAACGGAGGGGCGGAATCCTTATCAACAATAGTCACTCTAAATGATTTACAGTAAACGGAGGGGCGGTATCCTTATCAACAATAGTCACTCTAAATGATTTACAGTAAACGGAGGGGCGGAATCCTTATCAACAATAGGCAATCTAAATGATTTACAGTAAACGGAGGGGCGGAATCCTTATCTACAATAGGCAATCTAAATGATTTACAGTAAACGGAGGGGCGGTATCCTTATCAACAATAGTCACTCTAAATGATTTACAGTGAACGGAGGGGCGGAATCCTTATCAACAATAGTCACTCTAAATGATTTACAGTAAACGGAGGGGCGGAATCCTTATCTACAATAGGCAATCTAAATGATTTACAGTAAACGGAGGGGCGGTATCCTTATCAACAATAGGCACTCTAAATGATTTACAGTAAACGGAGGGGCGGAATCCTTATCAACAATAGTCACTCTAAATGATTTACAGTAAACGGAGGGGCGGTATCCTTATCAACAATAGTCACTCTAAATGATTTACAGTAAACGGAGGGGCGGTATCCTTATCAACAATAGTCACTCTAAATGATTTACAGTAAACGGAGGGGCGGAATCCTTATCAACAATAGGCAATCTAAATGATTCACAGTGAACGGAGGGGCGGAATCCTTATCAGCAATAGGCAATCTAAATGATTTACAGTGAACGGAGGGGCGGAATCCTTATCAGCAATAGGCAATCTAAATGATTTACAGTAAACGGAGGGGGGAATCCTTATCAACAATAGGCAATCTAAATGATTTACAGTAAACGGAGGGTCGGAATCCTTATCAACAATAGTCACTCTAAATGATTTACAGTAAACGGAGGGGCGGTATCCTTATCAACAATAGTCACTCTAAATGATTTACAGTAAACGGAGGGGCGGTATCCTTATCAACAATAGTCACTCTAAATGATTTACAGTAAACGGAGGGGTGGAATCCTTATCAACAATAGGCAATCTAAATGATTTACAGTGAACGGAGGGGCGGAATCCTTATCAACAATAGGCAATCTAAATGATTTACAGTGAACGGAGGGGCGGAATCCTTATCAACAATAGGCAATCTAAATGATTTACAGTGAACGGAGGGGCGGAATCCTTATCAACAATAGGCAATCTAAATGATTTACAGTGAACGGAGAGGCGGAATCCTTATCAACAATAGGCAATCTAAATGATTAAAGTAAAGGGAGGGGCGGTATCCTTCACAACAATAGGCAATCTAAATGATTTACTGTGAACAGAGGGGCGGAATCCTTATCTACTATAGGCAATCTAAATGATCAAAGTAAAGGGAGGGGCGGAATCCTTATCAACAATAGGCAATCTAAATGATTAAAGTAAAGGGAGGGGCGGTATCATTATCAACAATAGTCACTCTAAATGATTTACAGTGAACGGAGGGACGGAATCCTTATCAACAATAGGCAATCTAAATGATTTACAGTGAACGGAGGGGCGGAATCCTTATCAGCAATAGGCTATCTAAATGATTTACAGTGAACGGAGGGGCGGTATCCTTATCAACAATAGGCTATCTAAATGATTTACAGTAAACGGAGGGGCGGTATCCTTATCAACAATAGGCAATCTAAATGATTTACAGTGAACGGAGGGGCGGTATCCTTATCAACAATAGTCACTCTAAATGATTTACAGTAAACGGAGGGGCGGTATCCTTATCTAAATGATTTACAGTGAACAATAGTCACTCTAAATGATTTACAGTGAATCCTTATCAACAATAGGCAATCTAAATGATTTACAGTGAACGGAGGGGCGGAATCCTTATCAGCAATAGGCTATCTAAATGATTTACAGTGAACGGAGGGGCGGTATCCTTATCAACAATAGGCTATCTAAATGATTTACAGTAAACGGAGGGGCGGTATCCTTATCAACAATAGGCAATCTAAATGATTTACAGTAAACGGAGGGGCGGAATCCTTATCAGTAAACGGAGGGGCGGTATCCTTATCAACAATAGTCACTCTAAATGATTTACTGTGAACAGAGGGGCGGAATCCTTATCAACAATAGGCCATCTAAATGATTTACTGTGAACAGAGGGGCGGAATCCTTATCAACAATAGGCCATCTAAATGATTAAATAAAGGGAGGGGCGGTATCCTTATCAACAATAGTCACTCTAAATGATTTACAGTAAACGGAGGGGCGGTATCCTTATCAACAATAGTCACTCTAAATGATTTACAATAAACGGAGGGGCGGTATCCTTATCAACAATAGTCACTCTAAATGATTTACAGTAAACGGAGGGGCGGAATCCTTATCAACAATAGGCAATCTAAATGATTTACAGTAAACGGAGGGTCGGAATCCTTATCAACAATAGTCACTCTAAATGATTTACAGTAAACGGAGGGGCGGTATCCTTATCAACAATAGTCACTCTAAATGATTTACAGTGAACGGAGGGGCGGAATCCTTATCAACAATAGGCAATCTAAATGATTTACAGTAAACGGAGGGGGGGAATCCTTATCAACAATAGGCAATCTAAATGATTTACAGTAAACGGAGGGGCGGAATCCTTATCAACAATAGTCACTCTAAATGATTTACAGTAAACGGAGGGGCGGTATCCTTATCAACAATAGTCACTCTAAATGATTTACAGTAAACGGAGGGGCGGAATCCTTATCAACAATAGTCACTCTAAATGATTTACAGTAAACGGAGGGGCGGTATCCTTATCAACAATAGTCTCTCTAAATGATTTACAGTAAACGGAGGGGCGGTATCCTTATCAACAATAGTCACTCTAAATGATTTACAGTAAACGGAGGGGCGGTATCCTTATCAACAATAGTCACTCTAAATGATTTACAGTAAACGGAGGGGCGGAATCCTTATCAACAATAGGCAATCTAAATGATTTACAGTAAACGGAGGGTCGGAATCCTTATCAACAATAGTCACTCTAAATAATTTACAGTAAACGGAGGGGCGGTATCCTTATCAACAATAGTCACTCTAAATGATTTACAGTAAACGGAGGGGCGGTATCCTTATCAACAATAGTCACTCTAAATGATTTACAGTAAACGGAGGGGCGGTATCCTTATCAACAATAGTCTCTCTAAATGATTTACAGTAAACGGAGGGGCGGTATCCTTATCAACAATAGTCACTCTAAATGATTTACAGTAAACGGAGGGGCGGTATCCTTATCAACAATAGTCACTCTAAATGATTTACAGTAAACGGAGGGGCGGAATCCTTATCAACAATAGGCAATCTAAATGATTTACAGTAAACGGAGGGTCGGAATCCTTATCAACAATAGTCACTCTAAATAATTTACAGTAAACGGAGGGGCGGTATCCTTATCAACAATAGTCACTCTAAATGATTTACAGTAAACGGAGGGGCGGTATCCTTATCAACAATAGTCACTCTAAATGATTTACAGTAAACGGAGGGGCGGAATCCTTATCAGCAATAGTCACTCTAAATGATTTACAGTAAAGGGAGGGGCGGTATCCTTATCAACAATAGTCACTCTAAATGATTTACAGTAAACGGAGGGGCGGTATCCTTATCAACAATAGGCAATCTAAATGATTTACAGTAAACGGAGGGGCGGAATCCTTATCAACAATAGTCACTCTAAATGATTTACAGTAAACGGAGGGGCGGTATCCTTATCAACAATAGTCACTCTAATTGATTTACAGTAAACGGAGGGGCGGAATCCTTATCAACAATAGTCACTCTAAATGATTTACAGTAAACGGAGGGGCGGTATCCTTATCAACAATAGGCAATCTAAATGATTTACAGTGATTGGAGGGTCGGAATCCTTATCAACAATAGTCACTCTAAATGATTTACAGTAAACGGAGGGGCGGTATCCTTATCAACAATAGGCAATCTAAATGATTTACAGTAAACGGAGGGGCGGAATCCTTATCAACAATAGTCACTCTAAATGATTTACAGTAAACGGAGGGGCGGTATCCTTATCAACAATAGGCAATCTAAATGATTTACAGTGAACGGAGGGGCGGAATCCTTATCAACAATAGGCAATCTAAATGATTTACAGTAAACGGAGGGGCGGAATCCTTATCAGCAATAGTCACTCTAAATGATTTACAGTAAACGGAGGGGCGGTATCCTTATCAACAATAGTGACTGTAAATGATTTACAGTAAACGGAGGGGCGGTATCCTTAACAATAGGCAATCTAAATGATTTACAGTAAACGGAGGGGCGGAATCCTTATCAACAATAGTCACTCTAAATGATTTACAGTAAACGGAGGGGCGGTATCCTTAACAATAGGCAATCTAAATGATTTACAGTAAACGGAGGGGCGGAATCCTTATCAACAATAGTCACTCTAAATGATTTACAGTAAACGGAGGGGCGGTATCCTTATCAACAATAGTCACTCTAAATGATTTACAGTAAACGGAGGGGCGGTATCCTTATCAACAATAGGCAATCTAAATGATTTACAGTAAACGGAGGGGCGGAATCCTTATCAACAATAGTCACTCTAAATGATTTACAGTAAACGGAGGGGCGGTATCCTTATCAACAATAGTCTCTCTAAATGATTTACAGTAAACGGAGGGGCGGTATCCTTAACAATAGGCAATCTAAATGATTTACAGTAAACGGAGGGGCGGTATCCTTATCAACAATAGGCAATCTAAATGATTTACAGTAAACGGAGGGGCGGTATCCTTATCAACAATAGTCACTCTAAATGATTTACAGTAAACGGAGGGGCGGTATCCTTAACAATAGGCAATCTAAATGATTTACAGTAAACGGAGGGGCGGAATCCTTATCAACAATAGTCACTCTAAATGATTTACAGTAAACGGAGGGGCGGTATCCTTATCAACAATAGTCACTCTAAATGATTTACAGTAAACGGAGGGGCGGAATCCTTATCAACAATAGTCACTCTAAATGATTTACAGTAAACGGAGGGGCGGAATCCTTATCAACAATAGTCACTCTAAATGATTTACAGTAAACGGAGGGGCGGTATCCTTAACAATAGGCAATCTAAATGATTTACAGTAAACGGAGGGGCGGAATCCTTATCAACAATAGTCACTCTAAATGATTTACAGTAAACGGAGGGGCGGTATCCTTAACAATAGGCAATCTAAATGATTTACAGTAAACGGAGGGGCGGAATCCTTATCAACAATAGTCACTCTAAATGATTTACAGTAAACGGAGGGGCGGTATCCTTATCAACAATAGGCAATCTAAATGATTTACAGTGAACGGAGGGGCGGAATCCTTATCAACAATAGGCAATCTAAATGATTTACAGTAAACGGAGGGGCGGAATCCTTATCAGCAATAGTCACTCTAAATGATTTACAGTAAACGGAGGGGCGGAATCCTTATCAGCAATAGGCAATCTAAATGATTTACAGTAAACGGAGGGGCGGTATCCTTATCAACAATAGTCTCTCTAAATGATTTACAGTAAACGGAGGGGCGGAATCCTTATCAACAATAGTCACACTAAATGATTTACAGTAAACGGAGGGGCGGTATCCTTATCAACAATAGTCACTCTAAATGATTTACAGTAAACGGAGGGGCGGTATCCTTATCAACAATAGGCAATCTAAATGATTTACAGTAAACGGAGGGGCGGTATCCTTATCAACAATAGTCTCTCTAAATGATTTACAGTAAACGGAGGGGCGGTATCCTTATCAACAATAGTCACTCTAAATGATTTACAGTAAACGGAGGGGCGGTATCCTTATCAACAATAGTGACTGTAAATGATTTACAGTAAACGGAGGGTCGGAATCCTTATCAACAATAGGCAATCTAAATAATTATAATACTGAAGCATGATTACCTGGTATTTTTGTTTCGAAAAGATTGGAGAATGTATAGGTCGTATTTCCTTCCTTATCAAACAAACCCAGCTGTTCAAATTATTGATTTACATTGAAAGTTGTCATTCACTTTTGTGCCTTTCGTACAATCTTTGTATTGAAAGGCACCATTCACCTGTGTGTATTTTGTACAATCTTTGTATTGAAAGGCACCATTCACCTGTGTGTCTTTTGTACAATCTTTGTATTGAAAGGCGCCATTCACTTGTGTTTCTTTTGTGTAATTCTCATCTCTCTCATACTGATTAAGTTATTAAGATTTTAATGTTTTCAATTAATTAGTAATTAGTTAATAAGTTCATTTATTGCTCTATAATTGAAATTTTCTTCTGTTATACGCGTTGTTTATGATCCAAGTTTTCAGTCGCTATATGGGAGCTATTTATCATATTTAATTAAGCGTGGTATATTGTATCATATGCACGTGTATATAGATCACATTGATGACATATTTTTATGAATAGCTTCTTTTTTGTAAAAGTATTTTATAGGATCTCTGCTGTTATTTGGCATTCAAAAATGTTTGTTTTACTTTTTTCGTCCACCGAGTTGATGTCATCAGACAGATGACCAGTGTGGAGCGTACTAGCACTGACGTACGTAGTGTCCGAGATCTACACGGTCATCTTCATCAGCCAAATGACCAGTGTGGAGCGTACTAGCACTGACGTACGTAGTGTCCGAGATCTACACGGTCATCTTCATCAGCCAAATGAGCAGTGTGGAGCGTACTAGCACTGACGTACGTAGTGTCCGAGATCTACACGGTCATCTTCATCAGCCAAATGACCAGTGTGGAGCGTACTAGCACTGACGTACGTAGTGTCCGAGATCTACATGGTCACTTTCATTACACAAATGACCAGTGTGGAGCGTACTAGCACTGACGTACGTAGTGTCCGAGATCTACACGGTCATCTTCATCAGCCAAATGACCAGTGTGGAGCGTACTAGCACTGACGTACGTAGTGTCCGAGATCTACACGGTCATCTTCATCAGCCAAATGACCAGTGTGGAGCGTACTAGCACTGACGTACGTAGTGTCCGAGATCTACACGGTCATCTTCATCAGCCAAATGACCAGTGTGGAGCGTACTAGCACTGACGTACGTAGTGTCCGAGATCTACACGGTCATCTTCATCAGCCAAATGACCAGTGTGGAGCGTACTAGCACTGACGTACGTAGTGTCCGAGATCTACACGGTCATCTTCATCAGCCAAATGACCAGTGTGGAGCGTACTAGCACTGACGTACGTAGTGTCCGAGATCTACACGGTCATCTTCATCAGCCAAATGACCAGTGTGGAGCGTACTAGCACTGACGTACGTAGTGTCCGAGATCTACACGGTCATCTTCATCAGCCAAATGACCAGTGTGGAGCGTACTAGCACTGACGTACGTAGTGTCCGAGATCTACACGGTCATCTTCATCAGCCAAATGACCAGTGTGGAGCGTACTAGCACTGACGTACGTAGTGTCCGAGATCTACACGGTCATCTTCATCAGGCAAATGACCATTGTGGAGCGTACTAACACTGACGTACGTAGTGTCCGAGATCTACACGGTCATCTTCATCAGCCAAATGAGCAGTGTGGAGCGTACTAGCACTGACGTACGTAGTGTCCGAGATCTACACGGTCATCTTCATCAGCCAAATGACCAGTGTTGTGTGCGAGATGGTAATGAATCTACCCAACGTTATCTGTTGTAGTATAATTCTGTCTAGACTATTATTGAGAATAGTATGACGAGGTGGTAAGGAATTTACCAACGTTTTCGGATGTACTATAATTCTGTCTAGACTATTATTGAGAATAGTATGACGAGGTGGTAAGGAATTTACCAACGTTTTCGGATGTACTATAATTCTCTTTACACTAAGGTTGAAATTAGTCGAGTTGGTAAACAGATTATTCGTGTTCAGAGACCACCTGCCTCTGAGGAATCCACTTCCTTCTAAACTGTGAAGATTTATATAGAAGTTATCTAAATAATCTTTTTGTATGTTTGCCGAACTGCATGTCTGTGCTTGATGGAGGATACATTTATATCTTCCTTGACAAAAATCCATCGTTATTACGTAGAAGTACAGGGTCTATTTAATTCCATTATTGCCTCTCATACGTTGTTTCTATCTATGTCAAACAACAATCCATCTACACGGCTGTAATATTGGACAAGACTCAACAATCTAGTTACATGGCTGTAAGATTGGACATGACTAAACAATTCATCTACATGGCTGTAAGATTGGACATGACTAACCAACCCATCTACACGGCTGTAAGATTAGACAAGACTCAACAATCTAGTTACATGGCTGTAAGATTGGACAAGACTAACCAATCCATCTCCATGGCTGTAAGATTGGACATGACTAACCAATCCATCTACATGGCTGTAAGATTGGACAAGACTGAACAATCTATCTACATGGCTGTAAGATTGGACAAGACTAAACAATCTAGTTAAATGGCTGTAAGATTGGACAAGACTATCCAATTCATCTACATGGCTGTAAGATTGGACAAGACTGAACAATCTATCTACATGGCTGTAAGATTGGACAAGACTGAACTACCCATTTACATGGCTGTAAGATTGGACAAGACTAAACAATCCATCTACATGGCTGTAAGATTGGACAAGACTCAACAATCTAGTTAAATGGCTGTAAGATTGGACAAGACTAAACAATTCATCTACATGGCTGTAAGATTGGACATGACTAACCAACCCATCTACACGGCTGTAAGATTAGACAAGACTCAACAATCTAGTTAAATGGCTGTAAGATTGGACAAGACTAAACAATTCATCTACATGGCTGTAAGATTGGACATGACTAACCAACCCATCTACACGGCTGTAAGATTAGACAAGACTCAACAATCTAGTTAAATGGCTGTAAGATTGGACAAGACTAACCAATTCATCTACATGGCTGTAAGATTGGACATGACTAACCAATCCATCTACATGGCTGTAAGATTGGACAAGACTGAACAATCTAGTTAAATGGCTGTAAGATTGGACAAGACTAAACAAACCATCTCCATGGCTGTAAGATTGGACAAGACTAAACAAACCATCTACATGGCTGTAAGATTGGACATGACTAACTAACCCATCTACATGGCTGTAAGATTGGACAAGACTAAACAATCTAGTTAAATGGCTGTAAGATTGGACATGACTAAACAAACCATCTACATGGCTGTAAGATTGGACAAGACTAAACAAACCATCTACATGGGTGTAAGACTGGACAAGACTAAACAATCTATTTCAATGGCTGTAAGATTCGACAAGACTAAACAATCCATTTACACGGCTGTCAGATTGCACAAGAATAAAACAATCCATCTACATGGCTGTAAGATTGGACAAGAATGAACTACCCATTTACATGGCTGTAAGATTGGACAAGACTAAACAATCCATCTACACGGCTGTAAGATTAGACAAGACTCAACAATCTAGTTAAATGGCTGTAAGATTGGACAAGACTAAACAAACCATCTCCATGGCTGTAAGATTGGACATGACTAACTAACCCATCTACATGGCTGTAAGATTGGACAAGACTAAACAAACCATCTACATGGGTGTAAGACTGGACAAGACTAAACAATCTATTTCAATGGCTGTAAGATTGGACAAGACTAAACAATCCATTTACACGGCCGTCAGATTGCACAAGAATAAAACAATCCATCTTCATGGCTGTAAGATTGCACAAGGCTAAACAACCCATCTTCATATAGCAGGGCTGAAACTTGTATGTTTTATCTTATTGTATTACAGACCGCCGGCTGTCCGGATTTATACCGTATTTGTATTGTGCTCGTGTAAAAGTCGCGTCCGTGTACCGGGTCTCATGTTGTGATTATAGGTGTACATGTGTATTGTGTTGCTCAGTTGGAGTTTTGTTACGTTCGTGTCCCATGGTGTGGTTTGTCCAAATTTCATAAGTGAATTGTTTACGTATATTGGCGAATTTCCATTTGTAGGTTCTTATGGTCAGTTTGGCGCGTGTTTCTTTGTATTTCAAGTCTGTTTAGGCAGTACCCTTAGTGGACTCCTGGCAGGACGGACATATTTTTGAATGTAAGCGTTTGAATGATTTTTATTAAGTGTGGCAACGCTACTATTTTTATATCCATATTTAGTTATCAAGTTAATATGATTAGTTAGATATAATTATTCATGATTATTGATTAAAATTGTGAAATCTAGAAACAAATATTGTAAGATTTACTTTGTCAAATTCCCAAAGTGATCTAAATATGTTTCTGTTCTCATATGTATTTGAGATTTGGAAATATTTTTGAGTCCATTTGTTTATTTGTCCTTTACAGTAATAGAACAAGACCGCTCTAGACGTCTATTTGATCAGAATAAAGGCTTTGTGCCACACGCAGGTATGATATGTTCTGCAATGTTATTGGTATATGTAATGTTCCAAGAATATAATTTGATTTATAATTTACATCTGTAATTGTAATTGGAAATAATTCGAATGACGTATAAGTTTAGTAAGGGTTATCTCCCTTGCCTTGAAAAATGTATAGGTACGTGTGTAGATTTCAAGTAATTGTAATTTTATCTGTTGTTACAGGGCTAGATTCTGGATCTCGTGATCCAAAACTCTTGTCGACAATAAATGACAGAACGTAACTCAGAGGAGTTTGTTTTAACTTATTCTGCAAACAACCAGATCTACCACATTCACGTATGTAAGATTGAAGAAGACTAAATAATCTATCATATCGCTGTAAGATTGGACAAGACTAAACAGTCCACTGTGATGGCAAGCAATATGCTGTGATACAACATAAATGTTACCATCCAGTGTCTGTAGAACTAGATTGTACAAAAGACTCAATTCATCCAAAGTTTCTGTAGAACTAAATTGTACAAAAGACTCACTTCATCCAAAGTTTCTGTAGAATTAAATTATACAAAAGACTCACTTCATCCAAAGTTTCTGTAGAATTAAATTATACAAAAGACTCACTTCATCCAAAGTTTCTAAAGAAGTATATTGAACAAAAGACTCACTTCATCCAAAGTGTCTGCAGAACTAGATTGTACAAAAGACTCACTTCATCCAAAGTTTCTGTAGAATTAAATTATACAAAAGACTCACTTCATCCAAAGTGTCTGCAGAACTAGATTGTACAAAAGACTCACTTCATCGAAAGTGTCTACAGAACTAGATTGTAGAAAAGACTCACTTCAACCAAAGGATCTGTAGAACTAGATTGTACAAATGACTCACTTCATCCCAAAGTTTCTAAAGAACTAGATTGTACAAAAGACTCACTTCATCCCAAAGTGTCTATTGAATTAGATTGTACAAAAGACTCACTTCATCCCAAAGTGTCTATTGAATTAGATTGTACAAAAGACTCACTTCATCCCAAAGTGTCTATTGAATTAGATTGTACAAAAGACTCACTTCATCCCAAAGTGTCTATTGAATTAGATTGTACAAAAGACTCACTTCATCCCAAAGTGTCTATTGAATTAGATTGTACAAAAGACATATACCTATACAAAATCACGTACAATGAAAAATCATTCTTAAAAAAGCTTAAATCGTCATTTATGAAGATCATTACGCTATAAATAATTTGGCAGATTTCTCAGGTTCTTAAGTTTCTTTTTCTCTCTCTTTTTCCGACTTTGTTTTTTCAACTTTTACATTGATAGCAGAATTGGTTTTCAAATGAAATTTTTGTTTGGAATTAAATTCATTGTATCCTAAAATCAAGGTTGCTTGGAACATAATGAACTTTGAAAATTTTACTTTTTTATAACTACCTCTACACCCGACTAATTTAATCATTTTGATGGAACAGTTTATTATGTAAAGTCCTGATTATGATATGAATAATAGCTTATCAAGAGCGAGTTGTAATTGCTTCCAAATATGGTTGCTAATTGTTTCTAATGATTTGCACATACAAATGGAAAGCAGCTTGGGTAACATACACGAAAAGATTGCGATTGTCAAACATTCTGATCAGTGGTAAAGCTACTACATTGTGAGGTTACGTGCCAAGTCGGTTGGAATGGCAACTGCGTTATACACCGTATACAGGCCAAAATAATCTCGTATTACGGTAAGATACACTAACAACAGAAGACAGGATTGTGAATAAACATTAGTTTTCATGGTGATGACCTCTTGTACTAGATTGATAGTGGTATGTTATTAATACTTGAATATATCAGGGAGAGATGTGACAGCTATAACATCAAAACTGTTTTAAAAAGAATACAGTTTTCTTTAACCGAATTTGCAGAAAAATCGATAAAAAAGAGATAAAATATTTTTTTTGTTTTCAGTTAAAAAATCATTATATTTCAAAACGCAGAATATTTATTTTAATAAACATAAAACATATGTGTGTAATGGCTTGATGAAAAGAGTGGAAGAATTTAGTTGAAACATAATAATAATTAATAAATGAGCCCTTTAATCAAATCATTTCAATATTCTGTAGATTGTAGACACGGCAGAACAAGAAAAGGAATCAATCATGCCGAAGGATTTACTACATGTACTAAAGAATTCACGTTATGAAGTATTTAACAAAAGAAGCAAAAATATGTCACGTAATACACATATGCGTTTTAAGATATATTGCGGTACGAAACAGGAAGTACAAAACAGTACTAGGTTGAAGATATCGGACGCCATGGTGGAAGATACCTGTGCTTTCAATACAGTAGATTGTACAGGTTAGAAACAGCGATTTATACAACTCTGATCACGTAAGTATGTAGAAACAGTGGGGAGCGTAAAAATTAAAATATTTTGACATTGGAAACACCGTAACGATTTCAAATACTGTCAATTTTCAACTGTCTGACAAACATTTGGTAAGAAAGTGTCCTACCCACTTACCTTGAGTTTAAAATCAAATACATTCGAATTAAATTGTTTCACCATATTTTTAAACGTTCAAAGACATGATAAAGTGTTATTTGTACTGCATATTTTAATGAGACAATGAGTCGATAATATTCAATAGTACGTAAATGAATGGCTACATATAGACATCACGTGACCAAGGTTTTAAAATATCATAAAGCAGCACATATGTTTTACACATAGGATAACTACACAGTAATGCAGAACAGCTAGGTATCAAATGTCGGGTAGTTGGTGTATTAAGTGTAACCGTCAGTGTATATTGATTATCGTTGGTCACGGAGTGCTTAATATTCAAAATGTTTTAAACACTGAATTGGATTACCTTTCTTTTTAGTTTTACATAGAGAATCTAATGACAATAAAGAAATATCCGGACAGGATTCATTTAAAAAAATAAGGAGTGCTGTATATTACATCTAAAAGGGTATTATGTTATACTATGATATTTTCTTTGAAAATAGGATAGCTTTACATTTAACTGTTCAAGCAAGGATATTTTAACGGTGTTCGATAACGATTATTACTTTCTCATTCAAATAACTAAATCAAAATTCTTATGATGCAAATCACATAGATTTTTTCCAAATGATAAACATCATAAGTGTTTTCCAATTTGTTAAATGATTCTTCAGAGAAAATGTTGAATAGTGATAAATAAGTATATTAAAATCAAACAACATAATGCAAACACATTATTAAAATAGCATTACTTACTAAATTACATTGCAGTTCATGAAATTTTAAGAAACGACATTAAATTAAAACAAAAATGGGGCGGGGGAAATAATCAATTGAACTAGGTCGTTACCACGTTCATGTTTCTATTATTTTGAAGATCTAGATATCTTTTCTTTTCCTTTGGCCTTTCGTACTAAGAATACTGCTGGAAAACAACCCAGTTATATTGACCAGGTTTATTTGTTGTGATACATATTTGGGAAGGTGATAATCGTTGTTTCCTCTTAGTTACCATCGCATTGATCATCGTTCCATTGATTCATTAAAAGACAACGAAAATAATGGAAATAACGCTTTCTCTTTCGGAACACTTATATTTATTATATTTGAAATTTTCTAAAATTCTACGTGCCAATTTTTTTTTTCGGAGTGATTATGGCCAGGTACGTGTCAATAACCACTCCTTTTGTGCCACGTATTTGATTTACGTTAATATGTATTATTTATCAATAATATTGCATCTACATATTCATTTAAGTAATGGTTCAAATATTTTGGTCGAATATGCCCATTTAAACGCCGAAAGTTACACTCTTTCAGCGTGACACTTTTCTTGTTGTTTACAATATGGCGTCCAAGTAGAGTGGTCTTGGTTTAGTTTCGTACGCCACTTTTGATCATAAAATCGAAATTCTGCAATCAAAGTGGTGAATTTGATGTAATTTTACTATTATATAACACAAAACTTGACCATTCTGTTTATAGTTCTTTGCTTTCATAACATTAGAACAAGTGCTCAATTTACGTGTCAAAGCTTGATAGGAAGTCATAACAGCTGATTTGCTCACTTACTAGTCTAATATATTCTGAGAAATCTATTTCTATTTTTATCACTCTAACGGTTACTAATTCTTATCTGCACAAAATAATTACATGAATTTTTATGGTATAAACACTGAAATCATGACAATGGTATATCTTTGTAAGTGAGCTTGGGGTGAATGAACACTTGTATAGCCTAGGCCTGGTAATGATGTATGATGAGTGGATAACACTGATTTCTTTTGTTTCACTGTTAATTAATATGTTTATTCTGCTTTTATATGAAATAAAGATTAAATGAGTGAATTATTACTCGCTTTGCATATAACAACATTACAGTTGAATTTCTGTGTATAAATAACAGTATTTTACAGTCAGTCTTGATATTGCTACAGATACTCAAAAGACAAGGAAGTGGTATATATTTAGTGCTTATTTATTATAGTGCTTAATTCTTATATTCATTCTTTTTTCAGATATATTTTGTGTGTATATATATAGTGCTGTATATATTTTGTGATAATTTAACATTGCATTTTTTTTCAGTGACTTTATTGCATTTTAATTGTCATATTATTGTCTTTGTATTATCATTGTATTTGTCTAGTTTCTCATTTCATCATGTCTGTGTTGATTGCTGGTCATTCTCAGGCTAAGTATTTTTCGCAGTATTTGGATAGGGAGGAGGATGTTAGTGTTGTGTCTCAGAGTGGTGGTAGGATAGAAAATGTCTGGAGGAATATTAGGGATGTGGTTTGTAGTTATGATATTGTGGTTGTGCACAGTGGTGCAAACAATTTAATTCATGGTGATTCAGTGGAGTGTATGTTAGGAAAATATCAGGATTTGGTTGAAAGGATATGGCATGTTAATCCGGAGGTTGTTGTGGTGTTGTCTGCTATCCTTCCACGTGGTGACAATAGGGTTGGAGATAAGTTGGTCAGGCAGGATTACATTGATAGGATAAATAGGATGGCTAAGGAAGTCAATAGGCGTATATAAGTAGAAGGTATGCATTGTTGGAGTTTGTAGGACATAGGGAGTTTATGGAGAAAGGTGTTCTGAATAGGTCTTTGTTGAGTAGAGATGGACTGCATCTGAGTTTTTCAGGTACTAGGAGTGTTGTTAGGTCTCTGTTAGGTTGCATTAGAGGTGTTCGGATGTCTGGTAGGTTCATTTCTATATGGGATGTAGAGGAGGAAGGTCAGGAGTCAGTAGTGCAGGAGTCAGTGGTGCAGGAGTCAGTAGTGCAGGAGTCAGTTGTCCAGGTGTGTGATCAGGAGTGTACGGATTACAGGGATGTCTTGCTTAGACCAGTTGAAGTGGAGGTGTCAGTTCAGCCTGAGGAGTTCAGTATTGAATCTCAGGATTGGCCAGCTTTGCCAGGACAGGAGTCAGGTATGCAGCAGTTAGGTGTTGTTGAGTCAGAAGGTAGTTTGTCAAGAGGTTGTACAGGATTCTAGTAGTCAGGAGTCAGTTAGTGAGTTCGATGGTCCCAAGGTAGAAGGTGCTAAGTCTGATGATAGGAAGGTAGTTGGTGCTAAGTCGGGTGATAGGAAGGTAGTTAGTGCTAAGTCAGGTGGTCAGAAATCAGTTAGTAAGAAGTCTGGTTGTCCCAAGGTAGAAGGTGCTAAGTCGGGTGGTAGGAAGGTAGTTAGTGCTAAGTCAGGTGGTCAGAAATCAGTTAGTAAAAAGTCTGGTGGTCCCAAGGTAGTTGGTGCTAAGTCGGGTGATAGGAAGGTAGTTGGTGCTAAGTCAGGTGGTCAGAAATCAGTTAGTAAGAAGTCTGGTGGTCCAAAGGTAGAAGGTGCTAAGTCAGGTAGTGAGAAGTTAGGTCACATTTTATACTATATATTGTTTACCATGCCAACACAGCTTTGCTTGTAGAAAACATTTAGGAGTGGAGTTATTTATAAAATCCCTTATACCATCCAAGTGGCAACTCAATAGTAAGTTTGATTTTGAACAAGAGCAGGAGGAATCACCATTACAAAACATTGTGCTAGTTAAAAGGGAAACTGAAAGTACCAAAAAAGTAGAACCATTACCAGAAATAGAAAAATACAACAAAGCAATGGAAATTTTGAAAGATATGGCATCATTTTAGCTACTTGTGGACAGGAAGAATTCATTGAAAAAATAGAACATTTAAAATCTTTAAAAGAATCCTGGGAAAGTAATCAAAAAACTTGTACTGATATTACAGAAATAATTGAACACTCTAAAGAATCCGAATCACAACCAGATACTCCTTTAATAGAAAAAGATAATTGCATTGAAAGTAAAGTGGATAATGAAGTAAGAAACATAATGAAAATAAATGTTGTAAAACAGCGTAGAGGTAGGCCAAAGGGAAGTAATAAACCATTCTATCATTTCTCAAAAACAAATAAAAGAAAAGAAATTCAATCAGAAAATATTAATCCAAAAAAAGTTAAGCTTTCTCAAAATAATGAAAATTTATCAGAAGAAAAAAAATCAATGATTGAAAGAGAACAAATGTTGGATGATACAGTGATATTAGCAGCTCAAAACTTAATGTCAGAACAATTTAATATGAAAGGTTTGCAACCAACTATATTTTCTCAGCATCTGGACAATTTCAAAAATGTAACGGATCCTATGGTACAAATTATGTTTGAAGGTAATAAAAGTGCTGGTCATTGGATTACAGTATCTACCGTTAATTGTAATATAGATGAGGTAAATTTGTATGACAGTCTTAATAAGAAAGTTTCAATGGAAGCTCAAAAACAAATATGCACCATTCTAAAATCAGAAAATTCCCAAATATCTGTTAATCATGTTCCTGTTCAACAACAATGTGGAGGTGTAGACTGTGGATTATTTGCAATAGCATTTTCTGTAGCAATCTGTTTTGGAGAAGATCCTAAAAATATAATATTTGATCAAAACAAAATGCGTTCTCATCTTGTAAACTTTCACAATTTTTCCAAATACGCCAAAGTCAAAATCAACAAGAAATTCAAAATATGGAAAATTCAAAATTCAAATTTATTGTAACTGTAGACGACCATATGATGAAGATGTAGACAATATGATAGAATGTACAATTTGCAATGAGTGGTACCATACTAAATGCATTAATCGGAAATCTGTGAAAAAAATTCAACAATCCTGATGCTCCATTTTACTGTAGTGAGTTCTGTGAAGCAGATAGAAGACCAGTATAAAACTTTAATAAAAATATAATGAAATCAATAAATAACATTAAATCCAGTTACAAAATTACTTTTTTAAGATAATAAATTAAATAATTCAAATTATAAATTCAATTTTTTTTGTCACAAATGAAATTCTAAAGCAAACAAAAAATGCATGAAATTTTAGCAAAAACAATTAGATATCTAGCATTCTGATTATCAGTAAATTATTCAGTAAATTAGTAAATTTCATTCAATTTTAGTTTAAAATTTAAAATTTTAATATTGGACTCAGGGTAGAACCACGTCCGCGTCGTTGAGTCTGGAAACATTTACATTAATGGCTAAGAGTTCTACATTTTTTCCTTGATTTTTAGCTGGAGGAAACTGTCCTGTCTGGTGTTCATATCACTCTTTACTTAGGGATTATGCCTATAAATCCCACTTTATGTGACACAATTATATGAAGAAAAAGAAAAGAAATTTTAAAATTAAATTCAAAATTAATATAAGTAGAATCTACATCCATGTTTTTGAAACAAGTAATAAGCTAGTAATTAGCTGCTATTGCTACATATATACTGTAGATGCAAAAAGACAGATTTTACGTGTCACAGTCAAGCAAGTTTGAACTGTGTCAGAGGGGAAATTTTGTACAAAAATTCAGTCAAAGTTACACGACAAAAACTAATCCAGTGATATCCTCCATTGAACATATTTACTATGATAATAATTGCAACAAATATTTCATCAGTCGAAGTATATTAGAGAGAAAATTGTTCATTATACATTGTTGAACTGTGACACGTAATTTACGTGGCACAAAAACCAACAGCTTTAAGCAACAAATACGATCCTCTGTCACAGAAATCACGTATTGTCATCACTATATAAATACATAACTTGACTCATATACATCATATTAACATCGTGCATTACATAAAATGTCACAAAATTAGTTAAATTTATCACGAAACATCATTATTTAACTCCAATACAAGTAACGTATATCATACACGGCAGCCGTGACAGTTTACCTTGTGCCACTTGACATCGATGTGCGCATGCGTCATTTCTAAAAATACGTGGTAATAGCCGGTACAGTTATTGCCACGTACGTGTCAATAGCGGTTGCCTTTTTTTTTTTCATATTTCCATTAAATGAATATTTTGATGCCATGTCGGTATTTCTCTTTCTTTTTCAGTATGGCAATACCATGCTCATATTTCAATTCCATTTCGCAATATTTTGATAATCGTGACAATATCCTAAATATCTACACTTAACCGATTTCAATTTGTAATTGATTTCAATGAAAATTTCACAATATTTGTTCTATGTGATGATGTCAGTAAGCGTAAGAGCTATAACAGACTGACCATAACAAACGACGGAATTAATTTTAAAGTTACTATTTTCTTCGATATTTCAGTCTCGTCACTATGTATGAACTATATCGGCAGATCAAAGATTCCCGTTTTTCCAACTGGCTTGATGTTGCTGTGGGCGTATCAATTACAACAAAAGGAATATCAGACTATCTGGAAGCCACTATCGTGTCTTTACATCACGATATAAAATATGGAGCATGCGCAGGACTGCCGAATTGTAGACATAACTGTAGCAGGACTGAACAGAACCTTTCTTCGTGGTGTCCTACATGTAAGGACTGGAAGAAACAAATCATGCTGCACAACAAATACAAAACGAGAGACAGACAGATCAAGTGGAGTGAGATCAATTCTTCGCAATGGCCATATGATATCAACGAAATGGTAAAAGTGTTCGCCCCTGATTGGTGGAAAGCTAGGACACCTTACACAGAAGACCTATCTGTAGCTTTGCATGTGTTTCATAACTGTAAGAAATTTAACATTCTTTTCGAACCTTGTCAACGTGTACGAGGTGTAAGGAATGCTCTTTTTGCACATGGACAACTTGAAGCATCAGATATTGAAAAGAAACAGGCTTTGATAGTCCTAGTTGCATTTCTTAAACAACCGGAAATTTCTAGAACAGTATCCGGTAAACTCGCCATTTCACAGCTAAAAAGATTAAGGTCCAATAGTGTCATCAATCTGATAACCAAGGAGGAATCTTTCAAACAACACCTAGCCAAAGCTCTTAACCCTATAAATATGGAGGATACCTCAATGCTTGGCCAAAATGACATCATCCAGGAAATGAGATTGCAATTATATAAACCTAAGGAGGATATTGTAAATAGAATATCGCGACGGCCAGCGGCACTAATTGGAGTGTTTGTACTTTCACTTCTCCTGTTTACATTCCTGTTTACGTTTTACTGGAACAAGTCCGTTAATACAGGATTAAAAGAAAAAGGTAACGAAATTAGAAAGTGTTGAGAATGTGTATAGTATAAATATATATGCAGTTTGGTTAACCTATTGATAAGATGTTAGTTTACGTGGTGAGTGTTGGCGATGAAGGAGAAGACGCTTACACTTCCGTACACCTGGTTTTATTCTCCTTGCCCTTTTTCTAGAATCTTTGTTTAGATCTTTGTTTTGTTTATATTTGGCTCTAATTGTATTAAATTCGAGTTTGGATTAAGATTATGTTTGAAGTTCGAAGCAAACGTTATTTCCATCATGTAGAAGAAAAATGTAACGTATTGCATTATATTCTGTTTTTCCCATTATCTTTAAACATTCTAGTGTCAAAATAGAAAACGATATTCTAATGTTTCAACTTTGTTTTTTTGATATTACAGATTGTCTGCCGATGACTTTTTCTAGCCCCTGTCCTTGGAAACCTGATTTCACCTTCGACAGCTATCTTAGCGATAGATCCACTCTATTCGGACGGAAGTGGCTCATCAACAAAATTCAGTTCTCGTTAATGGCTACATCATTGAGAGGTATCATGCTCACTGCGGAAATGGGATACGGTAAATCTACTTTAGTATCTAATCTACTTTGTGACGATGAACTGTTTGGTGGTTCTAGATTACACAAGTACGTGTTATCATATCATATCTGTAAATTTGATGTAATCAGCACACAGAAACCAGAGTATTTTATCAAAAATCTCGTTGGTATGTTGATAAGTAAATTGCCAGAGGCAGGAAATGCCATTTTGACTGATGAACTAGCGATGAGGTTTTTACAAACCAGTAAATGTGCGGAGGATCCTGTTGGTTGTATTGATGTCGCAATCATTCATCCTTTACGCACACTAACATTTAATGAGGAAAGGTATGTTATCATTGACGCAATGGATGAATGTGGAGAATCTGCCGCCATTACTATGTCTCTTCTCGATGTTTTGTCTAAAAGAATTAGTAAATTGCCATGGTGGCTAAAATTCTTTATAACATCTAGAGACATAAACAGAGTAACGAGTAAATTGCCTGGAATGCAATTACTTCATGAAACTTCCAAAAATAACCAGAATCGAAAAGATATCGCCATGTTTATCGATAGCGTTATGTCCATACACCAAACATCATTAACACGATTGTTTGGAGAATATATTGATACTAAGAAGGTAAGAAAACACATTTTAAGGATAGGTGGATCAAATTTTTTATATGTAGACCTCGCTGTTAAATTTTGGATTGAATCACCGCACAGCAAATTGTCAGATATTCCTCAATCTCTTAATGAGTTTTATGCTATGAATTTAGATCGTGTTTTTGGCGATAATGAACACTTGTATGGCCTTGCCAGAAATGTGTTCGAGGTGTTATGCATTTCATATCAGGGATTAGAACTGGAGGAATTAGAAGCTATTTTAAATGTAACAGCATATCCATATGAACTGAGAAATCTTCTTGGAAACCAAATTGCGCATTTCGTCACACACAAACATTACATAAGAATATATCACAAAGCCATTTGTGATTATCTTACTAATAACGGTTCTGCCTATCATAAGTATCATATTTCTATCTCTAACGGCCACACACTCTTTGCAAATTATCTTTTAAGGGAATACAACAATAGTATTGAAAACATTCTTGATCTGTTCATTCACGTCGCCGAGTCAAAAGATTCTGATCTCCTACATTCTCTCCAACATAGCAATTATTTTCTGAGAATGAATTTGTCTTCGATCAAACATCTTCATCAAATGGCCAAAACTAGAAATTCCTTTCTGGGTACCAAATTACTAATCAGAGCTCTTGGGCGACAACATATCGATAGCTTAACATCCGCCAACGTTACAGCTACTTTTCTCGCGGCGGCATTTGGAAATTCGGAAACTCTTCGAGCGTTGATTGACGAGAACGGAAACTATTCGTTCAGAGTAGCAAATCCTCCAAACAAAGGGGGATTAGAAGACGCGGTCAATCACTGTAAATATAAAACATTGTGGGGATATGGTTTACTAGATATCGCATCTCAAAATGGACATACAGAGGTAATTAATTTGTTATTGGCTAAAAATCAGACATTGCTTTATTCTAAAAATGGACTAGGTCTTACTGCTGTTCATTTAGCTGCCGAACATGGCCATGTACATATTTTAGATACGTTTTTGGAAAAAGATAATACTCAAGCCGATCACCATTCGCTTTATTTGGCATCTAAGAATGGTCATCTTTTATCTGTTAAAACCCTGTTAAGACACGGTGTTAAGGATTCGTGTGTTTGCTGTGGAGATAAATTACATTGGATAAGTAATAACACGAAAAGAATGCAGTGGCATCCGTGTTATAATACAAGTGATGGGATTCAATGTGTAACATATATAGAGGATGAAAATGCTACGTTTGTTCTAAATGACGATTTGCGATTAGTGAAATGTACAACCGCATTAGAAATTGCCTTGCAAAATGGCTACAACAAAATCGCATCTCATCTACTTTTACAAATTCCAAATGCCCTCTCTTGTCGGGAGTATGGGGGGAGGACTGCATTTCTTACAGCAGTTAAATATAATCAATCCGATGTAGTCGATATCATGCTAAAGAAAGGAGCAAATGTTACCGACAAATGTGAACGGGCATTTAATGTAACCGTAAGATATTCCTTGAGTTTTTTCAGTGTCAATGAGATAATCGCGTTAGAGAATGATATGTGTCCACTAGGGACAACAGTAGAACATTTCGTCGCAACGAGTGGTAATAAAGATATAGCTGAGCGTTTGCGTAATAAAGGTATCTATTTGAATTGGAGAGTCCAAGATGAATCGGGTAATACGCCATTACATTATGCAGCTTGTAATAATGAGTGGGAAATGCTTATCTATATGATAAATACTGGGAATGGCGATATATATCTGGAAGCGAAAAACGGATCGCTGCCGATACATTCTGCCGTTCTTTGTAATGCGATTATGTCGTATGCTGCTCTTCAACAATATCATGTAAGATCAAACAGAATACTGATAGACAATGAAGGCAGAGGTTTGTTTCATTACCTCGTATCAGGTTCGGAGCATTCAAAGGATGTAAATGCTATGATATACATGTTAACTTCAGATAAGTATAAGTTAAATACATCCACTACAGACAAACATTCGAATAATTTTCTCCATTATGCTGCAGATATAGGAAATCATTACATTATAACTGTATTCTGTGTCGTGCACAATGCGTCACGTTTACTGGTCGCGGAAAATAACGTAAATAAGACTGTGATAGATATCGCGTTTGATAAGTTACCGCAACAACAAAACGTTAGACTTTGCTTTAATTGTTTGTTTGGTGATCAAAATTTTCAACAGGAAAATATGAGTAAGGAGGAAAGAGTAATCAATCAAATATTTCAAATTATGTCGGAACATTCCTATATCCAAAAAGTTGTTGACTTCTCAAAGTATCATAGACTTGCTGTTCTCAAAGGTAACACATTAGTTCGTCATATTGTTACTCTGAACCAGCCGAAACCTTTGATTTTACCAATGGATACAGACCTGATAACCGAATTCTTTTTGATAGAACAACCCCCCGTGGGCATGATAGCTCTACTCTCAGATTTCTTTTTTGACTTTTGTAACAAATCTCTTGAGAAAAGTCTAATTCATAGAGTGATAAGGAATGACAACAACAAATACTGGATTTATTTTTCTGATACAGAGGAGATGTTTAATGTTCTAAAATCCAAAACTATGAGGTTTTGGGATACATGTTACGACAGAGATGGTTACAATATACTTCATCATGCAGTTATGGGTGGTAACTATGAGACAGTGAAATTCTTGCTTAGTAATGGTCTGACGCTTAGTGGACCTCCTTTATCTAAAGTTACTGATCTGATTTCCCTTGGTGTGACACATGCAGATATATATGAATATGGTCACTTAGAATCACGTCCTTGGATGGTATATGAGAAACTTTCTAACATTAAAACGAAATATGTACTCGGCGTAATACACCGTGAAAAAAATTGGTATTGGTCTGTGAAGAACTTTGATGCCACAAATACTTACATACTATCTCAAATGATGAAATCAAAGAAAGTAAAATTTGCACACTTATGTATGGCAAATTCTAAAAGGTTAAGTTTGGTGCACTGGGCTGCTATCAAAGGCCAATTGTCTCTTCTAAAAACTATGCATAATGCTTTTGGACAGCGCGTTCTGCAATGTACAAATTTCTATCAATTTACTCCTTTGTATTTTGCTAAAATTTTCAATCATTCTGATGTCGTGAAAGTTTTAAAAAGTAAATGTCCGGTTGAAATTCTTCCCCAGGAAATGGCAGAATTATTATTCTTACAAAGTTTCGCGGCAAGTAATGTAACCGAACTAATTAATATTCCAATTTATGTTCATTTTATTGTAAGGCTAATTCATCCCTATTTATATCAACTTAAAACAACGAACAGTTTTATGTTCTACCGAAGTCTAGCTCGTATGTGTTTTGATCTCAGTGGAATTATACCTGAACTTTCTGCTATGTTGCAGGCTTTTCAATATATACCAAATGATTTGAACGATATCCTATCAAAATATTCAAATGAAACACTTGATAAAGTAAACTTAACAAGGGATGTTGTAGATGACAAATCAACTCTACGTGAAATTTTAAAAAATATAACTGATCAGACAATCAAATATAATCGAATGATTGCAAGGCATTGTAATCTGATGGTTATGCTGTTGAGATATACAGATTTTGTTTTAGTTAGAATAAAGGCAAGTACGCTTTTCATAGATGCAATATACGGAACGATACGTATAAATCATCAATTGTTGAGTCATTTTCAATCTTCAGTTATACAGAAAGTGCCAATATCAGCATTCCATTTCCATAGAATTACTGATGTAGATAGAAACTACACGAGACATATGACTTTGCACGCTATAAAGGATTTTTATGCTTTTAGGAGAAAGTTTTTCAGTGATATGGGAACTAAATATTTCCCATCTAAATTCGACGTTTCAGAAGCTAGATTTTATACCTTAGATAATATTATCCGTCAAAAACAGTCTGTGTACGATATTTTAATAGCGATGAAAAATTTCAACAAGTCTTTAGCCAAACTCTTTGACAAGACGGAACAATCAATATCTCCATTAGATAAGTATTGAAGCAATATCAACGGGGTTAACGAATTACAAACAACACCACATAATAGGTTCAAATGATCATATAACACGTTGATATAGGCACGTACAAATTTTGCAATTTCATCACTTTTTGTGTTTTTAACCTTTAACACATACCGTTATGTCAATGAATGGACATACAAAACGAGACAAAATATTGGATTTTTTTATCGTTGTACCTTGAAAAAAATCATTATCTCTTTTTGAACTGTACAGTCCTGAATATGTAGTGGTGATCTAATTATGAAACCTCTTGCAGTTTGTAATTGGGCCTAGTATATGTCACAAAACACAAGAAGAGGTTTCATGCCGAGAGTTGATATATTTTTTGCGGTTTATATTTTTGTGGTGTATAAACAGTATGTGCCAAATCGTTTTTATTTACCAGTTATACTACATATAGAGTACCTTGCGTTTATCATAATCAAGGGGCACAGACAAAATCATTCTATCAGTTGCAGAGTGTATCTGTTCTTTTAAACGTACCTGCAGTGTTAATTTAGATGGGAAAAGATAAATTTGATGGCTTTGATAATTATTCAATCAAACTATATTTTTTCCAGTTCCATCCGATTATACTCCAAACTGAACATGTTTTATGTAAATTATAGCATAATGTAAAGCTGTTGGTTGTTGTCATTTCTTTTCATCTCCATGTTTCAATTTTGTTGAAGCTATAATCACACACTGCATATCGGTCTGTTCATGTTGAATTTACCAAATTCCTTAATGACCTGTGATGGTTAATGCCCAATAATATATTCCATTATTTGAATGCAAGAACCTGCTTCTCTAGTTAACAAATTTGTCTTCTTTAAATTGATGGATGTATCCAGATATATATATATATATATATACTGTAGTTCATTCTATTTATCTACAAAGATATGCTATTTACTTGCGTGTCTTTTGTAAGTCAAAGACTCCGGCATGTTTTGCTCGTCATATACATCACCTAACTATTTACGCAATAATTCTTTGGCATGATAAATGACTATAGAATCCGTTTCGTTTCATATTTTCCTATCTCCAAAGAAATTTTATTCAAAGAAACCTCTTTAGTCTATTTTTGTGTCATTTGACCTCTTAGAATTATTTAAAAAAAAAAAAAAAAATGAGTTCTAATCAGACTCGTCAATGAGCCTAAGAAACTTCAGCGTTGAAACCTATGATACTACTAGGAAAATTCAAATTGGTCGAAGAAGTGTAATAAGATCTTGATAAGGAGGTACATTAAACTGATTATTCAGTGATGGAGATCTTTCATCGTACACATATGTATGCCCGCAACCTGTTTTAATCTAAATTTTATTCGAACTTTGTAATATTTTGTTTGTATTTGTCAACGATGTGCAAAATATAAAGTTACCTTATAAAAAAAATTACACTCAACTTTATGTATGTGTCTGCCTAATCACCGCAACACATATCAGTGTTGAACATTAACATAACTACTCAATACCTATCAAAAGAGATATTGAACTACATGTATAAAAGATATATTTTTTCATAAAAATCAGTTCTGTGATATTCATTATATATATGTTGTTACTCACTTGTCAATAAAGCGTAATGACATGTAAATTTCAAGACTTGTATTGTTTTTTTTTTAATTCTGCCTGATTAACAGCTTTCTTTTTGTTTTCTTTATTTTTCTCAATCATCTTTTCACCGATGTTACATATCTACATTGATTATATATCTGGTCTGTTGTGTTATACCATAGAGCCATGTCATCATTGAGACTCGTATGCTTACGCACTATTGTTACGTCATAAATAAGTCTTGTTTTTAATAAGTCACATAACTCTCGTAAATTTTCGTAAATATGGGTTAAACTTTAGATACATCCTTACATCCGTGAACAGCATCTGCATGATTTTATAAATAACTTTGATATAATAACATCTTTCACATAATCTCAAATATCGAAAAGGAACAAACTTACATTTTCACCGAGATACTAATGAAAGACATTTGTATCATTTATAGACAAACTCTACCCCTAAATGACTTATTTTGTGGAGGTGATCGGACATTATTAAATTTACCCTAAATATATGATACAAAAACAATATACATTGGTGTGTTTCCACGAACTTCAGTGCACTTGCGCTTTGATATTGAAAAAAAATAAGATAAGATAAACTGAATGTTCTGTAATGTTGTTGAATTGTGTTTAGGTTGTGATAGTGATGCTAAGGGCCTAAAGTTTGAAGTCTAAGTGGCGACTGTGGTAACTCAAAAGTAATCAAAAGTCAAAATCTTCATTGAATACACTAGCTCAACAATGCAATGAATTTCGTAATTATTAATATTAATACGATTATTCTCAAGAACCCACTTGCTTGAAACATTAAATATTATTAAGAAACTTCACAATTGATGTACAAAGGTTACATGAAATGTGCGAAATATAAATTCCTAGAATTGTTGATAAAAGTAAAATGTGGTTCAGTTTTGTCAGATTACGTGGATATTGAGAAATAAGAAACATTATAATCTTGCGAGAGATAAAAAGTATCCATTTGATGGGTGATATACGTGAAGTATCTTAATTTATTCATCAAAAACATATTTGTTTTTAATATATTGCTATTAAAACGAGATAAGTTTCTTTATTCCATTTAGATAGATTTCAACATGTTACCTATTAATATACAGAACAAAGCTTAAATTACATCATAATAAAGAAACTTGTCATCTTCTTGTCAAAGCTAGCGAAGCCAATAATCACTATCCTTTCCCGGAGAGCAATATTTATCATTCCTTGTTAAGGAATATTTGTTAATAGCCATCTCTAATATATCAAATTTCGAATTCTGTTAAAACTCTCCTATTATTATACACCTCGGATATTTGTTAATAGCCATCCCTGCTGTTTTACATCTTGTTGATGCAACCCTATTATTATACGTCTCTGACCCTCATTAAAACGATATTCAAACCATTCACATTACATTTTCAGATTATAAAAATAACGCCTTTGAAGAGTTATTTTTAAATTATTTGTGTGTCTTTTGGATAATCGTAAACATTAAGTATATGGATTGTATCCTCGACTAGAATCATAGCTGATGTAATTGCCACTTATCAATTTCCTGAAATGCCGATTGTAGAACGTATGTTAAATTCACGTGAAATAATCTATATATTTATATCTTTGTAATTCTATAGATGATTACTAAAATTTAATATATTTCCGTTCCGTCCACCTTCATAGTGTGGATGAATTAAAGAATGCCGCAACGAAATTATATGCTATTATATCATAATGTTTAATTAAACATTAGATAATATCAATTTTATAAATACATGAAGAACAAAACAGCTGCATCATGCAATTAAATTCTTTCATTGGCGCGAATATCTTAATATTTTCCCCATTTTTTGTTACAATACATAGACAAGACGATACAAATATCCCTCCACATGTATTTCTATTGGCGCCGGTATATCAAACTCTAAATTTGTATTAAAGGGCTCTATGTCTTTTGTCCTTTGTTTGTGATATATAATTTTGCATTTGGATGTAAATTTCCTGCCAATATATACCGTCTCGCAGTTGCCTCCTTGAAAAGCCTGATATAGGTTCCCAATGTTTTAATTTCTTTTTATCAAGTTTCGATATATCAATATTAACATCTTATTATTGACATTCGATCTTTTACCGATTTACAATTCCAAATTATTACTTATATTATGCCAATCAATATGCAAAGTCAGCGACTATGTTGTTCTTATGTGCACCCAGCCCCAATTGCTCATTGATTAGTTAGAGTTCCATTTGTAGACATATAATGCTATTGGTATTTTAGTGTTGTTGTATTTCATGATCAAGGCCTATTTTATTCATTTGCATGTAAAAATGATTTAACTTAGATGTGTTTACAACTTATGCATTAATGAAGTTACTTGATAGAATTAATTTATCTAGATATACACCCATTTTTTGGTCTGGCATAAGTTTAAGTGGATGAAGCCTATGTTATATGTCTTTTCACAAGCTCGAAAATGATACCTTTTATACGATGTAATACACATTGAGATTACAGAAATCATATGATTAATACATGCTAATGAAATCGATCCTTGAGTAATTGCCTAACGCAAATCGAGAAAATAACACCCCTTTCCTGACACGATAATGACATAAGATATAACCATTTGAAATTACATAAAGTGACACAGGATATGAAGTTCTGTATAGGTGTCATCTTGAAACATGACACAAGGCTTCGGATTATCGAGCTGATGGTCAATAGAACAATTGTGTTACCTTACATATCTATATTAATTCAGTGTCAATGAACATGTCTTTGATTTATAGTCGATCCAAGACTAAATTAATGCTTCAGTTTCAGAAGCATCTCCCTCCAGGCCTATAGGTGAGTACATACACCAATCTTACAATAAACATACATTTGGATAGTGTGGCAGGTGAACGAAGGACGTATGGTTGACCACACACACGATTCTTCCAATAAACATACATTTGGATACTGTGGCAGGTGAACGAAGGACGTATGGTTGACCACACACACGATTCTTCCAATAAACATACATTTTGATACTGTGGCAGGTGAACGAAGAACGTATGGTTGACCACACACACGATTCTTCCAATAAACATACATTTTGATACTGTGGCAGGTGAACGAAGAACGTATGGTTGACCACACACACGATTCTTACAATAACCATGCATTTTGATACTGTGGCAGGTGAACGAAGAACGTATGGTTGACCACACACACGATTCTTACAATAACCATGCATTTTGATACTGTGGCAGGTGAACGAAGGAGCTAGTTTCATCGTGATGTCTGACTTGATACATCCACACATTTTGCCTTTAGTTTAGCGTTCGCCCTATTGACGAAGTTATCTGCTTATCGAGACACACCTGAGTATTTAAGATGGTAGACAATCCTCTCTGTTTGATTAACACACACCATGTCAGCATAATGTGGACGTATGAGGATGTGTCTCGCTGGATGTTTTGGGCGATATATTTCAGGCCAGTTGCGCTATGAAGTCGGTTGCAGTTCCATACTATCACAAGAAGGCTTGCACAAACATATAGCAGGACTGAAAAAACACGATGCTCTCCGTTAAGCTTCAGTTGCCGTCGTTTTTCATTCAATAATAGTTTACAGATAAGCTTGTATGATTTCATATTTTTATCTAAATGTCTCTTTCATCATAAACATAACAAAATGCATTTCACAATAACTTTATTTCCAGATTTGTACACCTATATCTAATGATAACAAACTTAAACACAACGTTTAACACAGAATTAATCAACTGTTTATTATATAACAAATAATTGATCTAATGAGTATTTATATAGTAATACTCTATGTAAATGACCGTTGCGACCAATCAACAATTGATATCAGTACATCATGGCTTAAAAAAAGAAAATACCAACATGTCAACATAATCATAATCCAAACTCAAATAACTCCAATTATATAAACGCAGTGGAACATATCTATAACAGGGGAAAAGTTTACATGGAGACTCCTGAAAAAATGTATACAACAACAGATTAACAAACTAACGAACATCAAACACAAAGAAATAGAATTGTCCTACATGATATCACTATGACGACCGTGAAACATCCCTTTAGTTTACATAAACTTGCATATTTAGAAACCATATGTTACGAGCTTGTCCGTCAGTTGACAACTTCTTGCAAGGAAATCGTGATAATGAGAACAGGTTCTTGAATATCGAATCAGCTGCGACATGTAAACACTATAGGTTGGGAATGCAGGGTTGGTGCTATCCAGGAATGAATTATTCGCCATAGGGAAATTCTCACTAAATATAGATTTTCTAACCACGTGGTGATATTTTACAAAGTTACCAGCTGATAATAAAGATATTATCTTAAGCCCATGGCCAGCCTGTTTTTATTTTTTCGGAAAATACCGTTCTACCCTTCGAAATATGTTAAATCGTTCCCCGCTTCCTTGCTCGTTGCTAGTGTCATACATACACAAGATGAATCTGCAATAAATGTTTTTAATTAGAGGTAATTTCAGCTCCAAGAACTTATAACTGTGTTGTATACTCCTTACAAAATATATCCATGTGCTGTAACGAGGTTAGGAAATCACCAAATGAAGGCATAATTCAAATAGAAGTAACGAATTATATACAACCTGGACGACATACAGGTTCGAAACTCAGCTGAGGTGTTTTTGTTTGTTTGTTTTTTGTTTGTGTTTTTTCGTTATTCTTTCTTTTCATATGAATCTGGTACATAAATCATGTACCAAAAGCGTTTTTCGTACAAAAATCGTTTTTCCATTTTTCTTTTTTTTTGTTGTAAAATATTCCACTCCACCAACTGTATCGTGCGTCATAGAACCACAATTTTGAGTTTCGTAAAGAAAACTATCATTTGCATTTCGGAAACACTGTGACATTTTACAAACAATGTTTCATAAATATTAAATACCGGTAACTCATGTATTAATCCGATGTTAATGACTGTAGCGACTTAATAACAGCTAATCTGAATACATATGATTAAGCTAGATGGTCAGACCGCTCGGAGACTTTGCTTACCACAATATACATCATCTATTCTCTAAGTCATGTCTTACCTGGTTCCTTCCATCGCAATATGGGCTGTCTGTGATGTTTTGACGTTTTAACGTTAGTCAGTATTGCAAAGCTTCTAAACAATCATGTATACAAGATTAAATCTCTAATTTAGTATCTTTAATTCACCTTTTTTCATCTGTCTCTTTTTTCATATTCTTTTTAATACAAAATCAGAAATAAGAACTTTTTAGTTTCGCAATAAACTTATAGCGTCATCTGCTTCCTGACGACTTACGGAAAGAAGATGACAGCATCATAGCAAATTAGTGAATCGGCCATTTTTTTATAGATCAGAGTTTCAATTCATAGATATTATAAATTTGATTCATAAATCTTACGAATGATATTCATGGGATGTTTATAAATGATAATGTTAGAATATTACAGAATAAATTCAGCGAAATGCAGTATAGTCTGGAAGAGGTGTCTGGTTACTACTCCATAATTCGAAATTCAGCTGGGACATTATTTATACACACACATATATATATATTCTTCACCCTGACCACCGTGTCATGTCACAGGCCCTAAATAATATATAGTTAAATTACAAACACTTATCATTGGTTGACATTGAAATGACAATAGCAATAACAACAAAAAGGAATAAAATATTAACTATGTTGAAGAAAAAAGAAGGATAACATTGGTACCCACCGCATGTGTGCAGACATACAGACTACACAAACACACGGACCGTCAGACAGAAATTCCTTACTAACATGCTTTATATACATACTGAAAACTAAGTTGTCTTACCATATCAGGCCCCACTTGTATAAAACATCTCAACTTGAGATTCCCTCAAGTCGAGATTTTCCTCTGCTGATATCTTCTCAAAAACGGCTTGTATAAAATTTTCTCAAGGAACAGGAGGAAGTCCTCGGCTAGGATGTCCTGAAATTCCTTGAGGAATTTTCATACAAGATATTTTCAAGGAGATATTAGCTGAGGAAAATCTGGGCTTAAGGAAATCTGAAATTGAGATATTTTATACAAGTGGGGCCTGGGAAGATGTCTTATTCCCCTACTGTTGGGGGCTACAACAGGGCTACAATTTGACCTGTTTAATATTTGCCCTGAAATTTTAATACATTTAAATTTTCAGTTTAAAATGCAGCATTAACTCCATGCGTTTGCTGATTTCGATGTCATTGTTCAGAAGATTGATACTATATTTTCGATATTTTGTTTGAAACCTATTTCGATTTGCTATAAAAAAACAAATTCAAAGATTTGAATCAAAGATAAATATAGTGGATATTGTCACCATACTGATTTTGCAAAAAAAATATAATATCCATGATAGGCATGGTTGTCGTGTTAAAAAATGTAATATCCATGATAGGCATGGTTGTCGTGTTAAAAAATGTAATATGTACATTCAGCTCATTGATTTTAATCAGAGATATTTTACATCTCCATATGCTTGCAAAAGTTTTATAAGATACCTTTGGTTTAAGGGTAATAACCGTTGTAGATGCATATCAGGCTGTCAGGAAAAATACAAATTTCAATTTTATCGTGCTAGGTGCGAGAAATAATTTGTTTTCCTTGACAGATTATCCATTTTTTCTTTCGAACAATTAAAACATCTAATGAAATAATATCAAAGTTATTCACTTAACATGAAATTGATAAAATACAATCAATGTGCGAGGGAATTTAATGATAATATTTAAGTATCAAATGAGCATCTGAGTAAAAACATAACTGATTCCCTTCAGGATGTTATTTCACTGTTTTGAGAGAGAAATTTCATTTGTTTAACGAGTTTGGGTTGTAGAAGAGCGCAGGCAAAAGATAACCCTTTCAAAATCCCTTTTAACATCAGATTTGCGTTGAATAAGTAATCACATAAGACTTAGATTTCCCTTTGATGTTAATTAGTTTTTGAATTAGTCACATTATATAATCTTTTTTTTTTCAATTATCTGTCAATACCATTTTAGATAAAAAAGAATCGAGTTATTTCTTTGATACGTTTTTTTAAAGTAATTGACTCGTTAAACTATTTTTCTTAATACATTCTGCTACCACAGTTGTTCTACTCAAGCTATTTGTTCGGAAGTGCAGAGTATTTCGTCTCTGTTATGCAGAGTGATCTACTCAGGCTGGCAGGTTTCTATGGTTTCGTCAATAGTTTGTCTGAGAAAAAGATACCATGTTCTCACAATTTTATGACGTTGCTATCACAGACAAATGACGCTACTATAAATATATTCTGACAAGAGGAGATAATCATGTATTACAAAAAGACGGATTCTTTGATGTAATTCACTTAGATCTAGCTTTCTTATTACTTCCATGCTGCTTAGACTTCTGAAAACAACAAAATAACTTATCGCGAAAATCTTTTGATAAAGAACAACAAACAAACAAATTTATCGAGTAAAAAGTTAAAGATAATAAATTAATATATAACGTGAATTGATGAATATTTGTTTCAAGATCTAAATAAATGAGAAACACAATAACTGCCGAAGGCATCTCTGACACCAATACAATCAGTGCGAATGCCAAACTTATGATGTTGGCAAACCATATTTTTTTCGCAACAGTCGAAACATTTGCAATTTTCTTGTGATTTTTCCAAATCTTATGCAGTACTATAAAAAACCCAATATCAGATACAAATAACAACACCGTATGTAGGATTTGTTGCAAAACAACACAAAAAAGATATGACATATGCTTCAAATTTCGAAAGGAGTTTTCTTGAGGAATGTACGCTGTTTCTATCTCTTTGGATATATCCAGTTTCGACATGATATGAAACTTCTTTATTTTCGAAATAAAAATAATCTCCGGAATAAATGACACCGATGTAAGTAAGAGCGTTATTATCAGATATATGAAGGCTAATCCCAGCGATTTCCGGCCTGCATATGACCGCGCGATGAACGGGAATTTAATTACGAGGCATCTCTGTATTGTCATACCAAGAGCAACCCACACAGATAAAGAATGGAGCAATGGCGTGAAGATTTCAAACAAGAAGACAAAGACAATGCACCATTTGTAAGAAAGATAATCTTGGTATTGATAATTGGTAAGTATTCCCAGAAACATCGGCCATACTGTTAAAGCGGTAAAAATCTCACAAACACATATAGTGCAAATCATCAACTTCACGGCAGCGTTTGAGATAACCTTGAAAACTAAAATCAACAAGACAACGTTGGTAACGAAGACCAGGGCGCAGACTATCGGCACGAAATATCTGTACGTTGCATTAAGCCTTTCATTAGGAGCATACCATGTGACATTGAAGATGGCATCCTGTATTTGAACACTGTCGCATATACCTGTTTGGTTGCTGTGATTAGAAGAACAAGCAACAGAATTTATGTGATAGAACCATTCAGTGTGGCTTTCGTTATGTCTCTCTCCGACGTTTGCTGCGATTGTGTTGTAGCAACTTAGGAATGACTGATCGGTGAGATCCGGATAGAACGAAGAGCACATCCCTGCAATTGTTCCGAACTGCTTGAAACACGACATTATATTAATGTTCCATTTTGGAAACTGGCTGCAAAAGTCAAACAGAAACATTGCTAGTTGAACAAAGTCACATACAGTATCTTCATCGCTGAATTGTGCCTGAGCATCACTTTCAACCATCGAACATACATTATAACGTCTCCATGTCCAGTTCTGTTGACCGCTGCAGAGATCCTCTGCGGGATTCACACAACTTTTTAGTAACGCCATGGCTAAGGCAGTCTAGGTGTGTCGTGTGCTTGTGTGTATCTGTAACTGTGTGAAAACTAAAGGGTATTACATAGCACAGGAATCTGATCACGACTTTATCATCTGATTGACAAGTCAAATGACTAATCAAATACAGGTGAGGAAAAGCAAAATAGAAGTCCTTCAACTTCACAGGCATTGAAGTAAGACAGTCTGTTATTTGTTACGACAACCTTAATTAAGAGCAAGAAAATTTGAAAAAAAATATTCAATATGAGAAATACTTTGATTTGGGATTTTACGTCCTCGTAACAGCCAAGGTCACACGAAGAAAAGAGAACGTTCAGAAACATTTGATTTAACGCCTCGTGAATTACGTGGTTGTTACATTACTAAACCATTGTCTGATCGTAAGAGGAAATTTATTTTAGGATATGAAAACCTGATCTTTTATATTCTTTTTTTTTTTTTTTTTTAAAAACCTGTCCTCCTCAATGACTCACTTGATACTGCCTCACTTTTAGCCTTTAGTTGAGCGTTCGGCACTGTGTGAGAAAGCGTAACGTTCTATCGCCTGGCTGAAGTCGTTAGTAAGAGTGCCGCGGGGCGGAACAATATAAGTCCAATGCGAAAGAATTACCGTTTATTGTATCGAAAAGAATACAAATATAAACATGAAAATATAGAGAGAAAATTCACAAATCGAATATCATATGGATAATTGATTTTATTAAGAATAAGTTGTGCCTTTAAATATTTATTTTACACGTTTTGTCAGGATTTACGAATGACGCAAATTAGCCCAGCTATTTAGATCATGTATGTAGCATTAGAACGTGTGAACAAAAATTGAGTAAGGCCATATGACGTGATTTGCTGCCCGAGTATATCTGCGATGGCGTGGATCTTTCACACATTACTAATGACATTTTCTAAGGTGGTAATGAAACGCTATAATCGTCTCAGCAAAGTGTCAACTTTCTCCTGATACCTTTACAGTTGGTCTTTTTTTCCCTTCAGAGCCCTATCTAAGTTTTATTTTTTTCTCTCTATCTTTTAACATTAACGTCAAATATTTTTAGTCAACACGTGTCACTCTTTTCGAAGACATTCTGAACAACGAAAGATAAACTATCTGATATTTTTCCTCGACAATTAATACACTTTTCCGTGTTTGAATCATGTCAATATTTTATCACTTATCATTCACAGTCATTCATTTCTATTGTTTCCGAAGTCACCGTAAATGACAATTCCCAAGACTTGTATTTCACTGCCCGTAATCATGGAATCATGGTTTAAGCCCAATTTATTGTGTTCTAGATGCTAATCGAGAAACATTATTATACATTTTGAAATATAGCTATCTTCTCTTTCGTTTAAGAGTTATGATCATAAATGATGATTGAGTTAACAATCTGAGATTGAAACCATGGAAACGTATAATTATCATATACTAACATTGTGTTATTTGTTAACGATACTTTGGTGCTTTCTGAAAATTCAAAATTTGTCAATATGTTTTTAGTAGAATATAACATGGACCTGTCTCATCGACAAGGAATATATGTACCCTGGTCTAAGTGTTTGGCTGGTCTACACTATTGTTTATATACCTCGTGCCAGGGACAAACCTATGCTTGATTTTTTTCCCTCTCCCAAATATTCCTACCGTGAATACTGAACACTTGTACTATATTCATCGCGTACCATTCATAGTATATGAAATAGATTTCAAAATAGATGACGTAACCCATTTTTGACATAGATACACAATTAAAGAGGTAGAGTCAAAGAGCATTTGAGTCATAATGTTTTTCATAAGGAATCACTGATACAACCTTCTGCTACCATGGAGGTTAGGTAGGGGATCTTAACCAGAGGAAAAAGATGCGCAAGTCTGGTAAAACATGAGGCTTGCTGAGTTAGGGTTAGGGTTGAGATCTCACTAACAAAGATGTGAAATATTATGTTTAGGTTTGGGTAAGGGTTGAGATCTCACTAACAAGTGCGTGAAGTATTATGTTTAGGGTAAGGGTTGAGATCTCACTAACAAGTGCGTGAAGTATTATGTTTAGGGTAAGGGTTGAGATCTCACTAACACAGGTGTGAATTATTATGTTTAGGGTAAGGGTTGAGATCTCACTAACACAGGTGTGAATTATTATGTTTAGGGTAAGGGTTGTGATCTCACTAACACAGGTGTTAATTATTATGTTTAGGGTTAGGGTTGAGATCTCACTAACACAGGTGTGAATTATTATGTTTAGGGTAAGGGTTGAGATCTCACTAACACAGGTGTGAATTATTATGTTTAGGGTAAGGTGGAATTATTTGTTTAGGGTTAGGGTTGAGATCTCACTAACGCAGGTGTGAATTATTATGTTTAGGGTAAGGGTTGAGATCTCACAAACACAGGTGTGAATTATTATGTTTAGGGTAAGGGTTGAGATCTCACTAACTAACAGGTGTGAATTATTATGTTTAGGGTAATGTTTAACACAGGTGTGAATTATTATGTTTAAGGGTTGAGATCTCACTAACACAGGTGTGAATTATTATGTTTAGGGTAAGGGTTGAGATCTCACTAACACAGGTGTGAATTATTATGTTTAGGGTAAGGGTTGAGATCTCACTAACACAGGTGTGAATTATTATGTTTAGGGTAAGGGTTGAGATCTCACTAACACAGGTGTGAATTATTATGTTTAGGGTAAGGGTTGAGATCTCACTAGCACAGGTGTGAAATATTATGTTTAGGGTAAGGGTTGAGATCTCACTAACAAAGGTGTGAATTATTATGTTTAGGGTAAGGGTTGAGATCTCACTAACACAGGTGTGAATTATTATGTTTAGGGTAAGGGTTGAGATCTCACTAACACAGGTGTGAATTATTATGTTTAGGGTAAGGGTTGAGATCTCACTAACAAAGATGTGAATTATTATGTTTAGGGTAAGGGTTGAGATCTCACTAACACAGGTGTGAATTATTATGTTTAGGGTAAGGGTTGAGATCTCACTAACACAGGTGTGAATTATTATGTTTAAGGGTTGAGATCTCACTAACACAGGTGTGAATTATTATGTTTAGGGTAAGGGTTGAGATCTCACTAACACAGGTGTGAATTATTATGTTTAGGGTAAGGGTTGAGATCTCACTAACACAGGTGTGAATTATTATGTTTAGGGTAAGGGTTGAGATCTCACTAACACAGGTGTGAATTATTATGTTTAGGGTAAGGGTTGAGATCTCACTAACAAATGCGTGAAGTATTTTGTTTAGGGTTAGGGTTGAGATCTCATTAACAAAGATGTGAATTATTATGTTTAGGGTAAGGGTTGAGATCTCACTAACACAGGTGTGAATTATTATGTTTAGGGTAAGGGTTGAGATCTCACTAACACAGGTGTGAATTATTATGTTTAGGGTAAGGGTTGAGATCTCATTAACAAAGATGTGAATTATTATGTTTAGGGTAAGGGTTGAGATCTCACTAACACAGGTGTGAATTATTATGTTTAGGGTAAGGGTTGAGATCTCACTAACACAGGTGTGAATTATTATGTTTAGGGTAAGGGTTGAGATCTCACTAGCACAGGTGTGAATTATTATGTTTAGGGTAAGGGTTGAGATCTCATTAACAAAGATGTGAATTATTATGTTTAGGGTAAGGGTTGAGATCTCACTAACACAGGTGTGAATTATTATGTTTAGGGTAAGGGTTGAGATCTCACTAGCACAGGTGTGAATTATTATGTTTAGGGTAAGGGTTGAGATCTCATTAACAAAGATGTGAATTATTATGTTTAGGGTAAGGGTTGAGATCTCACTAACACAGGTGTGAATTATTATGTTTAGGGTAAGGGTTGAGATCTCACTAACGTAGGTGTGAATTGTTATGTTTAGGGTAAGGGTTGAGATCTCACTAACACAGGTGTAAATTATTATGTTTAGGGTTAGGGTTGAGATCTCACTAGCACAGGTGTGAATTATTATGTTTAGGGTAAGGGTTGAGATCTCACTAACAAAGGTGTCAATTATTACGTTTCTCTATTTTAATGCTGGCCTTCTAAGGTATGTGTTTGTGATGTCCAAGTTTCTCGCATCGTTCACATGACGTCATAGAGATGAGAAGGGAATTCTGGTTACCGAGATGAGTCAAATAATTCTCGCATTTGTACAAAGCGTGGATAGGCCTATCTAGGGTAAGAAGAAAAAAGATATCACTGTGGTTAAAAACTACAAATGGCGACAATATGAACTTATATTTGTTTATAATCAAATCAAAGTTTAATAATTGTACTGTAGATAAGTAATTGATTTAGGAATTTAAGTGACAATTTTTTTTATTGACAGTTTTCAGTGCAAACAGATATATTAATATAAGCTAACATAGAAAGTTTGACTCAGAGAAATGACCTCATTGTGATGGACAAAACACAAAACATAAGAGATTACTAATCTCGGTACAGCAACAAAAGTAATGACAGAAAAAAGTTGTAATATATATATATTCTTTTCAAATATATATATATAATTCTTTTCAAATATATATGTATATATATATATATGTTTCTTTTGTTAAACCGAGGCATATTTCTATATTTTCATTCTTTTCATAAGATTTCAGGGTTGTTTTTTTTATGTATATATCAAAGCTAATTATATCATAGAGTATAATTTAATCAACATATTGTAAGAGTTACCGACCTTGTGTTGTTACATTTCCCTTCAATTTGTTTGTTTCTCTTTTGTTTATTTTTAAGAACTTAGATAAAACTTTTGTGTGCTCGAGCGCGAGTTCTCATTTATTATTTTTTCATGATCAAATTGTGTTTAAATTGTTTGTGTCCTGAGTATTGAAAGGCTTTTGTATACATCAATATCTTCAGCGGAAATATCGTTACTAGACCGAAATAGAAGTAAAGAAACATCAAACTGCCCAGCCTCATTTCACATCGATTTCTATCTTCTATTTTGTACTCGGTCCATTTATATGAAATATTAGTCATTGCCTTAACAGTTGAGGAGTTAACGTATTTAGTATGGTTGTAATGATATACTAAATGATAAATCTATCACTCAACTCTTATTGCAACAACATGCCCTCAATGGAGGTTTTCCTAAATTCTGTTGCAGCCTTGGCTTTATAGATATTAAAGAGTTTTCTCACCCGGGTGTTGTTTGTGAGGTTGTAGTTTGTAGACATTGGGAGTCCAGGATGTCTGTCCTTTATGCCACGATTTTATTCATTCGATAGTGACATGGCCTAGATTATGCACACGTACCTGATATTCTTTTTAAAATGATCAGACATGGTAAATTTAAGATATATTTATTTATGTGGCTACTGCACTTCCAAATTTAGGTTTTGACATTACTGTCGATCACTTTGGATCTTTTTTTCAATCGTCTCCAACATTTCAAATTAGGGCCTTTTGGCATCACTGACGAGTCCTATTTGTATGATAAAGTTAATTCATTATCTGGTACACTTGTTCATTTATAAATTTCAATTGAAATGTTTCATCCATTTGTATGTTTTTTGTTCAAATAATGAATCATACCGCAACACGCGCCCTTTCCGGACTTGATGATGCTCTTGGTTCTTCCGCATGGTGATGCAAGGACTTAAAATTACAATATAGTTTTGATAATATTTCAGTGTTAACTTTATAGGTTTTTTTTTAAAATTAAATATCACTGATCCCAAATATGGTTTTGATACAATATTAGTAATCCATAATATGATTTAAATTCTAATGGGTTGTTAGAACACTATCAAAAACGGAAATTTGTCTTGATCGGATATGTCGATAGCAGGATAAATATTTCCGTGTGAGTCATCGCCATCTATCCAGTATGTATTTATTTTATGTGAACTTGTGTAATCCAAGATTTTTGAGTCGAGTTTCATAAATGTCATGAAATAATAATAATAATAATAAAAATATCAAATAATTCAGGAAAATACATAATGTCGCAGACTAAATGGGGAGGGGCAAAATGAAAGGGAGGCAACCAATTTAAAAAAACGCTTCATAAGCCTTGCGTTGATGTTAAATTTGCTACATTTGCAGCATGTCCCTTTCGCTATCAGTAAACGGACAAGGTCCTAACATAATATAAAACAATCATCGTTTAATATTGTCGTTGTCAAAAAAAAAAAAAAACAAAAACAAAAACAAAAACAAAAACAAAAAATGAAACTAGCCTAGCAACATATCAATAGATGATAATCCAAGCTGACATTAAATCCAACAAAATGAGCAGAACATTAAAAGGAGAATCCTCAAGGAGATCAGAACAGGTGTTTCAGAAGAATTAGCGTCTTCTGCTTCAATGACGACAACCGTTATATGAATGATTGTAAAGATAAGTAAATAGTGTCACGTTCCAAAAAAGAATTATGTATGAAACAACGGAAACAATTAAGGAGCGACCAGGTATATTTACTAGCATCGAACATGTCCAGCTTCATATCGCACAAAGAAATTAAATTTTTCTCAGTGAGGACATTTTTCAGTTACACATTTTGTATTTATAAAATTGTTGTATTATTATTGTGATTAAAAAGTGTAAAAAAGACATTCAAAATTGACCGGAAGAAATGGTAAACTGTAGATTCAGAAATGTTCTTAACTTAAAGTTACACTGTTCGTATTTTGATTAACTTTTTCAATACATTTGTTGTATGGACGTGATTATTCTAACATAGTATAACATTTTGTTTATATTTATTTTGTTTTTATAAGATGTTTTACATAATACATAATTACATGAAACACACTCTCAATCATGCATACATTTTCATACATTCATGCACACATACATGTAATGATTTTTTATCATCATCATCATCATCATCATCATCATCATCTGCATCACTCATATCATCGCCTGCATCAAATCCTATCATGATGACGATGATAATCATCATCATTCCCATCATCATCTATTTCATCATTATCACACATACATGCAATCCATTACATATCTGCCCATCCACACATCCATACACATTTACGTTCATAACAGACATGTAGACATGCACATCTAAAAAAACACAGCCTGAGAGAGAGAAAGAGAGAGAGAAAGCGAGAGAGGAAGAGACATAGAAATGGAGATAAAGAGTAATAAGTAAAATATATGTTAACATAGTATAACATACTAAAGATTATACATTTGTAGCATGACTGTAAGTTATTGAATGTGTTTAGCTGGGTTTTCCGCCCTGTCAACAGCGGCGAGTCCTACGCTCTGAACCCTACCTAAACAATGCATTGTTAGTAAAGGTTTGTTATAAACCTATGTTCACATTACAACGTGTACTGTGTTAAATGTTATTTTAAATGATATTAATAAAAATAATAATGAAAAAAGAAAAATCAACAATGAATTCCAATTCACTAGTTTGAAACAATGACCGGGACATTTAAGTTAACAAAGGACTCAATATATATATGTAAACACAATTGTCCCGCCAATAGGACACGTGATATTGTTCGTGAGGTGGCCACATATTGGCGGAACCATGTACAAAACGTCATTGTTTCGACACTGACACACACGGAAGGACAGGAAAAGCTGTTCTATCTGGAGGAAGGAATATGTAGATAAAAACCAAGGTCACTGTGTATAACAAAAATCAGCTTTTACCGATGCGGACATACACGTTACTCGTCTCCCGCGTATACATTATGCAATGAATAAAATTCACAGAAAAGTTTCCTTTCCTTGCGTTTAGCGTCACTAAGTGTGAGAAAGCAGCTTGATGTGACAAATTCTTTGTATGTATAATACAAACTTAAATCCTATTTGTTTGTATTTACGTTTAGAGAATTAGAACACTCTTTTTGTTTGTTATTTTTTATATTGGTTATTTGTTTGTTTGTTTATGGTAATATGCGGACAGACGTGTATAGGGAGATACCACACGAACAAAGGTACAAAATGTAAAGAATATACTTTTAATTTGTTTCATTATTATGTTAATAAAATATTATGTAGTGATTGGATTGTATTGATAAGATGTTGTCCATTAAATTTATACAGCTGTACAACGTATTGAATCATAGAATTGTTCAATTACTTCGTGTAGTAGGATTAAGACATGCCATTATCTTGTTCTATCCACATATCAAGATGAAGTTTTGCAAAAAAAACTTGTATATTAGGGTTAGGGTAATAGAAACAATTAATTAAATAACATCGTTTTAATATAAACAAAAATTTAATCTTGAAAATAATATCTAGTACTTATACAAGTGGAACTACGCTAAACAAAACGAAAATAAGAGCCTGTCAAAATAATCATAATTCAATCACTAATTCAAGAAAATTAGGGCAAAATATGAACAAAAGAAAGATTTGCTCAACGACAAATGCAAGGATAATAATTCCAGGTGTTCCGCAAGAGTAAACGTCTTCTGCTTCTTCGACGACACCGACCATGTAAACATTGATCAATCCAAGAAAGAAATGTCACGTTCTCAAATGAGAACGAAGTATACAACAACAGAACCAACAGGCAAACTAACGAGTCTTTACTGTCATTAAACTGGAAAGACTATTTGCTGTGATGTAAAACTTGTCTTACTGCAACTATACTATTGCTAATAAATTTGTTGAAATAGTGTTAAGCAAAATCGTTTATATATCTTTGTATATTATAACTATGACAGATACGCGTTGTTTTTACGAAATATTATTACTTAATTGTTCCGTTAATGTCTGTCTACAGAAACGTAAAATAACGTTCAAATCTATCGGCATAGACACGATACCGAGATCCCCACAATGCAACAGTCCATGATAAAGATGAAGTCGATTTTATTGATATAAATCACTTTATTGTGCCATAACGGAACCCACTCAACCCACTCCCCACCCCATTCATTTACATATAGATTAAAAGGTATAACACTTGTAAAAAATGGTGGCAGAGGTGGCAATATCAGGCAATCCATCGAGCGTGCGATCATTTTCTTGGAGCGACGCGTGTTTCGTTTTAGGTATAATCGTCTAGATATTCAAACACTCCCCAAAAGATAGAGACATTTCCACGTGACGTCAACTGTCCAGTGGATGTGCAGATTATGACTTGAAATTCTAGGTTCGGCATTTGATATTTGTTTCCGTCCAAGAGTATTTTAAAGTTTTTTCCCACATGAGGAAACTTTTTGGTGTGTATCATTTCTCTGGAGACAAACACGTTAGATAACTCTTTACGTCACATAAAGTGCCTTCCGTCTTTACAAAAACTTCACACTTGATTGTCTGCATTACAGGAACACGTGGTTGACCTATCAACGTATCTCACACGATAATACCTGAAGATATTTTACATATATGGGCGACAATGACATCATTGTTTCCGGTCGTTGTTAGCGCGTGATTTCTGTAGTCATGGTGACATAGTAATCACGTGTCACCAGTTCCTGATCGTAGATGGTATTCATTGCTGCTCGACGGATCTGAAGAATGGACGGGACTGAATCTAAATGAAAAAAAAAATACAACACTTTATTTTATATTCCAATAAACATTCTCTGGTGATATAAATATATTATATGTACTGTAGATCCTAACAGCAATAGAAATAATTATCGAAATCATTACGCATACATGTGCTCTTTTCCCACGATAATCGATGTTAACGAACATCATTCTTATTCAAAATGTTACATGACATTTGATTGGACAGTAAAAATAATGTGCGGTAGTATAATCACGATATACAGTAACCAAAATTTCTCATTTGCATATTAATATATAATATAATTATTAATATAAACAATGTCAAGAAGAATGACGTCATCTCTTAAGGACGATGAGGTCGCTTGACTTTGAACATTAAAGATGTCAACACAGTTAAACATTGTAGTAAAGCGACGATAAACAATTGATTTTTTTCCTTCTTAAAATACACATGAATGAGTAATTATAACGTGTTCTGAAATTTGTAGCTGTATGTTGTGATTACACTACCGCAAAAATGGACTTTTACCAGCGACATGTATCGGAATTAGTAAAAATGGGCACGGTAGATTAAAATATTAAATGTTTAAAAACACTATAAGCTTAAGAGCAATTGTGCTGGAGTATGTAGAATGTTACTGAGACTTTTAAAGATTCGTAATTTTGCAAAATAGGTGCTACAAAATCTCTTCTAAATTAACCGGTGCAAACCTTTTAAGGAGGGTGGGGGGTGGGGGGGTGGGGATAATTGAACAAGGAAATCGTTTTAAGGATGAAATAAACATAAAACATAAAAGTATTACATACACCAATGTCAACCCAATCGTAATGCCACAAAATAGAACCATATGATATACAGAAATCAGCAGGCATATTAACAGGAATAGGATATATAGAAAAGAACGTCATAACGAAACAAAAAAAAAAAAAAAAACAAACAAACAAAAACAATAATAAAAATACCGATAAGGGCCAAATAGCGGTACTACAAACTATCAGTGATTACAAATAGCGGTACTACAAACTATCAGTGATTACAGATAGCGGTACAAACTATCAGTGATTACAGATAGCGGTACTACAAACTATCAGTGATTACAGATAGCGGTACTACAAACTATCAGTGATTACAGATAGCGGTACTACAAACTATCAGTGATTACAGATAGCGGTACTACAAACTATCAGTGATTACAGATAGCGGTACTACAAACTATCAGTGATTACAGATAGCGGTACTACAAACTATCAGTGATTACAGATAGCGGTACTACAAACTATCAGTGATTACAAATAGCGGTACTACAAACTATCAGTGATTACAGATAGCGGTACTACAAACTATCAGTGATTACAGATAGCGGTACTACAAACTATCAGTGATTACAAACATACTCAATTTTGTGCAAATTCAATTTTTACCAGATTAGCTTGATGATGAACTTGCATATATATGATGATGCTACAGACATAAAACACAAAGGTTGTTTTAACGCAACTATATTTTAGCGCTATATCTTAAGTGTTAAAATCGCTAAAATTAGATCATCGCTGAAATTTGTTGTATACAGTGTCTTCATCAGTCTGTTTTTTTCTCAAAACTTTCAAAACAACTAAGCCTATCGCCAATCGATGTTTGATACGACAATATAATTTTATTTGCATGCCGTCATATATGAATACCAATACATAGAGATACACAAGATCATACAAGAGTTAAACAAGTGAATAACACCTTATTATAACCGAGAGTTACATACAGACAAGTAAAACAATTAATCAAACTGCATCATACAGCTGTTTCGGCGTCCATTTTGGATTTGTCAGTAATATTATACATACTTTTGAAACGTAGGATACGACTGATGAATGATTGGAAGAAAAGTCAAAATCTAGACGGGGACGTAGAGCGCCCCTATAATTATATAAATTTCGTACATTTTACATACAAGATAAATTCAGAAAAGCGTCAATCATCAATGTAGTTTCTGAACCATGAATGAATCTAAAAGTGACATGCAGGTTACGGCGAATCTTGGGGACTTAAAAATCCACCAGCAATGTCGTGAACTAGCCCGAACAGAGACGACTAAGAACTATCAGCCGAATGAAATTTACTTATACGGTGTGTGATACCTACATTCTTCCCACGCCTCTCCAGATCTTGCCGAGCTCCAATCTGAATTTTTTATTGGTAGCAGTGTAGAAATAAAAGTTACTGGCAAAATGCGTGAACTGAAACAAATACACACAGGCTCGCAGTAGATCAAGTCGGTACTCCTCGTCGGAATTGGCTCTAGGGCGAACATACGAATCCACAATGAGGTAGATACAAATTGGAAGACTCGCAACGACGAAATAAAAAGTTGTAAACACAAGCATCTTTGTCATTTTCGATACTGATTGTTGTCCTTTCCGCGCCATTCTGTTGCTTCCATCCGATCCAGTGGAGAGTCGTTTATTACATCTAAGTTTCTTTATCTGTTTTATGATAAGAATATTCAACACGATCATTATAATTCCAGGAATTATAACCAATACAACAAGATCGACATAGGTAAAAACGAACTCTTCAAATTCGAAAATCTCGGCTGTTAGAGAATTGCATTCACCATCCTTGATGCCGTTTGTGAAAAAGTAATGAAAATCCAAAGCAGCCAGACAACCACTGATTATACAAAGCGTAATTATGCTGTTTCTTCTTGTGACCAACTTCCTTACAGTGTTATAACGGTTGTCCAGCAAAACAGTTTTTACAAATCTGACACAGGTTACCTGGACTAAAATCCAAGATGACATATGCATGGAAAAATAGATCAAGAACAAAAGAAATTTGCAACTGAAACCAGAAACATCTCGAATTTCAACATCAAACGTGGCTCGTATCCACGATCGGACAAGTCCTACACAGAGAACTGTCATATCGACAAAGGCTAGCACAAACAACAGAGATAGTGTGGCGTTTTCGTAAAACTTTAAACGACGCAAAACATGCACATTCAAAATGTTACCGAATATTCCAACGAGAAAAATTATCGGCGAAAATATGGTCCACAGGCAATTGTCACTTGATCCACAAATACGGAATGTGTTTTCGGCAGGTTCGGCAGTTGTGCTTTTCATTACGGTCTGCAACACACTAGTTGTAGAGGTGGTAACGTTCAATTGTACCACAGCTGTTGACAAGACTGCTTGTGAAGTAGCCATGATGTTTGTAATCAAGCACGAAAGATATTTCGTTTTAATTGTCAGCCAATGTTAAAGGTAGTGAATTATGTTGTAGCACTCGCAACACGCGACCGACTGAGGAGCAGTAGACTTTGAATGTGAGGTGTTATAAGCTACAAATATATAAACAAGGAGAAGTTATCCTTATTGTAGTATAGGCTTAAATAACAGGATATAGCGTGAGTGTGTCCTCTTAACAGTATACAAACAGTATGATGAACGTGTACACGTAGCAGTGTGACATACAGAGTTAAGAGGTATTGAAATGACAGGGTATGATTATTGTGTATATAAGTGTTCATTGGTACCATATTAATGTTTATCTAACAATTCTGACTGGTAGTAGGTCAATAATATTATTTCACATTTTATCCAAAATAAAGATAATTTCGTATCTATTGAAATTGATAAACCATACCTTAGAATGGATATTGTAAACGTGTTTATACTAGATGTAATCTTGGTTACCGAGTTTTGCGCTGAAACATTTACGATAATTAATGTTTATGTATGTTGTGTATACAGAAACTACAGTGGCTTCGATATTGGGTTATTTTTGTGGTCATCACAATAAAATCCCACAATGGAACTTGTCGAGACATTAAGACAGAACATATTACATTTCACATGTAGAATTACTTGAACTGCATGCTTCAAGTCAGTATATTTTGTTGTTTCTTTTTATATCATTTAACGTCAACAGCTATTCGCCTTTCAGGACGTCCTCACGGTTAACGTGAGGCGAAATTGTCTGGTTTAATATTATTTAACGTCCTGTCAACAGCTAAGGTCGTTTAAGGAAGGCCTCTCGGTGTATGTGAGGCGAGTTGGTATGGTTTAATAGTGTTTAGGGTCTTATCAACAGCTTTGGTCATTCCAGGATGGCCTCTCACTGTATGTGAGACGAGTTGGTATAGTTTAATATTGTTTAGGGTCTTATCAACAGCTAAGGTCGTTTAAGGAAGGCCTCTCGGTGTATGGTAGGCGAGTAAGTATGGTTTAATAGTGTTTAGGGTCTTATCAACAGCTTTGGTCAATCCAGGACGGCCTCTCGGTGTATGTGAGGCGAGTTGGTATGGTTTAATATTGTTTAGGGTCCTGTCAACAACTAAGGTCGTTTAAGGAAGGCCTCTCGGTGTATGTGAGGCGAGTTGGTATAGTTTAATATTGTTTAGGGTCTTATCAACAGCTTTGGTGAATCCAGGACGGCCTCTCGGTGTATGTGAGGCGAGTTGGTATGCTATTATACACTGTATTATTTAACGTCCTATCAACAGCTATGGTGATTAAGAACGGCGTCCTTGTGTATATGAGTTGAGTACATGTGTTGATTGGGTGTGTTTACGATATGCTGTGTAGTATGTAGAAACAGCAACATGTATATCATGGTTATTCAGAATATATGTTCAATACTGTTGACAAATTGGATTTAGTTAAATCACATTTAGTGCAGTACCACTTTTCCACAAATTTTAGTGCAATAATTTCAGCGTGAAAGCGATTGTTTACTAAACTATGTACGTTAACAGTAATTTCTTTCTTTAAATAATTAACGATTTATAGGCCATGTCCGTCATATGTACCCACCAGAATCTAGAAAACGACCTGCACTCCTATATCGGCCTCCTACATCGGTCCTTTCCTACAACTACAACACTGGTATTATAATATATTTCAATTTCCCTCTTGTGAAATTTCTATTTCTTGATAGCAACATCCCTATGTATGGTGTTTACATGTTGCAATATTCAAGGACCTGTTCCAAATATCACGATTCTCGTGCAAGATGTCGCCAACTGACAGACAAATGAACAATTTCGGTTTTTGGTGAAATGCTGGAAAATCGTGAGAGATATTACGGTTATCATAATGATCTCACTGAGAATTAGTCTACGTCTTTGTGAGGTATGAAGCTGGACGTGTTTGAAGTCTGTTTATTTGCAGGTGAGTTTTGTTGTATGCCTTGTTCTCGTCATGAAACATTACTTACTTGGATGGAGCAATACTTATTACTTTTTTGGACTTAGTTGCCTTATTCTTGTTAAATATGGTTGTTGTTTTAGAGTAACCCAATATATGAGTCCTGCTGTGAGACAAGGTATCTAACACCACTCAAAGTATTAGAACACCAGGTAAATGCACATTGATTATCTAGACCTTAGGAGAAACTATTCCGTTTATCACTCAAACTTTGTGAAAAGCTACACTTTTTATTTTGAAACATGACTTTCTATCATTAGACTTAATTCAAGTGTCGGCTGCTAGAATTGCATCCAGATGCCAGAAATGTCGGCAATATCCTTTGGCTGTCCACTTGCTATTATTTACAAGAATTTTACATGGGTTTGGAGTTACCTGACAGAACAGAATATCAGAAATCATTCACGGAGGAGGACATTTTAACAAATGTCCCTGGAATTGTTAAACAATGGGAATTATCTTAGATATACAACATTTGCATGACAATAGAACACAAAATTAACCAAAAATATTTGCTGCTCAATATCGATTTCCTGTTTTGTTTCGACAATAAAAATTGATAACATACATTATAATATAGCGTATAATAAATACTAACATCAAATTTTATTTAGATTGTAAACGAGTGCAACGAACACAAAGGTCATGATTTTGTGGTTAAAGTGAGATGGCAGAGACCGGTACATAGCTTCCGGTGTACTCAGCACATGTAGAATCACGTGCTATCATTCTATTGTTTATCATCATAGATAACAGTATACAACATTTGTTCTTTAAAAGTCAAAGCAGTACAGTACAAGTATAATGGACATGTTATCCAACAGGGAAATCATTAAATCGGTCAAGGTTCATTTCTGTGGCTGTAACATAGCATTAACGGTGTATGTATGTTATATATATATATGATTCTGTTTGCCGCCATGATACTCCTGTCTCCGCTCGAGTTAATATGTTATGATGACTGAGTGTATTGATATGAGATAATGTTAATTCATTGTTTGGTTCTACCGATTCTAATACTATATTTGTATTAAAATTGTTATTCATTGTCATCATGACCACATAGGTAAATATTCTACAATTTCTTTCTGAAATACTTGCGATAATTAATTTTTCTGAATGTTGTTTATAAAGTAACCACGCACACACACACACCCACACCACCCACCCACACACACACACACACACACACACACGGGTGTGATGTTCGGTATAACATCTAGTGATTATGTTGTTGTAGACCTTGTTCTTATTTGAGAACGTGACATTATTTGATTGTTTTTTTCCCCAACGTTATGAGTAAATTTTTTTTATTCAAATAGCTATTTTTAAAATAAGTGCATGTCTTTCATGCTAATCGCAGCCATATTGTATCATTGAGGACAGTTTCTTTCTATGTAAAAGAAGCTTTTGAACCAAACGGCGGACATAGCAAAAATTGATTGTGAGTGCGTATTTCGAATCCGCTAGATAAAAATACGTTGTATCCATGATACTATGATAATAATATTGGTGTATATACATATATGAAGATATGTATCGAGTTTTACGCCTGCTGAAATGTGACTACTCGCAAAAATGATAAATGTGTAAAGTGATTTACAATATCTACTCATTGACCCGCATTCAATAATATATATATACGCTACATGGTTGCAGATTGTATAATTGTTTCCTTGCAGTTGCACCAAGTCCAACAATATGTATTTATGAAACAATATGCCCTGGTTGCAACAAAATTAAAATCAGAGGGTAATAACCAGAAACGGAACACACAAGCTAAATATGAAATCCCTACCTCTCAAGTTGCTATAGTTATGGGCAATGTTAATGTAGACAACAGACAGCACATAAACAATATGCCTGCGATCTTTCGATCCCATAAGAACAACCAGTTTAAATGGAAGGCAAATAATACCGAGACGTGGTTTAAAGTTTGTGCATATGTACAGTCGAACCTCTTTATCTCGAACTCGGCGGGAACATGAGAAAAAATCGAGATATCCGAGTATTCGATTCGAGTTGGAATGTTAGACAGGGACCGAAGAAATGCTTCGAATTAAACTGGGTCTTTGAATCATACAAGTTCGAGCTAAATAGGGTTAGAATATAACCTGTATTTAATGAAACTACAGACAATTAAATCGAAATCTTTGACAATTGATGTCATAACGCATATATCAAACGCATGCGCATTTGTTACTTGAAGTAAAAGGAATAAGCTAACGCGTGTCTCAGACTAAAGCATTCTTTGCCTTTGTTAGTGATACAAGAATCAGGATATTTCAGTATGACGGCACTACAAATGCATCCATAAGTGGCCTCATCATCTGTGGACACTGTTTTTATATGACGTCAACTGTCTTGAAGACGTAACATTTAAATCGTACAATCTTATTTACCATCCGCATTGCTGTTTTGTTTGTTGAAAAAAAAATTATTATGAGTTGTGATTCATTGATTCACGTAACACATGCATTCATGAAAACAACAAGAAGATACCAATGTCAGCATACAGTGATATTCCAATTAATAATCCAATAAGATATGCATACGTATAAACATCGTGTGTAGCATGTTAGACATGTATGGCTGATACAATCTCAGTAGAATTCTAACAAGTTAACTCCTCTGAGCAGAATTCATAGCAAGAATGAAAATGAAATTTCATGTGGTCGTTTCTGTACACGTGATTTTAAGTGTGACATGTACAGTTTTAATTTAGAGTCAGGTGTGTTATATAAAGTCCACGGAAGTCATATCATGTTCGGGTAAGCAATCCTTGATATTTTCTCGTAGCTAATGCACCATTTCTTAACATATATTTACCGTCGCAGATATCGACGCCACATATCTCCCATTCTACTTCCGGATCAAGGGTGAAACACCAGGGGGCTCCTCTCATACGATAAGGGTCTCTACAGGAAGAACCTGTCATGCTTCCATCCGGAAATGACGCAGCATCGAGGTCATGTGAGTGCGGGTATTGACTGCCCCATGCCTGACATGTCCTTCCGGATTTGTACATGATCTATGGCCTTGATGCTTGTGAGATCGTCCTTTCTCATAACATTCACTTTTAGTCAATTGAAAATAATATTGTGAATCTATTTCGACTGCTTATCAATATGATTCATCTATCGTATATTAGAAAGCATGTGTATAAATAGTGAAAGGGGGGGGGGGGGGGGTGGGGGGGGGGGGGGGGGTTCGTGGATATAGATAGCCCATGAATTAAACGAAAATGAATTTCCAATGACTTCACAGTAATCTGTCAATCATCTTCATATTTTGTTCAATTTTATCACCTTTTTTATTTCTTTCATCTACCGCCTGATTACATGAAACACTGTCAATAAGATTAAAACCACCAAAAAATATAGTAAATGATGCACACCTCAGACCCGATACAAGCTTGTAGGCCAAATATGATAAACAACAAAATAACTTTAATTAAATTTAGTATATAAGATATTGATCCGTTCCTCTTGGTATCAGCTTGTTTATCCATGTAATGTCACGTTCTCAAAAAAAAGTTCGAGTTGAAAAAAGAATTGACCTACAAGCATAAAACCAAGTACAAGATAGGCGAATGCTCTTTTTATGTTGACGACTACAACACTTCCACAAAATAATTGATATCTACATTTTACTCAGTGTTGTTGTTATCGGCCGACGCTTATCGTGGAAAACGAGTTACTGAATATAAATTCAGCCACAATACGAAAGCATAATAACATGGGGAAGCAGGTAAATTGCTATCCAGAAATGGACAATTCACAATTCAATAAAGAAGAGTTGGTTGTTTCTTCATCAGAAGTCCGTGACGTTTTTTCTTTCTTTTTTTTATTTCTTTTTATTGAAAAACAAGATACGAATATTATGAATTAGTAATTAGGTTAGGGTGTAGTCATGTAGAAGTTTGATAAAGAAATATAAGTTATTGTGAATTAGTAATCAGGTTAGGATGTAGTCATGTAGTAGTTTGATAAAGAAATTTTAATCAGTGTTAGTTAGTAATCAGGTTAGGATGTATGCATGTAGTAGTTTGATAAAGAAATCTTAGTTATTGTGAATTAGTAATCAGGTTAGGATGTATGCATGTAGTAGTTTGATAAAGAAATCTTAGTTATTGTTAGTTGGTAATCAGGTTAGGATGTAGTCATGTAGTAGTTTGATAAAGAAATTTCAATCAGTGTTAGTTAGTAATCACGTTAGGATGTGGTCATGCAGTAGTTTGATAAAGAAATTTCAATCAGTGTTAGTTAGTAATCACGTTAGGATGTAGTCATGCAGTAGTTTGATAAAGAAATTTCAATCAGTGTTAGTTATCAGTAATCACGTTAGGATGTGGTCATGCAGTAGTTTGATAAAGAAATTTCAATCAGTGTTAGTTAGTAATCACGTTAGGATGTGGTCATGCAGTAGTTTGATAAAGAAATCTTAGTTATTGTGAATTAGTAATCAGGTTAGGATGTATGCATGTAGTAGTTTGATAAAGAAATTTCAATCAGTGTTAGTTAGTAATGTTAGGAGTCATGCAGTAGTTTGATAATCAGAAATCTTAGTTAGGTAATGTTAGGATGTGGTCATGCAGTAGTTTGATAAAGAAATTTCAATCAGTGTTAGTTAGTAATCACGTTAGGAGTGTGCAGTAGTTTGATAAAGAAAAATCAGTGTTAGTTAGTTAGTAATCAGGTTAGGATGTGTGGTCATGCAGTAGTTTGATAAAGAAATTTCAATCAGTGTTAGTTAGTAATCACGTTAGGATGTGGTCATGCAGTAGTTTGATAAAGAAATTTCAATCAGTGTTAGTTAGTAATCACGTTAGGATGTGGTCATGCAGTAGTTTGATAAAGTCATGCAGTAGTTTGATAAAGAAATCAATCAGTGTTAGTTAGTAATCACGTTAGGATGTAGTCATGCAGTAGTTTGATAAAGAAATTTCAATCAGTGTTAGTTAGTAATCACGTTAGGATGTGGTCATGCAGTAGTTTGATAAAGAAATTTCAATCAGTGTTAGTTAGTAATCACGTTAGGATGTGGTCATGCAGTAGTTTGATAAAGAAATTAATCGTTAGGATGTGGTCATGCAGTAGTTTGATAAAGAAATTTCAATCAGTGTTAGTTAGTAATCACGTTAGGATGTGGTCATGCAGTAGTTTGATAAAGAAATTTCAATCAGTGTTAGTTAGTAATCACGTTAGGATGTGGTCATGCAGTAGTTTGATAAAGAAATTTCAATCAGTGTTAGTTAGTAATCACGTTAGGATGTGGTCACAGTGTAGTTAGTAATCACGCGATGAATGATTGTTTGATAAAGAAATTTCAATCAGTGTTAGTTAGTAATCACGTTAGGATGTGGTCATGCAGTAGTTTGATAAAGAAATTTCAATCAGTGTTAGTTAGTAATCACGTTAGGATGTGGTCATGCAGTAGTTTGATAAAGAAATTTCAATCAGTGTTAGTTAGTAATCACGTTAGGATGTGGTCATGCAGTAGTTTGATAAAGAAATTTCAATCAGTGTTAGTTAGTAATCACGTTAGGATGTGGTCATGCAGTAGTTTGATAAAGAAATTTCAATCAGTGTTAGTTAGTAATCACGTTAGGATGTGGTCATGCAGTAGTTTGATAAAGAAATTACATATTCTTAATAGGTTAAGGAGTACAGTGGTAGAATTTAGGGTTCAGTAAAATACTTGTTACAAATAAACGTCACAGTGATTACTTAATATCCGAACGTAATTTTAGCAATCAGACCGAACGTCTACATCACAAATATGAGCCTGTAATACATTAATAATAATAAGTGATAAACAAGAATGAAGGAAGTTTGATAACAACAAACAATGCTATTCTATCGGTGTCAAGAGATATCATCATACCACACATGTAAGTAGGGACACTTAGACATTCGTCAACAGAAGTACACGGTAGGAGACAAAATACCGGGGAATAAAGCCGGCCTTACACAGTCACTGAGTGTTTGTAGAGATAGCTGACCCCAACAGAACATGTGACTGTGATGATAAGCTTAAGTACTATAGACGTAAATATTATACCGTTTATATCCAGTAAGTCATCATCGTGATGAATTCGGTGATCATCGTGATGAATTCGGTGATTATCGTGATGGATTCAGTCATCATCGTGATGAATTCGGTGATGATCGTGATGAATTCGGTCATCATCGTGATGAATTCGGTGATGATCGTGATGAATTCGGTGATTATCGTGATGAATTCGGTGATGATCGCGATGAATTCAGTGATTATCGTGATGAATTCAGTGATCATCGTGAGGAATTCGGTGATCATCGTGAGGAATTCGGTGATCATCGTGATGAATTAATTGCGCTAAAATAGGTTTCCGCTAATTGTTGTTTCTCTGCATTGTTTATATAAGCAAGTATTACTGGTATGCTAATTTGCTAAAACGTGCCGCTAAATTAATTTCGTCAGAAGTATTTACAACATCACTACTATGCATTAGAATTTGTCATACTGTGCTCATTTTCATTTACGATGGTAGAAATTTTCGCTGTCATAGCAAAAGATTGAACTTTAATAAAAACAATAATTCATAATCTATTGTGGAGATAGGAAATCGCCAAACAATGTTTTAACCATATATTCTGTTCTGTAATACTTCATATTTCTGTACATCAATAGTGAGAAAAATGAATTCCTCAAAATTTTAAAAATTACTTATCCCGCGAAAATGAAGTTCAGCGAAAAAGTACTTTAAAAGGAAATCGAAAAGCCATGGTCAGAACCATAATACATTGATTACCCTTCACCTCATGTTCTTTTTAATTACTGTATTTAATTTCTCACAACAATAAGATCTATAGGAGTATCGTATCCATGGATAATTGAGTCATCATTCGACGCTTTACCGTGAAATATTCAATCATGTGACACAGATAATGGGCTAACTAGTCATTATGCGTTCAATCCATTGTGTCAATGATTTTAATATGTAGTATCATTAACCTTCCTTACTTTGGCAGACGTTCATTAACGCGGTCCAAATTGATAAAAAGAATAAAGAGGGACATTAAGAAGAAACAAAAAATATAAGGACTCGGTACAATCATGTCATAAGTGATGATTGAACTTTGCGGTCTTTATTTTTGTCTCAATCTTTGTTCTTTCGTTTTTATTTTCATTTTTCTCGAAGTGTCTATTTTCTTCTGTGTATCTTTAGCTTGGTGTAGAGCGTCCTTAATTCATTTTGTCGGTTTGTTTTTGTTTATTTGTTTGTGTGTTTGATTTTTCTGTCTGATCTATTTCGCTATTCTATGCTACATACAATAGTTAATAAAAGAGGTGAAAGCGTTAATGAAATTTGATTTCAATTATATTTTTCAAAAGAAAAAAAAACCCAAAAAACAAACAACGATTGTGTTGATAATTTTTGTTTTTGTTTTTAATATTGACTCCTGCTTGTTTTTCGCATGCGCAGATTTGTATCAACACCGATCCTTGAGTTTGTGTTACAAAATATAAGTACATTAAGCGCACTTAACTCATGTTTTCATACTTGATAGAATAAGCCACATTTCGTGTGGTTCTTCACAGGTCAAGTAGTGTAGGTTGAGGTAAACATGATCGTTCCGCTTAGGCGTTAGGACTTTGGTATGTATACACTCTAGGAATATATAAACTATATACTTAACTCTAACAGATTTTAATCTCTCTCTCTCTCTCTCTCTCTCTCTCTCTCTCTCTCTCTCTCTCTCTCTCTCTCTCTCTCTCTCTCTCTCTCTCTCTCTCTCTCTCTCTCTCTCTCTCTCTCTCTCTCTCTCTCTCTCTCTCTCTCTCTCTCTCTCTCTCTCTCTCTCTCTCTCTCTCTCTCTCTCTCTCTATCTCTCTCTCTTCTGATATAAATTGCATTATTATATTTCTGGATACATACCGACTTTCTTCCACTATCCGAGAAGTCTCTTCCACTGTCAGGGAAGTCTATTTGTGTTTGCTGAAAATTTCCCAAAAAGTCCCTGCCATGACCACCTATTCCACGAGGTTATATCTAACATGTTTATTTAAACCAATCTGAATTATATAAACTTGACATTCATACTACTGTGCCCTAGATCATGCATAATATCGACAGGATGCAAATTACAACAATTGATAAAAAGTTAAATAAACGAATTAAAGATTGAACCTTTCGTAATTACACATCTTCAAACAGATAAACTTTTTGCGTAGACAATAACGGAAATTCATTCATAAATATCATGAAATAAAGACACGGTTAACGTGTACTCACAAGAATACGGAACAGTGTACAAAACCTCAGTATACTGTACCGCATATGGCACGACCGCATTTATAGAAGCGATTAGGAGTGAGCACGTGCGGAACACTCTTTTAGGGAGCTTTATTCCCAGTGGATTTTGACGCCTGTTCAAAATTTGTTCCGTAAATGAATTTAAAAATCCGACAACCAGTCAAACATCTTGTCATTGGACAAAAGGATAGACAGTTTTGATGACTTACTTTTTGTTTACCCATTTCAATTTGTTTATGTGACTTTAGAAGACACCTAGTCACACATGTTGCTGTTCATGAATAGACAGTTCCCTTACTTACGATATTTTAGTGGCAATTTTACTCGTGTGACTTTAGAAGACACCTAGTCACACATGTTGCTGTTCATAGATAGATAATTTTGTGGTCTAAATTACTGCATTTAGACTGAATTTGGTTTTCCTTAATTATCGAATAAATAATTTTGTTTGCAAAACATTTATGTTTGTAATTTTTTATCCTGTTTAGAGAGAACAATCCACTCATTTCTCTGTCTGATTCACAGTGCCCCATGTGATGGTCCACTGATTTCTCTGTCTGATTCACAGTGCCCCATGTGATGGTCCACTGATTTCTCTGTCTGATTCACAGTGCCCCATGTGATGGTCCACTGATTTCTCTGTCTGATTCACAGTGCCCCAGGTGATGGTCCACTGATTTCAGTGCCCCATGTGATGGTCTGATTTCTCTTCACAGTGCCCCATGTGATGGTCCACTGATTTCTCTGTCTGATTCACAGTGCCCCAGGTGATGGTCCACTGATTTCTCTGTCTGATTCACAGTGCCCCATGTGATGGTCCACTGATTTCTCTGTCTGTCTGATTCACAGTGCCCCATGTGATGGTCCACTGATTTCTCTGTCTGATTCACAGTGCCCCATGTGATGGTCCACTGATTTCTCTGTCTGATTCACAGTGCCCCATGTGTGATGGTCCACTGATTTCTCTGTCTGATTCACAGTGCCCCATGTGATGGTCCACTGATTTCTCTGTCTGATTCACAGTGCCCCATGTGATGGTCCACTGATTTCTCTGTCTGATTCACAGTGCCCCAGGTGATGGTCCACTGATTTCACTGTCTGATTCACAGTGCCCCATGTGATGGTCTGATTCACAGTGCCCCAGGTGATGATCCACTGTTCCACGGTGCCAGGGCACAGTGAATCAGCTTAAAAAATTCAAACACTTGTATATTTTAAATGGTTAAAATTGGCATGTAATATTTTGCATGTGTAAACACTGACCATGGGTCATTATCATTTGCATTTAAAAGACAATCAATTCTGCCTTTTGATAAGGAGTAATATTTAAAAAAAAAACAATTTCCCCGATTCACTGTTCCCCGGTCTCCCCCTACACTATAAAGCAACAAAGCAACATTACTCGGCCAAGAAATAATGTATTTTACAATACCATTTTTGTTCGTTTTATGTGATGTGACACCTGTTATTGTTGTAAAGTTTCACCAAAGTCTGTGTAAATTAAGTATAGCTTTACCCGAAAAATTAGGAGGTGTAAATTTACACCACCTACAGCATTGTTGATCAAGGCTACACCTAAAACCCGCTTTACTTACACTGAATTCGTCGTTACATTACACAGTTCAGAAAATAGTGTCATTTTACACCAACTCTAATGTACAATGTTATACAACACAGTAATTGGTGTAAAATCTCACAAAATCTGGTGTTATTAGAGTGTAACTTTACACAGATGTTTTACAGTGTTCCGCAGAGAAAATAGAGGTACCATCTGGTAGACGAACTGAAGAACAGTGGTGATTAGTGCAGAATGCTGCTGCGATTTTTTTTTTCACCATCTATTGAGCCATCAGTATAGATCTGTACATGCTCAGGGAAACTCGCAATGCACTCCTGAATCGAGGATTGGTTCTCTGTCAACCCCACCGTAATTCTTCTTGAACGCGATAAGACATCAAAGACTCATGACCATTACTGTTAATAACGTGTACGGGAGCGTCCGAACTGTGTGTGAAATGTGGGTATATGTTACAGGAAAACAGGTAAGTGTTTGTTTATAATGCAAATAGAATAATAAATAAAAAATTAATTAAAAGTTTGTGTCATCAATGTAAACCCCCTTTCAGCTTTATCCTAACACCAATAGCCTGTCGAACAGACATTTCCAAGCACGACGAAAAAGTTATCGTCGGGTCTAAATGACTTATCTATTGATCAGAAGCTTTATCACCTCTCTTATTTATACGGCATATCGCAGATTAAGGAACTCTGTCCATATGTATCAATTAACATACTCATTTCAATTCATTCGAAGTGGCCCGGTTCAGCATATAAACATGTACTTGACACTGTTCTTAAATTATCAGAAATATAAAAATTACGAAATTTATTTAATAGGCCTGTTGCACCTCCATCTCTATATTTTTTTCTTGTGATTTCTCTGGAGTAATATCTAGGCCCTTAGCATCACTGACGAGTCCTAGAAGGACGAAACAGCTGTATGATGTAGCGTCACTGACGAGTCCTAGAAGGACGAAACAGCTGTATGATGTAGCATCACTGACGAGTCCTAGAAGGACGAAACAGCTGTATGATGTAGCATCATGACGAGCCCTAGAAGGACGAAACAGCTGCATGATGTTACATCACTGACGAGACCTAGAAGGACGAAACAACTGCATGATGTAACAACACTGACGAGTCTTAGAAGGACGAAACAGCTGTATGATATAAGATCACAGACGAGTCCTAGAAGGATGAAACATTTGATTGACAAGCTGAATTGACTATGCAGCACATATCTAAAATTTCAGGAATTCAGTCAAAAAGTTGCCAATTCACTGCAACATCTGATAATTTCGTCCATTACTAAATCGCTACCGTATCCGGAAGGACAAAATCATGAACATTTGCCCTGCCTGTTTCCCTACTGTAGTAAAATTTGAGGCAAATAGCAAAAGAGATGTACCTACACTATTGTTCACATTGGAATTTTATAGGAAGAATAATTAATCGCGTAGGTTCGGGTCTCCAGCTAGCATTCATTTGTGTTTGATGCTATATTAAATAGTTTGTGCTAACAAACAAAAAACAAAAACAAAATTCATATAATGCTGTTGTTTTTTCTCTTTTTTAAAAAATTATTCCAAAGTCCTTAACTATATTGTGTCTGATCAAATCTGATCTAATTTTACAATAGAATCTAAATGATGTTTTCATTAGTATGCAGTCTGTTAAAGCAGGCCACGTTGCCCTTAAATTAAAAAAAAATAAATGAAATAAAAGGAAAAACATCTACACAGAATAGTTAGAGAATAAGACAAGGTGTCCCGGAAGAGCAAATACAAATTAAAGACCAGGTGTTTCCGAAGAGCAAATACAAAATAAAGACCAGGTGTTCCGGAAGAGTAAATACAAACTAAAGACTGGGTGTTCTGGAAGAGCATATAATAACTGAAGACCAGGTGTTCCGGAAGAGCAAATAAAAACATCAAGACCAGGTGTTCCGGAAAAGCAAATACAAACTAAAGACCAGGTGTTCCGGAAGAGCAAATACAAGATAAAGACCAGGTGTTCCGGAAGAGCAAATACAAAATAAAGACCAGGTGTTCCGGAAGAGCAAATACAAATTAAACAGTTATGTTCAATGGTAAAGACATACTTTATTCAAAGAAAGTTATTTTAATGATATGAAACCTAACAATCTGTATCACATGTCACAATAGTTTGTCATTACCTACAAAATAATGTCTTTGACAGAGCTGAAGTCTCTGTAACAAGTCTACAACATTGATGTGATTTTTTTAAACAGCAAGACGAGTTGATTGTTTATACTGACAAATATCTTATTCAATAAGGTTGGTGTCAAAATGTATGGTATTCAACAAAAGAAGTATCCGAGTAAAAATGAATGACATACACACAGGTTTTGTCAAGTCAGTTAAGCCTCCATAGAAAACAGTGGAGACCGCATTAATTAGGTTAAACGTATTTTTAGTGAAATCCTTCTGAATAAAGTCATTCACTGCACATTCCTGATAAAGGTGGTCAGTAACTGTTTTGTTTAGATTTTCCTCTTAAATAAATTTACCCAGATCAGAAATCCAATTTATAACAAATGTAAAGAAAGGTCTGAAGTGATTCGGCCTGACTCTCTTCTTTTTCCTCCCTTTTTTTAAGTCATTACAAAAAACAGATAATATGACAACTGTATAATTCTGATATTTCAGAAACTCTGTAATAATTCTTTCATGTCTTGACATCTAATTGCTACCGTGTAAAATTGTCAAACCTGCATGAACTACAGGAAATCCAAAGTACAACTGTCTTAATTATATTAACATGGATATCTATATCTTTTTACTGCTGGTTTATCCTAAAATATACAAAATACAAACCATTTTATTCTACAGATTCTGATACCAGATTTCAAATATTTTTTATTTTTCTATTACAGTGTACTTCTAATTACATAAGAAATTAAACAGATTTTCTGGATCACACACAAATACTCCCCTCAACCACAGATTCAGCAGCTAACTCCTAGCATCATCACAAAGTGTATACTGTTAAAAACCTTGATACACTAGAGGAATGAAGAATTCTGTTATATGAAAGATGTAATATGACATTTGATTGGTCAATGGAATAATGCAGCCAAGGTACATATTTTCCTAATATGGGTTATTCCAATATTATCTGGGTGGGTGGGGGTGGGAAGCACTTGTATTAAAATCTGATAGAGGAGGGGGGTTCATCACCATTTTGCTAGTGTTTCTCTCATACTGATAAATATTTTAATATTTGATGGGTGGTGAGGTCTTTGGAAAAATGCTTCTCATCCCTCCCACAAAGATAATTTTTCTATTGCTATTGACTCTGGAAGTATTGGTTAAAATGTGATTGGGTCAATAGCAGGTATAACATTTATGGCTATCATTGTAGATGTGCTAATTCATCAATGTGCTAATTCATCAATGTGCTTACTCATCAATGTGCTAACTCATCAATGTGCTAACTCATCAATAAGCTAACTCATCAATGTGCTCACTCATCAATGTGCTTACTCATCAATGTGCTAACTCATCAATGTGCTGACTCATCAATGTGCTTACTCATCAATGTGCTGACTCATCAATGTGCTCACTCATCAATGTGCTAACTCATCAATGTGCTTACTCATCAATGTGCTTACTCATTAATGTGCTGACTCATCAATGTGCTGACTCATCAATGTGCTAACTCATCAATGTGCTCACTCATCAATGTGCTTGCTCATTAATGTGCTGACTCATCAATGTGCTAACTCATCAATGTGCTTACTCATCAATGTGCTTACTCATTAATGTGCTTACTCATTAATGTGCTGACTCATCAATGTGCTGACTCATCAATGTGCTAACTCATCAATGTGCTAATTTGTCAAAATGAGAAAACTTTTACACGACCTTTTGATTGCACTAGATTAAGTACACTTTCAGTTTATCGCTGCAAATTCAAAATCATGATTATCCATTTACTATAAATCAGATATGAAATTAAGTTAAAATTTAAAATTTGTAAATTTCCGAGACATTCAGAACAAAGATCAAAAGCAAAAACAATTCAAAATCAACAAAAGACAACTGTGTACTATTGATACTGGATGCTTATGTACAAGCTTAAATTTAAAGATTGGTTCCTAAATGTAATATTTCACCATTCATATGACAAAAAGTACGAAGATTTATCTTTTTCAGTATTGAAAAAAAATCTTTCAAATGAAAAACAACACACCACTTTAAAAAAATTCACACAGGTCAACCCTAAAATCATGATGTTTTTGGGCTGAAAATTAGGTCAGCAGACCACAAAACATATACATTCTATTGCCTATAGAGATATCAATTTCTATTACTGCTGATTATGCTATCTGAAAAAAGTGAAGTATGGTTGTGAGTTTATAAATTGTGGAAAGCTAACAATTTGAATTATTATGACCCTGAATGTTGTGGAATGCATCTCCATGGAAATCTGATCATTAAAAAATGTTTTCATGTAAGTCAGTAACAAAATGGTTTTAGTTTTAATACAACTTAAATGTTCAAATTAAAGATGTATCCTTTGTTATTGTGTGACATTAAGTACCAGTTTGCGAACTATTTTAACACTAACAAAACAAAATATTGTGAATGGTAACTAACTTACCTCCCTTATGGTGCTGATACTATAAGTAAAATCAAAACTGGGTACTATCAATTACACAAATTTCTTATCAAAACAACAAATTATATCTACACCATGTACATATCTTCTGTGTCTCTCACCAGAAAATTCAAATATTCATGCTTTTCCATGGAATTTACAATTTAAATTCTTTAATAATTTCATTTACTTCAATTTAAAAATTGAGATGTCTTTTACATACAAGTGCTGTTGTCCTGATAACTGAACAATATGATAAAAATCTGTCCAATATTTCAATACTGGACTCTGTAATGAAAACAAAACCAAACACTGAGACAAACATACTTTAAAATAGAACAAACTCGACTTTTCACCCATTCCATAAGACAGATATCTGTTTACAAAATCCTTTAATTATTTGTATGTGTGCCACAATAAGCCCATGTCTGCTTATAAGCCCCCCATATATTGCAGTATCAGAGTTGCCAAGTGATAAGTCATTATCCTATAACAAGCCAGGACTCTGTATGTCCACAGCTATAGACTGGCATTACTTGGCCTCATTAATATGTTATTATCCTATAACAAGCCAGGACTCTGTATGTCCACAGCTATAGACTGGCATTACTTGGCCTCATTAATATGTTATTATCCTATAACAAGCCAGGACTCTGTATGTCCACAGCTATAGACTGGCATTACTTGGCCTCATTAATATGTTATTATCCTATAACAAGCCAGGACTCTGTATGTCCACAGCTATAGACTGGCATTACTTGGCCTCATTAATATGTTATTATCCTATAACAAGCCAGGACTCTGTATGTCCACAGCTATAGACTGGCATTACTTGGCCTCATTAATATGTTATTATCCTATAACAAGCCAGGACTCTGTATGTCCACAGCTATAGACTGGCATTACTTGGCCTCATTAATATGTTATTATCCTATAACAAGCCAGGACTCTGTATGTCCACAGCTATAGACTGGCATTACTTGGCCTCATTAATATGTTATTATCCTATAACAAGCCAGGACTCTGTATGTCCACAGCTATAGACTGGCATTACTTGGCCTCATTAATATGTTATTATCCTATAACAAGCCAGGACTCTGTATGTCCACAGCTATAGACTGGCATTACTTGGCCTCATTAATATGTTATTATCCTATAACAAGCCAAGATTCTGTATGTCCACATCTACAGACTGGCATTACTTGGCCTCATGGTGAACAATACATCATACCATGTATCACCAAAAATATATCCATCAAGATTTCAAAACTGGAGATGTTTGAAAGCCTTCTATAATCTGTAGTCTGTAATCTTATCTAATTCAGTCCTGTTTGTGATTACCTAGTACAATAGTTGGATGCCAATGTTGTAACCCACTCACCTTTCGTCTTATCGACTAAGGTTCCAGCTGTTGATTGAATAGAAAAAATGTGTGGGAAACATCACCTGCTGAACCACATAGGTTTCCACCACTTACTCCCACATTAAGAACTCTCATGGACATTCGTCCAGGTAAACCAGAAGTGGTCAGTTTCATTTAAATATAACAGCTTATTTCACAATTGTTGATGAATGGAATTCATAATCTTTAGTTATGTAATATGATCAACTCAGCTTAAAAAAGAGAAATAGAGAAAATTTAATAGAATTTACTTTAAAAATTCTTCCAGCTTGCAACCAAAATTTTACATTTGTGACTGCCAAATTTAACAAAACAAACTAAAGACTCCAGTCCTTGGAGATTTGACAGTGAAGTTCATGATTATACACCTGTGTTTTAATAATTAAAATCCAAGAGAATTAGTAATATCAAGCATTTTATATAGCACATAGAAGATAATCTATTAGGAAAAACAATTATCTACCAGAAAACTGGATTTCAAAAGCAGCAATTGTCTTTTTAGATTTCTCATTTTTTTCTGTATGTATGAAGTAGCATCATATCACCACAAAAAATTTCACACTCTTGAGAATTCATTCAGCTTTCAACTCTGACACAGCTGATTACTGCGGCTGCTCAGCAACCCAAATAGTTAGTCAAAGATTGAAAAGTAGACACCGAAAGAGGATGTCTGGGAAATCACCTTACAAAATGATCGAAGAAGGTATTAATTAATTTAATTATAACAGATTACATGATAAGAAGACAAAAATACACACAACTTTCTATCATCTTCAAAAATTGTGGACCCTTCATTAATTCAAAAAGGATGACGATGAAAGCATTCCTTGTTCTTTGAAGTCTTTCACACCATTGGAGGTCCTCCACCAAAACTTGGAAGCTGAATTCCAAAATTTTTTGCCACGTTAAGCTGAGCTTTGGCGGCTTCTAAGAGCGAAAATAGATGTGCCATTTCTGACTCTGTTCGAGAATACTCAATAGCCTTCTCAAAGTGACCCATGGCTTTATCCATATGTCCTCTGAAAAAACAAACAGATACAGTTGTAGTGTATAACCAAACATACAGTAACAATTACATATATGTACATGGGAACACTTTTGAACAGAGTTCGCTAAACAAATATTTACCCACTAGCTATATTACACATGGCTTAATCTAGCACTTAAGATCAAAATATATAACATACACGGTTACATGAAATTACATGAATGAAAAAGGACAATGTTCAGGTTAGAATAATAAATCTTTTTCATGATGGCATTTGTAAATATGTTAAGTAAAATATACTAGTTAGTTCAGTTTTCGGGAAAATTTTTTATATCTTTTGGGGAAATTTTCCCCATGTTTTTAGCATATTTTCTTGATGGGAATTTGTTTATGTTCAGAGGGGAATGCGTATCTCTTAGGGAATATTACCCATTTCCAGTAGTGAAATATGTCTAGATTAATCCCTGCTATACCAGTGTTGTAATTTCTTTAACAACTGTGTATATAGAATTCATGTATAGTTGATGTTTTAATTCTCTCATCAATACCTGGTAGAACAATATCTTTTAGGTTTGATATCAAACCATAGATTTCTGTCTTATTGGGTCAAAGGTTTTCCTCAGAGAAAGTAAAAGTGTATCTGATTTGGGAATAATATCTATTCAATGGTCACTTAGTGTTAGTTGTGGTCAGCATCAGCATCACATTGATCCAGGGTGTAATGTCCAGTTTAAATAACACTCACTGCTGGACCTCCAGGGTTCCAAGGACTTCATACGCATATTCACAACGGTTGTCCAGTTCCAGGGCAGTGTTGATGGTGCGCGTGGCCTCTTTTATATCCTTGTCTGCCTGAAGCTTCAGCAACCTGGTACAGACCATCAAACAATTTAAAATTTAAAAAAATCAAGTTGGATTAATTATAGTATATATATATATATATATATAATAAAATAACTAATCATTGACTGGCGATGAATATTGTTCTGGAAGTAGAAGACCATGAACCTTCAGGAACACCTGGTCTTATTCTCCTTCTTTTTGTTTTTAGGAGTTTCTATGTAAATCTTTGTTTGTTTGTATTTTTCCATAGTTTTACCAAACTGAATTAAGATTCTGTTGACATTATGATAATTTCTGTTTTGTTTTTAATTAATTAATAAATTAATTAAAAACAACACAAGTTTCTGTTAATAAATACATTAAAGTGGTAATCAGAGTTAAGAGTTTCACTAACAGAAATTTACAGTGTCTGTATGTTTTTTAATTAACAATTATTGTGGACACCAAAATTCATTATTTTGCTAGTTTGCCAAAAATTGATATAAGTACTGAAATTTCAGTGCATCAAATGAAGTATATTTACAGCACATGTATGTGACTTGTTTTTCACCTACCCTCTATGTACAAGTGCTGTCGCATTATCTGGATCAAGTTTCACAGCTTCTGCAAACTGCACCTCAGCTTCCTCAAACTTGCCAGCATCCCCCAGGGCCTGAGCATAGAGTGCACGTGCATCACCGTTCTTGGGGAACATGTCGACATTTGCCTTATAGGACTGCAACACTGTCTGTGGGAGGGGCAAATTAGAGCCCATCATCTGCATAGCTGTTCTCTTGTGTTCTGGAAACCAAATAAGGAAGGATTTCAGAGACAGAACAGTGAGGGACATGTAGAAACACAGTCTAAAGATCCTTACTTCTATACAGTTGTTTCCCACTACAACTGTTGTAGTTCACAGGGACCTGTAGAAACACAGTCTAAAGATCTTTACTTCTGTACAGGTGTCTCCCACTACAACTGTTGTAGTTCACAGGAACCTGTAGAAACACAGTCTAAAGATCCTTACTTATATACAGGTGTCTCCCACTACAACTGTTGTAGTTCACAGGGACCTGTAGAATGTTTTAGTTCACAGGGACCTGTAGAAACACAGTCTAAAGATCCTTACTTATATACAGGTGTCTCCCACTACAACTGTTGTTGTTCACAGGGACCTGTAGAATGTTTTAGTTCACAGGGACCTGTAGAAACACAGTCTAAAGAACCTTACTTATAATACAAGTGTTTCCCACTACAACTGCTGTTGTTCACAGGGACCTGTAGAATGTTTTAGTTCACAGGGACCTGTAGAAACACAGTCTAAAGAACCTTACTTATATACAGGTGTCTCCCACAACTGTTTTACTTCACAGGGACCTGTAGAATTTGTAGTTCACAGGGACCTGTAGAATGTTGTAGTTCACAGGGACCTGTAGAAACACAGTCTAAAGATCCTTACTTCTGTACAGGTGTTTCCCACTACAACTGTTGTAGTTCACAAGGACCTGTAGAAACACAGTCTAAAGATCCTTACTTCTATACAGGTGTCTCGCACTACAACTGTTGTAGTTCACAGGGACCTGTAGAAACACAGTCTAAAAATCCTTACTTCTGTACAGGTGTCTCGCACTACAACTGTTGTAGTTCACAGGGACCTGTAGAATGTTGTAGTTCACAGGGACCTGTAGAAACACAGTCTAAAGATCCTTACTTCTATACAGGTGTCTCGCACTACAACTGTTGTAGTTCACAGGGACCTGTAGAAACACAGTCTAAAAATCCTTACTTCTATACAGGTGTCTCCCACTACAACTGTTGTAGTTCATAGGGACCTGTAGAATGTTGTAGTTCACAGGGACCTGTAGAAACACAGTCTAAAGATCCTTACTTCTGTACAGGTGTCTCCCACTACAACTGTTGTGGTTCACAGGGACGTATAGTTTTCATCTGACACATTACACACTGAACTGTTCTCTCATTCTATTTCAGTGTATGTATAGTTTTTATTTTATCTTATCCACCAAACTCAACCACCTTATCACACATCTTCTCTCTTATTTTTGTGAAATTTTTAAAATCAAATTTCGCTACACTTTTCTATTTCTTTTGATAAATCTGATTTAATCAATGCATCGACCATGCAAAACTTTTTCTGAATAAGTTTCTACTGGTAAATACAAAACATCTCTATGTGTTATCATATAATGAAAAAATCCATGATAAAAAATTTATTGATTAAATATTAGAAATGTTGCTTTTTTCTTTTGGGCTCTCTAATGATTGTTTACAAATGGGTTGTATTTGTTTACTGCATGTGCAATGCATGTGTAATGCATGCAAGCCTAATCTTTTCCCAAAATTTTTACAACATATATAAGTTCCATGGCAATAATAATAAGTAGTATTTGTCTGTAAACATTTAAGCAAGCCTTATAGTATTAGGACAACAACCTTATGAAAGAACTAGTATTGCGAAAGCTATCGTTCTGTATTATGATCAAGGCTTAGTAATATATTAAAGGATTGTCTAAAAAGGGGAAGTAACTCCCTGGAAAATCTTTGGTCCAATATGTGCATCGATTAATATAATGAGAACCATCTTAGAGCAACTTAAATGATGAATTTGTCTTGACAAACTTTTATTGCAAAGCATCACAGAAAGTGGAAAAAACTCTAAAGAAAATCTTTAAAATTCAAAATGGGTGGTGAGAGATCTTCATTTCAGTACAGCCTACTGTCTTAGCTTTGAGTGACTAAATCCAATAAAGCAAGCTTACATGTCAAAAACATTCCAGTACAGAAATTAAACAACATACCTGCAAAGGATTTCTGTACATGAGAAGCCGCAAATGTTGGATCCTTTGAAATGGCGTTCTCCAAATCTCGTAAGGCATCATCTATCCTTTCTAACTGTATGTTATGCTGAAGTAAAAACATGATACAGTTCTGCCAAATTTGTATCAGGCTAGGATTAAAAAAAACAAACCACTGATTTTGAAAACAAAATTCTGATCATATTATCCTGATAAGTTAACTTGAATTTTCTTGTAGAACTAAAAGCCATCTTACTAGGCTGTATTATCAGGACTTTTAATCAGGGTCGCGGTAGTTGAAGCACTGGCCTACCTAACCCTAGGATATGATGTGCAGTTTAACGTTTCCTACGTATGTTGTTTTGTGTTGCTCATAAAGTTGAGAATCAGACCAGTCTGAGCTGACGTGGTCCTATCTCTGAGCAAGGCACATTTTCCGCAGAAAGGAATGTGATAGACCTCTACCAGTCTGCGCTGACGTGGTCCTATCTCTGAGCAAGGCACATTTTCCGCAGAAAGGAATGTGATAGACCTCTACCAGTCTGCGCTGACGTGGTCCTATCTCTGAGCAAGGCACATTTTCCGCAAAAATGAATGTGATAGACCTCTACCAGTCTGCGCTGACGTGGTCCTATCTCTGAGCAAGGCACATTTTCCGAAGAAATGAATGTGATAGACCTCTACCAGTCTGCGCTGACGTGGTCCTATCTCTGAGCAAGGCACATTTTCCGCAGAAAGGAATGTGATAGACCTCTACCAGTCTGTGCTGACGTGGTCCTATCTCTGAGCAAGGCACATTTTCCGCAGAAAGGAATGTAATAGACTTCTAGCATGTTAAGAAGTGAGGTAACCAACATTTATTACCAGGAGAACCTGCCTCAAAAAGACCCTGGCTATTCAAGGGAAGGGAACGGCCCATTAAATAATACATCCGGGCCAACAAGAGTGATTAGTATAAGTTTAAATAACTTGTTTCGCAATTGTTGTAAAACAAATAAAGTTTATATTATAAATAATTCTCTATTGTCAAGCTGTAGAGTGGTTTCCCCAAGAGTGAATGGTAGTGAGTTTCTCGTTCAGATGGGGACAGAACATATTTGTTCATTACTACTTCCTGTTACGAATTTGGTGCTGTTGATCACACAAAGGGTAGAAGCTAATGGAGACAGAGATGTTTCCTTAGAGATATCAAACCTTGGCTGTTGTTGCCTATGGGAACAAAGATGGGTGAAGGAGGGATAATGAGGAAGATGAAAGTACAAGTCATCTTACTAGAGTTGGGTAGCAAGAAATTTCCCTTTAGTCAAGCAGCAGAGTGTCTTGTCAGAGACCGAAATGTCATCACTTTGAGCCCCAGTGGGAGCTTAAACATGTTTTTTTATTATTTCTTTTAATAACACTCCAGCATTTTTGACAGGATTCATATTTCTTCTCAAGTTTTAATCAAGGAATTTTTTTTCTAAACCAAACTTTGAAAGATAGGACCATACACCGAGATATATCAAATGTGAAGATATTTTTATGAATTATTAACTGATATTTATAAATGTTCCCTGTAGAACTCCACCTATCATACACGGTTCAGATTAGGACAAACCTTCAGGACAACTTACATGTCCTCGATGATGGTAAATGTCTGCATTTTCTGGATCAATCCTAACTGCAGACGCGAAATCGTCCAAGCCTTCCGTCTGTTTTTCCATTTGTATGTATATACTTCCCCGTTTTATCATAGCATTTATTCTTAACTGAAATGAAAAACAAAAAGATGTACATCTTGACATGCCTACCTCTGAAATATGATCTCATCACACTAACAGTATCATATCTGTTTGCTTCTGTGAAATGTAATTGATTTTTTTCAGTACATGAACTATTGATAACCTGTTGATAAAAGAGCTGATATTATGTAAATGTATTAGAAACAAAAATGCAATCAATATTTTCTGTCAATAAATTAGAAACATAAGGGATGTGTTCCAAAATGTATAACGATAATGAATATTACAAAAGTTGTGAAGTCAATTAAAAATTATACATAAATATACAAACTACATGTTTACTAGTGAACTGACTTCGATGTATCAAAGTTCAAGGGACTACCAAAAAGCTTTGATACATCGAGACTTTGAATCATTCGTGGTGGGTTATATTGATGTTTTCATGTTAATGGCAATATATAGAGTTCTACCTGAACAAACACAACAAATATCAAAACATCAGTTTAAATGAAAAGATGCATTTTTAACTTTAAACAAAACTTTTTCATTCATGAAAAAAAAAAGACTTGAAATCAACAAGAAATTGATCCTTCCTGTCACACAGTATAAGCATTTTACGAGTCAATTTTAAATGAAACAACTCACAGCATTAAAACAGTATTCACTTGTTACAGTAATTATTTTAAGACTGATACATCAACATTATATTATTGATTTTTAAGAAAGCAAATTCATATCTAAATGAATTCTGTCCAGAAATGACAGCACTAACATCACCCATCCTCGGTTGTAGAAATTACAAGAGTGTTTGCCAATGCTCTGATGATGGCTAGTCTGAATCAATCGCAGAACGCATGATTGACAGATAAATCACTGAATTTCTCATGCTTATATGCTTCAAACTAAAAAGTGATGGTTTGGAAATGAGTTGAAAAATCATACAAGTGATAGGATTTCCTCCTGTTGTTTTCAAAATTCTGTAAATTAGACCTAATTAGTGTCATTACCACAATGGCAGCAGTGAACATTACACAACGTCCCATTATCTTTGATTAAACATCATGGCATGTAAGTAAACAGTTACATTTTAATTTGTGTCCAGTCATTAATTGACCTTGTAACACAGGGCTAAGGAAGAAGGCTATCATAATCCCTATGGGGTAGCACTCTTCGATGAAATGTGTGAAATTTTGCTACAGGACGAAAATACCTGTACAGTGCAAGTAAAAGTTTTGTTCAAATCATGAGGTGTCAATGACTGTGTTATCATAGCTTACGGCCCATGAAAAAACTTTGATACATCGGAAAGTTTGGGGGTTAGTTAGTAGTAATATATAGAAATGAGATTTGGGACGAGACAAAAAATTCCATACATTGAGAAAATGGAATCATCGCATTTCGATTCAAAGAAGTTTGACTGTACCATTCTTTACATTAAAGTTCTTACTCTTTTGGGTATATCCTCCTCTGATAAAACGACCTTGAGGTCAGCCAGTGCAAGGTCATATTGGTTACATAGTAAGTAGAGTGTTGCCCGTAGTAACTTAGCCTCAGTTTTTGATTGGCTGTCTGGAAAGTCAAGCTCCTGTGTGCACAATGAAACTATATCATCATAGTCCTCATCTATGATCTTCCACAGAGCTTGCTGATAGGGACTGCAAAAAACAAATATTATCACAATAAGTGTGAGCATCACAAAGTTTATTTAACAGTTAACAAAACTACTTGTAATAGTGATTCATTCTATTTAAGCACTACTTATATTTTCAGGTATGGTAGGAGGAACTATTTCCCATTGTCCTTATCCAGATAGGTTTACAAACTGGATTCATACACTAATAATTTCAGACATATTCCTCACACAAGAAACTAGACAAACTACTCACAGAAGACACCAGACAAACTACTCACCTAAGACACCAAACAAAGTACTCATCTAAGACACTAGACAAACTACTCACAGAAGACACCAGACAAAACACTCACCTAAGACATCAGACAAACATCTCACAGGAGACACCAGACAAACTCCTCACCTAAGACACTAGACAAACTACTCAACTAAGACGCCAGACAAACTACTCCTCTAAGACATCAGACAAACAACTCACCTAAGACACCACCAGACACACTTCTCCACTAAGACACCAGACAAACACCTCACCTAAGACAATAGACAAACTACTCACCTAAGACACCAGACAAACCACTCACCTAAGACACTAGACAAACTACTCACCTAAGACACCAAACAAACTACTCACCTAAGACACCAGACAAACTACTCCTCTAAGACATCAGACAAACAACTCACCTAAGACACCACCAGACACACTTCTCCACTAAGACACCAGACAAACTACTCACCTAAGACACCAGACAAACTACTCACATAAGACACCAGACAAACTATTCACCTAAGACACTAGACAAACTACTCACCTAAGACACCAGACAAACTATTCACCTAAGACACTAAACAAACTATTAACCAAAGACACCAGAAAAACTATTCACCAAAGACACCGGACAAACTACTCACCTAAGACACCAGACAAACACCTCACCTAAGACATCAGACAAACATCTCACAGGAGACATCAGACAAACTCCTCACCTAAGACACCAGAAAAACTATTCACCAAAGACACCGGACAAACTACTCACCTAAGACACCAGACAAACACCTCATCTAAGACACCAGACAAACTACTCACAGAAGACACAAGACAAACACCTCACCCAGGACTCCAGACAAACTACTCACATAAGACACCAGACAAACTACTCACATAAGACACCAGACAAACTATTCACCTAAGACACTAGACAAACTACTCACCTAAGACACCAAACAAACTACTCACCTAAGACACTAGACAAACTACTCACCTAAGACACCAGACAAACTACTCACATAAGACACCAGACAAACTATTCACCTAAGACACTAGACAAACTACTCACCTAAGACACCAAACAAACTACTCACCTAAGACACTAGACAAACTACTCACCTAAGACACCAAACAAACTACTCACCTAAGACACCAGACAAACTATTCACCTAAGACACTAGACAAACTACTCACCTAAGACACCAAACAAACTACTCACCTAAGACACTAGACAAACTACTCACCTAAGACACCAGACAAACTACTCACATAAGACACCAGACAAACTATTCACCTAAGACACTAGACAAACTATTCACCTAAGACACCAAACAAACTACTCACCTAAGACACCAGACAAACTATTCACCTAAGACACTAAACAAACTATTAACCAAAGACACCAGAAAAACTATTCACCAAAGACACCGTACAAACTACTCACCTAAGACACCAGACAAACACCTCACCTAAGACACCAGACAAACTCCTCACCTAAAACACCAGACTAACCACTCACCTAAGACATCAGACAAACATCTCACAGGAGACATCAGACAAACTCCTCACCTAAGACACCAGAAAAACTATTCACCAAAGACACCGGACAAACTACTCACCTAAGACACCAGACAAACACCTCATCTAAGACACCAGACAAACTACTCACAGAAGACACAAGACAAACTATTCACCTAAGACACTAGACAAACTACTCACCTAAGACACCAAACAAACTACTCACCTAAGACACTAGACAAACTACTCACCTAAGACACCAGACAAACTACTCACATAAGACACCAGACAAACTATTCACCTAAGACACTAGACAAACTACTCACCTAAGACACCAAACAAACTACTCACCTAAGACACCAGACAAACTATTCACCTAAGACACTAAACAAACTATTAACCAAAGACACCAGAAAAACTATTCACCAAAGACACCGGACAAACTCCTCACCTAAGACACCAAACAAACTACTCACCTAAGACACTAGACAAACTACTCACCTAAGACACCAAACAAACTACTCACCTAAGACACCAGACAAACTATTCACCTAAGACACTAAACAAACTATTAACCAAAGACACCAGAAAAACTATTCACCAAAGACACCGTACAAACTACTCACCTAAGACACCAGACAAACACCTCACCTAAGACACCAGACAAACTCCTCACCTAAAACACCAGACTAACCACTCACCTAAGACATCAGACAAACATCTCACAGGAGACATCAGACAAACTCCTCACCTAAGACACCAGAAAAACTATTCACCAAAGACACCGGACAAACTACTCACCTAAGACACCAGACAAACACCTCATCTAAGACACCAGACAAACTACTCACAGAAGACACAAGACAAACACCTCACCCAGGACTCCAGACAAACTACTCACATAAGACACCAGACAAACTACTCACATAAGACACCAGACAAACTATTCACCTAAGACACTAGACAAACTACTCACCTAAGACACCAAACAAACTACTCACCTAAGACACTAGACAAACTACTCACCTAAGACACCAGACAAACTACTCACATAAGACACCAGACAAACTATTCACCTAAGACACTAGACAAACTACTCACCTAAGACACCAAACAAACTACTCACCTAAGACACCAGACAAACTATTCACCTAAGACACTAAACAAACTATTAACCAAAGACACCAGAAAAACTATTCACCAAAGACACCGGACAAACTACTCACCTAAGACACCAGACAAACACCTCACCTAAGACACCAGACAAACTCCTCACCTAAAACACCAGACTAACCACTCACCTAAGACATCAGACAAACATCTCACAGGAGACATCAGACAAACTCCTCATCTAAGACACCAGAAAAACTATTCACCAAAGACACCGGACAAACTACTCACCTAAGACACCAGACAAACACCTCATCTAAGACACCAGACAAACTCCTCACCTAAAACACCAGACTAACCACTCACCTAAGACACCAGACAAACTCCTCACCTAAAACACCAGACTAACCACTCACCTAAGACATCAGACAAACTACTCACCTAAGACACCAGACAAACACCTCATCTAAGACACTAGACAAACTACTCAACTAAGACGCCAGACAAACTACTCACCTAAGACATCAGACAAACAACTCACCTAAGACACCACCAGACACACTTCTCCACTAAGACACCAGACAAACACCTCACCTAAGACACTAGACAAACTACTCACCTAAGACACCAGACAAGCTACTCACCTAAGACATCAGACAAACAACTCACCTAAGACACCACCAGACACACTACTCAACTAAGATACCAGACAAACTCCTCACCTAAGACACTAGACAAACTACTCATCTAAGACACCAGACAAACTATTCACCTAAGACACCAGACAAACTACAAAACTACGCCATCAGGCAAACTACTCACCTAAGACACAAGACAAACTACTCACAGAAGACACAAAACAAACTATTCACCCAAGACACCAGACAAACTCCTCACCTTAGACATCAAACAAACTACTCACCTAAAACACCAGACAAAAAATCAGACACATTCCTTCTTACATGACACCAGACAAATTCCTTTTCATTAAAGTTATCTGTCATAAACCAGAGAGACTTCTTCCTTCTTACCTAGCATCAGGATCTCCATTAGCTACTTGGTCAGTGTCAGCAGGCTTAGGAGGTGCACTTTTCTTGGCAGCATTTAAAACTGGGTCATTGACAAATGCAGCAAAGTATGTTCTGATAAAATGTTTGGAGGGCATAGCTGGTTTACGATTCTGTTCAAAACACAACAAAAATTTACCTGTACAACAAAAATTTTCACTGAAAACATAAATCAGAGATGAAAGTGGCCGGCATTGGAAAAGGTGGAAATTTTTCATCTCAATTCAACAATAGCTTTCAAACGTTCAATTGATGTAAGAGTTATCTTATCGATTTGACAATACCGGAAACTCGGTGCTCGTAACTGCTTGATGTTTAATTTTACAGTTTACAAGGGCATATTCATCAAAGGATTTAAGAATGGAGTTGATGAAGATTGCTTAAAAATAAAATGCATCATTAAGACATACTTCACCCCCCCCCACCCCTGAAATTTTCTCACCGGATTTGCATCGATCTCAAATATGACCAAATTTGTAATGAAAAAGGTGGAAATCTGCTGATCGACGGAAATTTTTCATCTCTGATATATCCTATCGCTATTAATTTATTCTGCTTTTGATGAAATAGTGTAATCATTTCATTTTTAAAAGGAAAAAGTTATTAACATGATTATGTGAAATTCATGAGAATTTTCTCCACACGCGGTTTTGTCACATACAATACACTTGGTCTAAGGGAGATAACTCACACGGAATGCTTCTTTTGCCTTGGTTTGTCCAAGGTTCTTTAGAACACGATCAGCTGTTTGAAGGGAAGTTGGGTTTTGGAAGCCTTCTAAAATACACAGGGCTGTAACATCTGTTAGAAAATGAAAAAAAAAAATAAAAAAATAAATTCAACAATAATGATAAAATTGAAGTGACCTATTCCAGTAAAACATCTATTCCACCACAGGACTCTAGATCTTGTTTTGGGCTAAACTAATCAAATATCTATCCTACCTCAGGACTCCAGATTTTGTTTACAATTATTCCAATAAAACACTTATTCGACTCTAGGACTCCAAATTTTGTTTTGGGCTATTCCAGTCAAACATCTATCCCATCCCAGGACTCCAGGTTTTGTTTAGGGCTAATCCAGTCGAACATCTATCTGACCCTGACTCCAGGTTTTGTTTTGGAGTAACATAAATAACAATTGCTTAATAATTTGCTTAGAAGTAATGGGCAGGAAATTTAACCATGAATAAAACTGATTTATAAATTTGTATAAATTACAATTTGCCTTTTAGTGAAGCATGATGAAGATGAAAAGTTTTCTGTGAAAGAGAAAAACCTCTGGGAAACTATCACTGGGTATACAGTAACCAAGGAAACTAACACATCACCTCTTACTGAAACTGAAGGAAGGGGCTTATCATGTGATAATGAATTATAAGAAGGGAATAATAACCGCAACATACTCAAGCGTTACCAATAAGCAGAATTTTACTTGTCGACTAGTTTCGACCCTGTTGCAAGGTCTTCATCAGGACAAAAATATACAAAACTTTTCCCCTAAAGTACACTTCAGGAGGATAAATTTACATTGTTACGTCATAATTACAAGAGAAATAATATATACGTTATGTGACGTGATACAGTGTGATTGTGTGATTGTTTTGACCAGGGTCGAAACTAGTCGACAAGTAAAATTCTACTTATTGGTAACGCTTGAGTATGTTGCCGTTATTATTCCCTTCTTATAATTAGTTTATCTGTCTATAACTGGCCTGCATACCTCTGAGGTATCCATACTCAACGCGGAGTTCCACACTAAGAAAACCCACTTATCTCCACCTGACGTTGGCTCCTCCCCCCTTGATTACTTTATGTGATAATGAAGTATTATTTGTAGATGGTTTAATACAAGACATGAAGAGGATTAGCACATTATCCTAATACAATATAATGTAGATGTACATAATTTGGTGCAATCAAATCTTAACCCATCATCAATCACATCGTTTACAGTATGTGTCATTACATAATCACCTTCCAGTGCCTGTGATAAATCCTCTAGTTGTTCACATGCTGCCGCCCGCCGCGTCAATGCCTTCACATACCGATTGTTGAGCTCCAGAGCCATCGTACAATCCTCCACAACCATCTTATTGTTTCTCTGTGTATTAAACAAAAACGTATGCATCAATGTCCATTAACTAGACATGTTGAAGCAAATACCCTCATCAACAGCCAAGGAGAAATTTGGAAATTTTCTAGTGTTGTTAACTTTGTTAAGAGGCGTTCTCATGAAATTAATTTTAAGTTCTGCCAGCAGAATCTAAGGAGAAGAATCTGAAGGCGGATTTATATACTTCCTGCCTGTCATTTTTTAATCTAAATTCCCTTTGGAATTACACAAGACTCTCCAATACTAGTCATACTATCTCCACAAACATATTTGTTGAAATTCTTCAAGTGAAAAGACCATAACTCTAGAGAAAAATAATTGACTTTAACCAAATCAAAAGTAGACCTGCATTATACTACATAAATATATCTGTTTGTGTTTAAGAGTAAATGAACTGAAACAAAAACAAATATAATGGAATGAATGCCAAGGGTAAACTTAATGTGCCCAGCAATGAAATAACATAGGCATAAATATGGTAAAAGAATGGGATGATATGAAAAAGGACGGCCTACACATAGAACATATGTACAATAAGTCTTGGAATTGTGTTCTAGAGAGAAAGTTATTCATTGTTTCCATGCTGATACATGTCAGGTAATATTCATAAATTCAAGAAATGTCAAGCTCTCAATAGGAGAGCTGTGACAATAACTGTTAAAAGCAGTGAAACTTTAAGCTACAGTCATCATCTTGTATTTTGTTTTTTATCTCTAGTGAAAATCTATTATGAAAATTCATGACAACAAGCCTTAAAAAACTGAATAATCTGTGGCATTTGAACACCACAGATCTTGGAAGTAAGTAAATATTGATGTCTACAGCTGATATGGATGAGTATCTAGTGTTATGGATATCAAGTAATTGATGTTAGAACCAGTTTTTGCCAGTTTTAATTTCCTGTTTCTGTTTCTGTGTGTCCTTAGTATGAACTTACCAATGTTCGGTAATCTCCTTGCTTCCCCGTATCTGTACCCATCAGTATTTTGTAAGTTGCCCATATGATGTATTTACATTTAACAATTTTTATATTCTACTGGTATATGTATGTTCCGGGCACATATAAGTTTTTCCATATTCTGCTCATGTATGTTCATCTGTATATACCATTTTTCATAGCTACCCCAGGTGGATAACCAAGCTTTCCTATCCTTCCCCATGTACACATTTACATACTAGTTTTTTGTAGGCATTCCTATGCATATGTACCAATTTTTCATATTCTGCCCAAATATATGTATGTAACAGTTTTTTGTACATTGCCCCATGTACGTACATACCATATTTTCATAGACTCTCCTTAGTATATGTATGTACCAGGTTTTTATAGGCCTTCCCCTGTATGTACATACCAGATATTTGTAAGTCGCCCTATGTATATGTTCATACCAGTTCTTTCATAGGCTGTCTCATGTATGTACCAGATTTTCATATTCTGTTCCATGTACGTACCAGTTTTTCATAGGCTGCAGCCCTGTTGTGATAGAATGTGGCCAGATCTGCCTTGTTCCCAGGAGGACACATCCTAATAGCTTGTGTATAGCATGTGATAGCCTGGTCATAACGAGTCGCCTTAAAGTACTTATTTCCTTTGTTTTTTTCTGCTTGTGCTTTTTCCAATGGAGTCTGCTCCTACAATCAAGAAAAAGAGGTAAAAAACATTTCAATAATAGTACTCAGCTTTTTACAGGTTACCACTTGTTGTGCAAGGTTAAACTTGTAGAATATCTTGGAAAAAAAGGAATTATAAGTGGGATTAAAATTTATCAAATTCAGTTCTATTGAGAAAAACCGGTCTACACCAAAGATGAAATTTATAATTAGGATTTATCAATAAAATTAACAAAAATTGTGTCCTGAATCCCTAACTACTCTTATTTTTCAGCCTAAAGAGTTAAAGGGGAATTTTCAAAGAAGCACTGTGCAAGTCATGACCAACTATAAACTACAGTATATGCCTTCGAAGTTTTGTTAAAAAAATGAATATGACTCAAATCTTTGAGTCCTTGAGTCATGCTTTTCTATGGAACATGCTCAAATTTTGAGACCCACAATATCTCTTAGTTGGATCTCATCAAAATTTTTGAAATGATGTTCAGGACTCGCCTCAAAAAAATTATATCAAAATTACTATACATTCAATAAATAATATATACATCATGCTCACATGAAACCAAGCTAGACCTTTAAGTCCACATTGGATAGGACAGATGATATATAGGATTCAAATCTAAATTGTTCTTATTGTTGCTGACTAATACACTCACTCACCAAGGATTATTTTATCCTTTGATCAAAAACATAAATCACTGGAAAATGTGGTGAAGATGAGAGGTTAAAATTTCCATTGAATTTGTTTATAGTAAATACTTAATGGAACTAAGTATTAAGTGCCTCATATTTGGCCACAGAAATGGTAGTAATTATAAATGTCAGATTACCCTCAGAATTGTACACAGAGATTATGTTAAAGTCTAAGGCATTTTTATGTTTATATGGAACCTGAATATTTTTGATGTGCTTCAGTTTATTGCATCAAGATTTTGGGGAGGTAGGACACTTTCTATACACTATATATGTATACACATCATGTGGCTAGGACGTAGCTGTGAGGCGTACACTGAATAGTCCTATACAATTTTACAGCTTACCCCCATATTTGATACCAATCTTTTTTGTTTTTGTCTATTTCTCTTCCTGAAAACATGTTTAAGAGTCAGGTGTGACATATGGATTACAAGATTATCAATTTTTTCTAAACAAGTTTGAAGTTGTACATACATTTTCTTTACAAAAGACTTAATTTCACAAGCTATAGTATTCCATTCTTTGGTACTATAAACATGATTTTACCATACTTTGATATCTTCTTGTAATTTAATTGATATGCTTTTAATAGGACTGAAGCTCTGCAGTCGCTGTTTTGGCATCAACGCCCGAGCGGTGCTCTATACCAGTAACATATGTAAGACCACATTTCGTTTACATCAAAGGAAAGAGGATCTAGGACTTGATCCATCAGTGAGAAATTCCTAAAAAAATATAAGGCATGGAGCACAGGTGCTTTTAATTTTACCTGTAGCTAATTTTAATAAAAAATAATGATAGCATTTTCACTTTTCTGAATTTGTTTGATTTACTTTTGATTATTACAGAGTATAACGATGATTTTACACAAATGGAATTGGTTTGAACTAAATTCCCTTTATTCCTTAGAGTATAACACCAACCATTGTCAGGAGGTCACAACATAATACACAAGCAAACAAACTGTCAACATAACAACAACTGCCTGATCGAAGTCCACTTTAACAAGCAAAATTTCTTCCACTTCTTGAAGCACTAACCAGTTATCCAAAGTTTATTGGTGTTTTTTCTTCTTGTTGATACTTTCAACTAAGAATGTCATTGTGGAATGTAAACTTTTCACTTTTCTGGCACTGTCTGGACTCATATTTCACATAGTTAAATAATTTACAGCGATTTTTATGCTAACTTTTATATGTTCAATACAATTGTAATTAATGAAATAAAATCCATTGATTAACATATGACACAAAATAAAACATCTTATATCTTAACTGGTCTCACAATCTAACATAGAAAATGATGACAAGTATGACTTTCACAGGGTTTCTTCCAGATAAAATCCTCTTTTTATTATGACTGGGAGCTACATATTCTAACACTAAATCACAGTCAACAGATGATTAACGCCCATAGACAAACCCTCTGTGACTAGAATATTGTTTTATATCCAGTCTGGAGGTTATTCGGGTTTGAAGGACATATCATGCTAAACAGAATACCGACAATTGTTCATACTTGATTTCTTATGTTTATAATTACTAATAATAAATGTAAGATCTACACGTCGATTCAATATCTGGGCCAATTTACCTCCTCTTGACCAGACGCCGGTTTCGTTGGTGATGGCGTCGAGTGTTTATCTTTGCCGGTGTTCGACTGGGACGTTGTGTTATCTTTGTCATCTCGTTTCTTTGGTGATGATTTGGCGTCCTTTCGCTTGCTTCGCCTGTATGCCCATACTCCCCCGATGACAACTGCCAAAGGAGCACCGATAGCGAGAGCTACCTGCCATTTAGGCCAGGTATCAGTCGAATTCGTATCACTAACCACACTTTTACTGGCCGCAGCCATATTGGAAAAGATCGCACGTGACCAGTTTCAGTTTGATAGTCAAGGTCTGAAAGACGTTTTAGAGAAAATTTGGAAAGCGTGCTTTTTACGAAATTTAGGCCTAGCCAATATTCATAGAAACAATCGAGAAAAAAGCTTGTTCATACGGTCGCGTGAGTTTGTAAATAAAAGAAGTGAATGGATGAATTTGTCAAAATCTGCAGATTGCATTAAGGTGTCAAAACTTGTTGAATTCCGAACGAAGGGAAACAACTCTTATAACTATTTCATGCAAATGTTTGCACACTTAAAGACATACTTCAGTTATCTGCTTTCACTGAGGTAGCAGTAAACAGTTAATTTGCATTTTTCCTGAAATTATTTGTCATGTTTGAAATATACAGGTATAGCAGATTGGTTATGGAAAATACATCATTACATGTATATATATTTATAAACTATATAACAATTACATGAACAGTAGAGAGATGAAATTTGTGTAAAAAAAATTTTTCCTCTGATTTCTGACATTTGATTGTCATGGTTACCTACTGAAAAAATGCTAAAAAAGCTTGGGGGAGATTAGAAAATTCAGAAAATATGAAAACAATCAAAGGGAAATCACTCTTGCTAACACCTGTATGGTATAATTGTAATATTACCATTGGAGGTAAAACAATCTTCTACCCACACTGGTATGAAAAAGGTGTTTATCTAATTGGTGATTTTGTTAAGGATTTTAGTAATAACACTTTGTTTTCATATGAGGAATTTATTCAGAAATTTAACATAAACACTGATTTTTTGAAATATTATGCAATAATTTCAGCAATAAGGAAAAGCTTGCAGAATTATAATATTGTTGAGTATAAATTTATACGTCCTTCTCTACCAGTCCACATATCTATTTTTTTAGATATCAATAAAGGTTCAAAGAGATTTTATGGAATACTTAACAATATTAAATCACTTGTGTCCAAGGGAAGGGAAAAGTGGGGGGAACATTTTGATTTCACAAATGATGACTGGCTAGCTATATATACATTACCTTTTCAAGTCACTAAAAGTTCCAAATTTCAATGGCTACAGTTTAGAATTTCCCACAACATCTTAACTACAAACTCATTTCTTTTTAAAGTAAGGATATTAGATAGTCCTTTATGTACTCTCTGTAATGCTGAGACAGAAACAATTGTACACCTGTTTTGGGAATGTGATGAAGTCCAGAATCTTTTGCAAAGTCTAGATAGATTACTAGATGCTTTATATATTCCTTTTACTGTTAACAAACAAACAATACTTTTTGGCAAGATAGATAATGGGACCAACCTAATATATAGTGTTGATAACCAAATTATTTTACTCATAAAACAATATATTTACAGAACTAGATGTTTACATAAGTCCCTCAGCATTAATGCTCTAACCTGTGCCATCCATGATTATTATAAGGTTCAAAAATATATCACGTATACTAAAGGGGAAAGGGTTAAAGACAAATTTGCACTAGGGTGGAAAAAATGGGAGAAATTTATAAAAATCATGAACGACTAATATTACTACCACTCTGGTACTATATCGATATATGATTTTTTTACTCAAACATAATTAAGATACTCAATACTTAATTTTGAATATGAATCAATAAACCTGATGATTGGTTACCAGTCCCTGACAATGGCCATCATCTGTACCAACAAATTTTCAGTTTGGTAAATTATTTAAAATCACCATCTGCTTTATATAGTTTTATTTAAGTCTTGAATTCCTTCCTGTTTCCTTCCCTATCTGCTTTCTTTCTCTCTTCCTCTCTCTAGCCATCTGCCTTCTTTCTCTCCTCTATCTAACCATTTTCTATCATAATCTGTCTCTTCTCTCCTTTTTTCTTATATGTATGTATGTATGTAGGTATGTAAGGGCGTGTGTGTGTGAACTTCTTTGTGTACATACAATGAAAAAATGCAAAAAATAAAATAAATATAAAAAAAGTTGATTATTTATGCTGTACATTAGATATATGATGAACACTCACAATTTGACAAATCCGTAGATGATGATGATGATGATGATGCATGTTAGTGATGATGTGTATGATGATGCATGCTAATGATTATGTGTATTAGGATGATGTGTATGATAATACATGTAAGTGATGATGTGTATGATAATACATGTTTAATGATGATGTGTATGATAATACATGTTTAATGATGATGTGTATGAGGATGATGTGTATAATAATACTTACATGATATGTATGATGATACATGTTAATGGTGATGTGTATGGTGATGATGTGTATAATAATACATGCATGTTTAATGATGATGTGTACGGTGATGATGTGTATAATAATACATGCATGTGTAATGATGATGTGTATGATAATACATGTTTAATGATGATGTGTATGAGGATGATGTGTATGATGATACATGTTAATGGTGATGTGTTGTATGATGATGATATGTATGATGATACACGTTAATTGTGATGTGTATGGTGATGATGTGTATGATAATACATGTTTAATGATGATGTGTATGACGATACATGTTAATGATGATGTGTATGATGATGATGTGTATGAGAATATATGTTTAATGATGATGTGTATGATGGTACATGTTTAATTATGATGTGTATGATGATGATGTGTATGATGATACATGTTTAATGATGATGTGTGTGATGATAATGTGTATGATGATACATGTTGGACATATGTATGTATGTATGTAAGGGCGTGTGTGAACTTCTTTGTGTACATACAATGAAAAAATGCAAAAATAAAATAAATATAAAAAAAAAAAATGCTAAAAATGCAAAAAATACTGCTAATTCCAACCCAACACTACAACTTTCTAGGAGAAATTTAATTCTAAACACCTATCTTACAATCAACAACACTATCATGGTAACAAAGTACATACATTTCAGCAAATTCCAACTCGGAAATTCTTCATAACATGACCACATGTGAACACTATGAAAATTTCACTTCCTGTAAAGCTAGTTTTTGGTGCGTAGACACAGATTCGAGACTGCCCAAATAGTAATCTCCAACACAAAGCTAAAATATTATCCTGAAAAAAAAAATGAAACCCCACATTGTCCACTTTAACATGACAGGACCAATTTTAGCAAGGATTTTTTTTTTCATTTTTAATTAAAACCTTTATAATGGGGTAATCTAATGAGCAAAAAAATCACCCATGGCCACACCGAGAAATTGTGTACTGCTACCTGACTAAGATGATTAAGATATCTAAATAACACTGAGGCCTCTGGACAGACAGATAAACGAATTTACAGGATCATTGTCCGGCATACATAATAGTCTCTTCCTCGCCATATCGTCTTTCCATTTAATAACTGGTCGATATTGTGTAGTAAATATCATATCCCAGATTTTGTGCTTTTATCATGAGTTACTATATTTGTAACATATGTCATTTTTCTACTTCAAAACTAGGATTCGAACCCGGGATGCCTGACATAGTAGTCTGACGCTCAACCGATCGAGCTAAAGAGAAGTTCTCTCACGCCGAGTGGTATATTGTACGACCAGTATATGGTTACATATATCGTGTTGCTATCCACCATTGGCACTGAACATAACTGAATTACTGGGAATTTCATTTTCGTGTCACAATTCATGACTGATAGCATGTGTGAAAAAATGCGTTTTTCCCCTCCTCCCGTGTTATGTTTTAGGCCGTGTTATCAGCGGGCCGCTCGTACTGAGCTCGCTATCGAGATGTCTGACACAGAAAACAATAGATGAGGTTAGACAGACTGTAAGTCATCTTAAAAATCTGAAGGTCAAGTCTGAGCTGGATGCATTGGAAGATTTTAAGGGCTGGATAACTGAACAGGCTGATGCTAATCCTAACTCTAAGAAAGTATTCCATGCAGCCCAATTATACGACTTCGGCCATGAAGCATTTTCCTTAAATTTCACCATTTTTGGGGATGAGAATAAAGAAACCATTTATAACGTATGCCATAGTCAGCTCGAGTGCATTATCAATTAAGGTAATCCTACACTGACGATATCTCACGCCATCAGAAGTAGACTTAAAGGTGAAGCATTGAGAGTTAGGTAAAGACATCAACCGAAGCTAGAAATCATGAGATACTCATTAAAATGAACAGTGTTTACAGTGTTGTGGAGCAGACAGAGATGCTACTGGTTCAGTTTTTCAGTGCCAGAAAGAGCCTTCTGAGACTGTGTCAACTTGGAATTGTCGTGTTGATGATCTCTATACAAAAGATGCATATGCCAATAAAATTCCATCGGTGAAACGAGACGCTACGCTGAGGACAGTATTGTGTTCTGGATTGTCATGTTAGTTGAAGGACGCAACAGGACATATCCATAGATTACCCTAGGGCTTTGACGTCGTCTTGAGCAGGACTATGTAAGCAAGAGAGAAGATAAAGGGAAAAAACGCGAGGCGTGACTAAGTACCAAAGACAGAACTGGATGGAATCAAAGGGATGATACATCAGCTAGCTGAGGACGTTACTACCATGAAGCAAGACAAGTAGGGGAGAAAACAGCTACAGTATCAGAAGTGTAAGAATAAGCAACATCCGAGATGTCGAGATGGCTCAAGACAAACCCAGGCAGGCAGAGGAAAGTACAATATGTAGGCCATCTCGTCCTTGAAGACGGGAAAGAGCCAGGTCACGAGAAGGCTGTACAAAAGACAAACAAGTGAATAACACCCTTTCATACAAGTTTAGATAAGAAACAGTAGAGCCAAACAAAAAATTAAATTGCATTATGCAGCTGTTTCGTCCTTCCAGGACTCGACAGTGATGCTACATCATACAGTTGTTTCGTCCTTCTTGGACTCGACAGTGATGCTACATCATACAGTTGTTTCGTCCTACCAGGACTCGTCAGTGATGCTACATTATACAGCTGGTTCGTCCTTCCAGGACTCGACAGTGATGCTACATCATACAGCTGTTTCGTCCTTCAAGGACTCGTTAGTGATGCTACATCATACAGCTGTTTCGTCCTTCTAGGACCCGTCAGTGATGCTACATCATACAGCAGTTTCGTCCTTCAAGGACTCGTCAGTGATGCTACATCATACAGCTGTTTTGTCCTTCAAGGACTCGTCAGTGATGCTACATCATACAGCTGTTTCGTCCTTCAAGGACTCGTCAGTGATGCTACATCATACAGCTGTTTCGTCCTTCAAGGACTCGTCAGGGATGCTACATTATACAGCTGTTTCGTTCTTTCAGGACTCGTCAGTGATGCTAGGGGCCTGAATTGTGAAGCCATGGAGGCGACTGAATCCAAAGTTGTCGAAAGAAATATCAAAATCTAGACGGGGAGCTACACAAGCCCTATAAAAAAAATCTAGTATCTTTTTTTTAAGTGGATAATTTCAGAAATGCGTCAAATACAAGAAGATAGTGAAAGTTGTGAACTGGCTACAACCTACAAAACCTGAGAAGGTCAAGACGTTCCTTGGATTTATTGGATGATATCACAGATTTATTGAGATTTTTAGGCGCACGGCAAAGCCCCTTACAGTGTTAATACCAGTACTTGTGAAGACATCTAGAAGAGGTGGTAGCAGGAAAGCGAATTTGAGTCAGGAAACAGGACTGGGAATGGACAAACGAACAGGAGAATTAACTTCCTTGATGTCTTGTTTATGTGGACTGCCTGTGATGGGATACCCCGATTTCATTCCACCAAATCTGGTGGTGTACATAACTACGCAAGTTTGTGTCTGTCATGGTATGAGAAGTCAAGGGCATTCGTTGTGATCTAAATCATGACCAACCAATTGAAACAGGAAAAGCTGTCAGCGTGGTAACTAATCACTGACATTTTCAATGATAATTCCAACGTAAAAATTGTTGTAATACAACACAATACATACAATGAGTTTTATGTATCAGTGAAAATAATTGCCGATGTTGAATTTGTATTTAAGTCGAATCATGGCGGACATCTAATTATATCGAAATGCCAATGCCAGAATATATTTTCAAAATTATTGCACGTACACCGAACTAAAGTGAACGATACTGAAGATATTGGGAATTTTGTGATAGAAACATGTATAAATATTGATTCTAAAGTGGTGATAAGTGGATGCTTGTCACATCCTTCGTTAAAACTGAATTTAAAGTTCGTGTCCAGTCGTAAACATCATGGACGCGAATGTAGTGTGATGTTTTCTGTCACAGAATATCGTGTAACCTGCTCAATAACTTCTAAATCAAAGTATGTCAGTAAACATGCTTCAAAACACGAATGGAAACAGCAAACAGTTTATCACCAAAACGCGAAAGTCATTAGAATCATTCTAAATATAAGTTATTTAGGTGTATGTACTCACCATTTGTGCTGCGGCCATATTTGTTTATCATACCAAACTTTCTGCTGTTTCACGTTATAGAAAATCTCTGATTAAAGGCTGTGCCTAACACAAGTACGATATATATTTATGTATATTGTGTAGTATGTGTCCAGATAAAGATATTTTGTAAAGATTTCTCTGAATGAATATCTGTTATTTGGTGATTATGTGTAAAGTCAAATTTTGTAATTAAATGAACTCTCTATTGTATTTTTGTATAAGTCTTTGGATCGACCGAGGTAATGTAGCAAAATGACTTTTAAAGGAGTTAACTCCCCTTTAATAATAAATGTTATTGTGAATTACGTTATTGTATGTGTATTAAGTTTAGACTTGTCTGTAGCATGTGCTCTGTACCTATTGCGATCGAATCAAATTGACAGGTAGAAAAAGAGAGAAATTGTGATAATTTCATTCATATCTGCTGTCATAGTACTATTTGTTATCCTGAGTTAATTGCTGTCTCAATAAACTAGTATATAAATTAAATATTATAACGGCCTTTCGAATTAAATCAAGAACCTAACAATTCCTTTTTTAGTCATTCCAGTCACATGATTTTACAGAAGACATCAGACAAACGACCGCTGCTTGCAAGGGATGGATTCAGCTTATACCCCAAAATAATCTACGTCGTTTTTGTATATGCAGCTGTGGTTGATAACCTCGCCTGAAGTTCCGTGTTCGGGAGAGATTGTAATTCTCGCGAAGCCGTAAAAACCTGCTATAGTGGTTGCCTGCGCTCTACACCTGATGATGTCAATATTTCATCTGTTGATGTTATTGTTTAACTATGTTTGTCGCAGTTTTTTTGTCTAGGTAAGTACACATCAACGCAACAATGGTCGTAACTTCTTACGGTTCAGCTCAAGGTCATTTATCACCTGACTAGCTCTGTGTTTGATGGTTCTCTCGTCCGCAGGTCGATTGTCAAAGAGAGGTTCAGGAAGTCACCAGTTATATGTTCATTGCAAACACGTGCATCAGGTGGAAAATCTGATGTTTAATCTGGACCACCAAGACATGTTGCTTAACACAGGACTCTGTTTTCAACAGAGGACACATTTTTTATTTAAATTCCCTCCATAAAAAAACTCAACAGAGATTAGTGGTAGTTGGTTTCTGTATTTCTGTATTTCATATTGAAGAACTACAAAGAAAAATAAGAAACAAATTTGTAGACTCGATGAACACTACAAACAACATTTTCTTACAATGGAATTGTAAAAGTGAATAGAAAACTATATAATAATCTATATCTATTAGCTGATGATTATTTGAAGTACTGTCAAAACGTTAATTTTTGTGAGAGATCCATTTCCATTGATTTCGTGTATTCTCATAGTCTTCTATTCCATATGTTCACGTACTGTTAGAATAAGAATAGATGTTTTCATTGAGCTATATCTACCCACGAAATTAAGTGCCCGCCATATTTTGTATTCTCTTTTTGAAAATCCACGAAAATTGAGTTCCACAACAATTTACGATTTAACAGTATAATCCATCCTTGTAAGGTGATATATGTGAACCAATCAACAGTTTGTGTATCAGTGGTATTATCTATGAAAAGGAAACGAAGCTTTACACGGGAAATACATCGGAAGTATCGTGTCTAGTGTGAACAGAGAAAAGGATACTACTAACACAGGACTGCAGGACACAATATGTCATAGGTGATATCATATCACTTTCTCTCAAGATATGTACTTAGATTTTTATACAGAGGTGACGTGTTTCTAGAGAAAATGGACAAACATCTTTCATCGCAAATCTCAACGACCGATAACATTGATTCAAAAGTAGTATTTAATATTCGAGGTTCAAGGTTCGAAACTCTGAAATCAACTTTATCAAAAGCACCAGGAAAAAAACTAAAAAATTTGGACGAAAACAGTGAATTTTATGACGATGAGAAGAAGGAATATTACTTTGACCGCGATCCAGAAATTTTCAACTATGTATTGAATATGTGTAACACAGGGCTTTTGCACATTCCTAAACACATTTGTACAAGTCTTTTCCGCACTGAGATGGAGTTCTGGGGTGTTCCAAGCACAATGATATCGACATGTTGCTGGAGAACGTATTTCCAAGTGGATGAAGAAGCAAAAGTGATTGACGATCTTCAAAAGACTGATGGTCAGGTCAACGAAATGTCGCTTTCTCTAGACAAGGACAGCTTACGTTACAAACTTTGGATTTCTATAGAAAGTCCCGAATCATCCTTAGCAGCAAAGGTAGGTAGATATACGACGTCATATCAATGTCACTATTAATGCCAAATCACAAAAAATATGTTTACAGAGAGCAGTTAAGTGATTGTGCAAAATATATCACCTTTAACTACAAATTTAGAATTAGTTACAGTAGAGCAAAATAATGAATTAGACTGCATCTTATTACAAAAGAGTTAGATGTTGAATATCTAACGTTGATTTACAACTTGTTAACTTAACCAATAATATTGCATAATTTTTGTATAATTTTCGGTAAACACTATACAGGTACAACGTATTCGTATATTTGCGTTCTAAGAATCAAACACTTTTAAGAGACTGTATGACATTTTTTACTTGGCGTTCCTTACATCAAATACAATTGAATACTCGTTATACAAAAAATATTAGCATTTGATTCCATTTTGGATGCTCTCCCTTTATATTATTTTCATATTTTGCTAGGTTTTTGAATTTAAACAAAACCGGAAGTGCTTCACATTATTTGCCACACCCGTTAATTCATCACACATTTATATAGATGTACAAACAAAATAATAAAACAGTGGCTGTATATAGCTGTTTAGAGATTATACTGACTTTCTGGGTTGAAATGATATAGAATGGACCTTAATCACAAGCTATGATTGTGTAAAATGTGGTCCGTGGAATAAACCTACATTTGTACTATATCTTCATACATGTGTACTCTTTAGGACCGACCTAGTTTCAGTTGTTTAACGATGGCGTTCTTGTCCCGAGGTAAATAAATAAAATTCGATGCATAAAAATATAAATAACAATTCTAACTTTTACACTTTACAATCAATGATTTTCTTGGAAAAATAACCTTTTATACATATAGTTGAAATAGCGCAAAGCCTAACTAAACAGCAAAAGTCAACCAGAGACAATAGGTTAAACACTTAGACGCCATTGACAACGGTAACAACATACTGGAGTTTTTATTTACCTTTTGATAACACGTTTGTTATGTAACATTACATATGAACGTCCGACGTTTGACAGGTCTCTTTCACATTTAAACCACGTTATATGGGTATAAAAATTGAAAATGTATCGATATTTACTATAAATGGATGATAATCAAGCCTTCATAAATATACACAAGTGTGCTATGGACATGTTTGACAGGTTTTGATATTACATGAAATTGATTCTGTAGACAGTATATATTTAAGCAATATCAAACTTAAGCTATAATCGCATCTATACAAAATGAAGTCGACATTTTGGATATATTTTTAATTCTGTGATATTTTTGCTTGTTTTTCTCTAACACATGGGTTTTCGCTAAATCAGCATTGGTCAAATGTTAAAAACAACAGAAGCGAATTGTACTCACATCCTGTTTTATATTAATCAAACTTTATTTTCTACCTTACAGATTTGGTACGTGTTCTACATGGCCTCAGTGTTGTACTCACATCCTGTTTTACATTAATCAACCTTTATTTTCTACCTTATAGATTTGGTATGTGTTCTACATGGCCTCTGTGTTGTAGCAGTATTATTCTGTGTCTTTAGTATTAGGAGTTTTGGAACACTATCTAAACACATTTACAACGGACCTGTTTTACATTAATCAACCTTTATTTTCTACCTTATAAAGTTGGTCGTGATGCTACATGGCCCAATATTACATTGTTTTACATTAATCAACCTTTATTTTCTACCTTATAGATTTGGTACGTGTTCTCACTATTTTGTACTCATGTGTAAAACGACCCATTAATATTGTACTCACATCCTGTAGTACATTAATCAACCTTTATTTTCTACCTTATAGATTTGGTACGTGTTCTTTACTCACATCCTGTTTTACATTAATCAACCTTTATTTTCTACCTTATAGATTTGGTACGTGTTCTACATGGCCTCAGTGTTGTACTCACATCCTGTTTTACATTAAACCTTTATTTTCTACCTTATAGATTTGGTACGTGTTCTACATGGCCTCAGTGTTGTACTCACATCCTGTTTTACATTAATCAACCTTTATTTTCTACCTTATAGATTTGGTACCGTGCTACATGGCCTCAGTGTTGTACTCACATCCTGTTTTACATTAATCAACCTTTATTTTCTACCATGGTACGTGTTCTACATGGCCTCAGTGTTGTACTCACATCCTGTTTTACATTAATCAACCTTTATTTTCTACCTTATAGATTTGGTACGTGTTCTACATGGCCTCAGTGTTGTACTCACATCCTGTTTTACATTAATCAACCTTTATTTTCTACCTTATAGATTTGGTACGTGTTCTACATGGCCTCAGTGTTGTACTCACATCCTGTAATCAACCTTTATTTTCTACCTTATAGATTTGGTACGTGTTCTACATGGCCTCAGTGTTGTACTCACATCCTGTTTTACATTAATCAATCTTTATTTTCTACCTTACAGATTTGGTACGTGTTCTACATGGCCTCAGTGTTGTACTCACATCCTGTTTTACATTAATCAACCTTTATTTTCTACCTTATAGATTTGGTACGTGTTCTACATGGCCTCAGTGTTGTACTCACATCCTGTTTTACATTAATCAACCTTTATTTTCTACCTTATAGATTTGGTACGTGTTCTACATGGCCTCAGTGTTGTACTCACATCCTGTTTTACATTAATCAACCTTTAACCTTATAGATTTGGTACGTGTTCTACATGGCCTCAGTGTTGTACTCACATCCTGTTTTACATTAATCAACCTTTATTTTCTACCTTATAGATTTGGTACGTGTTCTACATGGCCTCAGTGTTGTACTCACATCCTGTTTTACATTAATCAATCTTTATTTTCTACCTTACAGATTTGGTACGTGTTCTACATGGCCTCAGTGTTGTACTCACATCCTGTTTTACATTAATCAACCTTTATTTTCTACCTTATAGATTTGGTACGTGTTCTACATGGCCTCAGTGTTGTACTCACATCCTGTTTTACATTAATCAACCTTTATTCTCTACCTTATAGATTTGGTACGTGTTCTACATGGCCTCAGTGTTGTACTCACATCCTGTTTTACATTAATCAAACTTTATTTTCTACCTTAAAGATTTGGTACGTGTTCTACATGGCCTCAGTGTTGTACTCACATCCTGTTTTACATTAATCAACCTTTATTTTCTACCTTATAGATTTGGTACGTGTTCTACATGGCCTCAGTGTTGTACTCACATCCTGTTTTATATTAATCAAACTTTATTTTCTACCTTACAGATTTGGTACGTGTTCTACATGGCCTCAGTGTTGTACTCACATCCTGTTTTATATTAATCAAACTTTATTTTCTACCTTACAGATTTGGTATGTGTTCTACATGGCCTCTGTGTTGGTAAGCAGTATTATTCTGTGTCTTTGGAGTATGGAGGAGTTCCGAACGGAACACTATCTAAACACATTTACAACGGACACTGTCACCCAATTCGAAAACTCTTCCGAAAAGTGGGCTCGACTGATGCTGACTGACCCAATATTATCATTGCTTGTCATAGATACACTGTGTATGATAACATTTACACTTGAGTTTGTCATCTATTTTGCAATATGTCCACGAAAAGATATTTTCCTAAAACGACCCATTAATATTGCTACATTTGTAGTGATTATAATTATGTGGATGGGGTTTTTCATGGAATTCGTCAAACAGGAAATGGCTACTAGCCCGACAGCCAGACACTTTTTCTTCACCTGCAAGGCTCTAACCATGACGCGATTGTTGTTGTTTCTGAGACTCGGGAACCAATTTCGAGCATTACGTGTGTTACTTAAGAGTATTCGTGCAAGTCTTTTAGAGTTGTTGTTGATGATACTTACATTTGCGATAACTGCCCTAATATTTGGTAACATGTTGTTCTTTGTGCAGCTGGAAGCCAAGGATGGAAACGATAGCTTCTTTATTTGGGTATGGTGGGCTATAATCACCATGACAACGGTTGGTTATGGCGACTTCTTTCCTACCATATTGCTTGGTTACGTAGTGGGAGTAGTTTGCGCCGTCAGTGGAGTAGTGATCCTTTCTATGCCCATTGCCGTTATTTCGTCCAATTTCTCTGCATATTATTCACTTAGCAAAGAAAAGGGTAGAATGGCCAAGATGCGCAGACGAGAATTAAGAAGGAACAGCCTTGTAGCTGATAGTTGTGACATTAGCGAACAAATGTCTCAAAAATCGGGATCTGGCTGAGAGTTAAAAGGCTTGTAGTTAATCCTTGTGAGGATATGATACAAATAACAGTAAAATTTGGATCTGGCTGAGAGGCTACACTGTGCTTAATGCTATAAATAAACAAGACGACAACAGGTGACCTTTAATCGTACAAATAATAAAATAAAATACAAATGTCATGTTTGGGGTTTAACAGGAGTTTACTTTCATATCATAGATCGCATACTTATCTTCTCTTTATGTATGAAATGTTGTGTCCTCCTTGAAATAAAAGAATAAACATCTAAACCCATACATTTTAGTGGAGATTTATTTATTTTACTCTTAATTCTTCAATCCAAGTGTTCACGACTCCAAAACAACAGTAGTATTGTTTCAGTGATATTTCTCCATGAAATCAAATCACATTTAGTAATGGATTTTTAAACACCACAGAAGAAGCATGGCGCATAAGCTGCCACAGAAATATGATTTAACAGTTTGCAGCGCAACTAAATTCAAAATACAAAGTTAAAAATTGTTCGAAAGACACAAGTGAACTGCAAATTTTAATACAAATCTAGAATTAGATAGAATAGTGCCAAAATTTAATCATACAACTGAATCATCCTTAAATGACTTGAAAGGGATAAAGTTGGACTTTTTGATGCTCGTTAGTTTGCCTGTTGGTTCCGTTGTCGTATACATTGTTCTCATTTGAGAATTTTGTCGATGAAGCAGAAGACGCTTTCTCTTCCGGAACACCTGGTCTCATACTTGGTATAATGACTCTGAGTTCAAATGATGCCCATGTTGGCATGTTGGTAATTTTTTCTGAAATTAAGCGACACATAAGGAAAACCTAAGATTAAGATGGTAAGGTGCACTAATTAAATAACGGATTGTTTTTAATTAAATTTCATAATTTTCATACATCAGATCAGATCATTTCAACAGAACGTTAGTTCAAGTAAACATGTATATTCATTTATAATCAATGGATAGGATGTATAAATGTCTAGTGCATCACAGGAAATATAATAATAGGTTTACAGACGAACCTCACAGTAACAGGAAAATACAACGAAGCTGATGGAGAGGTTCACGTTGTATTTACCTGCTCTACACAGTGCAGTAGATGGCACATGTATCACAAGGAGTCGAAATTGAAAGTAAGGATTAAGTTACTAGAATGATAACTCTGTATATAGCCAGAGTTTATCATGTTCCACTACTGAGATCCTGAGATCCACGTGTTGATTGTCAGGTAGGGCTGAAATCAGGTATGAGCGCTATTTTGAAAACGACATTTGAAACTTCTTTCCAGTTCCATTGTTGCCAATGAACTGAAATTTAATGTTATATTTTTGTCATATTTATTGATTTAATTAAGAATTAGTTTAATATTCTAATAATTGTGTGCTCCATGACTACTACTATTTCAATAGGACAAGATGTATTACTCGGCTTTACTGTATGATTGTACGAAAGACACACAAGTTAACAGCACCTTTGAATTTTAGAGATAGATACAGTAGAGCCAAACAACAATTTAAACTGTATCATACAGATGTCTCGTCCTTCTAGGAATCGTCATAGATGGTACATCATACAGCTGTTTCGTCCTTCAAGGACTCGTCAGTGATGCTACATCATACAGCTGTTTCGTCCTTCAAGGATTCGTCATTGATGCTACTTCCTACAGTTGTTTCTTCATTCTGGGACTCGTCAGTGATGCTACATCATACAGCTGTTTCATCCTTTTAAGACTCGTCATTGATGCTACATCACACAGCTGTTTTGTCCTTGTATGACTCGTCATTGATGGTACATCATACAGCTGTTTCGTCTTTCTGGGACTCGTCATTGATGGTACACCATGTAACTGTTTTGTCCTACTAGAACTCGTCAATAATTTACATCATGTAATTATTTCGACCTTGTAGGACTCGTCAATGATGCTACATCATACAACTGTTTCGTCCTTCTAGGACTCTTCTGTGATCATACTGTGATTGTACGAGAAATCGAACCACAGACGTCTAGATGACTGGAGAGTGCATTACCACTACGCCACCAGACCATCACCATCATATTTCAAGTATTTATTTTTACTAGACACCAAGAACAGCCGCTAATATTAGATTAGTCGCTAAAGGTTTGACAAGAAAATAATAGTATTTTACGATATAAAATATACCTGGAATAGAAAACTAAGAAAGACAATGTTAATGTACCATTCATAATATAAATTTTAAATCAGAATAATTTTATCACCATTATAAAATTTGGTGTATTGTCTACACAAAATATATTAGAATATACTCAACAAAATAAATCATACCACGTGTAAAATGGAAATGTTTTCTAATTTGTGAAAACAGTATTTGTGGAACAGTATTAATATTTTACTTTGCATATTGATATTTTTCTACATACACACACACACACACACACACACACACATGACACACACACACACACACACACACACACACACACACAAACACACACACACACACACACACACACACACACACACAGAGAGATTTTTATCTCTTTCGTACATGTAGATATATCTTAAATTGTTTATTACAGGACTGCAAATATCACATGAGCTACGTATTAGTGTGTTTTGTAGATAACGACACACCGATGTTGGAAGGTGACACTACAGGTAAAATAACCCGTAATCGAAAAACGTAATGACAAAGGGACTATCACCATATACATTATTGAAGAGCAAAACAGTGTTAGCAAGAAAATGAAAGTGCCGGAATATTGCAAAACATTTTGTTTTTACTGCGTTATTATTCTTACCGGCACCCTGTTAAACAGTATAGGGACACACACTTCAGGCTGGATAAAAGTAGACTCTTGTGATTTTAACCATTTACGTGACAGTTGCTGTAGGTGCCAACAGAACCTGAGGAACAATACAAATACCATTGACCTGTTCCAAATTAAATGTACTTCTAGTTTCGACATAAGAACTGGATCTGCGGATGACTTTCCCGAGTTATTTGAATGTCTCACTATGGTTAAGTGTAAGTATTAATAATTATGCTTTGCGTTTCCTTGAAAAGTCGCTTACCCTATAACTGGTCAATTTCACCTGTCAAAATTATCGTGATTTTCTTTGTAAAATGAGAGAATTGTTCACGATCTGGATGTAAACTTGTACACGCTCGTCTTGTTATCTGACAAATTACATTTGCGAGCTGGTAAAGTATTGCGATATGGCGAGAATATAATCCCCAGGAATATTAATGTATTCATTGTCATAGAGTCACCATGTCATGAAGTGAATATATTTTATCGTTTAAAAGCATGTATCTATATTGTTATATAGCAAATGATAAGTAAGTATTTGCGTCTACAGGTAATACAATAACGACGGTAACAAAATAACCAAGAAAATCCCAACATGGCTACATATTCATAATTCAAACTATATAAAACTAGAGCAAAATATGAACAAAAGAAAGATTTACACGGAGACTCCTGAAAAATTATAAGGAGAACACGAATAAGGTGTTTCGGAAGAGTAAGCGTCATCTACTTCATCGATGACATCCGCCATCAGGCAAACTAACGAGCATCAAATACGCCCAGCTTCATGTCGTGCAAGGAAAAAGAATATTTCTCATTTACTATGGCGACCATAAGACTTCCCCATGATTATCATCAACCTGCATCTTTTGAACAATGGTGTTAGGGGTTTGTCAGTCAGTTGACGACTTCATGCACGAAAATCGTGATAATGGGAACAAGCCCTTGAATATCGAATCAATTGTGACATGTAAATAGCATATGTTGGAGAGGCAGGGATATTGCTATCCAAAAATGGAACAATATACAGGTAGAACATAAAAAAACACCTTTGATCCAAATTCATAATTAGATATAGAAGATCTAAAATCTGAATCAAACTTAATCATACAGATGTTTCGCTCTTCTTTGACACGTCAGTGATCCGAATGGCCCTTAATTTTAATCCTAGGAGGCGCTTGAGGGAATACTTCGAGTTATAAAGGTCTCCGAGCTTCATGAGTTCGTGATTACGAAGGGCGACTGTAAAATGGCAAAGATTCCTTGTTTAGAACTCATGAAATAAAGCCAAATGGCAATTAAGATATTTTCTCAAATATAATGGTGTTATATTGTGAGCTATTTCTTATGTACCGATTTAAGTATGTGCATTTGTTTTACACTCATTCTTTAGATACCACTCCTCTTGCTGGGCTCCAGTATGCAGCATTTTTCTGTTATGTAGTGTCCGCTACTGGCTTCTTTGCTGCTATCGTCACGAACAAACATATATCCGAATGGCAGTGTTTATGTGTGTGTGCAATATCATTTGTACTGTACCATTTAGGAGGTAAGTAATTACAACTTTATATATATCTTTATAGGAAATATCCTAACATTGCATTGCTACAATAATACAATATACGTATCCATAACAGTGATATATTTTCGTAGCCATGCCAGGGGGTAAAACACATATTGGAGATAACAGGACTCATGTTTGTTCTATGTGAATCGATTTTTTTTTTTGACCCTGTCACTATATCAGCACTTCAGCAAAGCAATATAACTTCGTCAGTTGTCAATGAGAGCACTAGCGAATGTTGTCTTATTTGACATAGATTAATCTCTTTCTTATAATCGGCTGTCCACTGAAATTGTAGGTGCGTTTAGTATCTTTTGCTAGTAAAATGTAAAAACATAAATATATTAAAATTCGATGAAAACTTTAACATCCTCACAGGGATGAATGTAATGTATAGATCACATTGATAAGATTTTATCAGATTTACTTCTCATTCCATAATGACAACCATTTCAAGCAGAGGACGTTATAAAACCACGAGTAAACTATTGCATATAATGAAATACAAAATGGCGCCGTCTTGTTGTCAATTGCAATGTTACTACTATTTGATATCAAAGAATATAGTAAAATTTCCCGCCTTTTTTCAGACACAATTTTGGAATGTTCCCTTTGAATATCTTATATCTTTCTCTCGTTAACATGTCGGTTTCTTTCATGAAATATATAAATTATATATGAAACAGGAAACCAGTAAATATCCTTTCTATATCAAACGAGAATAGAATGCCATCATAATTAATAATGATGTTGTTTCTTTTGGTAACGAAACTGGTGCCGAGGCTCGAAAGGTACATAATGTTTGAACAAATGAAAAGTGAAACATTTTATTCTATCGGAAAGTCTTTGATCTTCGCGTCGAAAATTATCTAAGGTCGGATTATCAGAGTGCTTTACTATATTTAGCTATGGAATAATTCACAGTACAATAAAAGGTCAAGAAAGTGCAAATGTCGTAGCTAGTTCCATTTCCGAGATATTGTGATTTATCTGAATGCACACCTTGGACTCGTTATTGGTAACCCACACCTGTGACGTCACAGGTTCAACAATGTTTAAACAGCCCTATAGAAATATACCTGGAAGCGTCCATTGTGTGTTCGATAATTGAGCTTTTAAGCGACTTATGTGATATAATCTGTTGAAAAGAACTTCTACAGGCTATATTTCAAGTGCTACACAAATATAGAAATTACATTTCACAACTTAAACTGTGAAATTATTTCTTTTTTGAATAGACAGACAAACGATGTACTGTATGCGAGTGTATACTGATACTACTAAATCAACATGTTTTCATTATCCTTCAATCTAGTGACTGAAAATATTATATTTTTTATTATCCAATTATTCTCTAGAAAATATTAAAAATTAGACATATATAGAGGTCCATAAAAGTGCTTCACATATATGTATTTCCTCGTTATCATGACAGAGAGCATTGCTCTAAAATTGAAAATAGAAAGACACATACAACGATCCACAAACTAACATTACGGTCTGGTTAGTCGTTACCAACCTTGTTTGATCTCTTACCTTTGTACGGGTATAAAGTTATATTTTAGACTTGTCGAGTCAGCACGTGACACAAGTGTGTTTAGTGTTATTTATCTGTACACATATTGCATACAAAAATAAGGGAGTGGACCGAGATGATTTTATTTTTCTTATTGCTTTAGTTCTATCATTTAATAAAAACGCGATGCTAAATCATAACTTGTGTATATTGAATTAATATGGAGAAAAACTGGAACCTAATGATTGATTTGTATTTTTTGAGAAAACTGTAATTACAGATATATTTTATCTAACGATTTGATGCAATTTAACACCTCATAAATAAGTTATATGTATATAATATCAAATATATTATTTGGTAACCTAACGTAAGAAATTCTCAATGACGGTAATTTGTCATAATGATATATACATATGACAATGTAACACAACTTATCATTAATCAAAAATAACAAACACATAATTCATACCTAAGTAGACTAAGCGAGAGGACTGAGATGACTTAATCAATGACAAATATGCTAAAACTAGGGTGATCCTTTTACTATGCTTCAAACGAATCTCGAACTCGCATAACGGTACACTTAAAATGTCATTGAAGTATCTCCTTTGTAATCTTCAAAAGGAGCCAGGGATTGAACAGTTTTTTGTCCTGGATCAAATTACTTTTGGAGCATCACGAGCTTAAATATTTCTTTTTGTGAACTGGTTTGTAAAATATCTTAATTATATGATAATAACAACATGTACGTATTTAAAGGTTTATTGTGACATTCAAGCTGTTTATTGTATACTGTACTTAGCTTTAAAATCTTGTCAACTGTTTTCTCTGCAGGGTTACTGAGCATTATAGGCTGTATCGTTCTAAGCACACTACATCCGGACGCTACCCTTGGCTATTCCTTTTACCTGTGTATAACGTCCGCCATCTACACATTGATACAGGTAATATAAAGGATTTCATTACAATGTCGTCACTTGCTCTTATCGCAGTTCCCTTGAATATCCATAACCGTTGATGTTTCGTTAGAAAAAAAAACATGTTAACATAGTCATAATAAAAATTAGTGCAAAAGTTCAACTAAAGAAAGATTTACACAAAGACTCAAGCAAAAACAAAATGATAATATGACCAGGTGGTCCGGAGGAGTAAAGCGTCTTCTGATTCATCGACCACTCCCGTCATGTAAATCTTGGTCAATCTGAGTAAGTAATATCACGTTCTAAAAAGAGCACAAGGACTACAACAACGGCAAACTAACGAGCATCAAACATGACCAGCTTCATATTGCACAAAGAAGTAGATTGTGCAACTTCCTCATAATTTCCATCAACTTTTTGAAAACTGTGTTACGAGTTTGTCCGTCTTTAACTACTGCATAATTAGAGCTGGCCATTATATCGAATCAGCTGCAATTGCAAATCAACGCTTACACACGTTTAACTATAGAATATTGTTATCATATAATCACATGGACTTTTTCTGACCGTTAATTGTGTGGATACTATTCATGATAATGAGTAATAATTTCACCTATTGAAAAGGGGGATTTTGTAAAACACAAAATTTGATTACCAAACATAAGTAATACGACTTATAGTTGTATTAATAGCTACTTTAAGCAATATGCCTTATTCTGATTTTAAAGCAATTTTGTCACATTTTAAGTTTCAAATCATTTAGCCATCAAATGAATGATGCCGATATCTACACTGTTGACAGTCCATTGTTTGATACACATATGTCAACAGCTTACTTTAGTGAAAAAACAAGTTTCTTCCTACCGAGTTTGAAACATAATTTCTGACTAGATCAGTAGATAGTTTCTAGAAGACATGTTTGATAATAAAATAATTCGATTCAAATGTTGAGCTTAGCCAAGCTTCAAATCGGGTATCTATTATTTACTTATATGGATGGGAATTGAGCATAAAGATATGCATTGTAATCGAGTTGGATTTTCCAAAATCTGATTAAAATACAGGTCCGTATTACACTCCTATTCTCGCCGCATAATTAAAGAAGGGAGAAAAAAATAAATTTTACTCAGATTGGATCTTCTTCAATTTGATTCAAAGTTTCAACAATTTAGGCTCCTGGGATCAGTGACGAGTTCTGGAAGGAAAAACATCCATAATAAAATAAAATTCATTACTTTGATTTTACATTGGAAAATAATATTCATGTGAGTGTCGGTTGTACGGCTGATGTGTCGAGTTCAAGGATAGCAATTAAGTCATATTCTTTTCCAGATTTTCATCTTTTGGACTTTTGAAATATATCGCTTTATCCAAAAAGTTAAATTGTCAACCTCAGAATTTCCTTACGGAACTGAAGATGATCAGCACACAGTTACCAATCAAAACAGATCTCAAGGAAATGGACCCATTAGTCGTTCGTCTGTGGTCGACTTTGATGGTAGGCCAAACAATATTTCAACTATACAGACGTATCAGCAGCATGTATCCATGGCAGGAGCACAGGTTCATTTGACGGGGCACGAAAATCTATCTCTGTGGTCCAGATCAGTGCGTTTCATCTCGGGTGATTAGAATACAGCAAGACTGGCATTATTCAATGACATTGAACCCCTAGAATGATTGCTTTAATGATTAATTTAGCTCGTTTGGAGATATTCAGTGTTCAATGTTCAGAGCAATGCTTCTAAAAATATCAAATGAGCTACATGTATTTAACACGGACACTCCAGTTGAGACCCATTACGCGCCCCCATCCGGGTATTACAATTCGTAATCAGATATATTAGTGTCAAAATCACCTTTAAAGTTCTTGTTTGCAGGTGGTATATAACGCTGGTGATATAAGTTCATGAGGTCTAGAGTAACCTGCATGCTGCGTTTTAATTCAGTCTTCATATGTACTTAAATTATCAGATATATGAAAATTTCGAAATCTATTGAATCATCAGTCTAGTACGAATCCTCGTCTTGATCCTCACATTATTAGATTAATATTTGTTTCTCTCCGTCACCTACTGAGTTTCAAACTTTTGACCCTTAGCATCACTGAAGTGTCCTCGAAGGATGCATTTTAATTCATTATTTCACTCTCCACTTTCTTGTCTTTTGTACAATCTCTTATAAATATAACCTGGTCTTGTTAATTGTTTTAAGAGTGCATCGGCTTCCAAAGTTTACGGTTTAAAACTATGCTCTTATCAGGCAATTTCTTTTGTGAAGCATTACGGTAGTCTGAAACCGTCTGAACGTGAGGCTTCATTCACCATAAAAGAGCGGAATATATCATATTGTTTGTCCTATTTTCTGTTTAGATAAGTTTTGTTGGTGCTGGCTGTTAGAAAATTATATATTATATGATTTAATTGTATCGATGAGTTAATGCATTTTTATTAGTTTTTTTAAACATCCAAATGCTATCTTTAACAGAGTTGAAACATGTTTGTAAAAAGTAATTGTTGACGGTAAAAATCTTAAAAATCGTATTGTGACTAACATCGCGTGGTTAAGCTTCATTTAAAATTCAGTTTCATATTTCTTTCAACTAACACAAAAAAATGTTGGATCTTCTTAAGTTTGATTCAAAGTGTCAACAAGTTAGGCTCCTGGGATCACTGACGATTTCCAGAATGAAAAACATCTATAATAAAGTTAGATTTAGGATTTTGCTCTTACATTGAAAGGTAATATTCATTTGAGTGTCGTTACTACGACTGAGGTCCCTAGTTCCAGGATAGCATTTAAGTAATTTCTTTTCCAGATTTTCATCTTATGGAATTTTGTAATACATCAGTTCATCCAAAAAACTAAGAAATAGAACCAAATCAGCTGCAAAATATTAAATTCCTGTAGTAACCGATAATAAATGAAAATGTTGTTATGTACCGGATCCAGCCGTTGATTTTATCAAGACGAAAAATTATCAATGTGAATATCAATACTGATATTCTGAAAAAAATTAATGTTAAAATCAGTGTTGCAAATGATTAAATTTCTGCCAGTGTTGTTCTGTGTACATACATGTTTATCCTTTATCAAGATGTATGGTAATTTTTTCAATGATTTCCTATCCTATTATAAACATGAATATTGTGTATTGTGTATATAGCATTGTAATATACGATACTTCCAGTTACTTTGTTTCAGTCTGTATGGGAATAAATCTAGAAAAATCTAGATGTCTCCGAAGTAAATAAGTATGGCCGAAGATGTCATTCGATATCAATATACTGACACATCAAAAGTTATTTTGTTTCAAAAAGAGGACTTCAATAACATACAATAAAGTGACTGTGCAAAGATATGACATTTTAATGGAACAAGTTTATTGCTACATAATTTGCCGTAAGATTCTTATTATCACCTAACATGCTAGATTACAAAGTTTGTCAGCGTTGTTTGGGAGACAGTCCACACATCGATACAAATGTCCACCTGATTGTTGTCACTTACTTACAGGAGCGAAGTCCTTTTATAGTTTCATGTTCATTTTATTTTGTTGATCATAGAAATCTATTCGATGACACGAAATCGTAATTATTCTCAAAAAACAGAAGACATTTCACTTTGAAAAAAAAACCGCACACACATACACACAACCAACATGTCAACATAATTATAATCCAAACTCGAATTAAAAACTAAGTAAAAATATGTACAAAAGAAAGATCTAAATGGAGACTTTGAAAAAGTACAAGAAAAGTGAGACCAGGTGTCATGGAAGAGTAAGCGTCTTCTGTTTCATCGACTACACTTGCCATGTAATTATTGGTCAATCCGATTAAGTACTGTCACATTATCAAATGAAAACCAGATATTTTGCGACGAAATGAGCTAGCAAACTAACGAGCTTCAAACATGTCCAGCTGCATATCACAAAAGAACTAAAATATTTCTCTATGAGATCACTATGACAACCAGTCAACTGCTCCATGATTTTCATCTTGCATAAAACACTCCTTATATATACATTATAAACTTAATTTACTGGGTTTGTACGAAGTGATGGATGAGGGAACAGCATTGCGGGATTATAAGTACACAGTATAACAACTGTTACAACAATGCAAGAGATGTTCTTTATTTAACAAAGTTCATTTGTACGAAAATAGTTGCACGTTTATTTACATTTTTAATCCAAGTCAAACATATTCGCAGAATAAATTGAACGCTGCTTATCTCTAATTGCAACAAATTAAAAAAAAATACTGAAGTATGATGACTCGACGGTGAAGTATCGATTTATTACTACTTACATGTAGTTCCACTAAAAGTGATCAGATCATTGTTGTTATACAAAAATGAATGTGATTTTCTCTAATAGTTTGAGGTTCAGTAAATGTAAATATTGCTTTCTATATCTTTATGTAATGGTCAAGTCAATATTTTCCAGTCATTGTTAGGTATACTTTTCATTGCATATAGGTCGTAAAATATTTGCTAAAGATATTTACCGATACAAATGAAACAATACAAAATACACTACCTACGCTGAAGCCCCTGTAAAGAGCTCATATTCAGAACCAACAATTGGAACAGGAATTTCCCAAACGGGCGAATGTGTTCATAACACCATTCACGACAGCAGTCGCACGACAGGAAATCGTGACAAATGCCTTGCACTATAACCATTTTTTTTCTAGCCCCTCCGATATTTCAGGAATAGGAATAGTGTGAGCAAGTGCACAAATGTTTGTTCATCTAATTTACTATTCATAAGGTCATTTACAAGATTGAAATCAGTCCGGTCATCGTACATTGAACACAAAATTTATAAGAGGGCGAAGTTTTACTTCCCGCTTGCATATCTTATTATCTTTACGCCATCAAAGTGTAATCCTTGCTACTAACTTTATCAAACCAACATTGTAAATCTTTCATCACAGGACTTCTTATAAGATAACTAATATACTTAAGTTATTTTACAACAATTGCGAAACAAGTTTTCCCGACTTACATTAATCACTTTTGTTGGCCCGGATGTAAGCGCGAGAGGGAGAAAACCAGGGTATCTGGGGGAAAACCCAAATAGTCGGGCAGTTGACCTCATACGTTTTCACGTCCATTCTGAGAATTGAACCTCGGACGGCTAGGTGAAAGGCGCTACCACGGCGCCACCCGATATATTTGATATTGTTCATTGAATATTTCTGAACAAAGATTTACGAAAAGGGCATTTGATTTGAAGGCATAATACTCTTTTTGAGAATCTTTTAAAAGGGTCTTGTTCCATTAACGATTGTATGTGTCTTTGTGCATCACAAAATAGATTTTTCGTCGCAGAGTCCATGTTTTCTTCGATATTCTTCCTAATGTCAGAGGTTATATTGATCTGAAAAACAATGTATTGATATGCATGAAAGCAATTCGAAACTGAGTTAGTTAATTTCTAAAAAAAGCAGCATTAAGAGGAATGACAATCGTTGTAATGTGATGTTTTAAAACTAAAGCGTGTACCTTCTTGATAAAACATTATTAGTTACTTCATATTGATACATACAATTCAATGACATCTGGAAAATGATAAAAGTTCGCAAATTTAAAATTCAAGTGATTTTTTTGGTAAACACTTGCCTTGTCAGAATAACTGTTAGATAATTTTAGTCTTCTTCCTTTTTTGAAAAATAGTAACTTTGCTGGTGCCTTTAAATCTCATTTTTACCTGTTCTCATTTTTCTGAAATTTTCACTATATACACTTCAAATAATGCGCCAAGTAATTTAATAAAAATATTTGATTTAAAACTTTCAAGAATACTTTTCTCATCCGAGAAACTGTTAAAGTTCGAGATATTTATTTTTTATTAGTTAACAATATATATATATATATATATATATTGACATGGAGACTTGTAGCATAATCTACTTACTAAAGTATTCAAACCTGACATCTCATGTCTATGTTAACCATTGTTGTGAGTTTTTTGGGGGAAACACGTACCTTTGTCGAACCCATATGAAATTGATTGAACTTGACTTGAAATACTAATCTTTTGGCTTTGCAACGACACCTTTACCAGTTCTCAATTTTCTTGAAATTTTCACTAAATTATCTTGACATAATATATATATATTGGTGTACTCAAACTTGAAGTACATGCTTCTGATCTTTGAAAGATGTCGTAGCTGAAAAAATGTCAAAAAAAAAAAAAAAAAAAACTTTTTCAATTTTGAACCGATATGATTTTTGTTTCAAATTTTGCAATATTCTACTATATATTACTACCATATTGTCAAACTGATCATTGTTAATCAAATAGTGTATAATTTGGTAATGTGCGCTGTGGTTTTAATAGTTTTTCAGAAGCTAAACTGAACCCTGTCATACTCCTATGGTTACGAAACTTAATTGGTCTAGCACAGGCCTAATGGACCTTTTGATTTTTAATTTTTTTTATGAGTAGTCACTCCAGGTGCTACCAATACCGCCCACTTTTATTTAATTTGGTGCGTGGGCAAAATTCCATTGTTCCTGAAAGAGATCATTTCAATGTGCAGCTATGCATTTATTACATTACCCTTAATAAGCCCATCAGATAGTTGATTCCATTATTATTCTAGTAATGATTACGTCATAACTGTAGCCAAAGAAACACCGACGGTATCACTCTATAATGTCTGATCAACTAAAAGCATTGTCATGAGTGTCCCACTTTTTTATATGAATAAGATTGAAGGTGATTTTGTTAAGGGTACCATGATTATGAACGTACCTACCACAAAGGTGCCTAGAGTAGAAAATTGAAAAACGTCTTAGTTTTGAGTTAAGAATAGCAACAAATGTCCTTTGGAAAATGACAACTTATTTACCCATTGTACGAAAATCTGATTGAATTTACTGTAATTCCAAATGCCATCTAGGTAACAGATGACGTATTAGCAATACACACAGTCATTTATTACTTACATTTTCATTTCAGATATTATTTAAGAATACAAAGTTATAAATGTAAGAAGAGGGAACGGAAATGGCCATTATTTATGATTATAGTGAGATCCAGTCGACATGCATGTATCCATTCACGGTTCAAGTCTGCACGTAAAATACTTGCCTTTTTTGAACTCCCCGACGTCACGTACGTCGAATAAATCAATTGTGCAGCATGTTGAATCTCTCCTTCGTTCAACTTTGAAAATTCCACGCATGCTTTCCAGAATTCGAGGTTCTCCTCGCTATATTCCATAATAAGAAATTCCATAAATAATTCTAGTCCATCAGATATTGATAAAAAAAACGATAAAACTCCGCATACTGATTGTAATTTGAAACCAAATGGCTTTGCTGGTCGATGAGTTAATTACAGATTTGCCCCATTGTAAAGACTTGCTTTAAGAGTACAGCGATACAATGACTACATGTAACTGTCTTAGCTCTATTTGATAGGGACTACCACGTCGACAGCATAATAACAAGTCCAAATTACTATAAATTTATGTGTAAGGAACTTAAAATTATGAAGTGTTACCAGACAACATGACATTCCAAAGAAGGTTTAGTTGCACATTATCAATGGTAATATTTTAACAAAGTTACTTACATTCATCCTTCAGAAAATCTTTGAATATTTTGCCGTTTTCAAGAAAGTCATGTGAATGATATTTCTCACATGCTTTGGACGAAAAGATACACTCTATTCCAAATCTGAATATAGACAATCGGTAAATGTCAGTATAAACTTTATTCTCTTACAACAATTGCGAAACAAGCTATCAGCTTATATCAATCACTCCTGTTGGCCCGGGTGTGAGTGCACCAGAGGTCTTGCTGTAGGAGGAAAACAAAGTACCCGGGCAAGCCAGCTAACCATCATTCTATAGATCTGGAAGTCGACAGAAAATAAATACCCAACTCAGAATTCTGTTTAATATCGAGGATATGATAAAGTATAAAAATTAAAAATCGATTTGATGAAAAACCCAAAAGAACGAAAATTATAATTGATTTCACGACATTCATAGAAAGTCATCACTTGTTTATGATTACGAATCCCGGAACGGACACAGTGCTGTATCTTTGAACAAGATAACTACTTTAAGCCGCTTGACGAATAGGATGTGCGCGGTTGGGTAGTGCTAGATATTTTGTGTAAAAATAGCTATTGGCGAAAGAATGAAAAGTCTGGCTGCTTATGACTAATAGCAAGATCCCAATTTCTACAGATGCTTAGTTATAAACCGCTTTGAGTCAGTCAACAGAATGATAATTCAAAATCATGTTCAATATAATTTTGCGCAAAATATGAACAAAAGAAAATCTGCACATAGACTTTTGAAAAAGTAGAAGAATAGTATCAAATGCTCTGGAAGTGTAAGCGTCTTCTGCAACTTCGACGACATCCGCCATGTAAATTCATGTAAGTAGTATCACGTTACCAAACGAGAACAAAATATAAACAACGGAACCAGCAGGCAAATTAACGAGCATCAAAAAGTCTAGCTTCATATTGTATAGAGAACTAATTTTTTTTAAAGAAGATAGCCATGACGAAATTTGTATTAAAATAACCTAGAAGCATCATTACCACTTTTTATCATCATTCAAACATTCGGTAAGATAATAAAATCTTGTATATGAAGCCAAAAAATAGAAATCTTCGCGATCAGTGATTGTTCATCAGTATAATTTCCATTTATGTTCTACCTTTGTACAACGACGTTTGTACTATCGTTTCAAAAGCATAAAACTGCTTTGTTTTAAAAACATTAATCAAATTATTAATGTCCTACTTACATCCAGAATCCGGAGAGAACACTGTATCGATATGTAATCGTAAGAAAAGTAACATCTAAGTAATTTCTTTTCGTATTATTATTTTTCAACATCAATTTAGTGATCAACATTGTAAATGAATTCTTGAAAATTGAACATAACCAGACACTTTTCAGCAATGAAACTAAAATTTTTTAACTCATGTATTGGAATTGTTATTGTAGCACCAAATAAAGTAATGTGACATTGTCATGTGTGCTTTTGTCATCGTTTCTATTAAAATATCCATGATTTATTATTATTATCAAGTTCGCCTTGAAATCAAATTTTCCCTAGTGCAATTTGAAATTAAATCGAAAAATATCAACAGAATCTTAATTTAAGCTCAAATTCGATGAAACATATAAAAATAAGACCCCTAAACATAAGACCGAGTGTTCTGGTAGAGTCTTCATGTTAATGAATGAAACCCACCATGTAATTTACGGTTAATTTAAGTATGTAGTGTCAAGTTTCAAAATAGGAACAATATGAACCAGGTATAATAACGAACCTCAAGCTGGTCCACGGTTCAGAATTTACACATGTACGTGAGCCTGTTTATCGATATTTGTTTTCATTCTGGGGCTATTGCACCTCCCCTTCTACATTTAGACTTTTCTTTCGATCATCTTGGACATTCGTCAGTCGCACGCTAAGCTTTAAACATTAAGCCCTTATGCATTACTGACTAGACCTAAAAGGAAGAAATAGCAGTAAGGTGCAGTGTAATTCATTGGCGCTACTGTACCTAAATTTAAGCTTCTGTTAAAAGTACTATGTTTTACTAAAGTGTATTACATGATAACAAATCTTATCATAACCAAAAAGTTAATTAATATTTCCTACTATTTACAAAAAATAAGATAAGTAACCTTTTACGAATGCCCTTCCTCCACAGTCGATGCAAGCAATGATTTTCTAATTGTTCCGTATGTCTTACATTAGGTACGGCGCATAGTTGTGGTATAAATGTAAACATGTAAGAAAGTTCTTTTAAAGAGGTCAATACTTAATTAACACCTGACAAAGATCGTTAAATGATTGGTTGGAGTGAACTTAACAGATTCTATGCTAGCATCCCCGACTAACCATTTATGTGCTTAAAACTTTTGCATAACTGCAATAGGATCCACGCCAATAAGTAGGCTAATAAGCGCCTGGGATTCCGAGAGCCACTACCTAAATGGAGATTTTGTGAAAAATTGTGCCCTTAGAATGTATTACTGGTGAAAAATTGTTGTTTTCATGAAATACATAGCTGTTAAACATTTCAATATCGTAGTGTCGATATTTCCCTAAGTGAATTGTAATTTTTTTTCTCGTAAACTTCCGGTTGCTGACATCTGAAAGATCATATAACCTACTAGATAATGTTTTTTGAATATTTCACAGGTGTTCTTCTATTCATCTAGACAGCTGTTACTGATGTTGAACTTCAAATATTAATGCAAGCAGCTTAAATGGAAAGTAATAGCAGCATGTGATATATTTATATATCAGAACGTATTCAGATGACCAATTTTCTCACTGATTTCTTGTTGTAACGATGCTTATAAATACTTAAACTGATAGTTATATTTGAAAATTATGGGGAATTTCATGGTCAATATAGTGATCTCATTGGGAAATATTCCATTTCTTTTTATGATATGGAGCTGGGCGTGTTTGAGGTTTGTTAGTTTGCCTGTTGGTTCCGTCGTTGTATACGTCGTTCTCATTTGAGAACGTGACATCATTTATTTGCATTAACTGATGTCGTCGATGAAGGAGAAGACGCTTACTCTTTCTGAACACCTTCCGAGTTTTTGTAAATCTTTCTTTTGTTCATATTTCGTCATAGTTTTATGGAATTTGAGTTTGGATTATTAGCATTATGCTGACATGTTGTTATTTTCTTGATGTTTTGTATAAAAATATCAAATTTCACCCTCAACATGTTGGCATACAGAATGTAAGGTAAGGCTTTGGAAAACAATCAGGTAAGTGTAAATATCAAACAATAAGTTTTCTTCTTGTAGGTGCTTATATTATATATGCTACAAAGGCCAATTTATCGAATTCAATGACCAGCATTCGGAGAAAAAAGCGTCATTTATTCAAGCTGAGTTAACCTTCACCATGAGATGGCAACAGCCTTTATCAAATTGTATCATTTGTCAACAACGCATTACCAAAAAATGATTATATCACGCTCAGTATGTTTATCCTTAAGAGTTCACAAAGCACAGCATTTACAGATTTCTTTTCGGCGCAATTCCTAGCACATCTATTAGTACGAAGTCTTGAGACTGTTAACACGAGATTTATTGGTAATGCTGGGAACGCGCGCTTTTGCATGCATGCGATATCGTCCGATACTGTGCCGTCCACTTTTCGGTTTAAATGTTTATAGTTTGTGACTTTGTTTGTGATATGTCTTTTTCTTAGGTACCCGATTCGTTTGACAACACCTAATCCACTTGCGAATTTTACGGCCAGTCAGAATGTCCCAAAGTATAGAACTAGGGAATCCCCCTTCACTGATTCCAGTTGTCGAGGATCTTTTAAGTTTCACACGCAGAATGTGATTTCGTAAATACTTTATTATAAGACTTGCACTCACCATCTGTAGTCAGACTTACACAACCTGCGTTCCGACCAGTGACCTAGGCTTCACTTGACACATAAAGGTACCTGTGTGGTTTTAACTGATGGCAACTTCAATAGTGACAAGTGGTAAAGTTCGACAAAATGGCTATTCCGAAATACATATCGGTCAGATGTCTAGACGACATAATACTACTTTTCTATGTTAATTGCCTAAGCGATTGATTTCAGTATTCAATTAGACGATGTGACCATACGGCGACTTGTACATGGTTTATTTACGAAAATATATGCTTTTTAAATCCAATAGATATGTTCGCTGTCTGTCAAGGCCGCTATTTCGTTTCAAAATTCTGCATCATGCACTGAAGCATATCCGCGTTTGAAGGAGTCAGTATCGTGAAATTTCTAAATGACTCGGAAGTTACTCCACACGTTTATCGCCTACTTTTTCCTTACGATGCAAGGTATTACCGGAATATTTATGGGTTGGCTATGATGGCATAGTTAGGAGCAAATCGTCAATAAATCAGTCGGAACTTGTTTACTTATATTTCCTCTAGTCTGATACCAAATCACTTACGGCACCAAAATCCCAGTGCAAAGTTTTTATGCTGTACCATCATTGTCAGCGGTCCTTTGGTCAACGGTAGGATATTTTAAGAATCATTATTTGTTAGGCACAGCTGCTGCGTTTTAGATACACAAATATGTAAATAATCATTAACAGTTAACTTGTAACAAGAAGAAGCGGGGTGAAAACAAAAAGCCCACTACTTCGTTTGGAGACTATCACACTTACCTGCATAATATAAATGAATATTCATTTCTTCATGGTTGAAAATGTTGAATAAGAGGATTTATTGTAGGATAAGGAAACAGCGTTTGTTGATAATTTTACAGAATAGTAGTTCCTGTGTATAAGTTTGGTGGTCAGGTGGTGCTGTAGTAACACAATAACTTTATACCTAAATGCTGATGTAATATACTGCCTTTGATTAGACACAAGTCTAACGCACTTGCCTTTCACCCACACCAGCTGGTAATTATAACGCTCTCTCCGTTCACCTTCACATTTGGAATTTGATTCTTTGGGCAAACCTGAAAGGGTTATCTACCTAAACACCTGAGCTGTCCCTGGGTAATCCAGTTTCCTCCCACGGTAAGATCCTATGTCCTTCCATCCGTGCCAACAACACTGAATAAAGTAAGTTGTCACCGTTGTTGTAAAATAAAAGAAAACGTTTGTATATTCACATTTCAAGAACAACAGATATTTAATTGGTCTTACTTCAAGTGATGAATAAAAACACTTTACCTTGTGGCCATGTAATTTTATAGGTACACGAAACAACACGGACGACATCACACATCTGATAAATAGTTATAACAGAACAATGTCATGTATATAAAATACTTTATTGAGCCCATGTAAATACTGCTTTAGTAAGCATAATGGCACAATTTAAAAGTCTGCTTTCCTTTTCTTCCAAAATAGCCTGTCCCGTAAAACACAATATTAATTATGCTTCATCAAATTTGAAAAAAAAACCCATTTCAACTAGAAACTTCACTCTTCTTTTGCTTCATACAAATCCAGTAATCTAGTTCTTTTGAATATTGAATAAGTTAACGTACAGTTTGATTAATTACCTACACTTTTCTAAGTTATGCCTGATAATTGTAGCTGTGCTAGAATCTGAAATAGGTATTGAGATATAAGTATCACTGACACATAAAATTAAAACATTTAAATTGGGGTTGGAGTTGTACTGTTTTATGAAGGGAATACTGAAGATGGGGCAGTGATATTTTATCTTAATATGGATAGCACAAATCTATGTTTATGCATGTGTAACTAGCAACTGATGGAGGCTGTCTATCAAAAAAAAAAAAAATGTTTAAGATTCATCTTACAACTATGAATCACACCAAATCCACCAGAGTTTAATATATCTTCTCTACCTTATTGGTAAATGATTCCATGCTCATATAATAGAATCTCTAGAATATGTCGGACATCCAAACCATTCATGCTTCAGACCAAATTGAGGCAGAATGTTGCTATTCCTACAGAAGAAGGATGTTAGTGTATTATGAATTAAAAATGCATTGGGAACAATTAATAATTATTATAAAACCACAATATAAAAACAAATTAAGCAAGGGGCTCGCATGGATAAACTCTCTCCCTCTCCAAGCATTCATTTTATCTTCATCTCTAATGAGGATCATCAGATTTTTATACACAAATATTTTCTTTAGAAAGGGTCAAGGTTAGACTTTCGTAGTATTTGAAGGTTAATCTTCTACATACAGACCTACATACTATATGTACAGGTGTTTTAATCCATTCATTGGTTTCTGTCCCTCTAAGTATCTTGTGATAACAAATACCTGGTTATTGTCACTGATCAAAATTTTTGTGAATCATTTTTAAAAAAATGATCGAATTTTAACAAATTAAAAAATTCATTATCTGAATTCAAAGGGCAGTGATTACACACATCTCATTATTTCATGGATTACATTTTTACAATCACCTTGATATACTTCAAAATAGCGAAATTATCATCGCTGCAAAAATAATGGTATAATCACGAAAAACATTCTTAATTTGCACAATCAAAATTAAACACATCATTATTTATTGGCAAATAAGTGCAATAATAAATATGTGCCCCCAATAATGGTTATTATACAAGCAACCTAGATTAACTACAGTCATCACTATCATATTCAGTGCAACAATAAGAGCATTGCTAAAGTATGTGTATATCTACAATATATCATTTCTTTATGCAACATCCTGCTTCCCTAGTCTGAAATACATGATTCATAACAGATTAGATTGGAAAACATAAAACTGTATCAGACAGTCTAGAATATCCACTTCGGTGTCCTCCAATAAGCCACAAGGTGCCATAACTTATAAATGCAATTCTCATTTACTTTTTATATTAATCATCATATTTCATTTATTTATTACGTATTCATTACTGTCATGCCATGCCATGAGACATGTATTCATTAAACAACCGATGTAAATAGGGTAAATATTCATGCAAAATGTCTCCGTTCATAAAAACACTGCCAATTCGAACCATGAGATAAGTTGAATATTTCATTTGGACCTGTCGACTTCAACTTTTCTGTGTTTTACGCTTTACACAAATCTTCATATCAATATTTCAGAAAATCATAGTCTGTTTATAATTTGTACAATAATTCACATACATGTACTTTCCAGAGACAATTATCTACTACAATGTATTCACACATTAAAACATCCACTTAAAAAGCACTATGTTCCAAACATTGATAACAAAATTTACATCCATTTCAGTAATCATTACTCATCTGCAATTTTCTCTGTCAAAATTTTCAAAGGAATTAACCGATCTTGATTTTCACCAATCCATCCAGATGCTGTTTTTGTCTCATTGACAGCTGCCCATTCAGACTGATAAAACGTTGCTGTTTTTCTATATGTTTAAGTTCTGTTTGAGTTGTGACAGATACCAGGTCAGAGCTGTACAAGTCTTGTTCACCAAGAGGTTTGGCATCTTTATCCTCATAGTGGTATAACAGAATCACATCAGCTGTAAACAGAAATTATTAAGCTGAATAGAAGTGAGGATGAAATCACAAAGACCATATTACTTTAACAGTAGATTAAGAAGCATCAAATTGGATATCTTAATTCTACAACATCTATGATAAATTTTACTTTGAGTCATTATGAAATAGTTTCGTAATATATAAAAGTGTTGGTCTTATGATATATTGTCCTCATCAACATGGTCATCAGTTTCTTATAAATAATCAGCTGTTTATTACATTTTGTTTTGTTTTTATAAGCTTGTATTTTGTGAAATATAATAGAATCCCATAATATTATGAATATAAATAAACTTTGATAATGACCCATCATGTAATAAACTATTTGTAATTAACTTCAATAACTGACAAAACCCTAAATGGTTGCTAAGTTGCAATTTCCCTATATATTCCAATAAAAAAGACCAACCAGGGAACAAGAGGACATATACTGAACATTTTTATACACTGTATAAATAACAATAACAAGAATTGTTAAAGAAAAAAAGACAGACCGTGGCTGAAAGGTCCATATGTATATAGAAAAGTTAGCCTAAAATGTTGGAGGTCTGGATGCTAATGGGCCATCTAGGGAACAACGTTTAAATCTCATCTTTACTTCATCCCATTAAGACAAATGATCAATCTCTTCTAAAACATTAAAGGGTTAGGTAAAGAGATAAACAGGTGATTGAATCGGGATATGAGCAGAGATTTAATAGTACTAATTCTACCAATAGGTATATCTCCTTTTCCATATCTTTACAAGGGATTTTACTTTGGTGAGTTTTTTATCAAATTTTAACATTGTGATTTCATGCAGATTCACGCTAAATTCTACTCCTGATAATACAAATCTTTCTCTGCCCCATTGTAAATTGAGTTCAGGTAAAAAACTATCTGTCCTGTTTTAGAAGAAATATTCATTCTTATTTTCTGATATTTGGTGGAAACTTTTCCAAAGCTTTTCAAATACAATTTATGTTTAAGATTAACTTTTTTTTTCAAAATATATCCATTATGCCAAACTGACAGATTTCATCTCAAAAATATTTCTTACCATACAAAGGGAGATAACCTTTGAACATGTTTTACCATGTAGTTATTATATAATGAGAGTTTAATCATGTATCCAGAGACAAGGGGAGGTAATATTTGTATAAAATGAGAGATCAGCTTGAAAGGGGAGATAATTTATAAAAATCTATAGATAATTCACGTATCACGTATAATGTGAAGAAACTGAGTGATGATACATATATCAGATAGCAAGAAAAGACCTTTTTGTTTACATAGATAGATTAAGATTAATTGCACATGAAAAATTATTTCCCTAAGTGTACAAAGGGAGATAATTCAAGAAATACAAACGACAGTATTTTGATTTTGCAATGACATGTCAAACGAATTGCTAGTCTTTAACACATACCATTCATCCTCCACAAAGCCAGTACTGTTTTCCTCTTCAACTCGCCAACTTCTCGTTCTGGATTCTCAAGGATGATGTTGCGAGAATTGTAGTCAACATGAACCAAAACAACCTTCAACAATATAATCATTGTTTCATTATATAACAGCTTGAATATACATTGTATTACAATATTGTATGACAATGAGTATATGATGGTGTTATTACACTGTATAACACCCTGAGTATATGATGGTGTTATTACACTGTATAACAGACTGGGTATATGATGGTGTTATTACATTGTATAACAGACTGAGTATATGATGGTGTATAACAGACTGAGTATATCAAGTTGTTATTACACTGTATAACACACTGAGTATATGATGGTGTTATTACACTGTATAACACCCTGAGTATATGATGGTGTTATTACATTGTATAACAGACTGAGTACATGATGGTGTTATTACACTGTATAACAGACTGAGTATATGATGGTGTATAACAGACTGAGTACATCAAGTTGTTATTACACTGTATAACACACTGAGTATATGATGGTGTATAACAGACTGAGTACATCAAGTTGTTATTACACTGTATAACACACTGAGTATATGATGGTGTTATTACACTGTATAACAGACTGGGTATATGATGGTGTTATTACACTGTATAACACCCTGAGTATATGATGGTGTTATTACACTGTATAACACCCTGAGTATATGATGGTGTTATTACACTGTATAACAGACTGAGTATATGATGGTGTTATTACACTGTATAACACCCTGAGTATATGATGGTGTTATTACACTGTATAACAGACTGAGTATATGATGGTGTTATTACACTGTATAACAGACTGAGTATATAATGGTGTTATTACACTGTATAACAGACTGAGTATATGATGGTATTATTACACTGTATAACAGACTGGGTATATGATGGTGTTATTACACTGTATAACAGACTGAGTATATGATGGTGTTATTACACTGTATAACACCCTGAGTATATGATGGTGTTATTACACTGTATAACAGACTGAGTATATAATGGTGTTATTACACTGTATAACAGACTGGGTATATGATGGTGTTATTACACTGTATAACACCCTGAGTATATGATGGTGTTATTACACTGTATAACAGACTGAGTATATGATGGTGTATAACAGACTGAGTATATCAAGTTGTTATTACACTGTATAACACACTGAGTATATGATGGTGTTATTACATTGTATAACAGACTGAGTATATGATGGTGTATAACAGACTGAGTATATCAAGTTGTTATTACACTGTATAACACACTGAGTATATGATGGTGTTATTACATTGTATAACAGCTGAGTATATGATGATCTTATTACACTGTATAACAGACTGAGTATATGATGGTGTTATTACCCTGTATAACAGACTGAGTATATGATGGTGTATAACAGACTGAGTATATCAAGTTGTTACTACACTGTATAACACACTGAGTATATGATGGTGTTATTACATTGTATAACAGACTGAGTATATGATGATGTTATTACACTGTATAACAGACTGAGTATATGATGGTGTTACTACATTGTATAACACCCTGAGTATATGATGGTGTTATTACATTTTATAACAGCCTGAGTATAAGATGTTGTTATTACATTGTATAACAGACTGGGTATATGATGGTGTTATTACATTGTATAACAGACTGAGTACATGATGGTGTTATTACATTGTATAACAGCTGAGTATATGATGATCTTATTACACTGTATAACAGACTGAGTATATGATGGTGTTATTACATTGTATAACAGACTGAGTATATAATGGTGTTATTACACTGTATAACAGACTGAGTATATGATGGTGTTATTACATTGTATAACAGACTGAGTACATGATGGTGTTATTACACTGTATAACAGACTGAGTATATGATGGTGTATAACAGACTGAGTACATCAAGTTGTTATTACACTGTATAACACACTGAGTATATGATGGTGTTATTACATTGTATAACAGACTGAGTATATGATGGTGTTATTACACTGTATAACAGACTGAGTATATGACGGTGTTATTACATTATATAACAGCCTGAGTATAAGATGTTGTTATTACATTGTATAACAGCTGAGTATATGATGATCTTATTACACTGTATAACAGACTGAGTTTATGATGGTGTTATTACATTGTATAACAGACTGAGTACATGATGGTGTTATTACACTGTATAACAGACTGAGTATATGATGGTGTATAACAGACTGAGTATATCAAGTTGTTATTACACTGTATAACACACTGAGTATATGATGGTGTTATTACATTGTATAACAGACTGAGTATATGATGGTGTTATTACACTGTATAACAGACTGAGTATATGACGGTGTTATTACATTATATAACAGACTGAGTATATGATGGTGTTATTACATTATATAACAGACTGAGTATATGATCTTTTCTCAATTTCTTCAGCATTTACCTTTGATGGTGGGACATTCAAGATGTCTTCCTCTCTGTCAATCACACATTCAGTAACCTTGACCGTTTTGTCTAGGAATGTCCTTGACACTGTCATATGTTTTTTGTGTGCAGGGTCACCATTGAAGCTCAGGATACACACTGAGTTCTCGGTTGATGTTTTGGAGATTCTATCCATTACTGAATGAGGCTGTTGTGTGGATACATTGCTGTTAGCATACTGCCTGCTTTCTGATGTCAACTTCAAAGAAAGAAAAAAAACACCTAAGATAACTTACATCATTACTTTTTCAAGATGAAATTCATGTAATTTTTTATTCTTTGCCCTATGTCTACTAATAAGCCCATAAACATTCTCAGGTTTCTTTCCACAGTAAGACCCAATACAGACTTCCATGTCAACCGATTCAAAATCAAAATCATCATCATCATCATCATCATTGTCATCATCATCATCATCATCATCATCATCATCATCATCATCATCATCATCATCATCATCATCGACATTGTCATTGTCATCATCATCATTAGACATCAATCATCATAATCATCGTCATCATCATCATTAGACATCAATCATCGTCATCATCATCATCATCATCATCATCATCATCATCATCATCATCATCATCATCATCATCATCATCATCGTCATCACCATCATCATCAGACATTAATCATCGTCATCATCATCATCATCATCATCATCATCATCATCATCATCATCATCAGACATTCATCATCATCAGACATTAATCATCATCATCATCAGACATTCATCATCATCAGACATTAATCATCATCATCATATCATCATCATCGTCATCATCATCTCAAACATCATCTCAAACATCATCTCCATAATCATCATCATCAGTCATCAATCATCATCATCATTAATTGGTATGTAATTATGCTATATATATATTGTATGGGGAGATGAATTTTTACAGCTGAGACATGATTATGATACTGAAGAAAATTACTGTTTACTCAATATTTCTCAATAAATTCACCTAAGTAAAATGTGTCAGTAGTCTTCCATCAAATCATTAATGTTAGTTATGTTACTTTCATACAATTATTTAAAGAAAAGTGTTTTTCCTTCAACAACAATTTTACCGTCATGGCAAATTAAAACTATGTTCATGTTCTCATGAAATATTTTATTATTGTATTTTGACTGCGTTTTATATCAAACATTCAAAATATCAAAACTTATATTTACATTTGTTGATTCAAATCTTTATATATTCATCCCCATTAACTCCAAGAACATCAATATTTTCAGTATATGATTTTAGTATAGGTTGTCATTTCTCTGCATTTTGGTAAAGTCTCCTGATCCAGGTGAGTTTTAATTCCCGTATAAAAACAGTGATGGTGATCAGTTTTAATCTACCGCTGGCATGATTTTTATTGATTTCCTCCCTTTTTGATCTTATGTGGCTTCTCGTTCAAAAAATGGTCATAGAGAAGAGAGTTTAGCTTTTTTGAGACACTTTTCATCAGGGTTAGGTAAAGAGATAAACAGGTGATATGAGAAGAGATTTAATAATACTAATTCTACCAATAGGTATATCTCCTTTTCCATATCTTTACAAGGGATTTTACTTTGGTGAGTTTTTTATCAAATTTTAACATTGTGATTTCATGCAGATTCATGCTAAATTCTACTCCTGATAATACAAATCTTTCTCTGCCCCATTGTAAATTGAATTCAGGTAAAAAACTATCTGCCCTGCAGTTTTTGCTCCAAATCCATACCACTTTTATACCACTTTTATACCACATTTTATCAACATTTATCTTTAAACCAGACACTTTGGCAAATTCTTTAAGATAAGGTATTGATTCTTTAATTGACAGGTTGCTTAGCTGATCTATAATCATTAAGGTTATCAGACAGGTGTTATGAACAGATGTGGTATCAGTGTTATTATAAAGATTTTTATGAAATAAACAAACTTTCTGTAAAATATCTTCCTGTTTAATGATAACTTTATCATTATCATTTTGTAGCTTAGGGATTATTTTAGAAACATAATTTCTATTTTCTAGATTTAAAAAAATACTTGGAAGGTTTTTCCCCCTCTTCAACCACTGAGCTGTTTTGACGTTATAACACTTATATTTGTCTGATGCTCTCTAATTTCTTCTAATTCAGATTTTCTCCTATCTTACTCTTCTAAATCAATGATATCAGATGCTTCCAGAGATTGCATTGTATTTTGTAAGATATTTTCCTCAATGTTTTGCTCTTTTTTCTTAAATGATGCCTTTGAAATTGACTTACCTCTGATTTCCATAAGTAATGTCTCTAACAATATATGTTTAATAATAGAAAATTGTAATTGAGAGTTTGAAATATCATCAATATTTTTCAAATTATAAAGAGGAACACATTTTTTGTTTTCAAATGCAGTAATACATGAATTAACAGAATGAATATATCCTAAGTCATGAAGAAGTGAATTGCTTAACTTCCCTCTGCCTTTTTAAAATTATGTGAAGTAAGCACTAATTTAGGAAAGGAATGATCTGTTCTGTAACCAGGTTCAATATTCGTACAACTAACACTAGATAAGAGATTCTTTGACACAAGGAAACAATCAAAATGTGCCTGTTTAATAGGATTATTTTTTCTCCAGGTATATCTCCTTAGAGTATCATGTTGTTCTTTAAAGACAACTACAAGTGCAAAGTTCTCGCTAATTTCTGATACCTTATCTCTAGCCTTTGCTGTGGGTTGTTTATATTTTTATAACTGTTATCGTAGTCCAGTGCAGCTGTTAAAACAAGATTAAAATTACCACAGATTATAATGTAAGCGTTGTTGAGTACATCAGTTATGTAAGAAATATTCGAGTAAAATTCAGGACAATCTTGGTTTGGACCATAAATATTAACAAGAGTGATATGTTCTGTTTCTCTATCTAAAGCTAATTACCTGTAATTCATTCATTACTTGTTCAGAAGAATAGAAACCCTGTGAGAATTTCCACAAAAAGATGAAAAAAAATTCAAAGCCCCACTCATTTCTAATTAATTCTTCATTATCATGATGTATAGCCTGTAAACAGTATATATTCTGATAAGTTTCAGATAAAAACGAAATGACGTCCTTACATTTTTCCCTATTTGACAGCTCCTGTACATTAGCTGAAGTGATTCACTATCCACCCACATGTAATTGTAATCTATTAAGTTCTACTCCCTGTGACCCAGAAGACAAAAATATATAGTGAAAGATATCAACACATATAGCAAAACACATGACGATAGATGTATACCTGTTAGTAAAGCTAGAGATGGGAAAGTATAGGCAAGTAAGTAAAGAACAACATAGAAGACGTATAACTGGTTCAAAATGTCTCGGGGTACTCTCTATCAAGTGAAAACAAACTTACAAGTTCCAAGATGACCACCTGTCGGCCATTATTATTTTCTGATCACAGCCAAAAACAAACGAGCACAACTAGGGACCCAGCGAAACCTAAATATAAAATTTGACAGAAATCCATCCTCTACTTGTTAAGAAATAATGAAAATAGTTATAACACACTTGCAAAGTCAAAATCAAAGATGGCAACCCGTCAACCATTCTGTTTTTCTAATCAGTCCCAAAATGAGATGTGCACAACTAGGGACCAGGGGAACAATGTACGTATTTGAGAGAGATCTATCAAGTAGTTCTCATTAAATGGTGATAACAAACTTCATTGAAAAACTCAAAGATGGCAACCTGTCAACCTTTTTGTTTTTTATATCAGTCCCAAAATCAACCTGGCACATGTTAATTAACATCATATTATCACCCTCACCTAGAAGTACACCACCATTTTCACCAGGACCTAAATATTTTATAGCAATCAATAAAGTATATTTTATACTCTTCAGTATAAATATACTTTTTACCGTTCAGTATAAACATACTTTATACCGTTCAGTATAAACATACTTTATACCGTTCAGGATAAACATACTTTATACCGTTCAGTATAAACATACTTTATACCGTTCAGGATAAACATACTTTATACCGTTCAGTATAAACATACTTTATACCGTTCAGTATAAACATACTTTATACCGTTCAGTATAAATATACTTTATACCGTTCAGTATAAACATACTTTATACCGTTCAGTATAAACATACTTTATACCGTTCAGTATAGATATATATTGTATATATCTATATCAGAAAATGTATGATTTTTATATAAAACTAACTTGCAGCAAAATAAGAAACACAGTCACCTCTACTCCCTGCTCTTTAACCTTGTAATAACTTTGTTGAAGAATTCGTGATATATATATTTGTCAAGCTCTTTTGCTCCTAAAGTGGTCAAGAGTGACTATTGACCTTTAACCACGACTGCTGACCACAAAAAATTTATCAAATGTAGACATTGATAATTTTTCATTTTATTAAACTTACCAATACCTGGGGTTCTCTTCGCCCATCTCTAAGCAACGTTTTCAACCTCAACACATAAAGCACCAGGCAAATTTCACCTACAGCTAGCAAGATGCATAAATACTGCCAAGCCTCTGTTGATAAAAATGAAAACATATCATCTATACTTAACCAATCAAGTCGAAAACAATTAAAGCTGTATAAGTACAAATTCAATTAAATAACCGAAATCTATCAAAACTTAATCAATGGATCTATAAAGAAGAGATTTAAAAACATTTAATTACTTCACCTGGAAAAAGAAAAGGACAAAAAAAACGTAACAAAAACAACCCAGTCTCTGCTAAACACAAGTATTCCAAATTAATCAATTATATAGTTTCTATTGCTGTATCTGAGAGTAAAGAGTGTCATATATTTACACTGGTTGTTACTCAAGGAGGTTTTTTGTTGCTTTATGTCCTATGAACAGCCAGAGTCATTTAAGGACATGCCAGTTTTGGTGTTCGAGGAAAATTGGAAGGAAAAACCAACCACCTACTGCCATTACCGATAACTTCCCCATGTATATCTCGACCCACAACACAGAGGTGGAGGTCTAGAGATAAAGATGGTCAGAGCATTAACCACTAAGCCACAATGGCCCCCCCCCCCTTGCTCTGGGATTTAAAAGTTAAGTGACAGATATATTTACTACAAAGAAAGTTGATGGTGGTTTTACTCGGTATGATCTACATAAAAATGACAGAAATATGTTAAGTATATATCAGCATTACCATCAGATATCTGCTTGAGGACAGTCCTGTCCATATCCTTTTGTACTCTGTGTGTCTGTTCAGACTGGTGATACAGTTGATGTTTGAAGTCAGTCACATTTGAACCAATCTTTTTCACTGACAAACTGGTATTCTGAATTTGTTCAGCATGTTTTATAAGTGTTTGATTGAAAGCTGTAGCATCCTCTTGTAAATGTTTGACATATCCTTGCAGTGAACTGTAATTTATCTTAAGTTCCTGATACTGTGTCAGAAATTCTGTCAAATCACAAGCAGAATTAACTCTATATTGTTCCCTACACTCAGTATCTTCAGTGGAGCTCGTCGATGAAGTTTCAGAGGTTTTCATAACCATATTGTAAAAAGTATCTTTTGCTGGTGGCCACAAAATACTCCATGACACTATCAAAGCCAGCCTGAAAAAACAAAGAGAACTAAAAAGTATGTGTTTATGTAAATTATCTTCTTTTACTAAATTCTATAATAAGAAAAATCAAATGTAACTTTGTTATTCATTTCAGTGTTGAAAAGTACATAATTGTGCAAAACATTTTTTTAACCTGACAAAATACCACAATTAAAATATATCAATGCAACTAAAATTAATTACAAGAAGTTTAATAAATAAATGAAAATAAATGAACACGTACGTCACGCCTGTTTGCATTATGAGGCCGTATCTGTAGTTTCCGTTATTCCAAATGAATGCAAGAAATTCTAAGTAGACTTGTATGGCTGACCTCTGCTCCTCTTGTGTTTCTTTACATTCTACTTGACCTTTGGACTCTCGTTGACCTTTGAGTTCTGCTTGACCTTTGAACTCTCGTTGACCTTTGAGTTCTGCTTGACCTTTGAACTCTAGTTGACCTTTGAGTTCTGCTTGACCTTTGGACTCTAAGTGACCTTTGTGTTCTGCTTGACCTTTGAACTCTAGGCGACCTTTGTGTTCTGCTTGACCTTTGGACTCTAGTCGACCTTTGTGTTCTGCTTGACCTTTTAATTCTTCTTGACCTATGGGTTCTACTTGATGTTTCAACTCTAAATGTTGTTCGCTATCGTCTTTATCTGATATATGACCTTCATGAACTTGACCAATACTACTCATAATGAACTTGGTCTTTCACTTTCTCAACCACACCAGTTATCAGTAGCCTGCAGGATGTAGATCTTTGGGTAGCTTTTGGAAATCTACAAGAAACAAAAAAAAAATATACGATATTGAAAATACATGTGCAATCAGGTTTATACTAAACATAAGCAAGTACACAAATCTGGAAAGAAATCCCCAGCAGTATACATATATGCAAGGCACAAACCCGAACCAGTCAGCTATTGAGCATGTGGTATGTGGGGTTTTGAATTTTCCCCATCTATTGATAATTTTTTTATGAAACTTTTCATTTTTGCATAATAAGATTGTGTATATGTATAATCTTATTTAACCAGAATTCTTTTTCAATATATAGGTCCCTTCCCCGTTTAATGTAATCTATCCAAAGTGTATTGCAGTACCCTACTGTGACTGTAAAAGGCGTTAAAAATACCTGTCAGAGATTTCCCATAACTGTACATTGATATCTTCCTTGTTTTAAGGATGGACACATCTTGATAATGAGAAATTTGGTGTGTCCAAATTATATAATGATCCTGACAGACAACTGATACAATACAATCAGCCATTTAAACTGCACTAATCTCAGTGGGAAAACCTCTGTGTAACTGATGTTTACCCATTTGTTTACTGATAACCACAAAAATATCATTTGCTAATTACATATTATCAGTCATTCTGATAACTGGGCTGCATGCCATTCAAAAAATGTCAATTACAAATTTCAGTATATCCCCAGATGTTCATAAATCTCTAATATTTGTATAAAACATTGACATTATATCATATGGATAACACTCTCTCCTAAATGGCACATTATGACATCACAATGTAGGTTACTATTACATCACAATGTAGGTTACTAAGACTTCACAATGTAGGTTACTACGACATCACAATGTAGGTTACTAAGACATCACAATGTAGACTACTATGACATCACAATGTAGATTACTATGACATCACAATGTAGATTACTATGACATCACAATATAGGTTACTATGACATCACAATGTAGACTACTATGACATCACAATGTAGATTACTATGACATCACAATGTAGATTACTAAGACATCACAATGTAGGTTACTATGACATCACAATGTAGATTACTATGACATCACAATGTAGGTTACTAAGACATCACAATGTAGGTTACTATGACATCACAATGTAGACTACTATGACATCGCAATGTAGATTACTATGACATCGCAATGTAGATTACTATGACATCACAATGAAGATTACTAAGACATCACAATGTAGATTACTATGACATCACAATGTAGATTACTATGACATCACAATGTAGGTTACTAAGACATCACAATGTAGATTACTATGACATCACAATGTAGATTACTATGACATCACAATGTAGATTACTAAGACATCACAATGTAGATTACTATGACATCACGATGTAGGATAGGTTACTAAGACATCACAATGTAGATTACTATGACATCACAATGCAGATTACTATGACATCACAATGTAGGTTACTATGACATCACAATGTAGGTTACTATGACATCACAATGTCAGTTACTATGACATCACAATATAGATTACTATGTAACATACCTATGGCATCACCTGACGATGGCTGCAAGGTTCGAAAATGTTAGTGACTTTGATTTGGAGTTTTAGTTGCCATTTTGTTTCTATATTTATATGTATGATACACAGAGTACTTCTTTTACTTTAAGTACACATATATAAAGTGCCTACAAGCCCTTGGTGCATTTAACACCAAGTGTGAGAGATCTCTATTATGACAATGCATCAATAGAAATATTGTAATTACATTACAAATTATAACAAGTAACAAATGGGTTTATCTCCAAAGTAATAAATTGATAGAAATCCATTCAAAGATCAAATTAGTTTTCAAAAATTGAAAACTACTTAAAGTGCATTTTATTTTCCTTGTATGAAAAATTATTTGCTAAGTCCTGGTTGTATTTCCTTATCCACCCATAGATTTTACACCACTAAAGGTATACATAGACAGTGTATATCATATACATTGTATTTAATTGTCAGATTTTACGCCACTAAAGATATACAGACAGTGTATATCAAACACACTGTATTCATCTGTCAGATTTTACACCACTAAAGGTATACATAGACAGCGTACATCAAACACACTGTATTCATCTGTCAGATTTTACACCACTAAAGGTATACATAGAAAGTGTATATCAAACACACTGTATTTATCTGTCAGATTTTACACCACTAAAGCTATACAGACAGTGTATATACATAACTATGTTTGGTTCACAAAACCAAAATGTCACATGGTAAAATTTGTAGCACTGTGTTATTGTTTTTGTGTTGTGTCAACACTTTCAAAGCCTCTGATTGGCTTTGAATCCGAGGCTTTGAAATTTATAAATTTTCTAAATTTGAAAATGAACTAACTCAAGTTTGATAAACATGATAAACAACCGTCATTCATTCGGAACCTCCATTTATCACTTCATTTTCCTTTCAAAAAAATTAACCAAATAGATCAGAATCCATGTGTTGAATGACTGATTAAGGAATCAGTATACTCCTGTATTCATGTATATATATCACGAAAACAAAAATAGTTCTTTAATTTTTGTGGTACCGCGCATGTTGGAAGTCATTATAGGATATACAAATTACAAATAATTATTTCCAAAGCCCTGACAGGTGCTCAGAACATTTCAGTTATGTGCAAATCTACTTACATACAAATGATCACCGATCTCATGCATGGGTAACCTTCTAGATGTCATAATTATAATGAGGCCTGTGTAGACGTAAATATAATATTACTTTACCTTTTCAGAGTCATCTTGCTGTGGTTAAATTAATCTAATGATCTCCTTTTAAATATTTTTATACAACCCCCCCAAAAAAAACCTTTTTATATACTGACCGCTTCGGTTTTCCCAATATGCTCTTTTGTTACATGCTCTTCATTACGCAGCAACGGCAAACCGAAAGTACCAATCAAAATAATATACGTTTAGTTGTGGATATGTAATCTCTTTATCAGTTCGCCAAAAGAAGTAGTGCATAGTTGAATACAAAGTTTAATCATTCAAAACGTATAATCAAATTATTAAACTACATTTTTCTTAAATACGATATTTTATCAAATGATTGAGTCAAGATATTTGGCTTTTATTTGCGTTTATTTAAGACTGCCATGGTTAATTACAATGCGGATTAATATATTACTTCATTTACTGTGTTGCAGGTAGTTAGACGACCGAGCACTCGTTTTGTGATCATTCAACTGCTGGGGTCTTGAAGTTTTCAGGAACGATTAGGTGAGACATTCTTAATTCAAATCAAAGTTTCTATATGCTTATTTCTGACCAATGTCCGTACATGACACGATTTTGGTGATTCTCGTTAAAGACATTTTTTAAACTACGTGTTATGAGGTTTACTGCAATAAAACAAACTATTTATAGAAATGAGGAAATTCCCAGATTACGCCTTTTTCGCATGTTTTGTGATTGCAATGCTTAATCGTTCAATATTTAATTTGAGACAAATTTCAGAAGAGACAAAGAAAACGAAAGTAAGTTGCATTATGCTTCTTAGAAATGCATTCGGAAAATTATTGAGTCTGGTATAGAGGACTCAAGCACGTCCTGAACCGGAAATAAACTTATCTTATCTTAAAGGTATTTGGTAAATTGTTCCGAAGGAATAGACTTGCATAAGTCCGGATTTCCTTATTTCGTTAACATGACACTATACCCGAAATGGGAGGGGTGGGATTCATTTGGGGAAATAGAGCATATTCCTTAAAATCCTTCTTCTCCATAAGAAGTTTGGTCAGAAATATCCTTTGGTGAAGGGGAACAAGGTTTGTGAAAGAATTGGTTCTCAGCTCCCAAGGGACTTAGGGACAGGGCCGAAAAGGGGAAATTTCGCAAGTTCTTTAAAATCTTACTTCACCTATCAGAATAAACAGGTATTGCCCAGATTTTGTCTGAATTAAAATTTGTGGGTGAAGCGGACTTAATTCTGTATAAATAGTCCATCCCTGCTCCCTAGTGCTGGAGGGGTGGGCTCAATTGGTGAAATGTAAGTTCTTCAAAGGCCTTCTCCTATACAAGGATATTGTCCAAGTTTGGTCTGAAGCAATTTTTATCAATAATGAATCTGACCACTGATTGATAACAAGGGCTGGATCCAAAAGGGACATTATATCTGAAATTGTCTGACATATTTGAAATTATTTATTAAATGGCTGGTTACTAAATAAGCCAGGTGATGATGTAGGCCCATTAGGCCTCTTGTTTGGAATGTTTTTGATGGTTCTGGAGTTTGACAGTAAATCATCTTTTTTTGGGTGTTTTTAGATGATTTACGGTTTGGGGGTAAGTCATCATGTTTTCTGGTGTTTTAAGGTAATCTTTACATATCCATTGTACACTAACAGTTCAGTGCAGTGCATTATTTCATTTCGTACAACAGTAAAAATATTCCTCTTTTTTTCATACCTCACGGCTTTACAATATGAAGACATTGATTAACATGCACATACAACATATTGATTTAGGGTAGTTTTTGCAATTTCAGCTGCTAATCAGGACACTAGTATGGGCGGAATGGAGGATCAGCAAAGTTATCCTACAGATCGATATGTGTATTCTTTCGGTGATGACACATCTGATACAGATACAGATGTGAGCAAATCCACACGTCGACGACGAAAGTTGGAGGATCCTGAAGCAGAACTGAAACGAAGGAGGGAGAAATTGAATGTAGATATTGCCACAGAAGTTGGCATCGACATTGCTGGGAGAAACCCACTGAATGTGGCCATCATTGGAGTGCCTGGAGTTGGGAAGAGTTCGACCATAAATACTCTCATATCGGCAATGAACGATGACAAATATCGTGAATATGCGATGACTGGAAACTTTGGGGGCCAGGCACTACAAATGACTTATCTCACAAAAAGGTTTGTAAATCATTAAAGTGTTTCACAGTTTTAAACATTTGAAGAAATTTTATTAAATATAGATTGGAGTCAATTGATTTAATGTCTTCAAGGGATTGGTATAGCTGTTGACATGGATTTGTGAACAAAACATTATAGTAAATATTATTGTATTCATATGGAATATATTGTAGCTGTAAATGATCTAGCTGACAACAATCATTGACACCGTAGGAATGATATTTATGATCGATTAAATACAAATTCATGATAATTTCTAGATCAGAATTAACAGAATTCATTTTCTTTGAAAAAAAATGATCAGTTTTAAAGATCAGCACAATTTTTTATCCCTATCTCAAGTTAAAATGCAGATTGATTAACTACCTACATAAAAAAGAAGAATTTCTTAACTGTTTAGGAATATATGAAAAGCAATGAATTTCAGGACACAGAGTTTCAGCCCACCTGTCCATCGGATGGTGGGCTATTCAAGTCATCCCTGGTCCTGGGTCCATCTGTAACCAGTTTTTGTTATCGTTAGTACTTGAGAAAAGCAATATCTTTGTGAGTTGGTTCCTTGTTTGATTTCGGACAGATCAGAAAAACAAATTCACTGACCGGCAACCATCTTGGATTTGACAGTTAAAGATTATAATTGCTTTGCCTTCAAAGGACTGTTAAAAACTTTGTATGAAAGGAAAAGATTAAACATTTAAAGAACAAATAAAGATCAAACAGTGGTAGATGCCATGATCCATCTTGGTTCTCTTGTTTGAGAATTGAAACCTATAGCTTGCACCTTCAGAACCAACCTTATCCCCTTGTCATTGCCCTTATGTTACCATTGCCAACAGTCCTAAAGATATCAATATGAACTTAAAATTAAGAATGGGGCAGTTGAGAATCTTTCAGATACACATATTTTGAGAATATACTTAAAGTTAAGCACATTCTCAAAGTTAAGAACTGAGAATGGTTTAAAAATCTTCGAGATACTCTTTTTTGAGAATATGCTGAAAGATAAGCATATTCTCAATATTAAGCACTGAGGACAGATTTAAGAAGTTTCGAGATCCTTGGGCCTGGTTGTATGTAGATAGCAGACTTAAAATGTTTGTATCCTCAAAACAATCACATGGCTGATCATATGTTATTGAATTTATATTTTAAATTCAACTGTTTTACTTGTTTTATAATGAAAAATCACAATATGAATGAATTTTGTGGTTGCAGCTTTCCAAAGAAGGCTTACAGACAGCCGGCCCATTACAATGCATGCTACCCGACGTTTATCGATATTGCTGGATTTGACAATGAAAAAAATGATTTGACTGAAGAGTTACTGAGAATTGTATTTTATGGCCGTCTACCTGTCGAAGATAGCTTGAAGGTATAAATCACATTTAATAGAGAGATCTAACACATATACAGAGTTTATTTTAATGGAAGAAGTTAGATTACATAAATAGTGGATATAATCTGAGTCATGTCTTACTAAACACTGAATGGTTGTCATATTATATCTGGGTGACTTATAGATAAAAAAATCATAAGAGGAATTTCTTGTTTATTTGTTGTCCAGACAATGAAATCATCTGACATCTATTCAATAGTAACATTTTTGATGCAATTTCAAAACTGTCTCCATTTTCTCAAGTAATAATTTTTTCTTTAGGTCACCTGAGACATTAGTATGCATCATCTCCATTATTCAAGGTTTTCATACTTTTGAATATTGATTGATTTTACAAAAATGTCATGTACTTGAGTTATACTCTGAACAATATGCCATAATTCATATGAAAATGTGGCATTTACAATACACATATCCAAATGTAGAGAGAATGATATGAGTTAGGCCAAGTTATACCGGCTGTATCAGACAGGGTATTATCTTCTTGGTGTAACAGGCAGCGCAAGAGGAATACCACAAGACTGGTATGAAGGGACTGAGAGAGAAATACTCCCAGAATCTGGAGCTACTAAAGGTTGACAGAATTATTGTTGTGGCTTCAGCCCGAGAGAACATTCCAGAAAAACTCATCAGTTGTGTCATGAACGCTGCCAATCCAGCTGGATCTAAAGCAGGAAAAGGAAAAATGAGTAAGTTACCACAGAGAAGTTTGTCTCAGATAAGGATGAGTTAACACAGAGAGGTTTGTCTCGGATAAGGATGAGTTAACACAGAGAGGTTTGTCTCGGATAAGGATGAGTTAACACAGAGAAGTTTGTCTCAGATAAGGATGAGTTACCACAGAGAAGCTTGTCTCGGATAAGGATAAGTTACCACAGAGATGTTTGTCTCAGACAAGGATGAGTTACCACAGAGCAGTTTGTCTCAGATAAGGATGAGTTAATACAGAAATGTTTGTCTCAGATAAGGATAAGTTACCACAGAGAATTTTGTCTCAGCTAAGGATGAGTTAATACAGAGAAGTTTGTCTCGGATGAGGATGAGTTAACACAGAGAAGTTTGTCTCAGATAAGGATGAGTTACCACAGAGTAGTTTGTCTCAGATAAGGATGAGTTAACACAGAGAAGTTTGTCTCAGATAAGAATGAGTTACCACAGAGTAGTTTGTCTCAGATAAGCATGAGTTAACACAGAGAAGTTTGTCTCAGATAAGAATGAGTTACCACAGAGTAGTTTGTCTCAGATAAGGATGAGTTAACACAGAGAGATTTGTCTCAGATAAGGATGAGTTACCACAGAGAAGTTTGTCTCAGATAAGGATGAGTTACCACAGAGAGGTTTGTCTCAGATAAGGATGAGTTAATACAGAGAAGTTTGTCTCAGATAAGGATGAGTTAATACAGAGAAGTTTGTCTCGGATAAGGATGAGTTAATACAGAGAAGTTTGTCTCGGATAAGGATGAGTTAATACAGAGATGTTTGTCTCAGATAAGGATGAGTTACCACAAAGAATTTTGTCTCAGATAAGGATGAGATACCACAGAGAGGTTTGTCTCGGATAAGGATGAGTTACCACAGAGAGGTTTGTCTCAGATAAGGATGAGTTACCACAGAGAAGTTTGTCTCAGATAAGGATGAGTTAATACAGAGAAGTTTGTCTCGGATAAGGATGAGTTAATACAGAGATGTTTGTCTCAGATAAGGATGAGTTACCACAAAGAGGTTTGTCTCAGATAAGGATGAGATACCACAGAGAAGTTTGTCTCAGATAAGGATGAGTTAACACAAAGAAGTTTGTCTCAGATAAGGATAAGTTACCACAGAGAAGTTTGTCTCAGATAAGGATGAGTTAACACAGAGATGAGTTAACACAGAGAAGTTTGTCTCAGATAAGGATGAGTTACCACAGAGAAGTTTGTCTCAGATAAGGATGAGTTACCACAGAGAAGTTTGTCTCAGATAAGGATGAGTTACCACAGAGAAGTTTGTCTCAGATAAGGATGAGTTACCACAGAGAAGTTTGTCTCAGATAAGGATGAGTTACCACAGAGAGGTTTGTCTCGGATAAGGATGAGTTAACACAAAGAAGTTTGTCTCAGATAAGGATGAGTTACCACAGAGAAGTTTTTCTCGGATAAGGATGAGTTAATACAGAGAAGTTTGTCTCAGATAAGGATGAGTTACCACAGAGTAGTTTGTCTCAGATAAGTATGAGTTACCACAGAGAGATTTGTCTCAGATAAGGATGAGTTACCACAGAGAGGTTTGTCTCAGATAATGATGAGTTAATACAGAGAAGTTTGTCTCAGATAAGAATGAGTTACCACAGAGAAGTTTGTCTCAGATAAGGATGAGTTACCACAGAGAAGTTTGTCTCAGATAAGGATGAGTTACCACAGAGAGGTTTGTCTCAGATAATGATGAGTTAATACAGAGAAGTTTGTTTCAGATAAGGATGAGTTACCACAGAGAAGTTTGTCTCAGATAAGGATGAGTTACCACAGAGAAGTTTGTCTCAGATAAGGATGAGTTAATACAGAGAAGTTTGTCTCAGATAAGGATGAGTTACCACAGAGTAGTTTGTCTCAGATAAGTATGAGTTACCACAGAGAGATTTGTCTCAGATAAGGATGAGTTACCACAGAGAGGTTTGTCTCAGATAATGATGAGTTAATACAGAGAAGTTTGTCTCAGATAAGAATGAGTTACCACAGAGAAGTTTGTCTCAGATAAGGATGAGTTAACACAGAGAAGTTTGTCTCAGATAAGGATGAGTTACCACAGAGAGGTTTGTCTCAGATAATGATGAGTTAATACAGAGAAGTTTGTTTCAGATAAGGATGAGTTACCACAGAGAAGTTTGTCTCAGATAAGGATGAGTTACCACAGAGAAGTTTGTCTCAGATAAGGATGAGTTAACACAGAGAAGTTTGTCTCGGATAAGGATGAGTTAACACAGAGAGGTTTGTCTCAGATAAGGATGAGTTACCACAGAGAAGTTTGTCTCGGATAAGGATAAGTTACCACAGAGAAGTTTGTCTCAGATAAGGATGAGTTACCACAGAGTAGTTTGTCTCAGATAAGTATGAGTTACCACAGAGAGATTTGTCTCAGATAAGGATGAGTTACCACAGAGAAGTTTGTCTCAGCTAAGAATGAGTTACCACAGAGAGGTTTGTCTCGGATAAGGATGAGTTACCACAGAGAGGTTTGTCTCAGCTAAGAATGAGTTACCACAGAGTAGTTTGTCTCAGCTAAGAATGAGTTACCACAGAGTAGTTTGTCTCAGCTAAGAATGAGTTACCACAGAGAAGTTTGTCTCAGATAATGATGAGTTACCACAGAGAAGTTTGTTTCAGATAAGGATGAGTTACCACAGAGAGATTTACCACAGAGAGGTTTGTCTCAGATAAGGATGAGTTACCACAGAGAAGTTTGTCTCAGATAAGGATGAGTTAACACAGAGAAGTTTGTCTCAGATAAGGATGAGTTAATACAGAGAAGTTTGTCTCAGATAAGGATGAGTTAACACAGAGAAGTTTGTCTCAGATAAGTATGAGTTACCACAGAGAGGTTTGTCTCAGATAAGGATGAGTTAATACAGAGAAGTTTGTCTCAGATAAGGATGAGTTACCACAGAGAGATTTGTCTCAGATAATGATGAGTTACCACAGAGAGGTTTGTCTCGGATAAGGATGAGTTAATACAGAGAAGTTTTTCTCGGATAAGGTTCAGTTACCACAGAGAGATTTGTCTCGGATAAGGATGAGTTTACACAGAGAAGTTTGTCTCAGATAAGGATGAGTTACCACGGAGAGATTTGTCTCGGATAAGGATGAGTTTACACAGAGAGGTTTGTCTCAGATAATGATGAGTTAACACAGAGAAGTTTGTCTCAGATAAGGATGAGTTAACACAGAGAGGTTTGTCTCAGATAAGGATAAGTTACCACAGAGAAGTTTGTCTCAGATAAGGATGAGTTAATACAGAGAAGTTTGTCTCAGATAAGGATGAGTTAATACAGAGAAGTTTGTCTCAGATAAGGATGAGTTCACACAGAATGATAGAGGTTTGTCTCAGATAATGATGAGTTAACACAGAGAAGTTTGTCTCGGATAAGGATGAGTTAACACAGAGAGGTTTGTCTCAGATAAGGATGAGTTACCACAGAGAAGTTTGTCTCGGATAAGGATAAGTTACCACAGAGAGGTTTGTCTCAGAAGTTGATAAGTTACCACAGAATTATAGAGGTTTGTCTCAGATGTGGATAAGTTACCACAGAATTATAGAGGTTTGTCTCTGATGTGGATAAGTTACCACAGAATTATAGAGGTTTGTCTCTGATGTTAATAAGTTACCACAGAATTATAGAGGTTTGTCTCTGATGTGGATAAGTTACCACAGAATTATAGAGGTTTGTCTCTGATGTGGATAAGTTACCACAGAATTATAGAGGTTTGTCTCTGATGTTAATAAGTTACCACAGAATTATAGAGGTTTGTCTCTGATGTGGATAAGTTACCACAGAATTATAGAGGTTTGTCTCTGATGTGGATAAGTTACCACAGAATTATAGAGGTTTGTCTCTGATGTGGCTTAGATGTCAAAGAATCATAGGGGTTTGTCAGTGGTAAGGATTCAGTTATATACTACATTTATATAGTTGTTCTAATTCACACAGCATTTTGCATTTGTCTAGTCTGGGGCTACTTCCTTTTCTCTATTAATTTATATTAATGTATATTTACATAACAGATATATTTTTTAAGATTTTCACAGAAGTAAATTACATCATAGAGGAAGGTGTTAATAACAAGTGATATTTAAGGGCCTTGTTTCTTTTACCATTGACATATAAAAAAAATAATATCAGTTTTGATTTTTCTATACGATAAAAAAAACTCTAGTGAAAACAATACTTTGCTGTATCTAATGTGAAATTCTTAAATCACAGCCATTCCAGTCTTTGGAATTCTGACAAAAATTGATGGTGTCAATCTGGAGTCTACAGAGTTCAAGGACAAGGAGAAGCATTTCTTAGAATGTTTGGGATTACTAGGTGCTAAACAGCGTTACGCTCGACTGATTAACTACTGCAGTGATGTTGATGAAGCGGATGAACGCCTAGAGAAGTTTCTGCCAAGAATTGATGTTCCTGCTTTGAAATTCCTGCGACAAGTATGACAGAAATTATTGCATTTTTAGTCTCAATTTTGGCTTCAAAATTCTGCGCATTTTCAATGAGTGTTTTGAGTATTAATAATTTGTTTCATTTACACAACCATTAAAATCAAAAAGACTATTTTTCCAAGTCAATTTGAAGTCAGTTTTAGCACACCAACCTCTTTTGCTAATTAGTTTTACAAAAATACAAACTTTCGTTAGCACTTGATTTCATGGAATGATCTTGCCAACAAAATCCACTGAAATTCATTTCAGTTTTTATCTATCTTTTTGAACACATCGGTATGCATTTGTCATTGCTAAACATTGAATAAGATAATCAAATTTGCAGCAGATTTGCACAATGTTATTTGATAAAGATAAACAATACATACAATGATTATCAAATCAATCAAACTTTGACATTGCAGTCATATGTAGCAGAACAGATTTGTTTTCCATGTTTTTATATCTGCATGAGACCTTGCATACATTTCTTCTGCTACCAAATGGCAAGCAATTAGTTTTTAACCTTCAGCTGCCTGAGAATGAAAATCTCAAACCAGACCAAGCATGTCCACTGAGCAGTTATGAACTGCTTCTTTACTCAATTCTTGGTATCATGGATACATACTATCGTAAAACACACTCCATCACCATTTAAAAATGGCTGTAGCCCATAGAACCCAGTTTAGACGTTATTCCTTCATGTAACTGTTGGAGACTTTTCATTATTTCAAAAATATATCAATGAAATCGTAAAATAGAGAAATTAATTGGCATGAATGCAAACATAATTGGATGTATGGTATCATCTAAATGAATACACTATCATTTTCCTGTAAATAGGCACTCTTCTGAAATGGCCATCAGAGCCTCTTTAGCTTATACTGACGTATCCATCTCTAGTGTATTCATATCTTTGATGCAGGTTCTAGACCCTGTGTATGAGGTACAGGTTGGACATGAGGTTTTCACCGACACGTTTCCAGAGAAGCAAGCATCAGTGGTGCCAGAGACCATTCCTGAACCACCTAAAGTAGGAGCTGTAGTTGTGCCACGTCCACCAGTGGGACCAAACACCTCACCTGTTACCTTATTGGTCACCTATGCCATCAAAGGAATTATCATAGCACTCTTTGTCTATTTCTGCCTTGCTCCTTCCATCTCGAACCAGGATTTGCTTAGCATCTGTACAAGCTATGACAGTCACACCTCCCATTTCCCACATGGATTTCAGAACGCTCGTCTGACTGATATTTGTGACAGAAAAATGGACATTGTCGGGAAATCTTTCATGGGACCACTCATGTTTTTTGTTGTTCTTATTGTTATGTTGGATTTTTTGATGCCCCAAATGATCGAAAATTTTATCAAAAAAATTCCCAAGCCAAAAAATGACTGAGATATTTGACATGTGGCGAACATAAAAAAAAAATAGAAATTGAAATTTAGAAAAGTATGTGTTAAATGTCTTGAGGTTCATTATTAGTGCTATGTATATTGTTTTAAAGAAAACAAATCTATCCATTGAAATGATTTGTTTGTTTGCTGGGTTGCCTTGACGACAACCAAAGTCATTTGGAATTCATCTTGAAGTAGAACCTCAATAATATAGAGGTAACCCACCACATATTATCTTAACAGACTCTTAGAAAATATCTGTTGCTAACCATATGCTTGACAGACATACCAACAAAAATTTCAAGTTCAGACACAGAGTGAATGATTTACATGTACTACAAATATATATAATAGGTGTATAATATAAGCCTTCATTTGCTTAATTTTCCAACTGTAGTATTAGGATTGGAATTTTTTTTATATTCATTTATATACATTCTTTAATATATTCATTTTGATATAAAAATTTTGTAGATTCTGCGTAATTAGATTGAGTTTTCTCACAATACATTTTTCGTAGAAATTGTTGCGATGTTTGAATATATAACTTGCATTTCATATGCATAGTATTTACCACAGATTAAAGAAATATGAATCAAGTATTAGAAATTATCATTTTGTTTAATGTTTCATGCTGTTTACATTTGTGTGTTGTTCTGTATATTGTTTATATTTTCAATGAAATGTTATTGACATCTAACAAAAGGTTTTATGTATTATTATGTCCAATGAGAATTAAAAATTATGTTTAATATGTGTAATATGATATATATAATTTGTAGGACATTAGAATGAGTGTACAGTGTACATGCTGGCAATGGTGGGAATTAAGATACTATCAAAATTTAAATCTATTAAGGTACTAGAAGAGCAAGATGTTATTAACTTAGTAGAAATAGAGAGTAAGAAAAGGGATTTGGAAGAAATTAGGATTACGAAAAATTAGGGGCAGCATAGTAAGATCTAGAGCTAAATGGGAAGAGGAAGGAGAGAAACCAACCAGTCATTTTTTCAGTCTTGAAAACAGAAATTTTACATCAAAAATTATTCGGAAACTACAACTTGATGATGGTAGTATAATTACAAAGCAAGAGATATTTTAGATGAAATTAAATTATTTCATGAAAAACTTTATGATTCTGATGACAATATGGTAGATGTAACTTTTGATACTTTCATTTTCATTAGTTTTGTGGTAACTCTTAATCCAAGAATCCAAGAAATGAAAATATGTCATTTTAGGTATTAGATATCTTTAAATGAAATTACTTTGTAGTATTTTCAAAACATTTGTATAATGTGTGAAAAAGGAAGTTTTTTTTTTAAAGTCATCATATCTTGATGAATCGATTGACTGGGAAAGTATTGATGACCTATTTTCACATACTTAAAATCATTATGTCTACTAACTGTGGGAAATTTAAATCTGACAATTCACATTAAAGATGGGTGTGATTAATATTGATATGATCCTAATTATTTATGATGTTGTAAAAACTTGTGTACTTTCACCAGGCTTGACCATGTTAAAATGTTAAAATTTTTTCGGGTTCACTCTGTATAACTGCTATTGTGTAATTAGATTATCATTGGATCATAATGAAACAGCAGGGTCAAGTATATATCTTTTAAAGATAACAGTGCTAAACTTACTGCATGTATAGTTAAATAATCCCATGCTTGGTAATAAGCCCACCCGTATCAATTTGCTGTTCTGGAAAATTGAATTGTTCTGTTATAAGCCCACCCCCTTACTTTGAGTAAATGATACTATTTTGGCTGTCTGGATAATGCGATACCTATGTGTTGCATTGGAATGAATTCAAAACCGATTCTAATTTATTGCCAATCTCAAGTCTGAGTTTGAGTGAGAATTTTTTTTTTCATTTATTTTTTTTTTAATCCAGGGTTACATACTATTGAGATTTACAATTTTGTTGTGCATGAAAGACATATCAAGATTAGAATATATTATGTACACAAATCACATAAAAATTCAGTGTCAAACTATTGCAATGAGAAAAAACCTGCAAGTTTTCTTTTTTGTAACGGCAACACTGCAAGAATTTCTAATATTTTTATTCATTTCAATTCATAAAACAGTATCAATACACAAACATTGAAAACAGCAAGTTCTAGCTGGGTGAATACAAGACCTTTTGGAAACTAATGGTCTTCATGTAATTCTTAATTTGATAGCTCTGTAGTACTGTAGTAACATTTGACATAATTCACTTGAAATATGGCCATGTGAATTGTTTTAATCCATACCTACTTTCCTAAACAAAACCGAAAACAAATATATTACAATCATACTTTTGTGTATTATGAGTACCAACACATTCCTAAGATCATGATTACAATAATGAAACAGTCACTATTGAAATGGATATATGATGTGATGCTTACCTGTATTGCATTTATATTTCTATGAATGCCATGACTACTGGTAGAAGTATATATTTCCTTTGTGTATGAAGAGTAGACCTACAATTTTAAATGAACTTGATACACAGAACAGTGTATTGATGGTTTTTTTTTCTTTGCACTAGGATATTTTTCCTTTTCTGTAGGGTATTTATGAGCATGATCATGTGAAATTATGACGTGTGAATATTATAAAAAAGACTATAGCTACTGTCACTAACAAAAAATTGCAGTTAAAATGTATGTTAATCAATACATATTGTTACTATGAACATAGAATATACTATAAATCGTCATTTTTTGGTTTGACTGATAAAACAACCCACTTTATTTAAAACTTCACAATGCGTGCGATATTTGGGTTAAAATTTCATTGTTTAAGATTTTGGACCAGAGAAAATAACTAGAGTTAAAGTACTTTTTATATTCCAATTCCTGGTTTTATATGTATATAATTTGTCCAAGTGCATTGTTGTGGATGAGAAGCTTTAAAGGTGTAGTGTGATGATATAATAATATGGGTGAAATTTTGCTTCTTATTAAAAACATTCACTAACAGTTTCAGTGTTTTTTTTCTTCAATTAATTTTAAGATCCTGTTGTCCATAGGACGTGCGAGCTTATCCCAGGGAACATCTCAATTGTCAGACTGCATGTCAACATTTTCTTCTTATCATCGTCATCATTACAAACCTCCGCACATATTTTGACAGTCCCAAGCAGTCTGTGATAATGAATCTTTGAAAAACATGGAGCCCATGGGAAATTTAGGTTGTAAACTACAAAGTAGATTCTGGTCAAATCTGAAGGGAACCACTTTTGTATTGATAGTTGGTCTGGGTTCCAAGGGGCAGAGTCCTATTAGGAAAATCCAGCACACCTAGGGAGAATTGAGCATATTATTTGAAAGTCTTATTCAATAGGAATCACGGACACTGTCTTAATTCTGTATATTTTGGGGGAATTCAGAGACTCGATTTTGTTTTCATATGAGGCTGAATTTATTGAAGAGCTTAGGAGAGCAGATCACAAAGAGCTTTCACAATTATTTAATCTCACTTTATGTTATATTTTTGAACTCTTGTCTTTAAATAAAAAGAAATTTACTGACCATATCTATTGTGTACGCACACCAGAATTGGAAGTCAAAGATATGACAGACTCGTCTACATCAGCAGCTTTTGTCAATCTTCTACAATGACACCAATTTGGGTAGCTCTCCACTGTATGAGAATGTGAGGATTTCAATTTCCCTATTGTGAATTGTCCATTTCTGGATAGCAACAATCCTTCATTCTCAATCTATGGTGTTTACATGTCTTAGTTATTTTGATATCCATTGGCCTTTCCCCATTATTACGATTTTAGTACAAGTTTTGGCAGACAAACCTGTAACACAGGGTTTCCAAAGAGGTAGTTTGATGAAAATTATGGGGAAGTTGTACAGTCGGCAGAGTGATTTAATTGTGAAATATTTAACTTTTTTTTTTTTATATGAAGCTGGACGTGTTTGATGTTCATTTGTTTGCATGTTGGTTCAATTGTTGTAAACCGTTGTTCTCATTTGAGAATGTAACATACCGGTAAGTAAGATATTTGGGTTGATCATGGTTTACATGGCAGATGAAGCAGAAGATGCTTACTCTTTAGGACACCTGGTCTTATTCTACTTGTACTGTTTCAGGAGTCTTCATGTAATATTTTCTTTTGTTTATATTTTGTCTTATTTTATTGAATTAGAGTTTGGATAATGACGACATGTTGGTGTTTTATTTTGAAACAGTGGGCCCAATCCCTGTTTTGCCAAGGAGGCAAAACAGAAGGGAAACTTTAAAATCCTCCTCCTTTTTGGATAACGATATTTTGATCAGAAGTATCCCTGGGTAATGCGGTATGAATTTTGTATCAAAATGGGTCCACCAGGGTGGAGAGGGGCAGTATCAAATAGAGGAAAACTTTAACAATTTCACTCATGGTTTCTAGGATTTACAAGGCCTAATTGTATGAACCGGAAGTCCAGATTTTATTGATCAAATCTGTGATTAGTTCGTTGACTTTTGGTTGGCAGTTTTTGAGTGTTGTGTAAGATATGGCTATCGATGCCAGAGGAAGTACTTTTCTTGGAGTGAAGCGCCTGAAAAAATCATCTAAATGTAAATGAAATGTTAAGGTCATTGTTTTCTTTACTCGTGTCTTTGAGGTTGTCGTTAATTTCATCTTGTTTAATTGTTTTATTTTCTTTAAAACAGTTATCTGTTATGCATGCTTTTATGAAATTGCTTTGTTTTACCCTCTGCATTTTCCCTAATATAGGGATTTCTTTGGATGGTATGCGTTGAATGGCTTTATTTTTTTTATTCCAAACAGTTTTTGTGTTAGTTTTGTTAAAAAATCTACATTATTCTAATTAGTGTTTCTCTTTGTTCTTTGGGCAGACTTTATTAAACTTGAATTGTTGCAATTTCATAATTCCGAATATTTAATTCCGTACGATTTTTCATTGATAATTTCCCCTCTGCGTTTTATTATTTATATTTCGTCATTCCACCATGGGTTGTATTTCCTGTCTGTTGGCATTTGCCTGAGGTTTATTTGTACGCATTGTGTTGGTGACTGATTCGTAAGTTGTTCTGTCTACCGTGTCTACAAATGGACTAAGACCACAATTAAATACTTCCGGGTTCAGTACCCACGAATGAAGTCCCTAAAAAATGTATGTATATTTGGGAAAAAAATAATATGCCTCTTTGAATTGGATGTTTGCCTATAAATTTGCTGTAGATGTGTTATAGAGAAAATCTAGCTGTCAGTGTGTAAATCATTCATATTGAACATGTATTTTGTGCTGCAGGATCCGGTGTAAAAAGTCCTGTTTTCACCTTTACCCCTGACCCGGATGTATATAATTGACGTTGGTGACACATATGGAGGTATATCTCCAAAAAAACTTTTACATTTTGCTTCTCAGATGTTGATCTTGGCCAGGTGAAATGGAAATTTGCAGATGAAACTTTGGGACTTAGTTATGAATTTTAATGTTACAATGAAACATATAGTGAATTAATTGTGGTCTTAGTCCTTAATATTACTTATGTGGAGCTCTTCTGTACGGGAGGAGAGAAAACGTTTCCGGACTTTATACAAATCACTGCAAGAAACTGGTCTACTTACAGGTAAATCAAGTCAATATTCCTCCGTTAGGTTACCATATTAAGCGTAACGACGGACATTAACACCCACAGTCACTATTTTGTGTATAACAAGGGTAATGAGTTACTTTACATTGTTTTATTTCCTGTAAAACTGTTAATTATAGTTTATGAAAACGAAAGTAGAAAATTTTGTTGTCATATTGAATACGTATATTCAATTAAAACCCAAAGGTGACAAGAAGTAACAGTTATATTCATTATTTTAAAACCAAGCCCACGTGAAATGACCCTCTATCACTTTTTGTTTGCTGAGGAGGGCTTGAAGATTGCAAAAACACTGACACCAGCGAATAATACCCTTGGCGCATTAGTTTATAAAGCATCATTTTTTCAATACAAGTTTGGACGTTCGTAGCCACAAAATTGCGAGAAGGCGTTGCCTAGTATTCTTGATTGATTTTTAGTCACATGACAGACGACAACGAAACATTGGAATTGATCGGTTATTTCATCATATCTAGGAAGATGTTTAGCATGTTAAAACGTGTATTAAGAAAAATACACAGATTTGCCAATGAAATATATACCCCCAATATTTTATGGTGAATGGTTTAAATCACATTTTTTAGTCTTTATGGAAACATGACATGTTACCACATCCATAATTATCCTGGTGCAAGATCACCAAGGTCAATAGTTCATGTGATACGGCTCGACAAAAAACCATTCCGAACTACATAACGGTCCGGAACAGATGTCAAGACGATACTTACATTAATCCAAATTTAGTTCATTGAACGAAGAAATGACCTTTGCTACCTAGTGTCCAGAGCAAATAAAACGATATTTCACGATTCCTTTGTATTTCGTATCGTTAATTAGAATGTTTAACGATCCAAGCTTTCATGAAAAGTGATTGTTCTCTTAAGAATATAAAAAAAAACATTCTGGCTTGAATTTAGTCTTTGTGTATATAACTGACATTCATGCACCATCTAGTTACTAACGAATTAGGCCGACAGTTTATTGTCACTCTCACAAATGTAACACTCGTGCCTTGCAAATTTTATGATACATGTATTTTATTTGTTTATTAGTTGTCAAAATAAGCTGCTATAAAATGCAGTTAAATCATGAAAGCGCGCTATCATTTCAAAATCGCATCTACCTTTCAAATCTCTTCCACTGGAATCTCTTGGCTTTATTTTATACAACATGAGTTAACCTGAAGAATCTGGTCAATTCTCTTGGAATATTTGCGACACTACTTTTTATGTAAAAACATGCCAGCTCCCAATAAAATACTTCTGTCATTATCTGTCAATATTGTAAAATGAATCGACAGACATTGTAGCCAATCAATCCAAAGATTGTTTTTTGTTGCAGGAACAAATCAAGAGTAGCAACACACAATTCAATTCTGTCAGAAAATGACAGCAATGGAGCATAGATTGAACATGCAAGATGATATCCCGGCGCCATCAGATGGATGTCTTCAAATGGATAATAGAGGAGGAAGGAGACACAGTAATCTACATTTTACATTTTCTAAAATATATAAATCATTTAGATTAGAAAGATTGAAAGGTTCCTTTGTACTTTTAGTATAAACATATTTTCATATTGTTTTAATCTTTGTAGCCAAAATGGAATAGTACCGCAAGTGGCTGAATGTTGCTCACCTAAACGATACGTTGCTGCATGTACATGTATACATGTCACTATCTTCATCGAGCCCCGAGTGCATCTGTAATGACTAACATATTACTTTAATCTGTTTGGACACTTTGCTGGGCTTCTCATCAATCCTACATGTGACAATTCTCATTTTTACGAAAGGTGAAGCCCAACATTACAAGGGACAGTTCTCATTCTTGTTAATGGCGACCACGTTATACATCACATCCCGTTCGAATCCTGGTCATGGCACCAAAAATAACCACAATGTTACACAATGACGAAACACGGTATTTACTTGGGTTGACCGAAATGTTTATTTCATCGTATAATGGTTTTTCCATAGTTAGTACTTCGCGTTAATATCCATTACAAAAGATAGTCCCTAATCAACATACAGCAGCATGTCGTGCCACCAAAAAATAAATACCTGTGTAAGGCAGACAAAAGATAAACACCTGCCCGTCCATATCAAAGAGTTCCATACAAAGGTCCATGGGACAACTTGGCCAGGGCCCGCTCCATCGCGGAGCAGGTCCCATACGGGTCTCTGCCCGTCTCCACGTCCGACTCCCAACTCTCTCTAGCTACTCGATCCCAGACTCGACTAACTTCTGCTGGCTATTGTCTTAGTATAAATAATACCCAAATCCTTAATTTCAGCCTAGTCCCTATTGAACACCAATAACCCAGCCCCCGGAGCATCTAATTATGAAGGCACGTACGACTAGGAGTACCCGTTATCAACTTCCCATCTTTGATCTACCTTATACATTGTTTACTTACAATTAAGTTCGCCAGCGCGAGGCATACAAAAGTGAGCATCTATCTGTCCTGATCAATCATACTGGCGATATTCTGCCACGGTGCTTCAACACTGGGGTACACATCTCGCCCGTTATCAGGCGTGCATCACTACCTGTCATCCACGGGGTTTTTACCTCGGTCCAGCATTGACTGACTTTGACCTGGTGTACTTTAAACTAAGATGCTGCTCTCTACGATACACACCATTCCAAAGTTACCATTAAACGCATTTTTTACTCATTTTGTTACACTGCACTATCACAAATAGTCTTACTTTAACATAATGCAGCCTCCCCAAAACTATATTGAACTCATTTACTCACCTCACATACATCGGAAGGCCATTCTTGAATTTGTTGATATGTCCATAAGTAATCTTACTAGGACCTACATAATGTGACTTAGCGCTTGTAATGTTTCGGTTAATTATCAGTCAGCACCGGATAAATACATTTTAAATGAGTTGACCATGTAAATAAAATTTTGTACAGTTAGCTCTTTATGATATCTTAAATACACCTACTATGAATTAACACCTGTCAGTCATAAATTTTTCTCTGCCAATTTGGATGAAATTTCCAATAGAGTATCCTGATTAATTTTCAATACTGCTTTTTATTAAAAATGAAACCCGGGCTGGTTGCCAGTTACTTAGTATCGCAATCTTTAGAGCGTATTTGAACACATAACTGAAATACATTCCCTGACTATTACATGGTTTCATGATCATCAGAAGTAATACATTTGGACTCGAATATCGTTGATGAGTCATTTGCATTACTATCTGTCTGTAGCTTGAAACTGCAGCATTATTGGAAGGGAACCGTATAGCAGTTCTGTACACATTATAGACAATAAGAGGACACAAATCTGCAACCACTACAATGAGCGCTTGAATTTGAATGAATCAGAAATTATTTTAGAGTGTTAAACTACGCAAAAATGTCAGAATTTGCTGCTTGAAACAATACCAGGGAACAACAACTGGACTTGTGGCCATGGAAAACCTTTATTTTGACAGTTGTCAATACATGAATATAAAATATTTTTGAAAGATGCGCAAAGGAAAATTATGATATATTGATTGATGTCCTATATGTTGACAGTTGACATAGTGATGTAAATATCATTTTGTAGAAGAAATAACATCAAACAAACTGAAAGGCAAAAGACAAATGCAAAAAATCTTAAATGGTTATATTATCACAAAAGATTGAAATGGTAAGTAATAGTCTATAATACAGACCTACATCTAAACTTTACGATAAAAAATTCTCCGGTAGACAGAAGGTCAATGCAGTCCCGAAAAAACGTTTAACGGTCATCACCTCCTATGCACCGAGGGTTATCCTCGTCGTTTAACATAAAGGAATGCGTAAGGAGGCTTTCAACTGTCAGTCGCACCCAAATATAAGACAAGTATTGTGTTATAGTAAATATTTAAGTCAGGATCTCCAAGATTCATGGAAAAGTGCATGTAAAATAAGAGTAGGTGTTCCAGAAGTGTAAGCATCTTTTGCTTCCTCAAATACACGTGCCAGGTAATTCTGGAGCAATTCAAGTAAGAAACGTCACATTCTTAAATGAGAACAAGGTATACAATGACGGAACCAACAGGCAAACTGACGAACACCAAGCACATCCAGCTTGAAATTGTACAAAGAAATAGAATATTGGATAATGAGTTCACTATGACGACCGTACAACTTCCCTATAATTTCCATCAACTTGCATCATTTGAAACCCTGTGTTACGAGTTTGTGCGTAAGTTGACGCTTTCAATAAATTAAATTGAGATAATAGGTACAGGCTTTTTTGTATAAAAACATTGATGATATGTAAACACCTTAGGTTGGGGGTGCAGGTAAGTTGTAATCATCTAGAAATGGAAAATTCACACTAGGGACATTGAAATAATAATTTATCGTAAAACTGAGTGGAAAGCTATCCATGTTAGTTACGTTGTAGGAAATATTTGAGATAAGTGGCTGATGCAGAATTTTATTGTGTCCTTGATTACCAATTCTGCTGGATATATACGATTGGCATGGTCAATTAAACGACTATGCAAGGTCTTTGTGACCTGTTTTGATGGATCTTTCTAAAATGTCACATAGGGGTTCCCTTTTGGCACTTTAAATATTTGGAATGACCAGAAAAAGTCTTTTCGAATAAGGGTAACAAAAACAAAAAAATTCAAGGGGGAGGGGAGGTAATTAATGGAACTATCTTCAATTAGATATGACGATTCACTATGGTCCCTTAATATGGGCAAGAGAGGCGGGGCCCAAAGGGAGAAATTTTGCAAGTTCTTCTAAGCTCTGGTCCTCTTGTAGGAATGATTGGATTTTGCCCAAATTTGGTTTGAAGTATTCTTGGGTGAAACGGAAAAAGTGCTGTATAAATGGTGCATCCCGATCCCCTAGGGCTAGGAGGGGTGGACCCAGTCGGGAAAATGTAAGTTCTTCAAAATCATTCCTGTATCCAAGTTTGGTCTGAAGCAATTGTTTAAGAATAGTGAATTTGACCTCTGTTTGACCTTAAGGGCGGGACCAAATAGGGAAATTATATCAGAATTATTTGTCATATTTGAAATTATTCATCAAATAGCTTAATTAGAATTATGAGCCATTCAGGCCCCTTTAGTCTCTTGTTATAATATGCAGATTTTATCATTTTAAAAGACATGGGACACTATTTTGAAATCTTTGTACAACATAAACATTTTGAAAATTTATTTTGAAAGTTAAAAAGAAAATTGTTTTCTTCCTTAAAAGTAGCCGCATACGCTAGGTCAAAGTTTAAATAAGTTGTGAGGTCACGTGACAGTGTGAAGTCAAAGGTTGAATCTCCCTGTACAATATGGATTTCAGTTTTAAAAGTGCACACATCTGAAAATGAAATTTCTCAACAAGAACACAACATATTATTTCCTGTGGTATTCATATATATATATATTAGTAATCTGACAGCTGAACACGACACCGGTTGACATAAAGCAAAGACCTGAATTGTACCCATCTACCCTATGAACAACTCTATCTCTATGAGATGTGAAAATGAAAACACATTATTTAATCCCTAATATAATCCAACGATTGTCACATTATGTTTACAGTTTTTCTTCTGTAACCCATTGCAACAGCCCTCTTGCTAAAACTATGTAGGTCTTCGAATCCGGGAATAGACGTCTTTTATTATGAAGACATCTGATACGATTGTTAGTCTTGATATTGATTATGAAGATATATGGAAGTCACTATTGATAATGAATCAATAGCTGTAATAACATTTAATGAATTCTGAACAATGAATCTATCTTTTCAAAGAACGACATTGTGATCTTATCTTTATTTCTCATGAAAGACTGCGTACATGTACAATACGAATGATTATTCGAATTTGTAAGAAAATTACAACTTAAAATTTTGCTTCATTTAGATGTATCTATTCTTAAATTTTGAAAATGATAAAATCCCTAGCAAGATATGTAGAACATTTGGAAAGTACACACACGTTCTTTTGTGAAAATGCCGTCGTCATTTTCACTATCGATTATCAGAAGCAATATTATATCAACCCACCTCCAACCTACTTTTAACAAACTCACAATAACGTCCCAAACTTTAAAATTTGTCCTTGACTTTTATTGCATAGAATAAATTTGTGTTGAAAGATTCCAGAAAGGCAAGTACAACGTGATATGGTTACACATCGCCAAAATGAAAGAAAACTATCCCTGATCAATGTAATATTTCCTTGTATTCAAATTGTAAAAATGTACTAAAATATTATTTCATACCCGCAATTTTGACTAATAACTTCTGCTGAAACAACAATTTTCCAACCCATTATTAACCTATGTGGCCATTGATCTTAGCATTATCTTATTACATACCTCAACACTAATTTGCCAGATGAGTGGTGTTAGCCTTTTGTTTATCAAAGTTATATTTGCATTGCAAATATATCCTTTGTGATTTATTATATTTTTTATTTTGTTTCTCCACAGAATCCCACCAAGAACCGCTATTAGGACCTAATTTAAGTTCACATTACCGAGAGCGAAATCCATCCCTGAAAGCTGGTGACACTGATACTGCAGGTACATAGCTTTTCCTGTTTTTAGTTTGTTGTCTGTTAAAAATCGATTAATATTTCTTCCACGGTAGAATGTGTGATTACGTTTTGCAATCATCGAAGGAATAAAGGAAATATTATTATCTTAGATGTCCAAGGGAAAATAAAAAATCTAAAACAAAACATGTAAGAAAAAGCAAGAAAAGAAAGAAATTTTCAAACCACTCTTCAGCTGGTTTTCAACGGTCAGTCGGGCGCAAAAATAAGACTAGTATTGTGTTATACTAGATATTCAAGTCAGGATGTCCAAGACTCCTGGAAAAGAGCAAGTAGAATAAGAGTAGGTGTTCCAGAAGTGTAAGCATCTTTTGCTTCCTCAAATACACGTGCCAGGTAATTCTGGAGCAATTCAAGTACGAAACGTCACATTCTTAAATGAGAACAAGGTATACAATGACGGAACCAACAGGCAAACTGACGAACACCAAGCACATCCAGCTTGAAATTGTACAAAGAAATAGAATATTGGATAATGAGTTCACTATGACGACCGTACAACTTCCCTATAATTTCCATCAACTTGCATCATTTGAAACCCTGTGTTACGAGTTTGTGCGTAAGTTGACGCTTTCAATGAATTAAACTGAGATAATAGGTACAGGCTTTTTTGTATAAAAACATTGATGATATGTAAACACCTTAGGTTGGGGGTGCAGGTAAGTTGTAATCATCTAGAAATGGAAAATTCACACTAGGGACATTGAAATAATAATTTATCGTAAAACTGAGTGGAAAGCTATCCATGTTAGTTACGTTGTAGGAAATATTTGAGATAAGTGGCTGATGCAGAATTTTATTGTGTCCTTGATTACCAATTCTGCTGGATATATACGATTGGCATGGTCAATTAAACGACTATGCAAGGTCTTTGTGACCTGTTTTGATGGATCTTTCTAAAATGTCACATAGGGGTTCCCTTTTGGCACTTTAAATATTTGGAATGACCAGAAAAAGTCTTTTCGAATAAGGGTACCAAAAACAAAAAAATTCAAGGAGGAGGGGAGGTAATTAATGGAACTATCTTCAATAAGATATGACGATTCACTATGGTTCCTTAATATGGGCAAGAGAGGCGGGGCCCAAAGGGAGAAATTTTGCAAGTTCTTCTAAGCTCTGGTCCTCTTGTAGGAATGATTGGATTTTGCCCAAATTTGGTTTGAAGTATTCTTGGGTGAAACGGAAAAAGTGCTGTATAAATGGTGCATCCCGATCCCCTAGGGCTAGGAGGGGTGGACCCAGTCGGGAAAATGTAAGTTCTTCAAAATCATTCCTGTATCCAAGTTTGGTCTGAAGCAATTGTTTAAGAATAGTGAATTTGACCTCTGTTTGACCTTAAGGGCGGGACCAAATAGGGAAATTATATCAGAATTATTTGTCATATTTGAAATTATTCATCAAATAGCTTAATTAGAATTATGAGCCATTCAGGCCCCTTTAGTCTCTTGTTATAATATGCAGATTTTATCATTTTAAAAGACATGGGACACTATTTTGAAATCTTTGTACAACATAAACATTTTGAAAATTTATTTTGAAAGTTAAAAAGAAAATTGTTTTCTTCCTTAAAAGTAGCCGCATACGCTAGGTCAAAGTTTAAATAAGTTGTGAGGTCACGTGACAGTGTGAAGTCAAAGGTTGAATCTCCCTGTACAATATGGATTTTAGTTTTAAAAGTGCACACATCTGAAAATGAAATTTCTCAACAAGAACACAACATATTATTTCCTGTGGTATTCATATATATATTAGTAATCTGACAGCTGAACACGACACCGGTTGACATAAAGCAAAGACCTGAATTGTACCCATCTACCCTATGAACAACTCTATCTCTATGAGATGTGAAAATGAAAACACATTATTTAATCCCTAATATAATCCAACGATTGTCACATTATGTTTACAGTCTTTCTTCTGTAACCCATTGCAACAGCCCTCTTGCTAAAACTATGTAGGTCTTCGAATCCGGGAATAGACGTCTTTTATTATGAAGACATCTGATACGATTGTTAGTCTTGATATTGATTATGAAGATATATGGAAGTCACTATTGATAATGAATCAATAGCTGTAATAACATTTAATGAATTCTGAACAATGAATCTATCTTTTCAAAGAACGACATTGTGATCTTATCTTTATTTCTCATGAAAGACTGCGTACATGTACAATACGAATGATTATTCGAATTTGTAAGAAAATTACAACTTAAAATTTTGCTTCATTTAGATGTATCTATTCTTAAATTTTGAAAATGATAAAATCCCTAGCAAGATATGTAGAACATTTGGAAAGTACACACACGTTCTTTTGTGAAAATGCCGTCGTCATTTTCACTATCGATTATCAGAAGCAATATTATATCAACCCACCTCCAACCTACTTTTAACAAACTCACAATAACGTCCCAAACTTTAAAATTTGTCCTTGACTTTTATTGCATAGAATAAATTTGTGTTGAAAGATTCCAGAAAGGCAAGTACAACGTGATATGGTTACACATCGCCAAAATGAAAGAAAACTATCCCTGATCAATGTAATATTTCCTTGTATTCAAATTGTAAAAATGTACTAAAATATTATTTCATACCCGCAATTTTGACTAATAACTTCTGCTGAAACAACAATTTTCCAACCCATTATTAACCTATGTGGCCATTGATCTTAGCATTATCTTATTACATACCTCAACACTAATTTGCCAGATGAGTGGTGTTAGCCTTTTGTTTATCAAAGTTATATTTGCATTGCAAATATATCCTTTGTGATTTATTATATTTTTTATTTTGTTTCTCCACAGAATCCCACCAAGAACCGCTATTAGGACCTAATTTAAGTTCACATTACCGAGAGCGAAATCCATCCCTGAAAGCTGGTGACACTGATACTGCAGGTACATAGCTTTTCCTGTTTTTAGTTTGTTGTCTGTTAAAAATCGATTAATATTTCTTCCACGGTAGAATGTGTGATTACGTTTTGCAATCATCGAAGGAATAAAGGAAATATTATTATCTTAGATGTCCAAGGGAAAATAAAAAATCTAAAACAAAACATGTAAGAAAAAGCAAGAAAAGAAAGAAATTTTCAAACCACTCTTCAGCTGGTTTTCAACGGTCAGTCGGGCGCAAAAATAAGACTAGTATTGTGTTATACTAGATATTCAAGTCAGGATGTCCAAGACTCCTGGAAAAGAGCAAGTAGAATAAGAGTAGGTGTTCCAGAAGTGTAAGCATCTTTTGCTTCCTCAAATACACGTGCCATGTAATTCTGGAGCAATTCAAGTACGAAACGTCACATTCTTAAATGAGAACAAGGTATACAATGACGGAACCAACAGGCAAACTGACGAACACCAAGCACATCCAGCTTGAAATTGTACAAAGAAATAGAATATTGGATAATGAGTTCACTATGACGACCGTACAACTTCCCTATAATTTCCATCAACTTGCATCATTTGAAACCCTGTGTTACGAGTTTGTGCGTAAGTTGACGCTTTCAATAAATTAAATTGAGATAATAGGTACAGGCTTTTTTGTATAAAAACATTGATGATATGTAAACACCTTAGGTTGGGGGTGCAGGTAAGTTGTAATCATCTAGAAATGGAAAATTCACACTAGGGACATTGAAATAATAATTTATCGTAAAACTGAGTGGAAAGCTATCCATGTTAGTTACGTTGTAGGAAATATTTGAGATAAGTGGCTGATGCAGAATTTTATTGTGTCCTTGATTACCAATTCTGCTGGATATATACGATTGGCATGGTCAATTAAACGACTATGCAAGGTCTTTGTGACCTGTTTTGATGGATCTTTCTAAAATGTCACATAGGGGTTCCCTTTTGGCACTTTAAATATTTGGAATGACCAGAAAAAGTCTTTTCGAATAAGGGTAACAAAAACAAAAAAATTCAAGGAGGAGGGGAGGTAATTAATGGAACTATCTTCAATAAGATATGACGATTCACTATGGTTCCTTAATATGGGCAAGAGAGGCGGGGCCCAAAGGGAGAAATTTTGCAAGTTCTTCTAAGCTCTGGTCCTCTTGTAGGAATGATTGGATTTTGCCCAAATTTGGTTTGAAGTATTCTTGGGTGAAACGGAAAAAGTGCTGTATAAATGGTGCATCCCGATCCCCTAGGGCTAGGAGGGGTGGACCCAGTGGGAAAATGTAAGTTCTTCAAAATCATTCCTGTATCCAAGTTTGGTCTGAAGCAATTGTTTAAGAATAGTGAATTTGACCTCTGTTTGACCTTAAGGGCGGGACCAAATAGGGAAATTATATCAGAATTATTTGTCATATTTGAAATTATTCATCAAATAGCTTAATTAGAATTATGAGCCATTCAGGCCCCTTTAGCCTCTTGTTATAATATGCAGATTTTATCATTTTAAAAGACATGGGACACTATTTTGAAATCTTTGTACAACATAAACATTTTGAAAATTTATTTTGAAAGTTAAAAAGAAAATTGTTTTCTTCCTTAAAAGTAGCCGCATACGCTAGGTCAAAGTTTAAATAAGTTGTGAGGTCACGTGACAGTGTGAAGTCAAAGGTTGAATCTCCCTGTACAATATGGATTTCAGTTTTAAAAGTGCACACATCTGAAAATGAAATTTCTCAACAAGAACACAATATATTATTTCCTGTGGTATTCATATATATATTAGTAATCTGACAGCTGAACACGACACCGGTTGACATAAAGCAAAGACCTGAATTGTACCCATCTACCCTATGAACAACTCTATCTCTATGAGATGTGAAAATGAAAACACATTATTTAATCCCTAATATAATCCAACGATTGTCACATTATGTTTACAGTTTTTCTTCTGTAACCCATTGCAACAGCCCTCTTGCTGAAACTATGTAGGTCTTCGAATCCGGGAATAGACGTCTTTTATTATGAAGACATCTGATACGATTGTTAGTCTTGATATTGATTATGAAGATATATGGAAGTCACTATTGATAATGAATCAATAGCTGTAATAACATTTAATGAATTCTGAACAATGAATCTATCTTTTCAAAGAACGACATTGTGATCTTATCTTTATTTCTCATGAAAGACTGCGTACATGTACAATACGAATGATTATTCGAATTTGTAAGAAAATTACAACTTAAAATTTTGCTTCATTTAGATGTATCTATTCTTAAATTTTGAAAATGATAAAATCCCTAGCAAGATATGTAGAACATTTGGAAAGTGCACACACGTTCTTTTGTGAAAATGCCGTCGTCATTTTCACTATCGATTATCAGAAGCAATATTATATCAACCCACCTCCAACCTACTTTTAACAAACTCACAATAACGTCCCATACTTTAAAATTTGTCCTTGACTTTGACATTGATTGCATAGAATACATTTGTGCTGAACGATCTGTACCAGCCGAAGGCTAAGAACTTCTAAGAAAAGCCTTCAGGGCATTTTTTGGCAATTTTTGAACTATTATTATATATTCTGGGTGTACTCTTTCCATAAGGTGTCCGATTCAAGAGACTATGCAAAGAGGACATGTTTGTCAAACTCTTCAATCCGGCAGTAAATGCTAATTAATGTCGTTACGCCTTAAAATTATTAATAACGTCATTATCTCCCCTAATATATTATTGTTGATATTACGTCATAATGTTGTTTGTAAGACATTAAAACAATCGTCTGAAGATAGCCGAAACACGTCTTGAAAACGTTAGCCATAATCAAGTTTATTTGCCTTGTTGGTCTTTTAAATTTAATAGATATATATATATATTTCTGCACAGGATCCAACCCAGAACCTCTGTTACGACTTTATATATCATATTACCAAAAGGGAAAACCATTCCTGTAGGGTAGTGACACTGATACTGCTGGTAGATAACATCTTCCTAATTTCATATCTATATATCATCGAAAACACATAACTAGAAGCAATTGTTTTTAGTTGCTTGTGTGTTAACATTCGATTGTTTTGATTGCTATAACACCGACTGATGATCTTTTTTTATTTTCAGTAGCAGAAAATAGTTCTGGTACACCAAAAGTAAAAATATCAAAAGCTACCTACAATGTCGCAAATGGAGAAAATGTTATACTACAATGTGACGTTGAAGATGAAGTTGTAAATATTCAATGGAGAATAAAAAAAGAAGTTGATGAAACCTTTACCGATATAAAAATTGACAACAAAAAATACATCGGTGGATCTGCTGACTCTCCTTCCCTGGTAATCCAGCAAGCAACAGAGCAGGATGCTGGTATATATATCTGTCATGCAACCAACGACTTTGGAGAAGACAAAAGTAATGAGATTCACGTGTCAGTTACAGCACTTGTTCAAGAAAATGGTATGTTTACAAAATTTTATCACAGGAAAGCAGCGACATCGATGTTTAGAAGTTAATCGATTCTTAAGAAAATACAATGAACATATTTATGCTATTTTAATGTACTTTTCTCGTATTTGCATTGTAAAATGCGATTTCGGAAACATAAGGTTTTGATACAGCATATAACTTATGTGTTTGAAATCCATTGATTCTATTCAATTGCTTATATCTTGTAACTACGTGTTCATTTTATTAGTTTTGAAGTGAAAGAAAAAGTAAAATATTACAGAGAGAATAGCATTGATAGAAACACATTTAAGTGAATTGCTCTGAATCTGAAGTGATTTCTCAACCCATAGCCAAAACTGAGGAAGTTTCAAAGGAAAACGTAAAAAAGTTTTTTTTTACAGAGAAGAGAAAAAAAGAAAGTGGGTAGAATTTCATTTATCCTTGCGTTCTAAATGATTCATTGTTCTAACTTACAATTGATATAATGTTTTGGATTATCTTTTCATCGCATTTTTTCTCTTGAATTATATTATTGAAAATATTGTATTTCAGTTTTGCTAAAGAAGTGAGGTCATCATTCATTTAGCATAGTCAATCCTTAGACATAAACTAATTATTGTTTTTCAACAAATATCAATTCCAAAATAAATATTATTTTATTTGAAAGAATAAACTAATTTAGAAAATGTTGAAAATAAGACATTCAGTGAATGCAGTTTATCTTTGAGATAATGTCACTTTAAATAGCATGTCTTCTCAGTTTTTAGAGTAAAATCAAGGGTATGAGCGTATAGCAATACCTGTACCTATATTGTTATGCTCCCCGAAAGGAGAACATATAGTCGCCGCTTTGTCCGTCCGTCAAAAGTGTTTTCCGGAGCATAGCACAAACACTTTAAGAGGTATCAACTTCATCTTCATAGTAAGATAAATCTCAACAAGGAGAAGTGCAGTGAACAAGAACCATCACTGTTATTTGCATAATTTCGGAGATATTGCCCTGTGGGTTTTTTTTCATCTGAAATTTTGTGTGGAGCATTTCGCTAAAGTTATAAGAGATATCAACATGAAACTTTATAAGTAGGTAAATCTCAACAAGAAATGCAATGCGCCAGAACCACCACTCGCTTTCGCATAATTTAGGAGTCATTGCCCTTTGTTGTATTTAATACTTGAATTCTTTACGGAGTATTACACTTAAAATATAAGAGGTACCGACATAGATAGATTGATCTCAACGAGAATGAGGCAGTGCACAAGAATTATAACTCTCTTATTATCCTTTGTAATTTTTCGTACTTAACTTTTGTTCCATTCGGGGAATATTACATTTCTTTGATTGATCTAGTTTAATCCTGTGAATGAAAACTCACTGGAAAAGAATCTCGAATATTCATCTGTTGTTATCAATGTTTAAATTTCTGCCCCGATACCTTAATTGAAATCAAACAAAGGACTCCGTGGTAACTGATAGCAAAGTTTCTGAACACCGACGTGAAACGAGTTTTGAGGGAAATTAAACGAAATGACTCTTTAGTGTTGTCAATATAAAGTTTCTTGTCTTTAATTTCAAAGTCAGTTTGCAATCAATTTATTAACTCCAAAGCAAAAAATATATAACGCGGTATTGCATCAGTCCAATAATACAGAAATGATAAGAACATGATACAGACAGATAACTTCAACGTTGGTATCGTCCATTCTTGATTAATGATAAGATGTATGACATATTTTACAGATATCATTATGTCAAATTAACAACTTTGTGCATTCCTTATATAGGATAAGTAAAATGGATTAAAGTCCCTTGTTACGCAATTTACTTGAAATGCTCGATTCGTTATATTAAATTGAGGATTTAGATAACATATTTCAATGATTATCGTTATCTCAAAAAATATATATGAATTATGGAATTCCATGTTTTGCTCCATGTACATACAATATGCAATATACATTAGCTTTGTCCCAATTTTTCATGCAGTGTCGGTCGTGCCAGCAGCATTTAACGAGATGGTGAACATAGCACAGCGATCAGATACTAAATTAAATTTTACCTATTACAACAACGTTCGTGATTCCATCATAGGTAAAGATGGCACTATTGCCCATCAAGGTAAGCTACTATTTTTAAGAAAGATTTAAACCGAATCCAAAATTGCAGATCTTTATATCACATTCAGCACATAAGTTAGAATGCTTAAACTAATAAACACAAAGAATCAATTTTATCTGTGGTGACTTATGAAATAAGAAAACAGTAAAGTTATTTGTCTCCAACAACCTTCCTGCATCTGAAGACAATTGATATGTTTGTAATGTTAAACAAGTATAACTCAAACTCAAACAGAAAACAAAATCATCCATAATGTTCACCGGAGATTGACAAACTTGTAATACTGTTCAAGAACCTGGTTGGTTACATTGTGTTGTCAGGAGCAAGTAATGAGATTACGTCATATTTATTCTGCAAGTTTCATCTCTCTTGAATTTTTTTTACGTTTTAATGATAAGTCTGTTAAAACTAGTCATTTGATGTAGCTTTAACTCTATTCAATATTTCATGTTTCTAATATCTCGCATTAAGAGATAACTTGTACAGGGTTTCCTCATATCCTTTTTAGCTCTTCTGGTCCGAAGGGCCAAGTGCGTTTTATGGATTATCGCAAGATCCGTCGTCCGTCTGTCAACTTTTTTCTGCAAAATGCTACTAGTCATGATCGACAGAGGGAATTTAGAATAAATTTGGTAATAAGCATTCTTTGGGGAAGATGAGCATCATCATATAAATAGTTTGTCCTGGCCCCCAGGGCCTGACGTCGGGGCTCAAATTTGGGTATTTGGCAAATCCTTTAAAACCCTACTCATCCTTTCGGAATTATTGGATTTTAGCCTAATTTGGTCAGGAGCATCTTTTGATTAATTTTGTATCAATGGTTGATCTGAGTCCCCTGGGGCGGGACCAAATAGGGGAAATAGAAGTTCTTCAATATCATACTCCTCCTGGAGGAATGATTGGATTTTGTCCAAATTTGGTATGAATCATGTTTTGGCAAAGGGTAATCAATTTTCTATACGTGGATTTCGGCCTCCTAGGAACGGAGGGGATAACGCAACTCTAAATGTAATAACGGCGCTAATGCAATAATTGTTACATTAAGCGTTGCGACCGTTACGCTTAATGTAATAAACTTATCTTTGTTATGAAGAGTTGCAATTGTTACGCTTAGAGTAATACAAAATAAATTATTACACTAAGCGTTATGGTTGTATTTAAATTACCGCTAATGAAACAATTTTTATACTGTTACGGAAGTACACTGCGTGTCGATTACAAGACAATATAACAATAATATACTATAATGGTGTATGTTCCCGTCAAGGTTTGGAGGGGCCGGGGTGTCGGTGGCCGAACGGTCTAGGCTGTTGCGCCCCGTGATCGTTATAGCCTATCACCTCCTAGGTTTTGAGTTCGAAACCCAATCAGAGAAGATAATAATTTTTAGGGATTTCCTTTCCTTGTGGTCGAAATTTGCTTGCTGGAGGTCGGTGGTTCTATGCAGATATTCTAGAGTCTTCCTCTGCAACTTAAAATGGCATATCTGTAAATGACCTGCAATATGTTGATCGGACAATCAACCAATTAATTCTCCTCGTCAATTTGACCGTTGTACTGACCCCAGGCCGTTCAGTTCCTTGCTCCTTGCAGTATTAATGTTTTAAGGGGGGAGGCTTCAAGTGCCATTTTAAACGTCTTTGATATGACACGGCTGACGGGGTAACTGGCATTTTAGCCACATGCAACGGTTTGATGGCATTCTAATCATTAATCTAATCATAACTGAAGCTATCATCGGAAAACAAAAGTGCTGACGTCCGAACATCCGGCTGTCTGAATGGACAGACGGACAGGGTGATTTCTATAGTGCTTCCGCATCTTGATGTTGGGCCCTAACAATACCAAAAATGACATAACAATACAAAACAGAAGAATCAATATGTCCCCCCTTCATTTCGGACTTTACTACACTATGGACCTTCTTAAATTTGTCAATAGTACAGTTTCGGCGCTTAATGTAATAAAATAATTATTATTATATTAAACGTAACAGTTGCGCCGCTTAATGTAATAAAAATAACTATTACATTTAGCGTAGCCATTGCAACGCTTATTGTGATAATTATTACATTAAGCGCCCTTATTACAATAGGGGGAAATATGTTTGAAAACTGTTTAGATCCCTAATCTCATCACTATCAGCATTGTTTGGCATATCAAGATAAACAAAATCGTGATGTCAGAATTGCCGTTAGGGACTCATTTTTATGGTAATATCTTTGAAACAGTTGAGATCGCCACACTAGACAATGTATATGGCAAAGCTGGGCATTAAGAGATATACACATTCACAATGTAAGAACCGGCCTTTGGTTGTTGCCCGTCCCCTCTGGACTTTTTGGGTGATATCTATGAAACAATTGAAATCTCCACCCCATAATCATAAATATATATAATTGATTGTCATGAAAAAGAAGCAAATTTGTCATGTAAGAATTGATCCTTGAGTGTGGCACACCTCAAGAGACATTATTTCTTGGTAATGTTTTTGATATAGTTGAGTTATCAATCTGGTAACCATATAAAAACTCTTACTGGGTATAAAAAGAGAAAGAAAGTTATGATATAAGAATTGACTCATTTGTCTTGCTTCATCAAAAAAGCTAAGTGACTGATCAATGTGAGCAGTACAGGCCCTATGGGCCTCTTGTTTGGTTTCGATTGTAATGTTTTGAGCAGTATGGTTTTACCTTTTACCTCTGATCTAGCTGCAAATGACAGCGATTCTAAGAAGTTGCTAGCAGGTATTGCTGAAAGGACCCGAGAAGCACAATCTGTAGCAGAAAATTTTGTGGCAGCATATGGACAGTTGACAGGTACTGAAAAATGCATTTCTTGGTAATTTGGCAACCTGATATTTCTTGCTTTTTTCGTGGAAGCAAATCGGTAATGATTTTTCGATTTAAAGGAAAGTTATTTCTTAAATTCTTATTACCATTTACGTTATTCTGGATATAATATGATAGGAAAAACAATGAATGTAAGTAGATAGTGAGATATCAGGAATGGAATAAAATGGACTCAACGGTTAAGGTGGTCCTATGACCAAATTCGAATTGAGGGATAGCTGTATGATGCAATATAGGTATTTGGTTCTAGTGTATCTAAATCTAGATTAGTATCGTTATTTGCCATTATTTTTGTACTTCATACCTAATGCTTTTATAAGGTGATTAACTGTAGTTACGAGTTATTCATGGTTCTTTTAAAAAAAACACCAAAAACAAAAAAACAAAAATAATGGTCGCCATTGTGATCTCATTGAAATATTTTATTTCTTTGTGCGATATAAAGCTGGTCGTATTTGATTCTCGTTAGTTTACCTGTTGGTTCCGTTGTTGTATACATTTTTCTCATTTGAGAACGTGACATTCCATACTTTGATTGACCAAGATTTAAATGACGGGTGTCGATGAAGCAGAAGACACTTACTCTTATTCTTCTTGTACGTTTTCAGAAATCTCTATGTAAATCTTTCTTTTGTTCCCATCTTGTTCTTGTTTTAAGGAATATGACATTGGATTATAATCATATTGGTATAATCTTGATGTATTTCAATAATAACAGATACCTTTTGTCCTTTTAATTTTCCAAAATGGTTATGACTTGTATTAGAATTCGTGATTCGAGCTCAACCGGATGTCAGAGAAGTCACAGTAAAGTTTACTGTTCATGAGGAGGAGGAGGTGGAAGTCATTAAAGAGTTGCCGAATATACTACAGAAACAAATTGCAAAAGCATTGCAAGCCGATAAAAGGATTATCAACGTTGAATTGATAAAACGTATGTACTACTTGATCAATGAAGTACAGATTTTCTCTTCAATCACTAGCATGTTACCATACAATATATTAAAGTTGTAAGACAAAACAGATATTTTTAAGTTGCAGTCTACTGTATTATAGATAAATAAGTAAAAAATCTTACATGAGTGCCAATGTAATATGGAATATGTTGTTACGTTACAGATTTAACGTACAGCAAATAAAACCCAACAGCTAGGTTAAAATTCAACAATTTGATACCAACATATAAATTCTATACAGTAAAATTACAAATATTGCGATGGCGTACAGAGCTAGCTACTTATTAATCAAAAGTCAGAACTTATCATTCTGTGAAAATCCTCTAAATCCAGAAGAATTCACAATAGATTGTCCAGAAACCAGGGCAACCGAAGCATAATCCAAGAATGGTTTCCTCGCTGGGTATATATAAGTGCAAGTCCACAAGGCACTATCACTAAATCATTGTAAAAGTCTACACTTCACAGACTGAAGTCTCAGAGTAAGCTCACTCAAGGTGTTATTACTTCAAAAAGGCTGCTCCGGCTCAGTTCCATCATGTTTATATACACTAAAGGTTTCTAGAAAATTCTCTCTGGAAATGTGTCTTTAGAAACTTCTGGAAACAAACAAGTCATTTTAATAACCGAGCTTTCTAGAAAAAATCTGCCTAGCACTATATTGTGACAAATAATCATAAACTGGTTTTTATATAAACAATCAATATGATACAATGCATGTGAATTTGGAGTAATACACAACATTTATACATAATGTAAAAGGGCTCAATGATTTGATATGACACAAGCCTTTAGGAATATTGCGGATAAATAAGTGAAAACTTGTTTTCAATGTATGAAATCTTCTTGTAAGTTTCCGTGATAGTATAATTTTGTAGTTATCATTGGTGTAGATTTAATCAAAATGGAAATTCATTACTTGCTATTTTGTTATATATATGCATGGGTGATCCTGGAAATTTTGCTTAAACAAAACGTGTAGTACATATTACATATATGTGTATCAAAAATAGCTGGAAATGCATTCGAATGTGTACACTAATGTGTATGTGTTATAAGTGTACTAAAAACTGGGTCAATATTTGTTCTAAAATAATGAATGAATATACTGCAAGCTTGTATTTTAAACATCTCCCATACACCCATTTCTTTATAGTGCATAATTTAAATCTTAAAATATGACAAAACTCGTCTGTTTTTAGATTGCATTATAGTGTCATTCGACATCACTGGTGCCTCTTTTCCATGGGACATCTCGGCGTTAGCCTTGGCAGAACGGTTCAGAGCAGGTCTAAAAAATGGTTCCATTCGTTTGTGTGATGAATCCGGAAATCCATTATCTACACGTCCGGATTCTACAAATATAAAGATAAAAGCCTCATATGACAGCAAAGGTAAGTAGATAACAACACATTTACGTAATGTTTACAGCATAACCTTCAGCACATATACATCAATCTATCTGTATTATGAGAATAATGTGATGATACAAATGTAATGTTTTGCTTTCCATAATAATCTTGAAGTTATATACTATTTTTGAGTCAGTTATATATTAGATAAAACTGATAACAGATGATATATACAACACAGTAACATGATATAATTTCTTACAAATAAATATATACGGTAAAAAATTAATGATATACCTGGGCAGTCTGAAACAAAAGTAAAATACTCTTTCTGAATTACTTCAGAACCCGAACTCTAAAGGGAGATAACAGTGTCACTCTTACTATCTCAGACTCCCTAGTTGTGTGTATGGAATTTTGTTTCTGAGGTCAGTGATCTTACCATCAAAATGCCCAGTTTGCTGCACAGCAAATAATGGCCATAAACGACGAACACTCCTTTCATAATAATTCGTAATATTACCTCTTTAAATTTTTTGCCCGTCGCGTGAACTATTCGTTGGAAAAGTTTCGATACGCAGACCATTTTGCGGGTTTCTCTCAAACAGAACGAAAATACGTAAGTAAAGAGATGGAACGAAATACTTCACACTAATACACGGAAATTGATCGAAAAAAGATCACCAAGAAATGAATCATTCTACGCTGGAAACATTTAAACAAATGTACAGGTAAATAATTTCTGAAACGGAGTTTCCGACATCGTGTGCCCGGATTGCTACATATACAATAGCATTAAAACATTTTCGCACAACCTCCTACAATATACATTGATCATTATCATTATCGCAAGACGAATGTTTAATAGACTATAATATTAAGTTAACATTGGAATGAAAGATACAGTGTTTTAGTGTGGAATATTATGTAGGCCTATCCCACCACACTAAAAATACTTCATTACACCTTACTTGAATATTATTAATATTGTTACAGTGACTGGTAAATATACGAAAGTTCGTTTTCCTAAAGCAATGAACTGCTTTCAAGTTCAGAATACTGAATGGATAGATACATTGATTTTTTTTCATAAAAAAAAATATAAAGTATGCCCTCATATTTATATCTGCTGACAGCTAAATTAATCCATATAGTTGCATATATGAATAAACGAGATGTGTTTATGAAACACTGTGTCCCCATTTGCAACAACATTCTGATGTGGAACATTGAAACTGTACTGTGTAAGGCATGTGCTAATTACATGCACTCTTTTTCAGATGTATGTCAAAAGTCAGTCAAGGTCACATAGTTGACATGGGTATAAACGGAAAGGACTTGTGACTAATATGAAAGCTTTACTGTGATGACAACTATTTATTAATTCATTATTATTTTTTTGTTTTTGTTTTGTTTTGTCGAAAATAGGAGTCATTAAGGGCTGAGCCGAATTAAACAAGTCCTTTTATAAAAAGTAAGATCACAAAAAAAACATATCAAACTAAAAATTTCATTTCGTAAAACTCTATATACAACGATTAAGATGTAAGCATGCCTTATGTTGGGATCCATTTCATAGAAATGATCAACTATAAGCGATATAAAAACTATCATATAAACAGTTAATGCTTTATTCACAGGTGACATATTAAAAAAATATTAAAGGCCTGTTTGATATCAGAGCTGTCATAATAAGTCTGACAGCAAGAGAAAGATCACATGCATGAAGGAACAATAGAAACCCTATTCGTAAATATAACCTAACGTGGTACAGACATGCAAACGCGTTTACACGGAAAGACAACGTCCTTTCTGCAGTTTGCTTTTCTGAGTAGAGTAACACATAGAAACATCACGAGTTGGTTTAGTCCAAAAAGCTTGTAAGAGGTTGTTTGATATCATTCTGAGTTGTACAAGCAATTTAGGATGGGTGTGGTCTTCAACACGTTTGTATGAATAGTATGTATATCTTCCGGTTTTAGATACTACTGCTTCGGATAAACCTGTAGTAAGCACTGACCATGCTGGGTATATTGCAACTACCGGGGGAATAACAGTTTTGTCGTGCAAAGTGTTGTCATCTCCTGCTGTTTCTTCTGTAACATGGTTTCGAATCAATGAAGACAAAACGGAACATGTACTCAAAATTGACAACAAGAAGTATTATGGAGGATCCCCAGAGTCACCATCATTGGTGATTAACAACACAGTACATAACGATAGCGGGCTGTATATATGTCGCGTTGAAAACAGTCGAGGAAAAGGGGAAAGCTTTCCTGCTTTCCTTCTAGTGCATAATAAAGGTAAACGTATAACACAATATTTTGCATTCATTAAGGTAGTGTCTCCACGGTTTTATTATGTATTTATGGATTCAAACAAAACTTTCTAGTATCTTTACTTTTAAACCTGACACAAGTGGACATATAGGCAGATACGACTCTTTCGTTTCTTATGTTTACATTTAATTTATGCCACCTAACGCCACTAGCAGTTTGAACTTAAAAAAAATAAAAAATCCTTTGATTTGTATTAAGTCAAAACGTAAATGATGACACAGTCCCACAGTTCTTTACATATTAAACGTTGAACAATTTGATCTATGAAAATGAAAATAATCCTATAGATATAAGATTTAATAATAAGAAGTACTTCATTATCTACTCGATTGTAGATGCCAGTATTATTTACCAGACCGAATAAGATAGATTCTTTATTTATAGGAAACACTATTGTAAGAACGTCTAATAGTGATTCAAAACTGACAAAAAAATTTTGAACTTCACTACATTCCCATAACATGTGAACAATTGTCTCCCTTTCTCTATTACAAAAATTACAGTTAGGGTTATTTGAAATACCAATTTTGTGTGCATATAAGTTGGTTGTTAATATAAAGTGATTAATCCTGAATTGTAACAAACGGAGTCTAGCGTTTTGAGTTGATCTAAACGGAATACTGTATATTTTTTTTTTATTTCTCTTTACTGAAATCAAAAATATTTCCCCATTTATGTTGACCTGTAATGTTTACATCAGTTTTAATGAGAAGTCGATACAAGTCTTGTGATCCTTTTTTTTCCCTTAAAATCGATTCAAGACTCAATGGGATAGAGGGATACATCAACAATCCACTTGGAGGAAGAACAGGCCTCAAGTATTTCTTTATACTTTGGATTACTCCATAGTACTGTAAATAATTAGTTACTAGACCATATACATTACAAAATTCATTAAAATCATCAAATAAAAAAATTCTAGAATCTTTTAGTAAATCTTTTACTACTCTCACTCCTGCATTAAACCATTTTTCATAAAAACGCGGTTTATTATCTATGTCAAAGATTTTATTAAACCATAGAGGCAATTTAAGTATGGCCTCATTATCATTTCTAAAGAGTTCTTATTTAACTCTAAATTGATACCAAGCTTGAAAAACATTTTCCCAAAAAGTACTTTTACATCTATTTTTTGCACGGAGTAAATATTCCCTCCCACAATTAGCTAAGATCTGAATATTCACATTTTTTTTTTTCAAAATCAATAGCCACTTACTTGAAGATCTGAAAATTCTTCTGACCCAACCAAGTTTGAGAGCCTCTATATATGTATCAATCTGTATCATTTTCAGGCCTCCATCAATGTAAGTTTGTACAATAACCTCTCTTTTAACTCTGTCTATTTTACCACCCAACAGAAAGTTAAAAAGAATCAAATTCAGTTTTTTGATGAAAGATTCATCCGGGTTGGGAAGAGATATAAAAAGATGATTGAACCGGGAGATCAATAAAGATTTAATTACACTTATTTTCCCAATAGGAGTAATAGTTCTACGGCTCCAACATTTGATAAGAGATTTGAGTTTAACAAGTTTCTTGTCATAATTAAGTTTAACAATTTTAAACAAATCAACATGGAAATCAATACCCAGAAGTGTAAAATGTTCCACACCCCAATTTAAATTTGGTACAAAAACCTCCTCACTATATTTTTTACTCCCTATCCATACAATCTGTGTTTTAAATATGTTGATTTTAAGGCCAGAGATTTGTTTGTATAAATTAAGTTCCTTAATGGATTCTTTGAGGGAGCATTCCGATCCGTCTAGGATAAGGGAAGTGTCATCCGCATATTGTGACAGGAGTATTGGACAGTTGTCAATTTCTATTCCTTTAATATTTTTATTGTTTCTTATATGTATAGCTAGAATTTCTACGCAAAGAATAAACAGGTATGGTGCTATTGGGTCACCTTGCCGACAACCACGCTTAATCTAAAAAAAATCTGACAAATTTCCCCCCGAATTATGGCAGACTTAGCTTTACTAGGCAAAATTTTGACTCATTTTTTTATGTCATGACCAAATTTAAAAAAATCCAGAACTTCATTAATAAATTTCCATGAAACCGAATCAAAGGCCTTTTCAAAGTCAACCATTAAAAGCATTCCAGGAATATAACAATTTTCAGTGTATTGCATAATATCAAAAATAAGTCTAGAATTTTCCCCCAAATATCTCCCCGATAGAAATCCTGTTTGGTCATCATTTGTTAATTTTCCTAGTAATGGTTTAATTCTAATAGCAATGGAACCTGAAGCTATTTTATAGACAGTGTTTAAAAGCGATTTTGGACGCCAATTCTTTATGAAATACCTGAGTTTATCTCCCTTAGGTAAACAAGTTATTATACCCTGTCTCTGGGTGACAGACAACTGATTATTTCTAAAACCATAATTAATAGACCTAACTACGAAGTTCCCCAGATCTTCCCAAAAAAACATTTAAAGAATTCCACTGTATACCCGTCCGAGCCTGGACTCTTATTGTTTTTCATGTGTTTTAGAGTATCAGAAGCTTCCTTAAGAGTAATAAAACCTTCCATGCTATCAGATTCTTCCTTACTTAATTTTGGAACATGATAATTTTTCAAAATTTCATCTAAATATGCATCCTCTATATCTTTGTCTTCACTATATAAATGCTCATAGAAAGACTTCACTTCCCTTAAAGTATCCTCTTGTTTAGTAACTATTTCCCCGTTATCTAATTCTAATTTTGGAATTATTTTTTAAGTGTAATTTCTGTTTTCTGAGTTTAAAAAATAACTAGAAGGTTTTTCCCCATCTTCAATCCACCTGGCCTTTGAGCGAATGGCACTTCCCTTCATCTTATGATATCTAATATCTTCCAATTCCTTTTTCTTTTAATTAAGTACATCTAAATTAACATTGTCTTGTTGCTGCAGAGATTTTATTTCATTTTTGATATTGTCTTCCTTTAAGTTATGTTGTTTCTTCTTGTAAGAAGAGTAAGAAATAGATTTACCTCTAATTTCCATAAATAAAGTTTCTAAAAACAACTGGTCATGAATCACAAAATCTAAATTATTATATCTAGGTTTTTTTTTACATAATCAGGATGGTATACAGGGAGACAATATTGCAGTTTAATATTCATAATCGTATCATTAATAAGCTTAATATATTCTTGATTAAAAGGTAGTGAATTGTTAATTTTCCACAGGCCTTTACCTTTTTTGAATTCATTAAATTTTAGAGTAATAGTTGGAGACGAATGGTCAGACCTATAGCCAGGTTCAATGCCTGTTTCATATTTACTGGGTAGGATGCTACCAGATATCAAGAAAAAATCTAAACGAGCCTGTTTAATAGGGTTGCTCCTCCTCCAAGTATACCTCCTGGAATCAGAATGCTGCTCTCTAAAAACATCAATAAGATCAAAATTTTCCATAATATCTAGTACTTTTTCTCTGGACTTTGGATTATTAACCCTTTTGAACGATTTATCATAATCTAGCTCGGGATTCAGGATCAGGTTGAAGTCACCACAAACTATACATTTATTCGACTTAAACGCATACAGTGTTTCTTCTATCAGCTCAAAAAAGGAGGGTTCATCATTAGTTGGACCATAAATAGACATTACTGTCAAATAAGTGCCCTCAATTTCCAAATTTAGTGCTAAAAAATTCCCAGAATTATCTCTTTTTTCCTTATGCACTTTCACTTCGAAATTATTGTTTAATAAAATAGCAACACCCCTCGCATTTGATTTAAAAGAACTGAAAAAGCAAGAATAGCCCCATTCATTTCTTATTAATTCCTCATTATTTTCTGTAAAGTGTGTGTCTTGGAGACAATAAAGGTTAAAATGTTTACTTCTTAGATATGCAAATGCATCTCTGCGTTTCATTTTGTCGCCTAAACCCTGACAATTGGCTGATAAGAACTTTATCCCTTCACCTTAACTTTAACCGACTAGATTTTCCTTCCATATATGCTTGGATGAGACAAAAGAGGATAGTCAAAGGATAGAGGAACAACACAGAAGTAGTAGAGAAATGCAGTAGAGGATAGAAACAGAAGCTACATGTAGCTAAAGTACAAGGTTTCAGGGAGAGAGTCCAGGTCATGATAGTACCCATATTAAGGAGACCTACTGCTAGCGTAAAAAAACAAGATATTGTAATTGAGCCTTAGAAACTGATATACAACTAAATTATAGTAGTTTATTGCTACATGTATCTACATTACTTGTTATCTTTATTGTACACTGTACAGTGCAGAAAGGGATACTCTAGCTCAGCTATTATTTTCATCGATAAGTTCAATTACATTTTACATATCTATTTCCCTAAACTCTCATAAAGGACGACTTATGATATTATATATGATATTTTACCACTTGTACAGTTACAACTTAAATGTGCAATAGTCAAGATCATAAAGAGGGTTTGATTTCGTACGATGCAAAATAAGATATGTGAAACAGTTTTACCTACAACATTATATATAAACTTGCCTAGGCGGAAACACTGTTACTATCGAAGAGTACGTATAAGTCTTCAACATAAAGCAATCTTTCCATACTTACACACATTGTTCCTGACTTACAATATAATTATTGTAAAACACGTTTTCCGTTTTCCTTACAGGAATAGGAATAGGAACTTAATCCTAATGCTGTCATATTCTATAAACTTAGTGCTAACAATTCAATGGTTATTTTCAAAACGATTCATTTATACTAGTTGCATAATACACAGTAATAAATGGCATTTTTAAAATATAAATATCGAATTAAAGAGAGTAAAGGAAAATAATGAAATCGTATAGCTGTTTCGTTCTTTTAGGGCTCGTGATATAAAGGATCTTAAAGTTAATAACCATCTTTATCCTGCAATAAGCCTAAGGGAAAACACGTTACTTCTTGTCTAGAATTGAGTTTATTGAAAATAATCGACCAACATAGATGACACATGTCACTTTTTTCTCGATTGAGTTAATTCCTTTAGGTTTTCAGGTTACTGTTACAATAACATTTATTGTTATTGATAATTCTTGCGAAGTACTGACAATATGGGATAAAAATCATATGTATGTTTCCGTTGGACCCTAGTTTTGCACGCATGCTTTTGAGACTGATCAGGAAAACAAGATGGCCGACAAGCGGGCATCTTGCGGATCTTTACCATGTTATCGCAATTTCTGTAGAAACATGTGGGAGGATATCTCTCAAACTTGATCTTGATCACTTGTTGTGTCCATTTTATTTTGCAACTGATTCGCAAAAGCAAAAGGCCGACAAGCGGCCATCATGGATTTTTGCGATGAAAGTTTGTTATGGCTAGTTCTTGAGAAGTACTGGATGGATTTTTTTTTCAAATTTGCATATAGATTTCTTGGTAGGCGACCATCTTGAGTTTGGCAATTTTTACAGAAGAAATAAAAATCAAATAATGGTCGTCGCCAATATCTTTCTTGGATCTCTTGCTTGGGATGGACAGATAGTTTTAAGGTCTTGCACACAATCGCTACTTTAAGGTACAATATAGTGACATAAAATAAACTGTTCCTGTCATTGTTTACTGTATAAAAGTGTGATTGGGACAAAAATTCGTCCTCAGAATATGTCTATTGACCGAATATTATACTGGTGTCATGACTCACTAATTTGTAATCTTTGCTTGATAAAGGAAAAGGTCGATTACCAAAGCTCGTGAACATACAGTTTTCATTCGTAATGTTTGCTAGAGCTAGAGATAAATATTTTTTTCAATACATCTATATTTAAGCCATGGTGAAATACTTACCACAATGTATCGACTAGAGCGGACATCCCTTTACATTGATCTGTTTGACTAATAGGTCAACGGTTTCGGGATCGAATTATTGCAAAGGAATTGTTATAAGTAATTACCTCTGTTACATTGGCGCCCTTGAGCGGACATTGGGATAATACTTAGCCGTGCCCCATAGCCCATGGAAACTCGGGGATGGGTTTCATCTTGAAAGAGGAGGGGGTATGTAACCTTGGTACAATAATAGAAGTAACATTCCGCTCAACTTCTCTTTACCTTGTCAGGGGTCCCAGGATGGAATCCTAGTGGAAGCGTTGATATACATAATATACCTCTGTTACAATATAATATATCTTATAAAGGTTTTTCATTGGGGAGCTTTGATGTATAATATTTCATTTTCTGGCATGATTTATGCTTTATTTTTCTGTTTTAAATTTGCTTATAAATGTTATGTGGTTCTTTTCTATTGTAGATGATAAAATCTTACCAAAAGCGATTTTTTCACTTGTGCCAAATAGAGACATCAAGTCAGATACTGGTCCTAATGTTAAAGAGGATGACTCATTTCAGACCAGTCCATGGATGTTTTCAAGTATGAATCTTGTTTCCCTCTAAAACGTTTTTCGAATTCATTTAATAGCATGTAACATGTTTTTGCTTTGATTAACAATTGTTGACAGGGCGTTTGACGATATCAGTTCTAATTATTTGGATTATTATACAGTGATTATCATATTCCTCGGTGTTTACAATAGTAAAAGAAATAATTGCTTTAAAAAGTTTTATATATTTGCCTGAAATATTTGTATCAAATGCTATTTGAAATTCAAAATCATTTCTCTTTTTAGTGTTTAGGTTTAAACGATTTGACAATTTAGCTCTGTTCAAATATTGTGTCGTGAAAGTTTCTTCTCTTCGTTTGCAGACGTTCAGTTTAGTATGAAATAATTTCCCGTAAGAGAGAAATGCTTCCAAAAGATTATGCCATTTACTTGAAATGTTTGTATATAATATTATATGAAATTCAAAATCATCTATATCTAAAGTGTTTCTGTTTGAACTTTTTTATCATTTACTTCTTTTATATATTGTGTTATGAAAGTTTTTTATAATAACTGTTGTGAGGTACAATATAACTTCTTTTGCTATTAAAATCAACAAATTCGGAAGATAGCACCTACAGGAATTAGTCTTATTGTGATAGGTACAAAAGAGTACAGGCTAGATAAATTCTTCTTTTCGTTTTCGGATGTTCAGTTTAGTATGAAATAATTTCCCGTAGAGATTTTGGGTTATGAAGTGGCCGAACGGTATTTGAAGATCGTAATATAAATGAGAAATATAACAGGTGCATATACCTACTTTATTGTAACGTACACTTTAAATTTGACTACCGTCCATGAGTCAGGAGACGCTTTCGTTTATGGAACACCTGTTCTTTTTGATATTTTGTTCTTAATTGACATACATCTTATTTGTGTTTGATTGATTCTGAATAATTTTTGGTGTTCTCTTTGTATGATTAATCGAAATTCAACAAATCCTTAGTAAAAACGACGCAATGAATCGTTGTGGTGTTTTAATATTATGATTCGTATTTCTTGTAATTGATTTTCATTGCATTATTACTTAAAACCTTTCTGAATTACATCGCATTCATAGCGTGTAACCACTGTGTTAACATTACTGACCATAACAGTTGATGGGACGTTTAACAAGATACATCCTAATTTTAATGATGATTATGTTTATAATAATATTTTTTTGTGTTTTCAACCGATACAGAATAAATTGCATAGACGCGTTTTGATTATTTACGTGAACTGTATTGAAACGATCGGAGATTCAAAATTATATATCGCCTTTATGTCATTGATCATATTAATTACCAATAGATTGGAAAAATATGAATTTACTGTTACATCTATGGTACAAACAAAGAACATCTCGATCACAAACAGAGACACATAACACTCAAAAGTTTAAATTCTTATAAAACTAAATAACAGTCGATTTAGATGTAATCGTATCTTATGTTAGGATAAATGTTTCTGCCATGTAAAGTAGAGAGTCTGTATGTATGATATGCACATTTTATACATTGTACATAAGGTGGCGTATTGAAAATGGTTAAAGGCCTGTTTTAAGTCAGAACAATTCTCTTGACAGTAAGAGGGTGTAATTCCCATGAATGAAGTGTGGAATACTATATGTTGTATGGGTATGCTTGTGCGTAAACACAGGAAGACATCTTACTCTCTGCAGTTTGCTCTATTGAGTAGAGCAGCGTATGAAAGTATCATTTGTTGGTTGTCACTCAGGGATTAAAATGTACTGATATATGTTGTGCCCGTTTGCCTTTGAGAACTAATTAGAAAACAAAGAGTCTGATAGGCGGCCATCGTTAATTTTCGTAATGAACATTTGTTATCGTTATTTCTCGAGAATATTGGATGAATCTTTCTCAACTTTGCATGTAGATTTTTGTGTGTCCCTTGTTGTTTCAAGTTGACTTGGAGACTGATAAAAATATTTAAAAAATGGTTTGCAGGGTAACTACATTGGTTTGGCAGGGGAAGGGGAGGGGATATATTACCCTGGTAACATAATAGCCGCAATATACCACTCAACCTCTCTTTAACTTGTCAGGGGTTCTTGGAATCCTAGCGTAAGCGTTGGTGTACATCATATACCTGTGTTACAAACTGATGGATCTTGTTCCGAACGGGAACTCTCAGATTGTCTTATATTAGGAATTTTTCTTTGGATAGCTTCAATGTAGAATATCTCATTTCCTGAAATGATTTATACCTTATTTTGTTCTTTTAAATTTGCGTATGAATGATATATGGCTCTTTTTGCAGAAACATCTTGCATCGTCTGCTGATATTGATCCCGGTAAGTTGAAACATAGAGGTAATAGTCATGGCCTAATACTTATTGTATAGATTATTACACTGTGGTTATAATATTCCTCAAAACCTTATAACTTTCATCTTATTTGTGTTTGATTGATTCTGAATAATTTTTGATGTTGTCTTTGTATATTCAAGCGATATTACAAAAATCCTTAAGAAAATCGACGCAATGAATCGCTGTGGTGTTTTATTATGATTGGTACTTCTTGTAATTGATTTCCATTGCATTATTACTTAAAATCTTTCTTAATCACATCGCATTCATAGGGTGTAACCACTGTGTTAACATTACTGACCATAACAGTTGATGGGACGTTTAACAAGATACATCCTAATTTTAATGATGATTATGTTTATAATGATATTCTTTGTGTTTTCAACCGATAGAGAACAAATTGCATACACGAGTTTTGATTATTTACGTGAACTGTACTGAAACGATCGACGATCAAAAATTATCTGACATCTTGATGTCATTAATCATGTTAATTACCAGTAGATTGGAATAAAAGGAATTAACCGTTACATCTATGGAACAAATAAAACAAGAACATCTCGATCACAAACAGGGACACACAACACTCAAAGGTTTAACCTCTTCTCGAAAATAAATATCAGTCGATTTAGATGTAATCATGTCTTATGTTAAGATAAGTGTTTCTGCCATGTAAAGTATTTAAGTTTGAGCGCTAGAGAGTCTGTATGTATGATATGCACATTTCATACATTGTACATCAGGTGGCGTATTAGAAATGGGTAAAGGTCTGTTTTAAGTCAGAACAATCAGTCAGAATAGCCTTGACAGTAAGAGAGTGTAGCTCACATAAATGAAGTGTGGACTACTATATGGTGTATGGGTATGCCTGTGCGTAAACACAGGAAGACATCTTCCTCTCTGCAGTTTGCTCTATTGAGTAGAGCAGTGTATGAAAGTATCACTTGTTGGTTGTCACTCAGAGATTAAAATGTACTCATATATGTTGTGGCCGTTTGATTTAGAGAACTAATTAGAAAACAAAGTGTCCGATAGGTGGCGATCATTAATTTTTGTAATGAATGTTTGTTATAAATCGTTATTTCTCGAGAAGTATTGGATGAATCTTTCTCAACTTTGCATGTAGATTTTTGTGTGTCCCTTGTTGTTTCAAGTTGATTTGGCGACTGATAAAAATATTAAAAAATGGTTTGCAGGGTAACTACATTGGTTTGGCAGAGGAAGGGGAGGGGATATGTTACCCTGGTAACATAATAGCCGCAATATACCACTCAACCTCTCTTTAACTTGTCAGGGGTTCTGGGAATCCTAGCGTAAGCGTTGGTGTACATCATATACCTGTGTTACAAACTGATGGATCTTGTTCCGAACGGGAACTCTCAGATTGTCTTATATTAGGAATTTTTCTTTGGATAGCTTCAATGTAGAATATCTCATTTCCTGAAATGATTTATACCTTATTTTATTCTTTTAAATTTGCGTATGAATGATATATGGCTCTTTTTGCAGAAACATCTTCGGCATCGTCTGCTGATATTGATCCCGGTAAGTTGAAACATAGAGGTAATAGTCTTGGCCTAATAGTTATTGTATAGATTATTACACTGTGGTTATAATATTCCTCAAAACCTTATAACTTTCATCTTATTTGTGTTTGATTGATTCTGAATAATTTTTGGTGTTGTCTTCATATATTCAATCGAAATTACAACAACTCCTTAGTAACGTCGACGCAATGAATCGCTGTGGTGTTTTATTATGATCGGTATTTCTTGAAATTGATTTCCATTGCATTATTACTTAAAGTCTTTCTTAATTCCATCGCATTCATAGCGTGTAACCACTGTGTTAAAATTACTGATCATAACAGTTGATGGGACGTTTAACAAGATACATCCTAATTTTAATGATGATTATGTTGATAATGATATTCTTTGTGTTTTCAACCGATAGAGAATAAATTGCTTACACGAGTTTTGATTATTTACGTGAACTGTACTGAAACGATCGGCGATTAAAGATTATCTGTTGCCTTTATATCATTGATCATCTTAATTACCAGTCGATTGGAATAAAAGGAATTAACCGTTACATCTATGGAACAAACAAAACAAGAACATCTCGATCACAAACAGGGACACAGAACACTCAAAGGTTTAACCTCTTCTCGAAACTAAATAGCAGTTGGATTAGATGTAATCATGTCTTATGTTAAGATAAGTGTTTCTGCTATGTAAAGTATTTAAGTTTGAGCGCAAGAGAGTCTGTGTGTATGATATGCACTTTTCATACATTGTACATAAGGTGGCGTATTGAAAATAGGTAAAGGTCTGTTTTAAGTCAGAACAATCAATCAGAATACGTCTTGACAGCAAGAGGGTTTGATTCACATGAATGAAGTATGAAATACTATATGGTGTATGGGTATGCCTGTGCGTAAACACAGGAAGACATCTTCCTCCCTAAAGTTTGCTCTATTGAGTAGAGCAGCGTATGAAAGTATCATTTGTTGGTTGTCACTCAGGGATTAAAATGTACTGATATATGTTGTGCCCGTTTGATTTTGAGAACTAATTAGAAAATAAAGAGTCTGATAGGCGTCCATCGTTAATTTTCGTAATGAACATTTGTTATCGTTATTTCTCGAGAATATTGGATGAATCTTTCTGAACTTTGCATGTAGATTTTTGTGTGTCCCTTGTTGTTTCGAGTTGATTTTGCGACTGATAGTTTATCAAAATTGGTTGTCAGGCTAACTTCTTTGGTTTGGCAGGGGGAGGGGAGGGTATATGTTACCCTAGTAACATAATAGCCGCAATATACCACTCAACCTCTCTTTAACTTATCAGGGGTTCTGGGAATCCTAGCGGAAGCGTTGGTGTACATCATATACCTGTGTTACAAACTGATGGATCTTGTTCCGAACAGGAACTATCAGGTTTTCTTATATTAGGCTTTTGTCTTTGGATAGCTTCAATGTAGAATATCTCATTTCCTGACACGATTTCTACTTTATTTTATTCATTTAAATTTGCGTATGAATGATATATGGCTCTTTTTGCAGAAATATATTCGTTGCTGTCTTCTGATGATGATACTGGTAAGTTAGAACGAAGAGGTAATAGTCTTGGCCTAATACTTATTGTATTGATTATTACACTGTGGTTATAATATTCCTCAAAACCTTGTAACTTTCATCTTATTTGTGTTTGATTGGTTCTGAATAATTGTTGGTATTGTTTTTATGTATTCAATCGAAATTACAATAAATCCTTAGTAAAATCGACGCAATGAAGGGGAGGGGATATGTCACATCGCATTCCCAGTAACTACTATGTTAAAATTAACATACATAGACCGCTAATTTTAATGATGATTATTTGATAATATACTTTGTGTTTTCAACCGATAGAGAATAAATTGCTCAACTTCTCAAAAATTTTAATTTTCATTCAGTTTACCAGGTTATAGGAATTTCTAGCGGAAGCGTTGGTGTATTTTATATGTCTTATGTTAGAAAGTGTTTCTGATGGATTTAATCTTGTTCTGTATGTATGATATGCAGATTTTATACTTTACATAATTATTTCCTTATATTAGGAATTTTTCTTTGGATAGCTTCAATGTAGAATATCTCATTTCCTGAAATGATTTATACCTTATTTTATTCTTTTAAATTTGCGTATGAATGATATATGGCGTCGTCTGCTGATATTGATCCCGGCAAGTTGAAACGAAGAGGTAATAGTCTTGGCCTAATACTTATTGTATAGATTATTACACTGTGGTTATAATATTCCTCAAAACCTTATAACTTTCATCTGATTTTTGTTTGATTGATTCTGAATAATTTTTGGTGTTGTCTTTATATATTCAAGCGATATTACAAAAATCCTTAAGAAAATCGACGCAATGAATCGCTGTGGTGTTTTATTATGATTGGTATTTCTTGTAATTGATTTCCATTGCATTATTACTTAAAACCTTTCTTAATTACATCGCATTCATAGCGTGTAACCACTGTGTCAACATTACTGTCCATAACAGTTGATGGGACGTTTAACAAGATACATCCTAGTTTTAATGATGATTATGTTTATAATGATATTCTTTGTGTTTTCAACCGATAGAGAATAAATTGCATACACGAGTTTTGATTATTTACGTGAAATGTACTAAAGCGATCGACGATCAAAAATTATCTGACATCTTGATTTCATTAATCATGTTACCAGTAGATTGGAATAAAAGGAATTAACCGTTACATCTATGGAACAAACAAAACAAGAACATCTCGATCACAAACAGGGACACACAACACTCAAAGGTTTAACCTCTTCTCGAAACTAAATAGCAGTTGGATTAGATGTAATCATGTCTTATGTTAAGATAAGTGTTTCTGCTATGTAAAGTATTTAAGTTTGAGCGCAAGAGAGTCTGTGTGTATGATATGCACTTTTCATACATTGTACATAAGGTGGCGTATTGAAAATGGTAAAAGGTCTGTTTTAAGTCAGAACAATCAGTCAGAATATGTCTATGTCTTGACAGTAAGAGGGTGTAATTCCCATGAATGAAGTGTGGAATACTATATGTTGTATGGGTATGCTTGTGCGTAAACACAGGAAGACATCTTCCTCTCTGCAGTTTGCTCTATTGAGTAGAGCAGCGTATGAGAGTATCATTTGTTGGTTGTCACTCAGAGATAAAAATGTACTTATATATATGTTGTGCCCGTTTGATTTTGAGAACTAATTAGAAAACAAAGAGTCTGATAGGCGGCCATCGTTAATTTTCGTAATGAACATTTGTTTTCGTTATTTCTCGAGAATATGGGATGAATCTTTCTCAACTTTGCATGTAGATTTTTGTGTGTCCGTTGTTGTTTCGAGTTGATTTTGCGACTGATATTTTATCAAAAATGGTTGTCAGGCTAACTTCTTTGGTTTGGCAGGGGGAGGGGAGGGTATATGTTACCCAGGTAACATAATAGCCGCAATATACTGCTCAACTTCTCTTTAACTTGTCAGGGGTTATAGGAATCCTAGCGGAAGCGTTGGTGTACATTATATGCCTCTGTTACAAACTGATGGATCTTGTTCCGAACAGAAACTTTCAGATTTCCTTATATTAGGAATTTTTCTTTGGATAGCTTCAATGTAGAATATCTCATTTCCTGAAATGATTTATACTTTATTTTATTCTTTTAAATTTGCGTATGAATGATATATGGCTCTTTTTGCAGAAACATCTTTGGCGTCGTCTGGTGATATTGATCCCGGCAAGTTGAAACGAAGAGGTAATAGTCTTGGCCTAATACTTATTGTATAGATTATTACACTGTGGTTATAATATTCCTCAAAACCTTATAACTTTCATCTGATTTTTGTTTGATTGATTCTGAATAATTTTTGGTGTTGTCTTTATATATTCAAGCGATATTACAAAAAATCCTTAGTAAAATCGACGCAATGAATTGCTGTGGTGTTTTATTATGATTGGTATTTCTTGTAATTGATTTCCATTGCATTATTACTTAAAATCTTTCTTAATCACATCGCATTCATATCCAGTAACTACTATGTTAAAATTACTGATCATAACAGTTGATGGGACGTTTAACAAGATACATCCTAATTTTAATGATGATTATTTGATAATGATATTCTTTGTGTTTTCAACCGATAGAGAATAAATTGCATACACGAGTTTTGATTATTTACGTGAAATGTACTAAAGCGATCGACGATCAAAAATTATCTGACATCTTGATTTCATTAATCATGTTACCAGTAGATTGGAATAAAAGGAATTAACCGTTACATCTATGGAACAAACAAAACAAGAACATCTCGATCACGAACAGGGACACACAACACTCAAAGGTTTAACCTCTTCTCGAAGCTAAATAGCAGTCGATTTAGATGTAATCATGTCTTATGTTAAGATAAGTGTTTCTGCCATGTAAAGGATTTAATTTTGAGCCTTAGAGGTTCTGTATGTATGATATGCATATTTTATACATTGTACATAAGGGTATTGAAAATGGGTAAAGGTCTGTTTTAAGTCAGAACAATCAGTCAGAATAGCCTTGACAGTAAGAGAGTGTAACTCACATGAATGAATTATGGAATACTATATTCGAAATTAATTTTTCTTTGGATAGCTTCAATGTAGGATATCTCATTTCCTGACACGATTTATACTTTATTTTATTCTTTTAAATTTGCGTATGAATGATATATGGCTCTTATTGCAGAAAAATCTTTGGCGTCGTCTCCTGATATTGATCCCGGTCAGTTGAAACGAAGAGGTAATAGTCTTGGCCTAATACTTATTGTATAGATTATTACACTGTGGTTATAATATTCCTCAAAACCTTATAACTTTCATCTTATTGTGTGTGATTGATTCTGAATAATTTTTGGTGTTGTCTTCATATATTCAATCGAAATTACAACAACTCCTTAGTAACGTCGACGCAATGAATCGCTGTGGTGTTTTATTATGATCGGTATTTCTTGAAATTGATTTCCATTGCATTATTACTTAAAGTCTTTCTTAATTCCATCGCATTCATAGGATGTAACCACTGTGTTAACATTACTGACCGTAACAGTTGATGGGACGTTTAACAAGATACATCCTAATTTTAATGATGATTATGTTTATAATGATATTCTTTGTGTTTTCAACCGATAGAGAATAAATTGCATACACGAGTTTTGATTATTTACGTGAACTGTACTGAAACGATCGACGATCAAAAATTATCTGTCATCTTTATGTCATTGATCATGTTAATTACCAGTAGATTGGAATAAAAGGAATTAACCGTTACATCTAACAAACAAAACAAGAACATCTCGGACACTCAAAGGTTTAAATTCTTATAAAACTAAATACAGTCGATTTAGATGTAATCATGTCTTATGTTAGGATAAATGTTTCTGTTATGTAAAGTATTAATTTTGAGCGATAAAGAGTCTGTATGTATGATATGCACATTTTATACATTGTACATAAGGTGGCGTATTGAAAATGGTAAAAGGTCTGTTTTAAGTCAGAACAATCAGTCAGAATATGTCTTGACAGTAAGAGGGTGTAATTCACATGAATGAAGTGTGGAATACTATATGTTGTATGGGTATGCTTGTGCGTAAACACAGGAAGACATCTTCCTCTCTGCAGTTTGCTCTATTGAGTAGAGCAGCGTATGAGAGTATCACTTGTTGGTTGTCACTCAGAGATTAAAATGTACTCATATGTGTTGTGCCCGTTTGATTTTGAGAAGAGAACTAATTAGAAAACAAAGAGTGTCCGATAGGCGGCCATCATTAATTTTGGTAATGAACGTTTGTTATCGTTATTTCTCGAGAAGTATTGGATGAATCTTTCTGAACTTTGCATGAAGATTCGTGTGTGTCCCTTGTTGTTTCAAGTTGATTTGGCGACTGATAGAAATGTCACAATTGGTTGGCAGGCGACCTTCTTTGGTTTGGCAGGGGAATGGGAGGAGATCTGTTACCCTGGTAACATAATAGCCGCAATATACCACTCAACTTCTCTCTAACTTGTCAGGGGTCCCGGGAATCCTAGAGGAAGCGTTGGTGTACATCATATACCTCTGTTACAAACTGATGAATCTTAGTCCGAACAGAAACTCTTAGGTTTTCTTATATTAGGATTTTTGTTTGGATAGCTTCAATGTAGAGTATCTCATTTCCTGACATGATTTATACTTTATTTTATTTAATTTGCTTATCAATGATATATGGCTCTTTTTTATTGCAGTAACATCTTTGCCGCCTGCTGAGTTTAAGCACTTTATATTGAACCTAGGAGGTAATATTCTTGGCCTAATACTAATTGTATGGATTATTACACTGATTATAATATTCCTCGAAACCTTGTAATTTTCATATTATTTGTTTTTGATTGATTCTGAATAATTGTTGGTGTTGTCTTTATATATTCATTGGAAATTTAAACAAATTCTTAGCAAAGTCGACGCAATGAATCGTTGTGGTGTTTTGATATTATGATTGGTATTTCTTGTAATTGATTTCCATTGCATTATTACTTAAAATCTTTTTGAATAACATCGCATTCATAGGGTGTAACCACTGTGTTAACATTACTGACCATAACAGTTGATGGGACGTTTAACACGATACATCCTAATTTTAATGATGATTATTTGATAATGATATTCTTTGTGTTTTCAACCGATAGAGAATAAATTGCATTGGAAATTACAAACGCAAAGTTTCGTTGTGGTGTTTAAATATTATATTTATTTCTTGTAATTGTGAACATGCATTCATAGCGTGTAACCACTGAACATTACTGTCCATAACAGTTGATGGGACGTTTAACAAGATACATCCTAGTTTTAATGATGATTATGTTTATAATGATATTCTTTGTGTTTTCAAATAGAGAATAAATTGCATACACGAGTTTTGTCATCTTTATGTCATTAATCATGTTAATTACCAGTAGATTGGAATAAAAGGAATTAACCGTTACATCTATGGAACAAACAAAACAAGCACATCTCGATCACAAACAGGGACACACAACACTCAAAGGTTTAACCTCTTCTCGAAACTAAATAGCAGTTGGATTAGATGTAATCATGTCTTATGTTAAGATAAGTGTTTCTGCTATGTAAAGTATTTAAGTTTGAGCGCTAGAGAGTCTGTGTGTATGATATGCACTTTTCATACATTGTACATAAGGTGGCGTATTGAAAATAGGTAAAGGTCTGTTTTAAGTCAGAACAATCAGTCAGAATACGTCTTGTCAGGAATAGAGAGTGTAACTCACATGAATGAAGTGTGGAATACTAAATGTTGTATGGGCATGTCTGTGCGTAAACACAGAGAGACATCTTCCTCTCTGCAGTTTGCTCTATTGAGTAGAGCAGTGTATGAAAGTATCACTTGTTGGTTGTCACTCAGAGATTAAAATGTACTCATATATGTGTTGTGCCCGTTTGATTTTGAGAACTAATTAGAAAACAGAGTCTGATAGGCGGCCATCGTTAATTTTCGTAATGAACATTTGTTTTCGTTATTTCTCGAGAATATTGGATGAATCTTTCTCAACTTTGCATGTAGATTTTTGTGTGTCCGTTGTTGTTTCGAGTTGATTTTGCGACTGATATTTTATCAAAAATGGTTGTCAGGCTAACTTCTTTGGTTTGGCAGGGGGAGGGGAGGGTATATGTTACCCAGGTAACATAATAGCCGCAATATACTGCTCAACTTCTCTTTAACTTGTCAGGGGTTATAGGAATCCTAGCGGAAGCGTTGGTGTACATTATATGCCTCTGTTACAAACTGATGGATCTTGTTCCGAACAGAAACTTTCAGATTTCCTTATATTAGGAATTTTTCTTTGGATAGCTTCAATGTAGAATATCTCATTTCCTGAAATGATTTATACTTTATTTTATTCTTTTAAATTTGCGTATGAATGATATATGGCTCTTTTTGCAGAAACATCTTTGGCGTCGTCTGGTGATATTGATCCCGGCAAGTTGAAACGAAGAGGTAATAGTCTTGGCCTAATACTTATTGTATAGATTATTACACTGTGGTTATAATATTCCTCAAAACCTTATAACTTTCATCTGATTTTTGTTTGATTGATTCTGAATAATTTTTGGTGTTGTCTTTATATATTCAAGCGATATTACAAAAAATCCTTAGTAAAATCGACGCAATGAATTGCTGTGGTGTTTTATTATGATTGGTATTTCTTGTAATTGATTTCCATTGCATTATTACTTAAAATCTTTCTTAATCACATCGCATTCATATCCAGTAACTACTATGTTAAAATTACTGATCATAACAGTTGATGGGACGTTTAACAAGATACATCCTAATTTTAATGATGATTATTTGATAATGATATTCTTTGTGTTTTCAACCGATAGAGAATAAATTGCATACACGAGTTTTGATTATTTACGTGAAATGTACTAAAGCGATCGACGATCAAAAATTATCTGACATCTTGATTTCATTAATCATGTTACCAGTAGATTGGAATAAAAGGAATTAACCGTTACATCTATGGAACAAACAAAACAAGAACATCTCGATCACGAACAGGGACACACAACACTCAAAGGTTTAACCTCTTTCGAAGCTAAATAGCAGTCGATTTAGATGTTATCATGTCTTATGTTAAGATAAGTGTTTCTGCCATGTAAAGGATTTAATTTTGAGCCTTAGAGGTTCTGTATGTATGATATGCATATTTTATACATTGTACATAAGGGTTGAAAATGGGTAAAGGTCTGTTTTAAGTCAGAACAATCAGTCAGAATAGCCTTGACAGTAAGAGAGTGTAACTCACATGAATGAATTATGGAATACTATATTCGAAATTAATTTTTTTTTGGATAGCTTCAATGTAGGATATCTCATTTCCTGACACGATTTATACTTTATTTTATTCTTTTAAATTTGCGTATGAATGATATATGGCTCTTTTTGCAGAAACATCTTTGGCGTCGTCTGGTGATAGTTTCAGTTTGGCAAGTTGAAACGATTGAAGAAGAGGTAATAGTGTTGGCCTAATACTAATTGTATAGATTATTACACCGTGGTTATAATATTCCTCGAAACCTTGTAACTTTCATCTGATTTGTGTTTGATTGGTTCTGAATAATTGTTGGTGTTGTCTTTATATATTCATTGGAAATTACAACAAATCCTTAGCAAAGTCGACGCAATGAATCGTTGTGGTGTTTAAATATTATATTTGTATTTCTTGTAATTGATTTCCATTGCATTATTACTTAAAACCTTTCTTAATTACATCGCATTCATAGCGTGTAACCACTGTGTCAACATTACTGTCCATAACAGTTGATGGGACGTTTAACAAGATACATCCTAGTTTTAATGATGATTATGTTTATAATGATATTCTTTGTGTTTTCAACCGATAGAGAATAAATTGCATACACGAGTTTTGATTATTTACGTGAAATGTACTAAAGCGATCGACGATCAAAAATTATCTGACATCTTGATTTCATTAATCATGTTACCAGTAGATTGGAATAAAAGGAATTAACCGTTACATCTATGGAACAAACAAAACAAGAACATCTCGATCACAAACAGGGACACAGAACACTCAAAGGTTTAACCTCTTCTCGAAACTAAATAGCAGTTGGATTAGATGTAATCATGTCTTATGTTAAGATAAGTGTTTCTGCTATGTAAAGTATTTAAGTTTGAGCGCAAGAGAGTCTGTGTGTATGATATGCACTTTTCATACATTGTACATAAGGTGGCGTATTGAAAATGGTAAAAGGTCTGTTTTAAGTCAGAACAATCAGTCAGAATATGTCTTGACAGTAAGAGGGTGTAATTCCCATGAATGAAGTGTGGAATACTATATGTTGTATGGGTATGCTTGTGCGTAAACACAGGAAGACATCTTCCTCTCTGCAGTTTGCTCTATTGAGTAGAGCAGCGTATGAGAGTATCATTTGTTGGTTGTCACTCAGAGATAAAAATGTACTTATATATATGTTGTGCCCGTTTGATTTTGAGAACTAATTAGAAAACAAAGAGTCTGATAGGCGGCCATCGTTAATTTTCGTAATGAACATTTGTTTTCGTTATTTCTCGAGAATATGGATGAATCTTTCTCAACTTTGCATGTAGATTTTTGTGTGTCCGTTGTTGTTTCGAGTTGATTTTGCGACTGATATTTTATCAAAAATGGTTGTCAGGCTAACTTCTTTGGTTTGGCAGGGGGAGGGAAGGGTATATGTTACCCAGGTAACATAATAGCCGCAATATACTGCTCAACTTCTCTTTAACTTGTCAGGGGTTATAGGAATCCTAGCGGAAGCGTTGGTGTACATTATATGCCTCTGTTACAAACTGATGGATCTTGTTCCGAACAGAAACTTTCAGATTTCCTTATATTAGGAATTTTTCTTTGGATAGCTTCAATGTAGAATATCTCATTTCCTGAAATGATTTATACTTTATTTTATTCTTTTAAATTTGCGTATGAATGATATATGGCTCTTTTTGCAGAAACATCTTTGGCGTCGTCTGGTGATATTGATCCCGGCAAGTTGAAACGAAGAGGTAATAGTCTTGGCCTAATACTTATTGTATAGATTATTACACTGTGGTTATAATATTCCTCAAAACCTTATAACTTTCATCTGATTTTTGTTTGATTGATTCTGAATAATTTTTGGTGTTGTCTTTATATATTCAAGCGATATTACAAAAAATCCTTAGTAAAATCGACGCAATGAATTGCTGTGGTGTTTTATTATGATTGGTATTTCTTGTAATTGATTTCCATTGCATTATTACTTAAAATCTTTCTTAATCACATCGCATTCATATCCAGTAACTACTATGTTAAAATTACTGATCATAACAGTTGATGGGACGTTTAACAAGATACATCCTAATTTTAATGATGATTATTTGATAATGATATTCTTTGTGTTTTCAACCGATAGAGAATAAATTGCATACACGAGTTTTGATTATTTACGTGAAATGTACTAAAGCGATCGACGATCAAAAATTATCTGACATCTTGATTTCATTAATCATGTTACCAGTAGATTGGAATAAAAGGAATTAACCGTTACATCTATGGAACAAACAAAACAAGAACATCTCGATCACGAACAGGGACACACAACACTCAAAGGTTTAACCTCTTCTCGAAGCTAAATAGCAGTCGATTTAGATGTAATCATGTCTTATGTTAAGATAAGTGTTTCTGCCATGTAAAGGATTTAATTTTGAGCCTTAGAGGTTCTGTATGTATGATATGCATATTTTATACATTGTACATAAGGGTATTGAAAATGGGTAAAGGTCTGTTTTAAGTCAGAACAATCAGTCAGAATAGCCTTGACAGTAAGAGAGTGTAACTCACATGAATGAATTATGGAATACTATATTCGAAATTAATTTTTCTTTGGATAGCTTCAATGTAGGATATCTCATTTCCTGACACGATTTATACTTTATTTTATTCTTTTAAATTTGCGTATGAATGATATATGGCTCTTATTGCAGAAAAATCTTTGGCGTCGTCTCCTGATATTGATCCCGGTCAGTTGAAACGAAGAGGTAATAGTCTTGGCCTAATACTTATTGTATAGATTATTACACTGTGGTTATAATATTCCTCAAAACCTTATAACTTTCATCTTATTGTGTGTGATTGATTCTGAATAATTTTTGGTGTTGTCTTCATATATTCAATCGAAATTACAACAACTCCTTAGTAACGTCGACGCAATGAATCGCTGTGGTGTTTTATTATGATCGGTATTTCTTGAAATTGATTTCCATTGCATTATTACTTCAAGTCTTTCTTACTTCCATCGCATTCATAGGGTGTAACCACTGTGTTAACATTACTGATCATAACAGTTGATGGGACGTTTAACAAGATACATCCTAATTTTAATGATGATTATGTTGGTAATGATATTCTTTGTGTTTTCAACCGATAGAGAATAAATTGCTTACACGAGTTTTGATTATTTACGTGAACTGTACTGAAACGATCGACGATCAAAAATTATCTGTCATCTTTATGTCATTGATCATGTTAATTACCAGTAGATTGGAATAAAAGGAATTAACCGATGCACATTTTATACATTGTACATAAGGTGGCGTATTGAAAATGGTAAAAGGTCTGTTTTAAGTCAGAACAATCAGTCAGAATATGTCTTGACAGTAAGAGGGTGTAATTCACATGAATGAAGTGTGGAATACTATATGTTGTATGGGTATGCTTGTGCGTAAACACAGGAAGACATCTTCCTCTCTGCAGTTTGCTCTATTGAGTAGAGCAGCGGATGAGAGTATCACTTGTTGGTTGTCACTCAGAGATTAAAATGTACTCATATGTGTTGTGCCCGTTTGATTTTGAGAAGAGAACTAATTAGAAAACAGAGTGTCCGATAGGCGGCCATCATTAATTTTGGTAATGAACGTTTGTTATCGTTATTTCTCGAGAAGTATTGGATGAATCTTTCTGAACTTTGCATGAAGATTCGTGTGTGTCCCTTGTTGTTTCAAGTTGATTTGGCGACTGATAGAAATGTCACAATTGGTTGGCAGGCGACCTTCTTTGGTTTGGCAGGGGAATGGGAGGAGATCTGTTACCCTGGTAACATAATAGCCGCAATATACCACTCAACTTCTCTCTAACTTGTCAGGGGTCCCGGGAATCCTAGAGGAAGCGTTGGTGTACATCATATACCTCTGTTACAAACTGATGAATCTTAGTCCGAACAGAAACTCTTAGGTTTTCTTATATTAGGATTTTTTGTTTGGATAGCTTCAATGTAGAGTATCTCATTTCCTGACATGATTTATACTTTATTTTATTTAATTTGCTTATCAATGATATATGGCTCTTTTTTATTGCAGTAACATCTTTGCCGCCTGCTGAGTTTAAGCACTTTATATTGAACCTAGGAGGTAATATTCTTGGCCTAATACTAATTGTATGGATTATTACACTGATTATAATATTCCTCGAAACCTTGTAATTTTCATATTATTTGTTTTTGATTGATTCTGAATAATTGTTGGTGTTGTCTTTATATATTCATTGGAAATTTAAACAAATTCTTAGCAAAGTCGACGCAATGAATCGTTGTGGTGTTTTGATATTATGATTCGTATTTCTTGTAATTGATTTCCATTGCATTATTACTTAAAATCTTTTTGAATTACATCGCATTCATAGGGTGTAACCACTGTGTTAACATTACTGACCATAACAGTTGATGGGACGTTTAACACGATACATCCTAATTTTAATGATGATTATTTGATAATGATATTCTTTGTGTTTTCAACCGATAGAGAATAAATTGCTTACACGAGTTTTGATTATTTACGTGAACTGTACTGAAACGATCGACGATCAAAAATTATCTGTCATCTTTATGTCATTAATCATGTTAATTACCAGTAGATTGGAATAAAAGGAATTAACCGTTACATCTATGGAACAAACAAAACAAGAACATCTCGATCACAAACAGGGACACACAACACTCAAAGGTTTAACCTCTTCTCGAAGCTAAATAGCAGTCGATTTAGATGTAATCATGTCTTATGTTAAGATAAGTGTTTCTGCCATGTAAAGGATTTAATTTTGAGCCTTAGAGGTTCTGTATGTATGATATGCATATTTTATACATTGTACATAAGGGTATTGAAAATGGGTAAAGGTCTGTTTTAAGTCAGAACAATCAGTCAGAATAGCCTTGACAGTAAGAGAGTGTAACTCACATGAATGAATTATGGAATACTATATTCGAAATTAATTTTTCTTTGGATAGCTTCAATGTAGGATATCTCATTTCCTGACACGATTTATACTTTATTTTATTCTTTTAAATTTGCGTATGAATGATATATGGCTCTTATTGCAGAAAAATCTTTGGCGTCGTCTCCTGTTATTGATCCCGGCAACTTGAAACGAAGAGGTAATAGTCTTGGCCTAATACTTATTGTATAGATTATTACACTGTGGTTATAATATTCCTCAAAACCTTATAACTTTCATCTTATTTGTGTGTGATTGATTCTGAATAATTTTTGGTGTTGTCTTTATGTATTCAATCGAAGTTACAACAAATCCTTAGTAAAATCGACGCAATGAATCGCTGTGGTGTTTTATTATGATTGGTATTTCTTGAAATTGATTTCCATTACATTATTACTAAAAGTCTTTCTTAATTCCATCGCATTCATAGGATGTAACCACTGTGTTAACATTACTGACCGTAACAGTTGATGGGACGTTTAACAAGATACATCCTAATTGTAATGATGATTATGTTTATAATGATATTTTTTGTGTTTTCAACCGATACAGAATAAATTGCATAGACGCGTTTTGATTATTTACGTGAACTGTACTGAAACGATCGACGATCAAAAATTATCTGTCATCTTTATGTCATTGATCATGTTAATTACCAGTAGATTGGAATAAAAGGAATTAACCGTTACATCTATGGAACAAATAAAACAAGAACATCTCGATCACAAACAGGGACACAGAACACTAAAAGGTTTAACCTCTTCTCGAAACTCAATAGCAGTTGGATTAGATGTAATCATGTCTTATGTTAAGATAAGTGTTTCTGCCATGTAAAGTATTTAACTTTGAGCGCTAGAGAGTCTGTGTGTATGATATGCACTTTTCATACATTGTACATAAGGTGGCGTATTAGAAATGGGTAAAGGTCTGTTTTAAGTCAGAACAATCAATCAGAATACGTCTTGACAGCAAGAGGGTGTGATTCACATGAATGAAGTGTGGAATACTATATGTTGTATGGGTATGCTTGTGCGTAAACACAGGAAGACATCTTCCTCCCTAAAGTTTGCTCTATTGAGTAGAGCAGCGTATGAAAGTATCATTTGTTGGTTGTCACTCAGGGATTAAAATGAACTTATATATGTTGTGCCCGTTTGATTTTGAGAAGAGAACTAATTAGAAAACAGAGTGTCCGATAGGCGGCCATCATTAATTTTGGTAATGAACGTTTGTTATCGTTATTTCTCGAGAAGTATTGGATGAATCTTTCTGAACTTTGCATGAAGATTCGTGTGTTTCCCCTGTTGTTTCGAGTTGATTTGGCGACTGATAGAAATGTCACAATTGGTTGGCAGGCGACCTTCTTTGGTTTGGCAGAGGAATGGGAGGAGATCTGTTATCCTGGTAACATAATAGCGCAATATACCACTCAACTTCTCTCTAACTTGTCAGGGGTCCCGGGAATCTTAGAGGAAGCGTTGGTGTACATCATATACCTCTGTTACAAACTGATGAATCTTAGTCCGAACAGAAACTCTTAGGTTTTCTTATATTAGGCTTTTTTGTTTGGATAGCTTCAATGTAGAATATCTCATTTCCTGACCTGATTTATACTTTATTTTATTTAATTTGCTTATCAATGATATATGGCTCTTTTTTATTGCAGTAACAATTTTGCCGCCTGCTGAGTTTAAGCACTTTATATTGAACCTAGGAGGTAATATTCTTGGCCTAATACTAATTGTATGGATTATTACACTGATTATAATATTCCTCGAAACCTGGTAATTTTCATATTATTTGTTTTTGATTGATTCTGAATAATTGTTGGAGTTGTCTTTATATATTCATTGGAAATTTAAACAAATTCTTAGCAAAGTCGACGCAATGAATCGTTGTGGTGTTTTGATATTATGATTCGTATTTCTTGTAATTGATTTCCATTGCATTATTACTTAAAATCGTTCTGAATTACATCGCATTCATAGCGTGTAACCACTGTGTTAACATTACTGACCATAACAGTTGATGGGACGTTTAACACGATACATCCTAATTTTAATGATGATTATGTTGATAATGATATTATTTGTGTTTTCAAAGTATAGAGAAGAAATTGCATAATATTATTTGAAATTCAAAATGATCTATATCGAAAGTGTTTCTGTTTGAACTTTTTTATCATTCAATTCTTCTATATATTGTGTCGTGAAAGTTTCCTATAATAACTGCTGTGAGGTACTATATAATTTTTTTTTCTTTTTGCTATTAAAATCAACAAATTCGGTGATACTTGTACGATTTCACCGACAGGAATTCGTCTTATTGTGATAGGAAAAAAGAGTACAGCTTAGATGTATTCTTCTTTTCGTTTTCAGACGTTCAGTTTAGTATGCAATAATTTCTCGTAGAGATTTTGGGTTTTGAAGTGGTCGAACGGTATTTGCAGAAAAAAATATGAATGATGTAATATTTTTATCTTTTTTTATCGTAATATAAATGAGAAATATAACATGTTTGATTAATCGATATTACAAAAAATCCTAACCAAAATCGACGCAATGAATCCTTGTGGTGTTTTAATATTATTATTCGTATTTCTTGTAATTGATTTCCATAGCATTATTACTTAAAATCGTTCTGAATTACATCGCATTCATAGCGTGTAACCACTGTGTTAACATTACTGACCATAACAGTTGATCGGACGTTTAACACGATACATCCTAATTTTAATGATGATTATGTTGATAATGATATTATTTGTGTTTTCAAAGTATAGAGAAGAAATTGCATACACGAGTTTTGATTATTTACGTGAGCTGTACTGAAACGATCGGCGATTCAAAATTATCTGCCGCCTTTATGTCATTGATCATGTTAATTACCAGTAGATTGGGAAAAAAAATCTATCGTTACATCTATGGAACAAACAAAACAAGAAAATCTCGATCAAAAACAGAGACACACAAGACTCAAAAGCTTAAATTCTTCTAAAACCCAAATAGCAGTCGATTTAGATGTTATCATGTCTTATGTTAGAATAAATGTTTCTGCCATGTAAAGTATTAACTCTGAGCGATAAAGCGTCTGTATGTATGATACGCACATTTCATACATTGTACATCAGGTGGCATATTGAAAATGGTTAAAGGTCTGTTTTAAGTCAGAACAATCAGTCAGAATACTTCTGTCAGGAAGAGGGTGTAATTCACATGAATTAAGTGTGGAATACTATATGTTATATGGGCATGTCTGTGCGTAAACACAGAAAGACATCTTCCTCTCTGCAGTTTGCTCTATTGAGTAGAGCAGTGTATGAAAGTATCACTTGTTGGTTGTCACTCAGAGATTAAAATGAACTTATATATGTTGTGCCCGTTTGATTTTGAAAAGTAATTAGAAAACAAAGTGTCCAATAGCCGGTTAGCATTAATTTTCGGAAAGAACGTTTGCTATTGTTATTTCTCGAGAAGTATTGGATGAATCTTTCTCAACTTTGCATGTAGATTCTTGTGTGTCCCTTGTTGTTTCGAGTTGATTTGGCGACTAATAGAAATATCAAAAATGGTTGACAGGCGACCTTCTTTGGTTTGGCAGGGGAAGGGAAGGAGACATGTTATCCTGGTAATATCATAGCCTTAATATACCACTCAACATCTCTCTAACTTGTCAGGGGTCCCGGGAATCCTAGCGGAAGCGTTGGTATACATAATATACATGTGTTACAAACTGATGCATCGCATTCCGACCAGAAATCCTCAGGTTTTCTTATAGTAAGCCTTTATCTTTGGATAGCTTCAATGTAGAATATCTCATGTCCTGACATCATTTACACTTCATTTATCTTTTAAAAATTTGCTTATAAAGCATATTTGGCTCTTTTTTATTGCAATATCATATATATCGCCGTCTCCTAAAGATTGGCGCGGTTCGTTCGAACGAAGAGGTAATAATTATACTTCTCAAAATCTGGTAATTTTCATATTATTTGTGTTTGATTGATTCTGAATAATTGTTGGTGTTGTCCGTATATATTCAATCGATATTACAAAAAATCCTTACCAAAATCGACGCAATGAATCGTTGTGGTGTTTTAATATTATGATTCGTATTTCTTGTAATTGATTTCCATAGCATTATTACTTAAAATCTTTCTGAATTACATCGCATTCATAGCGTGTAACCACTGTGTTAACATTACTGACCATAACACCTTAAGGGGAAGTAAGACACTCGACCTCCATGACTTGATGGATTTCAACCATAGTTATCAAATGCATCATTGAATGAAGGCAATTCTTACATTTAGAAAATTTGATTCGACCCTTAAGGCCCTGGATAAGGGCCCCCAAACGTGGACGTAAGAGAAGATATTGCTCTACAATGATACTTCGCCTTCATGCCTTGATGTATTTCAACAAAAATGGATATGTAGCATTATTGTTGAAGACAATCATTGGTTAGTTCCCGTTCCTTCTGTAGTCTGAATAATTGCACAATAAATATAGTGTAAATCATGAAATATTGACAATGTCACTGATATAAAGATCTAAGAGCGTAAGTGTGTCACAACATGATATCAACACCAGATAGAAAACAAAATTTCCCGAATCCACAGTATTAAAATAATGACGTAACAGGTAGTCGCTGATACCTGAAAAGACGGGAATTCTAAAACTACTTTCGCTAATTTTTAATTAGACATGTCAACGACGTCGGAAAAATCGTCAGGACACAACACGTATCCATGCCGATCGTATGGGTGGTTCTAAACACATGAACCAGCTTGAAAAGGAAAAATCTCATATAGAGATGTTTAATCCTGTATGTCATGTTTGATTTTAATTATCATTTAAAAGAAATAATCATAATTCAAAAACTTAATCATAATTCAGAATACAGGTAATATCAAACTGGTCTAATGTCTGACTTGTCAAACTATAGTGATTTTAGTTTATTATACGTCCCAGTCTCACAGTTATGATAGTCTACAGAATAAAGAATTAAAAAGAGATCATTATATCAAATCTATTGAAATGAATTGAAGTCGGAGTATCCATACATTTAGTTCATGCAGGAGTTATAAAGACGTAGAATGAGATTGACCATAAGGTGACTAAGCTTGCGACATTGACTAGTGTATTGAAAATTGCCCGAGTTTTGAACATAGAATTCATAGCAATTTTTTTTTCAATTTCCCCGCAGTCTTTTAAGAAATGGCAGGTTTGGAAGCCTTGTTGATACAATTTAGTAGTAACTAAAGGATGGGAGTGTGGGCGGCTTGTTAATTTAAAAAATCATTTGGTTTGTGTAATTACAGAGATAAAATAAAATGCAGACGTTAAAATACGTAGGTTGTATGCGTAATTCTGACGTTGCGTCATGGGTTAGTAATTTTACGTTGAATTTCTATAATGTTGTATACATCATTTAATCACTGCATATGAAAAAGTACTTTACCTAGATACTTAATATTTGGGATAGAAAAGAGTACTCAGACCAAAATTTATAGAAATGCAAGTCTGGGCTCACAGAAATGGTCCTTTTTTACTAAGTCCTTTGTAATGAAAGGTGTTCATCACTTGTGGCATCTTGTACAATTATCTTATTTTATAAAAAAGAATTTGACAAATACGTATGCCGCTTTATCGTGACGTAAACTTTGATTTCGGGCGTCGTCGATGAATCCTTTGACGTTTGCATTTATGGAAGACCTGGTCTCGTTCTCCATGTATTATATTGCCATCTTTGTTCGTATTTTGTATTCGTTCATCTAATATGTGTTTTACTTATGAGTCTGTTTACATGACCTAACAAAACAGATGACGAGAAAGAGCATGGTACTGTCTTAATGTGGTTATGTATTTGAATTCTAATTCACTTACACTATAAATCTTTTAGAATTCCATTGTTGTCTTAACAAGTAACAGTTGTTTTCGTCCCTATTGACCGTAGTTGTTGATAGGACGTTGACTAGCATGCCTATTATTTTATATTGATTACCATGTTGATGATATTTTTCAGTGTTTTCACCACGAATAGAATGAAAAGTATCCAAGAAATTAGATTAGTTACGTGAAATGTGCTTGTACATTACGATTTGATATTCAAAATCATCCATAGCTTTAATGTCATTGATCATGTTAACAACCCTCAGATAGTGGCAAATTGATTTTTGTTATTTTATTATTTTATTTTTTTTTCTTTGCAAATTTTGTTGTGGAAATGTCCTATATTTTGTTTAGGTATACGACTTAAATGTTTAAAAGCAACAAATCCGCAGATATTTTACCCTGACAGTGAGATATATCCAAGATATTTGTTCATTTATGAGAAGAAAACGCTGTTTCAGTAAATTATTATGATTTCTAGAATGCCCTGATCCGGTCTGTATTTTAGAAAATTAAAATAACCAATGTTGTATTGTCCTATCACAATATAAATGAGATATACAATTGGTGCATAAACCGGCTTAATTGTGACGAGAACATTGCGTTCCACTGTCATTGGTGAATCAGCGGAAGTTTATTTTTGCAGCATCTGGTCTTGATCTCCTTAATATACATTGCCAACTTTTGATCGTATTGTTGCCTATGTTATATCGAATTTGTTTTTTAATCGTGATTATGTATCTTCTTTGTCAAAAGCTGACACGATGAAGGCGTCGGACGATAGTGAATTGTATACACCATCCATCCGTTCCAAGGGCATAAAATCTAAGGGTACAGTAATGTTTTGATCAGTATGTTTGTATCTGCATTTCAAATAAACTTTTACTTAATACTTTCATGATTCCATTTGATAGCTTGTCACCCTTGTCACTACTGATCATAGTTGTCAACTTTTAACAACATACAACATAATGCTTTTGATTATAATGTTGACTATTTTATTGTTGGAATTCCAAAAATGAATTTGTTCTTCGTCTTTTCCAAGATCTTTGGTCACTTGAGTGAAACCTGTTGTTACCATACAACTTGAAATTCGAAATTACTTTTCGCTATAGTATAATTTGATTACCTGCTGATTGCATCCTTTTTGACATAAATACATCCTTTTGATGTGTTTATTTGTGTAAATCCACAACTACTTAGAAAACCTAAATTGAAGGATAACTTTGTGTATCATGTCACCATTTTCTCTTTTATTTTTGATAGTTACCCCATATGTTGATACTGACGCCAGCGTGGTAAAAGCAATACCAGGAAAACACGATAGTACAAAATCTGTAGCGGATAAGGACTCCATATCCGGAGAGTGACGAACGATGCAATTACGGCATTTTTACGCGTGATGGGGACTCCCTCCCTTCAAAGAATTATGAGGAAAACAGATTGGGGCACGAAAATATTCATTATTATTATTATTGTGACACTTTGTAAAGCGCATCCTTGTTTACTTGACCTTATGAAAGTGACATCTGTTGTATCAATGGACATGGTTGTGATTTATTCGTTCTTTGCAAACAACAATTGTTTAGTAGTATGAAGCTGACACATACTTCTGTAAAGATATTAGAGGTAGTCGTTATATAAGCCGAGTTTGATATACTGATACCGACGTCAGCGTTGGTCATGTATGACGCCAACCAGAGCGCAAATTTTGTATCCGTATATTAAACAAGAGAAACTAATAATGGGAATGGCAAGAACAAGATTGTGGGAAGGCAAAGATTTAAAAAGCATACTAGCCTTTGACATTCAGTTTTCAAAATATATGTGAAACTTTATTATATTCTGATTCTATTTGTTTTTGTGCAGAAATCTATCTTTCATGCACTTTTAGATACACCAGGTACCACAACCAAATCATAGATATCTTAGCTTGATTCTAAATATCTAAAGCTACAGGCCTATGATGACTGATGAGTGGGGTCAACAAGCCCATAGTCCCCCTCCACTCACAGCCAAATGTTAGAATATGACACAGGACAGTGGAGCTACTTAGCACATCATGTGACTGGTCATGGCACTACAAAGTCAATGTCACTACACACAGTGCCATTTGCGACCAGTTACGCAGGAGCTGTACAAAATCATTTAGTAATAAGTATTATAATAATTAATATAATACAGCTTGTGAAATCTTTCAGATTTTTCTACGTATTCCAAGACACAGGAGAGAATAAAAACATTAGCATGAGCACTTAAGTCAATGTCACCCTTTGTAAGGAGATTCATTTCTGATATTACTAATTTCACTAGATATTGACTGGAGCAAAATTTGTCTTTCATTGACGTATTTCGGACAAGTAAAGAAAAAATGACCTACATCTTCAATATAATCACCACAAATACAATTTGGATTATCAGTTAGATGATCAATAAACAAATCATAGTTAAGTTGGCTTGCATTGTTACGTAGTTGACATAGTATCATATTATATTTTCTTGAACCACCATACTTAAAAATGTTGGTATAATCACACGGATTTAAAGAAAGTGTACTTTATTTAAATAATTCATGTTTCAATTGCCTTAATGATATCATTTGTAGGAAACTACAGTCTGGCTTGTTCCATAAGGTCATCATACTTAGGAAAAACTATTCTTATATAGGTTAGTTCTACATAAGGGAGATGCAAACAATCTTTGGTGTCTGAGATGGGCATTAGTATCAGTGTTATAATATGGTACAATACAATGCATCCATACAGATAATGAGAACAGTCATGCTGCAGTATTTTGAAGAATAATATATACACTGATGATCATAACGCTTTTTTTAAATGTATCAATTCCAGATTCCTTGTAGATTAAGTTATGACTAGTACCTCTCCTTAGCCCAGTTATGATTCGAAGGCAGTCTAACTGAACTGAGTCTAGAAGATCACTTTCACCCTGTGTACAGTTGTTCCAAACAACATTCCCATATTTAAGTAATAGTCTTATGAATGATTTTTAGTTAATTTCAAGTGACTTTCTATCAAGTTTATGTTTAAGCATTCGCATAATTTGTAATTAGAGCAACTATTTCCATAAATATAATTAATATGATCTGACCATGAACCATGGCTGTTAAAAAACAAACTAAGATGTTTATGAAAATTGACATTGATAAAATAACTGTTAGATAAAATGAGGTCAGGATAAGCTGTCTCAGGGTTAATCTTCTTTGCTATCAATAGAGATTCTGTTTTGTTTTGATTAAATGTAACACCCACTTATCTGCCCATTTAGTTATTTTTCTTAAATCTTCATTAAGAATATTTGCAGCATGTCTGCCATCATTATCTATCAGGACGGATAGTGAGCTGTCATCAGCAAAGAGTTTGACATGGGAAAGGTCATCTTCAAGGTCATTCATAAATATTAGGAATAAATATGGCCCCAAAACTGAGCCTTGTGGCCTCCTGCTTTTAGCGTTTGTAAGTTTGACTTATAACCATCTAACACCCTTTGCTGCCTGTCAGTTAGATAACATTTAATCCAGTTAATAATACTGTCTGGTATACTATATCTCTTCAGTTTATGAATTAAACCACCATGCCAGACCCTGTCAAACGCATTGCTGATGTCACAAAATGCTATCCTAGCTTCTTTCCCTCTATGAAGTTGTTTTAATACTTCATCATATAATGAAATCAGTTGGTTAGCAGTTGAGTCTTTAGGAAGGAAGCCAGACTGATTTAATATTATTGTTAGACAAAAAGTTTTTAAAAAATTGATCTAACTAAGATAGGTCTGTAATTGCTAGGGTCACTCTTTCCCCCTTTGCCCTTGTATATAGGAGTTACATTTGCCTGTTTCCAGATATTTGGTATTGTACCAGTAGAAATTGAGTCATATAGAATATCAGTTTTATCAGAAGTAGAAATAATGTGAAGTAGCTTTTAAGCTTCTGCTTTTTCAATAGGATGAGATATTAGTTCACCATTTTTAAGTAGAGGAGCATGAGTTATGAAATGTATGCTTATAAGTAACGGTGGATGAATCAAGCAAGACATTGAAATTGATTTGAAATGATAAAATAACTATAACAGGAAACATATGTACAACGTAAACAATCAAAGACAGAAAACAGGTCATAATTGCAGGATATTGCAAGCAAACTTGATATATAAATTCACATATGAGCTTTTTAGACTATGTATTATTATATTCAGTTGTTTGTTAATATGGATCAATATTAATTATGCTAATACATTTTATTTTTGTTTGTTTAACTATTAACTCTGCTCAATAAATGCAATTTACCTAGGTAAGACCACCAGGAGTGCTGTGTGGTAGCCTCTATGTATTAATATCATATGTAGTAATTTTGTCCATATGTATTGGACAAATAAAAAAATCTATCTTTCATGCACTTTTAGATAAGATACATCAGGTACCAAAACCAAATCATTGATATCTGAGCTTAATTCTAAATTTCTACTTTTTATGTTTTGTTTATTTGTTTTTTGTTTGAGACAGATAAAACTGATAATGGTAAATTATAAAGATCCTCGATACGTTCTTTACTGATGACACGTTCATTACGACATTAGTATGTTAAGGAGCTTATCTCCTTTTTGTTCAACATTCGGCTGGTCAAAGAGTGAAATACCCTGACTTTGTCATTGAAATTATAAACGACAAAAAATCGTCATTAAAATAGATAATTTCATTATAAGCATTTTACTTTTCATTAATAAGAACATAGATAAAACATATGTATTTATATACCTTGTTCTCGCTTTTTAGATAAATGAACGGAATATGATTAGAATATTAAATCTCTTCACCACTTCTTGTATTGATATCTGTTGATCGTAAACAATTGTTTTGTTGGCATAAAATTTAATTGACCCCTTGAATAGGGTTCCTTATTTTGCTATGATTGTTGAATGAGTAAATAGCTTTGGCTTGTGGTTTGGATCAGATCATCGGTCCTCTAGAATAAAAGAAATGCTTTTCTTTTGTTAGTACAGTTCCAAATTTGTAATATTAATAATATTACACACACATATATATGCATCTATCAAAATGAGATTAACACTTTTTCATGTCCATGTGTATTGATTTTTATACCATTTGCATGTAATCATTTGAAAATTTATTTTATCAACTTTGAGAATTTTTGTTGTTAATTTTGTCACCTTTTTTAAATAAAACATTTGGAATTTGCAGAATATTGGTTCTTACTGTAATGATTTTATGTTTCACTTTTCTTTTTCTTTCTTCTTATTTGTTTTCTTTTGTTTTATCGTTGTCCTCATGTGAACATTTGTATCATCCACTCATTAGGTTAGGTAATGAATAAATCGAAAACCAGTAGTTGTTGATTTGTACTTTTATTTCAATCGAATAATATGCGAGGACGCATATGGCATACGAAAGCGTAGGTAATTTAATGATTTTATGTTCCACTTATTTCAGTGTTGATAACTCTGATCGATGCCAAGTACATGCTTTGATATGGTAAAGTGAAAGTACGTCTGATCGTATCTTTCAAACGCACGAAAGACCTGAATATCAGGACGAGTCCAAAATTTAGCCAACGCCCCTGGAGAACTACGGATGGGATGACCCAGTTCTTTATAAACCACAAGCTGCAGTGCTCTGTGGTCTTTTGTTCCTATAGGCCGCGGGTGACGACCATAGAAGGTATGAGTAGCAGTATAGCGTGCATGCAAGATAGCAGAGGACTGATAGGGTTTACTGGTGATAGGCCTGAAAGATTGCCTCATCCGATGTAATTAAAGTTGCCTTAGTGAGATAGTCGCTATATGGTTCCTGTGAATTGGTTCGTTAGGCCTAGTTCGAACTACGTGTAGATTAGTTCGAGGCGACAGTGAGAAAAGTTGCTCAACCCAATAGTTTGCTTGGCCTAGTTCAAACTAAAGAAGTCCCTTCATTATCCATGCATTTATAAACCATAAGAGTAGAAAACCCCGAGTAACCGGAGTAACTGTTTTAATAACGCTAAATAAGCATATACAGGATCAGAGTTCATTCATTGGTGATTTTTAGTCCCCTTAACCTGTACGTAGTGTAATCCGTTTGTATATAGTATGTTCCATTCATATGCATATCTGTATATATGTTGATTCGTCAGTAGTCCTTCAATTCGTCAAGCTGATTCAAATAGACCCCAGCAAGGTAATCTTAGACTTGCTCACGTTTCTGACCCTCATAACAAATAGTTGATAGTGTTGCACGTTACAATAAGTAGGAAGGCTTTACATTGTATGTTATCAATCCAATTTCAAAGTCAATGGTTTGTCACTGAACAGCCTTTTCATATCATATAAAGATAATTTCCTCTATTTTTCTGACCAATTGCGGCTGCACGTGATGTGATAGAGAGTTGGTTGTTATAGGGTGACTAGTTTGTTGATGTTATTATGTGTCCATGACGTTTTGTCATTTGACAGCCCGTCCGTTACATTCGATTTGACTAATAGATATTATTTTTGTGCTCACTATACACCTAGTTTTACTTCTCTATCCTACCTTTTACATAACATTTTCTGTTCTTATTCCATTGATATTCTCGCTCATTCTAATATCTAGATAGTTACACTGTTTTGTAAAACCTATTTTCTTTAAATCATTAACATATATGATTCATATTTTTTACACAATACATTTATACACAATTATACATAATATTGCGTTTATTTGCATTATGCAGTTATGTTTTATCTTTAAAATAACATTGTAATGAAAATATGATAAATATCCTGTTTGTCTTTCTCAAGACATGAACATCAGACAAAAATTTTAAAATTGAGAGATATGACCGTAAAAATGGGTTAATCACGCAGTGTCGGGTAAAAGTTGCATAATAAAATACCTTGATAGAAACACTCAACACAATAAAATCTGTATAATCATAAAGTGAACACATTTACCAACATACTAACAAATACCAATGACCCCAAAACGAACTAGTAACGATTTAAAGCTCTCGGTAACCTTTCTATTATCCGATTTGAATACATTTACGGGCGAAATCTGATGCCATTTGCTGGTTGGGACATGTCTAACAACAGGTCGTTATCTTGCATCCATTCCTGCAGATTTATTGAGTTTACTCAATTGTTCGTGACTTTTTGTGTAAAAGCAGGCTAATTCCACCTTAGTTGCAAATCATTATGGAAATTTTGTAAAATAAAATTTCTATTGTTCTGGAATGAATGGGAATATATGTCTTCTGCATAATACAAATGCAAATTCCTTGATGTTATCTCAAACTTGCCAATTCTGACGTTGTACCTTTGATTTTATACTACACAATTCATGGCACCTACTTATCTAAAATTAGTGTGAGACCATCACAATCGAATGCGTCAATCTGATTACTTTCAGGCGATGGTCCGTATTTTAAACTAAAATTACCACGTCAATACAAGAAGTAATTTCAAACATTTTGGAGATATGTTGCGGAAATACATGGTAACTTACGTAAAATCAAAGAAAAAAGGCACTACTAAATTAATTTATTGATGTGTGGATGAATGTTCGTGTAATGATCTGAAAGGGTCTTCAGATATGTTCGGAATATATTTTTTTCTTTTTTTTTTCAAATAAACATCCTAAGCCGAAACTAATCCATAACAAAATACAAAGATGTGCTACTTGATTCAACTCAAGAAACGTTTCAATGACCTTTTGGCTTTGTTTATAACGAAAATATTGAAACTGATAACCTTTCCATAGCAAAATACACTTAATTAGTGAATGTAGAAAGTTTCGTAGTGTGATCTTCACTGATAGCGGAAATATTTTCGGAATTGCTGAAATCAGTTATTTTGATTGGTTTGGAAATATTCTCAAGGTCGACCGGAATTTGTTTGCTTACTAACAATGAACCATCGATGGGATTGAGATAACGAGAGGTTACTTTTGATGTCTTTTACGGAGTTCAACATCATGGTAACAGACAAGGATATATGAAGACAGGAAACAGATGGGACATCCCAAGAGGAAGAACAGAATAGAACAGATACGACAGAAAAGATCCACAGTGTGCAGTGTGGGCAGAAGCCTTCCCATATCCCCTTGATAGAACATATCGCAGATGGAAGATATTATTTCCTCGTGTCCTGCACTGATGTTATTTGAAAAAATCTAGTTACAAAGTCGATACTTTTTTGCCCTTCCATCGCGACCCCAGGGCAAGGGGGTCAGCCTTAGTCGATACATATATGTGCAACCATCAAAACTAATAATTAATACTCAATAGCAATTACTAAGTGATAGAAAATATGACACTCACTTGGTCGTTGTCGGTATAATCTGTTTTGAATATGATGTTTTGCTAAGCGGTAGCGGCAAAGAAACTCACCCATCCAACACAAGTAATCACCCAACATAGAGATATCGTTCTTCACATAACAAATATTTGTAGGACGTTAAGTAATATATAACTGACTCCTTGTTTTCTGCTTTCAGCTTTGAAATTGTCGCCGTCTTATTAAGATCTTTCTCAAAACCCTCTACTGTTGACTGTACATCAGACACACAGCTTTATTCTACCTATAGAATGCCTGTTTATCTCAGACTCTTGACAAAATTAATATCATGGTGATGTTAGGGGTTAGTAAAGGACTACATTATGTGATAGTGGTTTTGATGCCATCAAACAACAGTGCCTGACATTGATATTAACAAAGAAGAGTATAGACACTCTATGGCATCCCGTTTATACACACAATGTAATATAACACGTGGGTGGTGACACTAGTAGATCGATGACACGAGCCTTTGAAGTATCATTGATGCTAGTGATGAAGAGTTTAAAGCCCAGAATATTGTATATGATATAATATTAACAGTTACCATTGAATCAAGTCAATTGAAGATAATATTCGCTTGATAAAAATTGTCAATGGCCGATCACAGTCGGCTATTAGTGGTTCATCACAATCTCTTTGTGTACAATTTGGGTAGGCGTCGCCTTTAAAAATGTTTTAATGGGTAAAATACACGACAAGTTTTAAGACTGGCAAAAATGTTCCCTCCTTATGTGTGTTTAAAACACTGATTCTTTCCTCTGGAGTAAATCTAAGTTTATTTTATTGTTCAGTGCTTAAACTTCTTGCAAAAATGCAATGGATATTTTCCTCCTGACTGTTTTCATCTCCTAACGACCCAATAAATATTGTTAGAGTAATAAATCTACGGCCAGGACGATGACTCGTTTGTCGATACATTTTATTGTTATGACTAGTGGTAATTTAAACATATATCATATCAGTCAATGGAACTAATGCGTTTGCATAACCGTAGTTACTCCAGTTCGCAACTTCCGTTATTTCAAAACAATCAAGAAAATGGAAACTACGCTAATGTATATATGCAACAGTTGCAGTGAAATTCACTTTACGATAGTATGTTTGCAAGGTAATACAAAGATTTTAAAGGACACACAAGTAAATATCACATATATCATAGGTACAGTATAGGCAAACAATGAATTACACTGCATCATACATCTGTTTCGTCCTAGGACTCGTTAGTGATGCTCAGGACCTTAATGTTGAAGCCTAGGAGTCGACTGTGGTAAATCCAAAGGGATCAAAAGTATAGTAGAATCTACTCCTGGGATGTAGCAGCCACAAAGTTTTATTCTGAATTCAACGCTACTTAAATTGTATCACATTACATTTATATCTCCATAAATGCAATACAAGCACAGTCGATTTCATTGAGCATATCTAAAGGAAATTTGTTGAGGCATTTATGTACAGTCACTGTTCAGAATTTCGTCCTTTATAGGTCTATGAATCCCCCTTTGACCTTGTTATTAACACGTATATATATTTTGACATCGCGTTCTGCTGGTGTTTTCTATTTGCGAGTTTTAGGAATACGCCGACAAGCTATGTCTAGAGCTGTGTTCCATATGAATTAGTTTCTAGAATCAGCCGGAAATCGATATTTAAGCGTGTAGCATGAACGTTTTAATAATAAATAATGTAAATGTTTTGTATCTGATGTTTGGATATAGGTTCAAAGAGAAATAATTCATGTACAAAATGAAACTCTAAACCTGTCAGAAAAAAATCATCGAAGAGATAATGACGTTTACCATGCTTTCTCAACTCAGAACCTTCAATACTACTAGATTATAATATTTTGTCTTTCTCATTTCACTACCATAGTACGTCCAGATGCAATACACGTGACCTTTCCTGGGTTTCAGAGATAATGCGTGGATATAAAACAAGAAACCGGTATGGCTTGTATCGTATTGTATGCGTGTTGAGAGTTTCGAAGCCTCTCTGTGCTGTTTTGGAACAGATGCCGACATTACAGTGCTGAAGTACTCTGCTAAAGAAACCCAAACGGACAGTCATAAAGTCGCATAAAATGGATGCAGCGGGATGCTTTACCCACAAACGTTCAAACAAAATATAGAAATCAGGCATTATCAGGGAATACATAAGAAAAAGTGTTGATTAGAAAGTAAAGAAAAAGATCAGATCCCAAACTGAGTCTAGCTAGATCGATTTACAAACCTTAGCTCAAACTATGACTGAGCCATAGGTTTGATTATTATTTGTCGAACAGTGTGAAATATCTCATAATTGATTTGAAATAAGCTAAGAAAAGCAACGGAATTCCATTTTCAGCAGACATTTGGACTCAACAACGTATAGACAAGTATATTTATTCGGTACCTCTATAAGATCAAAGATCCAGCCACTGAATGGCTTCTGGATTCTCCAATGTACTGTATTAAGACAGTCTAATCGAATATCGTAAGGTCGTAATTCCACCGTTTTTGACTGTCCTAACTGACATTATGAACAATATGTTGATACTGGTAATTGTTATAAGTCATTGGGAGGAGTTTTTAAAAGGTACAAACCAAAACAGAAATTTGCCAGCTTATGCACAACATCCCTTTGAGCAAAACCTTAGACTCTGCTCTACGTTTTGAGACATACTGAAATATTTCGTTGTTTTAATACCCAAATTCGATCAAAAGACCGTGGACATTGGTTAATTAATTGGTAACTTAGTTAATTCTTTCACGATTCATGTCAAATGAAACAAATGGTTCTCTTAGGCAGGACCAGGCATCCGTATATAGTTGTGATAAACCAGTGATCAATATTTCTGTGTGTAACGATGATGTTTAAATTTTCAAGGTAGAGTGATGCAAAATATCAAATAGCAATGCTAGGGTATGGGTAAATATTTCGTGTTCAAAACGATACACTTAATCTAATAGAGAAGTTATGGATGTTGATTAACACCACCTAACTGTTCCAAACTTTTTAAATGCTTTATGTATACATCGATTGCATACAACCCTGCCGAAGAGGCCATTTATGGTTATCAGAGATGATTTGATTTTGTTTTTTATCCGTGCATCATATTCCTGTTTTCTCCAATTCTACCTACCACATTCCTCAAAACCATCTAACAGTTTGGTCTATATATTGCTATCATCAACAGCCCTTTAACCAGCCAAAAATGACCCGAGGACCAACAAATTGTTATATCGACAAAAATGACAAAAAAAAAAATACATAACACAAAACAAAAGATAGATGTCAACATTTACAGCGGAAACAAAAATGAAATTGTTGAAGTAAAATAGAATGCATATCTGGTATTTACTTTTTCTTTTATACTTACGTGCGAGGTTATATATGTGTTTATATATTTAATATCAAATACGAAATTGTATGTTTATACGGAAGGTGCATTTTTATGCTAGCAAACATTTTTCTATTTTCTTTTTCTGGTCATATTTGGACATTGATGACAATTAACTGTTGAAAACGGTACGAATACAATGTACGTCCTATTGCAAGTGGGGTTCTCCATAGCATTTGTACCCAGAGACGAGTCGATCTGGGATTGGCGGGATGTGTATTACACAGTCCCAGATACGCTATACATATAGATCATGTTTACACCACATACACGGGTGGAAGCATTCAGCTAGGACGGTAATGTGGTATATGAACCGACATTAATTTATTCTTTAGATATACACGAACCTCAACGTCCGAAATTAAGTACGAATTCATCATGTTTTGGAAACTGCTGTTGCTGCTTCAATGTAAGTAATAATTAAACTTGTAAATGACATTTATTTTTTAACAATTTGGACACATGTTCCATAAAAAGGCAGGACATTTCATGGACATCGGTCATGGACGATGTCCAGGACACTTCATTGATAATTTGGACAACTTTTTCCATGGAAAAAGGCAGGACATTTCAAGGATGGGGTCCATAGACATTTCATGAATAACTTGTCCAAATCATCCTGGAAAAGTCCATGAATAACTTTCCTTGGATTTTGTTGAAAGTTACTGTAATGAACTATGTAATGTTCTTTTATTTTAGGAAGGTGCATATTATTGTCTATATCTACGATTTTAATGTTAATAAAAACTGAAATCGTAAGATGAAATGACAAATGGGGAGAAAGATATTTTAGCTAGGCTACCAACGGTGTTGATACGCAAATGAACAAAAATGAAATAAATAATTGTAATGTTAAGAAAACGGCAGGGTTTCCGCAAAAGAATGACAAAAATAAATATATTATTGATACATGTATCGCCTTGTGTTTAAATGGAATAAATGAATATGAATAAAGTTTGCCTTATCGTGGAATTCATGTAAGCATACAGAGAAACTGACTGGTAAACGAACGAATGATGGCATATCATGTCACTCTTTATTCATTTGTTTTTATCCTTAGTCTACTCAAATAATGTGATAAAGGAATATTCGAGCCCACCACTATGTAATCTTCCATACACCAACAAATTCTATTGACAAAATAGAAAATCAGTCAGTACCAAAAAAAGCAACGCTCAAAAAGGTCAATAGCGAACAATCTAGTTTTTTTTTTCAAGAAAATGCTATAACATAATGTAAATGCCGAAATCAAAGATTGCCGTCCGTCAGTCATTTTATCTATATCAACGTTCGCGTAGGTAACTACATGAACCTCATTGAACTTCTGAGGAAATAACAATTATGAACTATAACAGGTAAAATATATCTATGGTAGCCGCCTGTTACCCATTATATTGCCAAATCAAACTAAAAATCGACCATGGATAATTAGGTACCAAGGGTGATTTGTGCATTAGATCTGAGAATCATCCATGCAGGGCTTGTCATGAAATAGTGATAAACTATTGTTTTCAAGATCTAGATTGGCTAACCGTCGGCAATTTGGATATTCTGTCCTAATGCATGTTCATAAAGCAAGAAAGAAATATTAACCTTGTCAACAAAATCAAAATATACACTCAGATTCAAGCGAACTAGTACAAATTATGATCAAAGGAAAGATTTACACTTTGACACCTGAAAGGGTGCGAGGAGAATAAGAGCGAAAGGTCAGCGTCGTTGAGTCATCGACGTCACCAGCCATGTGGTCTCAAAGTTATAAGGTATACAGCAAAGAAACCATCAGGCTAACGAACATCAAACACGTCGAGATTTATATCGCATGAAGAAGTGCTATTTTGGGAATTTTAGAAAACTTCTCCATAATTTTAATCAACCTTTATCGTTTGAAACCCTGCGTCCAATGACGACTCGTTGTATAAATATCGTGATTATGGGAACAAGCTCTTGAATACCGAACCAAGGCATATATTTAGGATGCAGGAAGGTCGCTATGCAGAAAAGGAAAAACTACCAAAGGGAAATTGAAATCATCACAAAGCTTTGCAGAATGGTGTTCATGTTGGTTTCATTGTAGAAAAAGATTGAGATAGGAGGCTGATGTAGAAATGATTGCCGTGTCCTTGATATCCAATTATGCAGGTGTATACGATGGACGTGGTCAATAAATATCTGGTAATTTAAATACAAGACGTCATCAATGTGTCTGAAAGTGCAAAGTCTTTATGACGTTTTTGATAAGCTCTTTGATAATTTCAGCCTCGTCTCGTATGGAACCAAAATCAATTCAGTCAACAGAGGGTCCGTTAGTTCCCATAGGTATACCAATAGTCTGTTGGAAGATCTTACCACCAAACTCAACGAAAATGTTGACAACTAGAAACTCGATCATTTTTGTGATTTCGTCCCCGTATATTTCTTCTTTGAATTGGACGTATGTTTTTACGAATACACTTCAGGTATGTTCCCAACCATATGATTGTACCGCCGTTCACTTTTCAAAGAAAAATAAAGCTCTCGTAATAAAAAAAAAAACTATGGCGTTTTGAATAGGGCATGGTGAAAGGATAGGCAATGTACAACCAGGGATTGAGGGAACCATTAGCATTTTCCGAGACCAAGTTTAAAATTTTAACATTTAATGGATCTAAAAGTACGTGTCTTCCTGCGACAGGTGTATCTATCGAATGATAAAAAGGCCTTGTGTGTTCAGTTAAAAACTTCCATTTTACCCATGATATCGAGAATACTAATAAATAATTACTTCCGTCCCGACATTATTGCCCCGACCCTAGTGTGCCTTTAAACTATGAATCATAATACGTGTGCAAGTGCCATAGACAAAAAACAGATAGTCTCGGATGGTTTGCGTTGATACACATATTTTAGTTCAGCGTGTTAATCATTGAAATATGTCACCCCTGCCACTTAAGATATAATATGGGAAGTTATATATGGATGGCATTATAAACATGGTTGATTTGTTTCGTTTGACGTATATGATATGGTGAACAGCGAACAGACACAGACGTCACTGGCCTGATGTAAGAATTATACCTGCTAGCTTAAAATAAGGTCAGAAAATGCAACTTGGGGAGTTCGCGAGTTATCAATTTTCCATTTTTAGGTAGCCACCCTCCTGCTTCTCTTACCTATGGTATTTACAATTCGCAATTTATCATATACTTATTTGGAAACGCAATATAACTTACTTTGATCGACTACGATTACATGGTGATTGAATATACTATCCCTTCTGGATCGACTACGATTACATGGTGATTGAATATACTATCCCTTCTGGATCGACTACGATTACATGGTGATTGAATATACTATCCCTTCTGGATCGACTGTTGTTATTTTTTATTTTAAAGGTCTCTCTGTTAACATTTCTTTTGAATTTGAAATCGTTTACATGCTGGTATTTATTTCAGTATGATATCTGAAAGTTTTCTCTCTTCCTGATGCACATTGTATTCACTAACAAAGCTTCATTGCTGACCTTTATTTGGGCGTTCGCCCCTGAGAGGGTGACCCTACTTCTATCGTTACGTGTTTACATTTTTATATGTAATACAAAGAATGGGGAAGAGATTTTACTCTGCCTCGATAATCACTGTAGTTTCTGAAATATCACATTTGTTTTCACGCGAAACTGATTCCTGATTTCCTATTTAATTATCTGTGTGTTCTGTATAATTTGGTACACATATATTGACTGACAATAAAAACTATTGTAAAATGTTTTGATCCTGACAAACAATTGAAATATAACTCATTTTTTATCATGATCTATAAAAAAAATCGAAACTTATTTCCTTTGCTGTTATTGACATATGTGAAAGCCGAATTAGTATCTACAATACAACATTCCGGAACAAAAGTTGATATGTCACTATAATGAGAACCGACTATCGGGTGGATCTAGGTATTGATTGGACGGCTTATATATCTTCATCATGATTTATTTACATCCTTTTTTATTTATCGAACGGATTCTGCCTAACGAATACATTGATATGACAGATTAATTATTTATCAACTTACCCGAGACAGCCATCGATTGTTTCAAGTGAAAAACTGATATATTTACCAGATATTGTATTAGCCGCCCTTATTAAATAATAACGAGAATTTTTTTTTCTTTATCATGCATGAGCTGAAAATAGATATGCTTGGTGAGCACACTTATTGAAAACATTGTTTAGTTTACACAGGGCAAATAAAATATTCCTATGAGAAATAATAAGACTTGAAAAATTTAATGTCAGGTAGGATTCAATTAGCTGATTGAATGTCAGAATTACGACGGTACGTTGATTTGGTGACCCACAGTGATGTAATTGATTTGATTAATAAAAGATATATTTCATGCTTTAAGTCCGTATATGGTCATAATAAACCAATTATCATATTGATTATATTGATTTTAGTGTAAATGTACCGGTGTTGTTGATGACATGACAGGATATGAATCATTACGCTGACCTTTCATTTTCGACCTATCCTGATTCTGTTCAACCTATTCTACCCGATTCCACTAAGTTGCATATGAATCTTAAACATGTCCAGGTAGGGTTTCTTAACCCCACAGACATCTACCAAGAGGAAAAGACCTATGGCGCATTACCAAGACTGTACACCTATTTCAGTTAACAACCTCAGTCGACCTAAAATACATCTCTAATGGCAACAGTGACGGGAATGGTGCTTAATGTGTGTCCTTTCATAATCATGAATACCTACCATGTCCCCAGCACTATCGAGTAGGACTCTATGTACTAGTACTACATGTAACTCATCGGCTGAATTCATTCTGAGGTAATAATAAGTTTTGAACTGTTATTGTCCAATGTATATGAGTAATTCTATCAATGTACACTCGCCACAGTTATTTTATGTATGAATTCTGTTGAAATAAATCAAGAATCAAATAATTATGTCAGTAACAACTGAGGGCGAACGTTCCACCCAATGACAATTTTGCGTAGGAATAATGTGTTGAGCATGTACTTACAGACATTGATAATGAAATTTACATTTCAATCGAAAATTCATTATTGAAAGCATAAACACTAAACGGTTTTGGTCTAATTTGATTTTTGTTCAAATTTTTGGTTTTAGCGCACGCTTGCACTAACTGTAGAGGTGAGGAAATATATGTTATCACATTGAACTTGGATCATAGGCCTTGAAGTCGAAACACATGTCGGCCAAAATTGTATTGGAAGATAGGGATGTTGTAGTGCATATTGTTGTTGATAGCAACTTTGAAGATCCGGAGAAAAGTAACACGCGACACATATCCAGTATATTTTTCGTTGATAATTGGCATTTCAATATAGCTCTTTGAGATTAGCTATCCGAATTTGCCGAAATAGGAAATTCATTTTGTCCATCTTATTATTGGTTGCATTAAGGTCGAGTGAGTGAGTTACACATCAAGAAGACTACATCAAGAAGATGCTTCTTGCTGTTAGAATTCCATATTGCATTTGATGATAAACACTAATTGAATTCACAACAACACAGGTAAAGTATATACCCATCAGAATTGGAAATCAAAGACACCACCGACTCTTCTACATCAGACAATTTTCTCGGTTTTAACCTACAACGAAACCAACATAAACATCTTTCCACAGAGTTATATAATAAGCATTGTAATTTCATTTTTCCGACTGTGAAATGTCCATTTCTGGGTAGTAAAATGCATGCATTCCCAACTTATGGTGTTGATATGTCATTACCACTGTGTTATTGCACGAAGTCGTCAACTTACGGACAAACTCGTAACACAGAGTTTCAAAAGATGAAGGTTGGTCAAAATTGTGCGACATGAAGCTGAATTTGTGTGATTCCTGTTAGCTTATATGTTGGTTCCGTTGTTGTATATTTTGTTCGTTCTCATTTGAGAACTCGACATTGATTGTTTGGATTCACAAACTGTGTTTTGTCTCATTAATAGACTGAGTGAATCCAACAATCTACATTTCAGCTTTTACCTTTGTTCTTTTAATGGAAAATTTGGAAAACATTACCTCGCCTATTCACTTGGTTTTATTTTACTTTTAAAATCAAATCATGACAACTTTTCAAATCAACAGTATTCTTTATTGGCTTGGAATGTGAATTAGATGTCATATACTTAACCCAACAAAATAGTGCACATTCACGTGAAAATGTTTAGGTGTTACATTTTGTATACTACTGTTAATATCAATAATATAAAGTTGTGAATGCAAATGATGAAATGGCGTTCTTTTGTTCACGACACTGTTCACGCCGACGCATGCGCAATGCGTAAAATCGTGAATTCTACACGCGCAATTACGGGTGTGGGCAATATAGGTTAGTTTTCACTGAGACGTGTCCTTTATAAAGTGGTCGTCCGTCCTAAAAATATTCATTCAGTGAAGGTAGCGCGAATAATGCTCATGAAACACGATGCTCCGATTAACAGAATTGCAAAGAGAAATGGTTCTTGGAAGTTTGCAGACGAGCACTATTGTAGCTAGGCGCTTGAGATGTCATGTTAGCATTATCACCAGGCTTGCTGAACGGTACCAACATACGGTTCTGTTTCTGATCGTTCCCGGGCGGGGAGACCAAGGGTAACAACTCAGGCCCAAGATCGATACATCCGGGTGACTGATCATCGTAACCCAGCCTGCAACCAGAACAGCAGCTTCCAATACTATCCGGCGTCGCTTACGTAAACATGGCATTAACTGCTGACGTACTTACGTAGGGATATTCTCACTCAGAACAAACGCCATCAACGTCTTAAATGGAAAAGGCATCATCAATGATAGCGTCTTGTTGACTGGCGATGAGTTTTCTTTTCTGACGAATCTCGATCCCATCTTTTCCATGCTGATGACCGATTGCGTGTAAAGCAAACGTTATGCCGATTATTATGTCCTGCAGGCTAACAGATGAGATGGCGGCAGTGTGATGGTGCCTTCAGTTACCACCATCGTACATCTCTTCACGTTTTCCGGGAACGTGTAACTTCAGTGGTGTACAGGAATGACGTTCTCAGAACCTATGTCGGGCCCTTGTTTGCTGCACAACCATAACTACAGTTTTACCAGCAGGACGACATCGTCGAGTACCTATGAGTTTCCTTACACAGACTAATGTGAATGCACTGCCTTTGCTGTCTCCTTTACTGGAAATGGCACCGCTGAAGCTCTGTTAACATTGGCACAGTTAGAAATGAGGCTCCTCCAGGAAGGGAACAATTTGCCTCAGGCATTTTTCCAGATTCTCAGCAATTCCATGAGACGATGTTGCACAAAGCGGACATACGCATTATTGACTGATTTGTGATTTTCCTTTCATGTGGATACCTTTATTTAATAGACAATAGAAACTGTATATTTAACGAAATGAAATCTAGCCATATTTTGTTTAATTGCAATTTTAATAACTTATTTAATCTATTAGAAAACATTCAGTTTCTTTTTGTTATGTCTTTAAAAAACTATCTTAAGTCAGACTTGCGTTTCTTTTGGGGCTCAGTATATCTACGTTAATTGGAGGTTATAATTCGATTTCGATGTCAGAGTTGTCCACATCCCTGTCATATAACGCTAAGTTGGTATTAACAGCACTATAATATCGGGAGAGATACGTATTTATTGGTATGTATGAGATTGGTATGTTAGGAAGCGATAAGATAGGGCGGGAATTAAAAATTGTATATTTACATCCATGAAATACTGGAAAGCAGTATAAGTTGTGATGAGGCTAACCCATGTCAACCTATATAAAAAGAAGTAAATACCGCCTTTTAATACGAATTCAGAATCAGATACAGTAGAACGGACTTTAACTGCATCATACCACTGTTTCCTCCTTCTAGAACTCGTCAGTGATGCTACATCATACCACTGTTTCCTCCTTCTAGGACTCGTCAGTGATGCTACATCATACAGCTGTTTCGTCCTTCTAGGACTCGTCAATGATGCTACATCATACCACTGTTTCCTCCTTCTATGACTTGTCAGTAATGCTACATCATACCACTGTTTCCTCCTTCTAGGACTCGTCAATGATGCTAAGGACCTAATTCCTAAGGTCTGGAAACCTAGGAGGTGACTGAGGAAAATCAGTGTTCGAAAGAACAGTCATATTCTAAATGAGGAAATGCTCTAGCCCCATACTTAGGTAAAGTTTAGTGATGGCCATCTATTAGATAATATTAGAATGAGGACAAGTACTTGTATATATTCTTAACCGTACCACAATTTGATGAAACACGTCACACGTTTTTTTTTTTTTTTTTTTTACAGGTGTTGCTATCATTGCCAGTGACTATTTCCAGGAGGATATAATGAATGCCGGGTTTATATTTATCCCTTCTCTGCTGAAGGAGACTCACTTCTATATTGAAGATTGTCTGGCGTCTTGTGAATTAAAACCAAAGTGTAACATCGTGACGTTTGACAAGACTCGGCAAATGTGTAGGGGATACGAAAACGTCACACAGTCGATAGCTTTCATATCGGTACCGGGCACAAAAATATGGTCAAGTAAGTATTTCATCAACTTAGAAATTTGATGTGTTCTGTGGTGCTTTGTAAACGTGATCGTATCAGTACACATAGGCGTATAATGCAGACGAAAGAGTTGGTCGATTCCTTATTATGATAACATCATGCTGAAGTGTCTCAGCATGTGTCCAGTAGAATGACACCTCACTGCATCACGGTCATGTTATACTGGTAATGGGTTTACTGTCTCGTGTCTACACGCGGAACGTTGCCAAGTGCATTGTTTGGAAGACATAGGTTTTAATCAGGAAATCTGTTCACATTTGTAGCTAACATGTTGATACCTTTCTTGAGTTTACAATGTCTTAACACTCATTGAAAAGTTAATGTAAAGCATGCATAACTTAATACGATTTTCAGTTAAGCCCAAAAATGGAAAAATAGAACACGGACAACTGCTGTGTTAGGAAATCTAAGACTTTCAGGAATAAAATGAACATAAATATGAAACTCCCTATTATGCCTTTATAAGTCAAAGAACCTGTAATAACTAAAAAAATCCCAAACGAGAAACCACATCCAGCTTATTGTTATATTCATATAAATCAATAAGAGCTTCTGAAAGCTTAGATATAAGTATCGATACTAGAGTTCGGGGTATTTGAAATTTCACTGCACAAGAATGGACAATGGATGATATAATATTATAACATATTCACTGCTGATGAAATCTAAACATTACGAGGTAGATATATTCAATTTGATGCAACATCAACACTACCAATCACTGAGTGCGTTGAAGCCTCCTACTTGTTTCATGAACTTCGTTCAATCTCGACTGAAGGACCTCAGTAAGAAACCACACGTTTTCAACTTTTATTACTGGTCCAGGCACGTTTCGTAAGCATTCACTAAGGCTTCATTTCGTCCCGTTTGTCTACTGGTTACATTTCTGTTTACCATTCTTTCATTTGGATGTACTTTCGCCGTTCTAGTTATATTTGTAAATGACGAGTATATGAGTAAATTATTTGAGCTAAGACATACTGTATTGTTTCATTTGGATGTACTTTCGCCGTTCTAGTTATATTTGTAAATGACGAATTACATTAATTTTAACAATCCTGATCTTTTCCTGTAGATAACAGAAAGACGACACTAAGGAATGCCTATCCTGGTCTGACATGGGTCGCTGACCCATCGCGTGCAGGAAAAGTATTCAGCCCAACTGCCTCCAGAGAGTTTATACCTCATCTTGATGACTGCGTCGATCGTTGTCGTAATGATCCAGCGGGGTGTCATTACTTAACATTTACAGAAGGTCAAGCCGACTGCCGATCATTTGTTGGTACCGCAGAAAATGCAGTTCCGTTGGCAAATACCCATGTGTGGATGCGTAAGTATTATTTTAGCCTACAGGGCTGTAGTACACGTTCGTTTCGCTCTACATAAAGTGTTAATAAACCCATAGAAAGACTTGGCTTATTATTATATAATTGTAAATATCATTTATTTGGCTTCACTCTATGGCATCTACCTGTTGTAATTTACTTGCTATTCATGGTTTGTCCCCAGCACAAATGTGCCAGATATCGTACATCTGACAGACATCTCGTATATGGTGTAGAAAGATTCAGGTCGAAGGTTAACAGGAGGTTGGTTTTATAGCCTTCAAAACGATCTCATTGGATGTAGTGCCTTCAGCAACATGAAACTGGAAGTGTTCGATGCTAGTTAGTGTGTCTGGTTGTTCCGATGTTTTTACATTATTTTACTCCGTTGAAAAGTGACATTACTTACTAGGACTAACCTAGTGTCGTGAAGAAGTATAAAATGCTTACTCTTCCGGAAGAACTGGTCTTAATATTCACGTACTTTTCAGTAGTCACCATGTAAATCTTTTTCAGTTGATATTTTGACCTTGTTTCATTGAATTTGAGTTTAGAATGTGATTTAGATTTGTTCAACGACATGACTTTTAATTTCCGGGCACCAAGGACTGTTTATGTTATACATACGGAATACCATAGACAACTTAATCCCAGCTCTAGAAACACAGATGTGTAGACATGCATGTTCTGTTAACAGGAGAAGGACGCCAAAACACAAAACCTTATTACAACGTTTGAAAATATCGATTATTAAAGCAAATAACTGTGTTCTTTAATCGATCAAGGTTTGTCTCCATTGCTGTCCTGATCAGATCAGTAGTTGCACTAAATACTTAAAGTCTTCAAATGATGAACCATTTCCGCCATTTATCTTCGATTACCGAACACTTTGACGTTTCACATCGTAGGCTTACGGAGACACGCGTATGCACGCAACTGGAGTAAAGAGTATAAATATGGATGCCAAACACTTAAGTGTTTTAATCACCAATCGATATAAATTCTTTTTTGGTTTACATGGGAGCAAACTGTATTTGTCAAGCACGCGTACCTTTCCATGATACCTGGTCTTACTATCATTGTCCTTTTCAAGTAGTCTACTTGTAAATATTTCGTTATTCTTGGTCCTAGTTCTATTAAATGGAGATTTCGATGATATGTCGGTATCTTATTTGCTTGTTTTTAAACTGTAAACTTTGCTTATTTGAGAAGATTAATGAAATGCATTTCTAAATAATTGAGATCTACGTCACTCCAGAAAGTCACCGGAATATATTTCTATAATCATAACATGGGATGACCCGTTGTCAGAACTATCTACTACATCACACTAAATGTAACCTTAACAGTAAGAGTCGTTGCTATGTGCCTGAGGAATAAAAGGTCACAAGCAAGAACTCTATTTGGCCTTTCAATAAAATGAAAAGGTAGCACGTGCCGGGATTCGTTTATCCCACAATAAAAAATGTCATTGTATTAAAACGTTTCCTATAAAGTGCTGCCAATTGTATCGACCAGAAAAGGCAATTAGTTGTGCTACTTCAAAGTAATGCAAGCTTTACATATATATTTGCATGTGACATCTCAATATTTTACACTTAAATGTTCTGTATCGTTAGTAAATAGACATTTGAATGTGGGACTATTTACCATCACTATACTCAATAGCGAACTGTGCTTAGTCAATGGTTCTGTAATGTTGTGAACATGTAGCTGCGGTAATGTCAATAATGGACAACAATGGATTTACACAACAACAAAAAATGTCAAGTCTTCGTTGACCTCATTAAAATCGTTAATATTCACTACTATGTATAGTATGCAAAAGTATTGAGGAAATATCATTCTATGAGTAAGATACATTTTTGATATATTTTTGGTTGAATAAACGTACCTGAGAGAAGAGAAGCGATTTAGTAATGTCTTCTGCTAGGAATTAATATATTTTTATGACGCACCGTGTAATGACAAGTTAATTTTCTCATATAGCTGCATAATGCTGTTTAAGTTCATTATGCAGTTATAATTCAATCTATTCAACTTAAATTGTATTTGAAAAGTGTTTTTCCTATTGCAATATTAACATCCGACTTGTAAAAACCGGTATGTCCAACACTACTCCCCTCGCTTTCAGGATATGAACAACACTAATTGACAAAATTGACTTATCTCTCAATCACTAAATCCATGGTGTGTTGGAAAAAAATAAAGACGATTTAACGAGTGAAATTTTATACACCCATCATTCGTAGGTATGCAAATTTAGTTCAGAGATTGTAAAAAAGGTCAAAATTTTTCCTTTAGTTTGTCCAAATCCAGAACTACTGTAGCCTTAATAAAATTAATTGACAATCAAAGCCCATTTTTTTAGATGAATTCATCTCTTGATAAGGCTCTGTACTAGGAGTATATTAGTGATGCTTTGACATTTGAAGGATTCCAATATCATAGATGTTTTGTAAGTTATATGTTCAAATTCTATAACTAGTGAATGGTGTCGTGGTAGCGCATGAGCAGTTGTAACACTCTCACATTTCACCTTTCATACACAGATTTTTTCTGTTGTTTTGTTTTGTTTTTTGTTTTTGTTTTTTTGGGGTTTTTTTTATGCAACTATAGAATGAAACGATTGGATTATCACAATGGGACTCGCAAAGGAAAGGGATATCGCAATCTTCTAGAAAGGCGCATTCAACACATCCACTCTTTAAGTATACAGTAAAAGGCAAAACAGCCGTTGATAGGACAATAAGCAATACATAACTAAACTAAATCAAATTTTTTAAGCAAATGTTATTTTTTATTCTATACAGAACCTCAGCTAGGACGAGACTTGGAGTCCACAGAGTCGTTCTACCTGATTGTCAAAGAGAATCTCAACCGCGCCGATGCAAATGTGAGCTACCTAGACAGTGGAGAGTTTTTCCTTGTGTTCTTAATGAAATGTATAATAATAAAAAATGGTGTCATTACAATAAACGTTTAATTAACGTTCGATTGATAAAGAAACATTTACTGCGGTAAATCATGTTACGATATTAAATTTGTACTTTTAATTATTTGAAATGTTCTATTTATAGGCTTATTGCGAACAGGATGGAATATTTGGACATCTATTGAAAATCAACAATGTTCAAGAGCAAGCATTCCTGAACGCTAATGCTGCATTCGATGGTGAATATAGCAAAGTTTGGTTTATTCATAGAAAAATTAACAATCTATAGTTTAAAATATATAATGTTTTAAGTAAATAAGAGTTCTTTGCTGAACTGTTGTGAGACTTGTAAAGTGTTCATTCGTTAAAGTTACATTAAAAGTACAGCATTTGTCTGGCCTCGTGCGATACGTGGAGTGTCTGATATGTTACTACCTCATTCGCCTTAAAAAGTGTTATCTACTTGTTTGTCTTGTGTACAATTTCCGAAATTGGTGGAGGAGGTTGATGTTGTTGGTGGACTTTTTCGTAACCTGTATGCAACGTCTTAATTTAGTCTACCTAAGGCACGTTTCAGAATATATACAAGTAAAAAAAGTACTAGACGAATTCAATATGAAATATTTATTGAATTGTAGAGTTGTTGCAACTTCTCTTTTTTGTCTATTTTTTAACATATAGATCAATAAACAGCAACTTTCCTTAATCGTTTCCAAGTTTTCAACAATTTAATGTCTTACTACTGATTTGTCTTACAATCGATTCCCTGATCCTACCTAAAATTTGCGAAATTTAATCTACCTCATCTTATTTCTTATATAAATATATACGACTTCTGCTCTAACTTTAACACTTATTTGGAGGAATCATCATATGACCAATGTTGTTAAGAGGACGTAAAATCATATGAAACCAAACTTAAATCAAACGTATGGATTCCTGGCGTACTTCTGAAATGTCCAGGATATTGGTGAGTTATATAGGTAACAGTTTGGTATGTATGTCTACAGGAACGACAACTGCTACCTTGTGGATGGACGCTGAGGCTAATGCCGATGGACGGTTCCTGTGGAATGTCGGCAGGCCAGAATTTACCTACCTGAACATGGCATATGGTCAACCAGCAGATACATCCAACAAAAAATGCCTTACCATGGCAAAAGCAGATGGAACTTGGTCAAGTGCTACCTGTTCAGACCTGATGCACTTTGTCTGCGAAATGGAGTAAGTGTTCGTTTTCTTCATTTTGTTATTAACATGCGGATTCACACTTGTATACCGGTATTACAGTGCAATAATGGAACATGTAGATGTGAATTGTGGACATGAGAGTAGGGGCGGATTTAGTTTTAACGGGCTTCTGGTGTTGTGCACTGTTTTGATGATAAAGACACATCCTGGAAGATTACGAAATTTATGTAAGACTTGGGCTAGTGATGCTTGCCGTCTAAATTTTGACATTTCCTCATACCACGTTGAATTTTACTCAGTCCCAATCCATCGAGGTTTCAAAATTAAGGCCATTTTGATCAGTGAAATGTCCTAGAGGCACAGCTCGAGTTTTAATTTGGCTCTGTATCTAATTTGAAATGAGTATCCAAGATTACTATTTTTACAATCTTAGACTTCCACGTCTGTGTCACTTGCCTATTTTTAGAACACCGTAACGTGTACTTTATCATATTGATAACTTGCTGAGGTAAGGGAGATAATTTTCCTTTTTTGCATTTTTTAGCAAGCTGCCTTGGTGAATGAACATTGGATGCTACGTGGTGACTAAATCAAGAACGAAATAGCTGCGTTTGCGTTGGTTAATGTTAAAGAAAAACACGTGTTATTTTTTCTAATATTATTTCTGCAATTAGGTGTTAAAATTCATGGTTGTGCTAATTGGAGATTTTACAGATGAATATGTAAGTAAACATGCTAGACCATTCAATTTCAAACTAAAACGAAAAAGTGTTTTTATGATAAAAACTAGTCTTCGACATTAACAGCATACGCATGTTTATCGTAAACGCGGTGATTTAAAATTACCGATATTTCACCATTTCAAAATCCCTGATTTCAAGTTCGTGTCTAACTTCAATGCTTATGATGATATAATGTTTATTTTTGACTTTGTTTAATGTCCTCGCAACATTCGCGGCCATACGAGGACCAGTGTTAGGGAAAGTCTGGATATGAGATACTATGTGATGTTGATATATCTTAGGACTGTCATTATTTATGTGGTATGGACCTTCATAACTTCTACATGTCCCTGTATTAGAATACTTCTTCTCCCAGCACATTTCATAGCTCGTATAGATCCTTGTGGCAGCATTAAGTGTAGAAGATAGTGTTGTTTGTTTTTAACCTTATACACATTTAGGTATTTTTGATGATAAATTCTCATTTTGTAGTATTTCTTCACTGAAACATAATATTTACATATTATTATACGGTCCATCTCATTGGTTCTTGGGAGTGGTGGGTGTTTCCAGTGTCTAGTTTCACGGCAAATTTACCTTAACTTATGTACAGAGCCAATAACCCTACTCAGAAGGGCGTAGTCCAACGAATAAAGGCATTAGATAATTCTAAGTGAGGAAAGGATTTTTTGTACAACAAAATACAAATTTTATCGCATTTTCGCAATAATCACTATCTACATGGTGTCTTGAGTTGTATCATCTATTTTTACATAGTGTTTTACCTGAAAGCAAAGATTACAAAAGGTCAAATTTGGAAATCGCAAGAGTCATTTACACTCGTGCGATATATAATTTATAATTCTGTTGCAACTGAAACAGGAAGGTTCGTCTTTACCCTGACAGGAGCTGTTAGGAAGGCTGGCTATTACTTCTGGCCAAGATATACCAGTAAAATATAGTCTTACTACTTCCTGCTGGTTTATCCATTGTCAGTATAATGTGACCGGGTGTAGTGTCCTACAGGAGGCCTTCAGTAGTAAACTTCTGCGTGGTAGTGTAACGACTGGTTTACCCGTTGTCAGTATAATGTGACCGGGTGAGGTGTTCTACAGGAGGCCTTCAGTAGTATACTTCAGTGTGGTAGTGTAACGACTGGTTCACCCGTTGTCAGTATTATGTGACCGGGTGGGGTGTCCTACAGGAGGCCTTTAGTAGTATACTTCGGTGTGGAAGTGTAACGACTGGTTCACCCGTTGTCAGTATAATGTGACCGGATGGGGTGTCCTACAGGAGGCATTCAGTAGTATACTTCAGTGTGGTAGTGTAACGACTGGTTTTGTCCGTTGTCAGTATTATGTGACCGGGTGGGGTGTCCTGCTGTTGGCATTCAGTAGTATACGTCAGTGTGGTAGTGTAACGACTGGTTTTGTCCGTTGTCAGTATAATGTGACCGGGTGAGGTGTCCTACTGGAGGCCTTCAGTATCATACTTCAGTGTGGTAGTGTACAGATGTGTTGGCCTCTTGTCAGTATAATGTGACCGGGTGGGGTGTCCTACAGGAGGCCTTCAGTAGTAAACTTCTGCGTGGTAGTGTAACGACTGGTTTACCCGTTGTCAGTATAATGTGACCGGGTGAGGTGTCCTACTGGAGGCCTTCAGTAGTATACTTCAGTGTAGTAGTGTAACTACTTTACCCATTGTCAGTATAATGTGACCGGGTGAGGTGTCCTACAGGAGGCCTTCAGTAGTATACTTCAGTGTGGTAGTGTAACGGCTGGTTCACCCGTTGTCAGTATTATGTGACCGGATGGGGTGTCCTACAGGAGGCATTCAGTAGTATACTTCAGTGTGGTAGTGTAACGACTGGTTTTGTCCGTTGTCAGTATTATGTGACCGGGTGGGGTGTCCTGCTGTTGGCATTCAGTAGTATACTTCAGTGTGGTAGTGTAACGACTGGTTTTGTCCGTTGTCAGTATAATGTGACCTGGTGAGGTGTCCTACTGGAGGCCTGCAGTAGTATACTTCAGTGTGGTAGTGTACAGATGTGTTGGCCTCTTGTCAGTATAATGTGACCGGGTTAGGTATCCTGCTGTTGGCATTCAGTAGTATACTTCAGTGTGGTAGTGTACAGATGTGTTGGCCTCTTGTCAGTATAATGTGACCGGGTAAGGTATCCTGCTGTTGGCATTCAGTAGTATACTTCAGTGTGGTAGTGTACAGATGTGTTGGCCTCTTGTCAGTATAATGTGACCGGGTTAGGTATCCTGCTGTTGGCATTCAGTAGTATACTTCAGTGTGGTAGTGTAACGACTGGTTTTGTCCGTTGTCAGTATAATGTGACCGGGTGGGGTGTCCTACTGGAGGCCTTCAGTAGTATACTTCAGTGTGGTAGTGTAAAGATGTGTTGGCCTCTTGTCAGTATAATGTGACCGGGTGGGGTGTCCTACTGGAGGCCTTCAGTAGTATACTTCAGTGTGGTAGTGTACAGATGTGTTGGCCTCTTGTCAGTATAATGTGACCGGGTGGGGTGTCCTACTGGAGGCCTTCAGTAGTATACTTCAGTGTGGTAGTGTACAGATGTGTTGGCCTCTTGTCAGTATAATGTGACCGGGTGGGGTGTCCTACAGGAGGCCTTCAGTAGTAAACTTCTGCGTGGTAGTGTAACGACTGGTTTACCCGTTGTCAGTATAATGTGACCGGGTGAGGTGTCCTACTGGAGGCCTTCAGTAGTATACTTCAGTGTAGTAGTGTAACTACTTTACCCATTGTCAGTATAATGTGACCGGGTGAGGTGTCCTACAGGAGGCCTTTAGTAGTATACTTCCGTGTGGTAGTGTAACGGCTGGTTCACCCGTTGTCAGTATTATGTGACCGGATGGGGTGTCCTACAGGAGGCATTCAGTAGTATACTTCAGTGTGGTAGTGTAACGACTGGTTTTGTCCGTTGTCAGTATTATGTGACCGGGTGGGGTGTCCTGCTGTTGGCATTCAGTAGTATACTTCAGTGTGGTAGTGTAACGACTGGTTTTGTCCGTTGTCAGTAAAATGTGACCTGGTGAGGTGTCCTACTGGAGGCCTGCAGTAGTATACTTCAGTGTGGTAGTGTACAGATGTGTTGGCCTCTTGTCAGTATAATGTGACCTGGTGAGATATCCTACTGGAGGTTTAAAGCCTCCCAGGTAAGACCGATTGCTAACAGTAAATTTACCTCTATAGATCGGGAACTGTCTTCAAATTCACCTTACTATTAATAAAACTTTTAAGTTCATATAAAACGTATCTGTAATCGAATTTATATTCTGATCAGAACTTTGACCTTTTTTAAATTATAGATATGTGCTTACAGTATGTTTTTTATATCATTCTACGTATTTTTGTATATATTTTCACAAGAGCTGTTATTTTTTCAATTTCCCATTTAAGCTAGTTCATGTATGTTCGCTGAAAAATGTTCAAGCCATATTTATACTAATCATTGGTTAAAAAGGAGTATTTCAATCATTTTTGTTCCACAAAACAACGGAAAGGCAACAGAATAATTTGGTTTTGATGACATCTTTCGACAGTCATTGATGTTTTTTTTAAATCTTGTAAAAATGAAGAAAAAAAATAAACTTTTAAATTTGATTTCTGCCTGCATTTTTGTTTATATTATGTGACCTTAAATGTCAGGATGACTTTTTGTCATGAAGTTCCGTTCGCCGTAGTCTGAGCTATCCTTTTTATATATTTCACATCATCTAATTAACAGAGTTCAATTTATATTACAACTGACTGTAAGTGACCATAAGACAAGTAACCTATGACATTTGGTGATCGCCCTTATGACTACTGAAATAGATGCAGAAATACGAAATGATATAATTTCCACAACTGCCCTGTGTACACATGTTTAAACTTATTCGGGTCCTTTGGTAGATGAGATACAATATGTGGTGGGAGAGGGTAGAATGAGATGCCAATAAAGTATTTCTATTTTCACAGTATCAAAGCTTATTGTATACCTTAAATGCACTATTTTGGCTTTCCTGAGCAACACCAGGCTTCAGGTACCCCCAATAGAATTTAATTTGAACTTTCCAGGAATTATCTCGATATTGTCATGGTTTGTTGTTATTTGATCCGCTTATTACGAAATCGAAGATAACCGTCATGTTAGACGTTAAACCCCTGTCAAGGAGGATGGACCTAGTGTGTATATCTTGACGTTAGTACCCATATGTATTTTCATAACCATTGCCTCGAGTATTATTGAAGAGGTATTGGAGTAATGCGAGATTCAGTTTTATTATTTTGATTAACGAGATATTAATTTCACATTACACTAAATCATAACTGAGCAACTGAAAAGACATTAATACAATACTCATTCAATAGACGTCTGTCCTCAATTTTTTGCCGTTAACAAAACACATATCTGTTCAATTCAAAAGCATTCAAACTATGTTAAATTGTGAATATTAAGTGTATTAATATCATGAATGACTTCTATCCTGGACGTCATCTTTAGTTTGGACGATTTCGTTTTCTCAAAACGCTGTGAGCAGAGGTCGTCCTAATATCGGGCCATATCCTTTTTGAAAGTATACGATGGGCCTTCAACACATCTTCCAGAGAGGAAGAGACCAGGTTCTAAGGGCAGGCCAAATTTACAAATGGCTATAGCTGTTTACGTGACTTGAGTGTTGTGAGGTTTTATCATTAAAGGTCTCCTGTAGTTGAATGACTTTTTGTTTCCTGCTTTTATCATATATGAGGACGTGTGTTAAGAGGGATAATCCGAATCGGTATCATGTCCTTCATAAACGTATTGTTCGATACTCATTATGAACAATTCATTCTGAAATATTTGCAAATTCCTCTGGTTTCTAGGCAATTGTAATCTATAGAGAGGTTCTTATCTTAATCGGTTTCTTTATAACACTGTCCACTACTGGAACTGAACGAAAAACATCAAGAAAATACCAACATGGAAACATAATCAAAATTCAAACTCAAATTATAATATATAACTAGGGCAAAATATGAACTATTTACACGGAGACTCCTGAAAAAAGTACAAGGAGAATAAGACCAGGTGTTCCGGAAGAGTAAGTGTCTTCTGCGTCATAGACGATGACCGTGATGCAAAACTTGGTCAATGCATGTTAGTAATGTCACGTTCTTAAATGAGAACAAAGTATACAACAACGGAACCAACAGGCAACGTAGCGAGCATCAAATACGTAAAGCTTCATGTCGCACAAAGAAATTAAATATTTGTCTATGAGATCACTATGGAGACTTATCATGACCATACATTATGTTCCAATGCCTTGTCAGTACTATAGAACTACACAATCAAAGACATAAGTGAGTGACTTGTGTTAAGTTTTACATACTAGTATCACAGTTTATCAGCGTGTTCGAATCCCCCTAGTAACCTGTAATCTGCTGTGACCCGTGGATTTAAGCAACCTGTTGTGTACACCTTATGCTTTTATACAGATAGTCTTTTAAGCTGATGCAAAACAAAATATTTCTGCTGTGATTTTTTATTATAATGCATATAGTTTAAAAAGTCAAACGTGCTGTGTTCCGGATTATGCTATTTTGGTTAATTAATCACAGGTTTTACCCAAGATTAAGCAGACCGCAATAAACATCGCCTCCGAGTTTCCTGACTATCGATTACATACATCGTCATTAGTTCTAATATATCAACATACCCGATGTCAGATTTATCGGTTATCCATGTTGTCCTATTACTTTCTTAAAGAACCCGTACAACTCTTGAATGAGATGCTTTGATAATGTAAAATTTCATGTTCTGATATGGTTTCACATAAGGAAGAATTAATAGATTTTTTTCAATTTTTAAATTTCTACTGTCATGTTATTTCGGTGTAACAATAGACTGATATAACGCTCTCAAATATTGATAAAACTAAACATTTAATTTAAGAAGTTCGGAAGAAACGTTCTAGAAATACGAAACAGCTGTCCTATGCAGTCAAATTCATAGCATGAATCTACTGTATCAAATCTGTTTGTATTTGAAAAAAAGACATGTCCAACATGTCAACATATTCATAAGGCAAACTATAACCCTAGGCTAAATTGTGAACAAACGAAACATCTACATAGAAACTACTGAAAATTAAAAGAATAAGTACAAGGGGTCCCGGAAGAGAAAGCGTCTTCTGCTTCGTCAAAGACACTCGCCATGTACATTTTGGTCAAAATTGTTTCCACTTTTATGTATTTTGAAAAAATATTTTAATAGTATTTTAAGCTAATATATTGTCTTAACAATGCAGCAGAGCTTACAGTTCATGTTGATTGGACGGGGAAGGTTAACTACAATATATCTAATTATTATTTTCTTGTGCAATAAATGCAGGTCCATAGCGTATCATGACAACCACTGATACAAGTATAAAATGTACCCTATCTTCTAAAAATAGCAAATATATTTTTTATTATAAAAAAAATATTGATTGTTGTGTATAACGATTAACGATTGTTATGACTCTGTATTAATATGCATAAAAATCAATACAACAAACGTCTGTATAAATGTGGCGTAGTTCGTGTATCCCATGTAACGTCCATCTTCGTGCAAATAATATCAGGACCTATGTTTTCTACAAACAGGAAAAATATTGAAACGTAAATCAACATACGTCAATAGATACATAACCATGTCTATAACCATAACAGATTGATTTACTGTCCAATATCGTTAAGATATCCTGTATTCGCTGCAAAATTTAGTTTAGTTTATCTTTACATTACGTCCCAATAACAACCAGGGACATCTAAGGACGTGTTGTACTTTGGAGGTGGGAAAAAGCCAGAGCTCCTCGGGAAAACATCGACCTTCCGCCAGTACACAGCGACCATCTCACGTAGACCTCGAATCTGCGACACCAAGAGGTGGAGGGCTGAGTTGGATGCCGCATATGAACTCAGCCGGAATATCCGATCTTCCTAAAATGTTTGATATCGACCAGTTTGTTAAAGTTTTGTTTGGTAATGTGTTATTCCACCGAGTTAATCTCGCAAGTTTGCAACATTTCTCTCTCTATATTTGCTATCGGTAACTGGTAGACAATGGTTAGTTAACAAAACACTCATTGAATTATGTATTTTTTAACTCCTCCAAGATATCATCTGGAAGGTGGTTTTTCACTCGGTCCAATGAAAACTGCCACAACGTTTCCTGCTCATCCAGAACTCTGTCGAAGTAGAAAACATACCATCACGAACATGCGACATGCTGGTATTACTTATTAAAGAGGAACATATTGACTGACCAATACATAGTCTAAAAATCAGTGCTTAAACTAAATCTCTATAAATTATTTCCGTTGATAGTCTATGTAATTTATATTAACTGATAGTAATTCAAAACAATTTGCATTTAAAACATTTCATTTTTCGCTGTAGTTGGACTTAATCATCAGTGTTATGCAGAGAAACAAATGCAAGCAGTGTTAGTGAATGGAGAGAAAAAGGAAGAGACGGTGATCGAACGCAGCATAAACGATGTCCTGGTGTTTTCGATTTTACTGAGGAAATTCATCGATCGTCATTCTTTAGATCTGTACTGTAGACAGATTTGATAAATGCATAAATAGAGAAGGCTCTTTGTTTGTTTACTGATCCTGTGTTCTATAATTCAGTTTTATTCTTAATTCGTTTTAAACTAAGCTCCAAAGCAATGATAATATTTCTAGGTTTGTTTTGTATTGAACAAAATATAGGGCGACATGCAAGTCAATGCACAGAAACGTGATATATTGTTAACTGTTTTAACAGTGGATGCGTACGAATATAACTTTATGTAACTTTACACAGAAAGTTGGATATAAATAATTGACTTGTTCAATGAAAATATATTTTATTGCAGCTAGCATATCGATGCCATACATAAAATGGTACGATATCCATGAACATTCTTTAATATCTTGACCCTGCAATCAATTGTATTTCAAATTGCACATGAATTTGTAACATATTAGAAATATATACCATATTAGCATTCATAGATATGTAATTATAGAAATCAGAATGTCTAATATTTATAATTTTCTCATATTAGAACTGAGAACCGTTCCATAGTGAAAAACATATTCGACTTCTAAAAATATTTCTTGTATATATACCGAAATGTTGCCTAGATTTGCTACCAATCTCCCAAAACAAATTACGAATACTCTTACATCAGGCAGCAAGAGGAGGGAAGACCATTTTTTCCTGATCATATGCAAAATCAAACGTTCTGGTACTATTCCCGTGTTGACAAGATAGAGACACTTTGATGCCGCGATGAAGAATACATCAGTTCCGCCTTGTTACAAAGTTTACAAAATGATACCATATCCTCTCAAAAACACAGGTATTTAACACATACATCATCTCACATACACAGATGTCCTTTAATGGCTATATATATTGACAGGACGTTAACAAATTACAAAATCATTGGAACCCTCTCAAATTACTTTAGCTGTTGTGATGGGGAAACGCACAAACCAAAGCAAGATCATACCAAAAATCACGTAAAACTCAATTTTGACAAAAAAAAAAAAAAAAAAAACAGATTCATAACATGATGATATGGAGATACAATGTAATGTATTTGAATTGGATTTTGATCACATCACACCCTTACAAATATATAACATTATTGACTGCGTATAGAATACATACTTGGCATGCGGTTTGATGGTCTCTGGCTTTGAATTGTTGAAATAAACATCTCGGACTCCGGTCAATTCTGGATTTACTACTGCATTGACTGAAGTCCATGATCCCTGCTCTACAGACTTTGATAATCCTATAACAACATAAAGTGTCGTACTATCTAAAACAAAGACAAAAATACTCACATGCCAATAGACAACTGATTACAAGAAAATTCTATGAAACCTTGACAAAATACAAACAAACGCAATACCAAAGTGAAAACATGTGCCAACAGAGAACTTATCTAAAAGCAATTTCGATGAACCTTAACAAATATTAACAATCGCAATATGAGAACAAGGTAAATCACACTGGCAAACTACAGAGCGCCAAAGCCTTAGATGAAGATAATACACGGTTGATAGATGTGTGCAAGAGGACATTCTTGTAACGTACAGGTAAATAACATTGCCTCCATTCTGTAGTCTCGACGAAGACACTCGCCGTACAAAACAAAGTCAAGTCAGAGGTTGCGTGTTATATCCTCGAGAATCCGACATCAAAACGACATCGTGAGTTTTCCTCAATGTCAATAAAACGAGAGATTTATCAAAGAATGTATATCTGTTGCATTTAAAGCATCAGAATGGTTCCTGCTGTCCCCACTGATCATTAATATTGATATTTGGTTTTCGTTCTGTTCTAAAGAATTTACATCTATATCCCATTGTCTGTCTTGACACCTGCCCGAGTTGAGTAGTCTATGCTTTCTTGTATAGATTGAGATGAACTGATCAGACAAGCGTCATTATAACATGGCCGAGTTGATGTCAAGCTATCGCGTCCTGGCCATGACATTTCGGCGTGGCAGCACTATAAATGTTCCCTAGAGGGATTCTATACTCCGTACACATCATCTTGCTATGACTTTAACTGTTGTGGGGACGTTTAAACATAACCAACCAATCAAACACAAATAAGTAAATATAAGCGACTGTGTCATTCATGATGCCAACCACGTATACCAGGCAAATGCAGGTGATGTTTCCCAAAAAATGAAATCGACCACATCTTAACAACAGCTGATCACAACTATTAGTTATGAGCATATCAAAACAGTAAGCCTTTACCTTCAGATCTATTGATGACGTCTTGTCGTAAAATAAAATTTCATGATTATGTCCATCTTATACCCCTACCAGAAGTGGAAATCAAAGACATCAAAGACTTATGGTTGCCATAGTGATCTTTTTGAGCGATATTCTATTTCGTTGTGTGATATGAAACTGGACGTGTTTGATAGTCGTTAGTTTGTCTGTTGGTTCCATTGTTGTATACCATATTCTCGTTTGATAACGTGACATTACTTACTTGGATTGACCAATATTTACATGGCGGACGTCGTGATGGAGCAGAAAACGCTAACTCTTCTAGAACCCTGGTCTTATTCTTCTGGTACTTTTCAGGAGTTTTCACGTATTTTTATTTGTTCATATTTTCCCCTTGTTTTATGGAATTACAGTTTGGATAATGATGGTGGTATTTTCTTGATTGTTTTCTAATTAGTACATCAAATGAAACAATTCTTATATAATAAATTGGTAGGTCATTGTACCTTCCAGACAGGCGTAGCACCATCACGTTTGTAGGATACTCCTCATTTTCAAACACAAATGACAAGTCATGTGTCAGCTAGGTGGAATAGTGTTGCAATGAAAGTCATTAATATCTAGTCATACAATGTTTTTCTTCAAAAATAATTTAAAATTTTCAGTTACATACCTAGACAATTTATACAGCCTACGGCTCCCCTGTACATACATGATGCCTTTTCCTGAAACTCATCCATCATATTAGTTCGTACGATGCCAGGATGAACACACGTGACTGTTATATCTGACTGTAGCAGAATCCTGTTCATCTTATACATCATCATTATCTGTAAATCAAAAGATGACGGAATCATCAGTAAGAGGTGATACTACTGCTATAATAAATAATTATATTAAGAAATAAAAATAATTATCATTACGAAAAATATGCTTCGTTTTGATCGTGAATATGTGCGCTGTCCTAATCTGACGTTTAACTATTTCATATTTCGTGTTACCTGTAAAAATCAATGTAATAATCATCAAGGTAAATTATCAGTAAACACAATTTCAACCATTGGCGTGTGTAATGTCCCTTTTACAAGATTGTGCAACAGACAAATAAGTGACTAGTCCTATCAACCCTAAATTAGAGTTCGTTACAGCAGAGTCACGCAATGAATTAAAATGCACCGCACACGTGTCGTCCTTCTAAGACTCGTCGATGATGCACAAGCCCAGGAAGTGACTGAGAAAATCGAAAATTCAACCGTAATTTTCATATATCGGATAATTTGAGATAGGTAATGAGCTGCTTTGATATATATTCATCGACCACCATGATGTTTAACTCGTATTTCGTTATAACGATTTTGTACCGTGATATCTATTCTCTGTGAATAATGACAATGTGCACAATTTCCAACGATTTTATTTTTCGGGATAACTGTTATCTGTGGCTGTGATTTATATCAGTTGTTTAATATACGGCAGACTGATATCTTATAACAGTCCGTCAACAACTATTTATATAATAGTCTTCACTCCGCCTCCCAATACGCAATACACAAAGGGAAATAACTCTGGAAGTGTTATCGCTGGAATGACCCGCGACTTGTCGATCATTACGGGTTTCCGTGACAAGGTCAAGTGACACAAGTCAACATATATCGTGGTAATTAAGCTTTCAATGTCACTGGTAGCGAATCACCTCTGTAATCTATGACCTAAATAAATTGTTTATGATCTGCCGAAAGGGGAAAATTTTCATCAACTAGAGGCTGTAGTGGTTAATGCAAATTGTGTTTACTTTGGTGTTAGAACGAATGACAAAAATATCAAACAAAATTAGAAATTTGTGAAGGAGATTTCCCAACCGCATTTACATAATTCATAAGTTTGTCGCATTTTCGAAGAAAATATCTATGGCATATGCTCATGTATAGCAGCTTGTTACCATATATAATTTACTCTTCTGGTAATAGTGGTCACTATCATACGTGGCCATAGTTTCATCTTCTGCATTTATCTTGTTTAATTCAAATCTTCCAGACTTGTACCTATAAAAAAACAGAATAGAAATGTATTTGTTTACACATCCCAACTTTTAGTTAACCAATTAAGTGTTAAGGTCGTCAGAAATAGTCTGTTTCTTTGTACGATATAAAGCTAAACGTGTTTGTTGCTCGCTTGTTTAGTTGGTTCCGTTGTTGTATACCTTGTACTCAATTTAATTGGACCGACCGGGATTTACAAAGCAGGTGCCCTTTATGAAGCAGAAGACGCATTACTCTTTCGGAACATCTGCTCTTTATTCTCCTTGAACGTTTTCGGGAGTCTCATTGTATTTTGTCTTTAGTTGTTATTTTGTCGTAGTGTTTTTGAATTTGAGTTTGGATTATGATTGTATTGAAATGTTAGTATTTCAACTGTTCTTTTAATGATGCTGGTGTATCATTATCAGTCCTCAGTACTTTCAATACTTTGATATATGTTATCTGCCTACCATTGATGCACTAATCACATGTCATTTCTCTCTCCGCTTCATAGAAACATAAATCGGAGTTGCGAGTTACTTTGGGACGGAATATAACTTGGAATTGGTTCAGATATTTTAAAAAAACAGTTCTGAATTTAAATAATGTGTCACATGACTGATTGTGTCACGATCTATGAACTTCTTTAAGTCACATTCAAAAGCAAACACATTTATTTGCAGATAAAAGTACATTTTGTACGGGATACATCTAAACTGTTTCACCTTAACATGTTATCGATGCATTCATGCTATAATAAATGCCAAGGTAATATGGATTCAGGGAGATTATTTATGAACGTATCCTGTTACCTACAGTGAAATGATGTTGATTCTTCATCTTCACATGTCAAACATTCTCATAGAAAACTATTATTAAGTGATGTGCTATAAACGAGATATTTCTAACTTTGTTTTAAGATTAATATTTTCCAACATAATTTTGTTGCTTTGTGATATATATGTAACAACTTCGCATCAACATGATGGTAAGCTATTGTTTCAAAAACTTTTAAAGAAAATAAGTCTTACTCACCAAAGACTAGACAACAACACAATCCGGCAATCCGATCCTGAAGATTTCATCACAGGAAGCAGACTAACTGTCATGAGGAAATGACTCAAGTAGTTTACCTAACGATGAAACGCGTAGATTACCAACAATCAAACATCAATTAGTCTACCTAACGATGAAACATCAAGTATTTTACCTAACGATGAAACATCAAGTAGTTTACCTAACGTTGAAACATCAAATAGTTTACCTAACGTTGAAACATCAAGTAGTTTACCTAACGTTGAAACATCAAGTAGTTTACCTAACAATGAGACATCAAGTAGTTTACCTAACGTTGAAACATCAAGTAGTTTACCTAACGATGAGACATCAAGTAGTTTACCTAACGTTGAAACATCATATAGTTTACCTAACGAAACATTGACGTTGAAACATCATATAGTTTACCTAACGATGAAACATCAAGTAGTTTACCTAACGATGAAACATCAAATAGTTTACCTAATGTTGAAACATCAAATAGATTACCTAACGTTGAAACATCAAATAGTTAATCTAACGATGAGACATCAAGTAGTTTACCTAACGATTAAAAACATCAAGTAGTTTACCTAACGATGAAACATCAAATAGTTTACCTAACGTTGAAACATCAAGTAGTTTACCTAACAATGAGACATCAAGTAGTTTACCTAACGATGAGACATCAAGTAGTTTACCTAACGATGAGACATCAAGTAGTTTACCTAACGTTGAAACATCAAGTAGTTTACCTAACGTTGAAACATCAAGTAGTTTACCTGACGATGAAACATCAAGTAGTTTACCTAACAATGAGACATCAAGTAGTTTACCTAACGATGAGACATCAAGTAGTTTACCTAACGATGAGACATCAAGTAGTTTACCTAACGATGAGACATCAAGTAGTTTACCTAACGTTGAAACATCAAGTAGTTTACCTGACGATGAAACATCAAGTAGTTTACCTAACAATGAGACATCAAGTAGTTTACCTAACAATGAGACATCAAGTAGTTTACCTAACGATGAGACATCAAGTAGTTTACCTAACGTTGAAACATCAAATAGTTTACCTAACAATGAGACATCAAGTAGTTTACCTAACGATGAAACATCAAATAGTTTACCTAACGTTGAAACATCAAGTAGTTTACCTAACGTTGAAACATCAAGTAGTTTACCTAACAATGAAACATCAAATAGTTTACCTAACGTTGAAACATCAAATAGTTTACCTAACGATGAAACATCAAGTAGTTTACCTAATGAAACATCAAGTAGTTTACCTAACGATGAGACATCAAGTAGTTTACCTAACAATGAGACATCAAGTAGTTTACCTAACAATGAGACATCAAGTAGTTTACCTAACGTTGAAACATCAAGTAGTTTACCTAACGATGAGACATCAAATAGTTTACCTAACGATGAAACATCAAGTAGTTTACCTAACGATGAAACATCAAATAGTTTACCTAACGATGAGACATCAAGTAGTTTACCTAACGTTGAAACATCAAATAGTTTACCTAACAATGAGACATCAAGTAGTTTACCTAACGATGAGACATCAAATAGTTTACCTAACGTTGAAACATCAAATAGTTTACCTAACGTTGAAACATCAAGTAGTTTACCTAACGTTGAAACATCAAGTAGTTTACCTAACGTTGAAACATCAAATAGTTTACCTAACGTTGAAACATCAAGTAGTTTACCTAACTTATTTCATATCTAATAACAAGAACCGACACATTGACATTCACATTTGTCTCATGAAGTTGACGAAGTTTTCGTTGTGTTATCGAAATTGGTCGCCCATGTTTATTTAGATACCTCGCTCCGTGGGAAGTGTCGTTGGGAGCATTTTTGAAACAAATCAAAGAAAATAGTGACATGTCAACATGCCAGACAACATTAAATATATACCTTAACAATAAACATAGACTTCCACTTTGATGTAAATTTAATCTTGTATGTGAAGTGTATTAAACTTATTACAACGTGTTAAGACTCCATTAAGTACATGTACATTAAAATGTTTGTGAAGTGTTCGAATTTCACCTGTCGGACCAGCTACACGTATGAAGATCCTTTCTGGTAGCTAACAACTTTTGTATTTTACTTTCTCCCCAAAGTACACATAACATTGGTTCGTTTTTTGTAATACATGTAGGTAAAGAGATTCAAAGACGAGTACCTGAAAAAGCAGTTCGTTGCCGTCTTCCGTTAAAGCTGAAACAGAGTACAACAAAACAACGATAATGTTAAGACAAAACCAACAGTGCTCTCTTTATGATAGAAAAATACAGATTTGTCTCATGTTTGTGTTGATGATGTTAAAAGTAAGTATACATACTTAGGGAAAATGAAAACGGAGAGCATATATGTAAATGATCACGTGTATCTCAACGATGATATTTACCTGTAATAACGAATACGATTAGACAATACAATGTATTTCCAACATTTCCAAGTATGGGATAATTACTTACTTCAAAGCTGGAAATATATTACCCTAAGCATAAATATGAATAATTTGTAAGTAAGGACGTTGAAAGTGTATGACAACCATGAAGTTACATTGATATTTTATCTTTGTTTCAATGATAACATCTTATTTGTTTATTTCAAATATACAGAATGAAATAAATTTCATTTTAAAAATATAAAAAACAGCTTCTAAGGCGTTCTTAAATATCAATGTCCAGACGCCGATGTCCTACAGGTATGGCTTGAAGTATCACTGACGAGTCACGGACAGAGAAGACAGCTGTATTGTGTAATTAAATTAATCATCTGTCAATACTTTTACGAATTAAATAAAGGTACTATTCACATGTTCTTCAATGCTACCATTCATTATATTTTATGATTACAATCATTAAAGAAAATTTGGAGGGTCACTTGCCTTGCGCAATACGAGATTTTCGAAGCGACACATGGAAAAAAAATGGCCAACGTCGTGTCGGCGCTATATTGTTGATCAAGATGAAGGGAATTTTACTATCAAATACCGTTTTAAAAAGTTCCAAGAATCACTAAAGATCATGCGCAATTCAAAGAAAAAATAATACTTTTAAGAAGGCGTTGCTACCTAAAAGAAACATAAAGGATATTTAAGATTTTAAGAATGAAGTTCAAAGGGGAAATGGCCCTACGAAGCTGTTTCTGAACTTGGTTGCAAACGTATTGTGTCAGAGTTTTAGATTGTTTGTTTTGTAAGGAGAGTCGAACCATGTACCTCGGATCTTCACCAAGAAACATAAACCACCACGGGTAAGGAGTTTCGAACCATGTACCTCGGATCTTCACCAAGAAACATAAACCACCACGGGTAAGGAGTTTCGAACCATGTACCTCGGATCTTCACCAAGAAACATAAACCAACACAGGTAAGGAGTTTCGAACCATGTACCTCGGATTTACACCAAGAAACATAAACCACCACGGGTAAGGAGTTTCGAACCATGTACCTCGGATCTTCACCAAGAAACATAAACCACCACGGGTAAGGAGTTTCGAACCATGTACCTCGGATTTACACCAAGAAACATAAACCACCACGGGTAAGGAGTTTCGAACCATGTACCTCGGATCTTCACCAAGAAACATAAACCACCACGGGTAAGGAGTTTCGAACCATGTACCTCGGATTTACACCAAGAAACATAAACCACCACGGGTAAGGAGTTTCGAACCATGTACCTCGGATCTTCACCAAGAAACATAAACCACCACGGGTAAGGAGTTTCGAACCATGTACCTCGGATCTTCACCAAGAAACATAAACCACCACGGGTAAGGAGTTTCGAACCATGTACCTCGGATCTTCACCAAGAAACATAAACCACCACGGGTAAGGAGTTTCGAACCATGTACCTCGGATCTTCACCAAGAAACATAAACCACCACGGGTAAGGAGTTTCGAACCATGTACCTCGGATCTTCACCAAGAAACATAAACCACCACGGGTAAGGAGTTTCGAACCATGTACCTCGGATCTTCACCAAGAAACATAAACCACCACGGGTAAGGAGTTTCGAAACATAAACCAACCATGTACCTCGGATCTTCACCAAGAAACATAAACCACCATGGGTAAGGAGTTTCGAACCATGTACCTCGGATCTTCACCAAGAAATATAAACCACCACGGGTAAGGAGTTTCATGGGTAAGGAGTTTCGAACCATGTACCTCGGATCTTCACCAAGAAACATAAACCACCACGGGTAAGGAGTTTCGAACCATGTACCTCGGATCTTCACCAAAAAACATAAACCACCACGGGTAAGAAGTTTCGAACCATGTACCTCGGATCTTCACCAAGAAACATAAACCACCACGGGTAAGGAGTTTCGAACCATGTACCTCGGATCTTCACCAAGAAACATAAACCACCACGGGTAAGGAGTTTCGAACCATGTACCTCGGATCTTCACCAAGAAACATAAACCACCACGGGTAAGGAGTTTCGAACCATGTACCTCGGATCTTCACCAAGAAACATAAACCACCACGGGTAAGGAGTTTCGAACCATGTACCTCGGATCTTCACCAAGGAACATAAACCAGCACGGGTAAGGAGAGTCGAACCATGTACCTCGGATCTTCACCAAGAAACATAAACCACCACGGGTAAGGAGTTTCGAACCATGTACCTCGGATCTTCACCTGAACTCACAACGGCTAGCGCTCTAACAAATCGAGTTACTGTGGCCCCGTGACAGAACTGAAAGCATTACCCCGAAAATGTGTATATAAACTAGTGTAATATAATCGGCAGTGATATATTGATGAAGTTGTAACATTCGCTGCTCCGATTCTGATGTCACATGGCCCCATTTGAAGGACCGATAACTGTGTTATGAAGTGTATGCAGCCTTTAATAAACACGTGTCAAGGGAACTAACGACAGATGATAAATAGCAGTAGTTTCGGACATGACCTCTTTCACTGATTGTGGATGCAGTGAGTCATTAACACCCATGCCTAGTGTGTTCCCCAGAAATGACCAAACCTACTCTTTTCAACGGTGTTGATCCCTGCATTGCAAATAAGCACATGGAGCTTTCTGCCAGTCGCTTTGAATTCGTCGATAAATTCTCGTACAGATTTGAGGGAAGCGCAATCAAGCTTCATGAACTCAACACTCAGCTCGTCATACTGGGCTAAACCAAGCGTCCCTTTCTGTTTTTCTTCCAGAAACTCCCGATTCATATCCTCGATAGCCTAAAACGCAAGTAAAACATAACACAACTATTGTCATGAAAGAGGCCTTCAGCGGTATATCCTTAATGTCATTTCTTATCTTTATTCAATCTAGACAAATCTAGATTTCGTGAGCAGTGTATGCTCCACAAACTTAGCAAATAATAACTTTGAAAAAATAATTTGAAATAAACAGCACGCTTTGTGTACGAATGATGCAATCTTGCTATTACCATTCAACGTTTGGGTAATGATTATGTTGTTTTATAACTTGTTTCATATTTGAGAACGTGACATTACTTGCTTTGATTGACCAAGGTTTACATGATTTGCCGGTTGGTTCCGTTGCTGTATACCTTGTTCCATATTTGAGAACGTGACATTACTTACTTGGATTGACCAAGGTTTACGTAGTGTTTCTGTTGGTTCTGTTGTTATATACCTTGTTTCATATTTGAGAAAGTGACATTACTTACTTTGATTGACCAAGGTTTATATGATTTGCCTGTTGGTTCCGTTGCTGTATACCTTGTTCCATATTTGAGAACGTGACATTACTTACTTGGATTGACCAAGGTTTACGTAGTGTTTCTGTTGGTTCTGTTGTTATATACCTTGTTCCATATTTGAGAACGTGACATTACTTATTTGGCTTGACCAAGGTTTACGTAGTGTTTCTGTTGGTTCTGTTGTTATATACCTTGTTTCATATTTGAGAACGTGACATTACTTACTTTGATTGACCAAGGTTTACATGATTTGCCTGTTGGTTCCGTTGCTGTATACCTTGTTCCATATTTGAGAACGTGACATTACTTACTTGGATTGACCAAGGTTTACGTAGTGTTTCTGTTGGTTCTGTTGTTATATACCTTGTTCCATATTTGAGAACGTGACATTACTTATTTGGCTTGACCAAGGTTTACATGGCGGGTGTTGTCGATAAAGCGGTAGTCGCTCACTCTTCCATAACACCTGGTCTTATTTTCCATGAATTTTTGCTGATGTCTCCGTGTAAATCTTTGTTCATACGGTATAATGTTTATATGCTTCTCTTGTTTTTAGCTGCTGGTGTACCTTGTATTAATCTCATTATAATAAGTATACAAAACTTCAAATGAGAGAAAGTAATGTTTAAGGGAATTCGTTCTTGTATCCAAACACTTACAGACCTGAAAAGCTTTGTTCTCGGAACGACAAGCGAGAATGACAGTTGCCCCCATCATAGCGATCCACTTTGCCGTCTGGTAGCCGATACCTGCAAAATACAAGAAAAGGGGAGAGTGATGGTCGCCTTAGATACGACTTCGTGAAAATAAATTTTAGAAGTATTTCCTTTGTCTTTATATAGATAGATATGAGGCTAGATGTCATGATCAATTGTACGAACATTATCAATTCTTCCACGTAAAGGAGACAGAATATCTCACCTTCACAGCATGTAAAGTATAATACGGCTAATTCTTCATTTTTATCGACGTTTTCAAATCATTGACCTCATGACCTTTCACCAAGGCCAATCTTTCCCCGGTGGTCAGCTAGCGTTCATGTATGCATATCATTAAATTGTCATTCCATACTAAAGATTCTTACCACTTTTGAATTATTTCCATGGAAGTTGAGATATGCTCAAAAATGTGTTTTTATACATGAACTAACAAAACATGTGTCCCCTCCCCAGGGGGAAATCTGAGACTCTGGGGTCATTAAAAAATTATAGTAAAGTAACTTAAAATTCTTTCATTATTGAAAGGTATTTGATTTTACCACATCGGGATCTTATGAACGCTTGAAATTGGCGTCCATTGACCCAGAAACTTTGGTCTTTGTGGAATGAGGACCATATAATTTACGGGTTTGCTTCATCCTTGTCCATTAAAGATTTCTGTAATAGTTCCTTAAAATTAGTTCAGGGGTTTATAAGAAGTCGTATTTTTTAATTGTTTACGGACGAACGACGTACAACATAACGGACGACGGACAAAAGATCTTTATAAATCAGTTGCACCTTTCGGCACACAAGATTTCCAGGAAAAAAGAACATGAAAATACCAACATGACATCATAATCATAATTCAAAGTCCAATTCAATAAACTAGGACACATCAGGAACAAAAGAAAGATTGGCAAAGTACAAGGAGAATAAGATCGGATGTTTTAGCATAGTTCTACTTGGGATACTAAAACGAAATAGAGAAGACTTTGTATGGACGGGACGGTTGGATTTTAAACCTCTCGAGAGATCGGACCTGATTCAAATACATTGAATTCGCTCTTATGATAACACATATAGATGATGAAACTTCGGGGTCTAAATAAAGATCATTCATGGCGAAAACTTAACAGCTGATATTTGTAATTTTACTTCTGAATGAACTCAGTTTTCTGGTACATTAATTTTTCCTTTTCACAGCAGTGTTGTCATTTTGACCTTTGATCTTTGAACTTTACGCCGCCGAGATCGCATAGTTTCAAGCACTAGGTTTACGTGTGCGTAAGTGTCATTGTATCATTAAATGGTAATTACCGTTTGTAAACCAATTATGTAGATATTTTATGAATATGGCATATACAGTTTATTCATAGTTTGTGCATCCACAGATGCTAGCGGTCTATAGGACAAACTGGTATTTCGTCCGTTTATTTCTGACTTAGAAAAGCCGTTCTCTTACTTATTTCAGCTAAAGTAATCCTTAGAGAGGGACTATTTAGTACCGTTCGAGTTAAATTGTATATGAAGTCATCATACCGGGTGTAGAAAATTAAACATCTGAACTTACTGTAGTCAAATTCATTCTCATTTAATGCAAATTATAATATTCCTTTTGAAAACGGGAGAAATACAAAAAAAATAAAAAATAAAAAAAAAAAAAAAAAAAAAAACGAAGAAACAAAAGTAATTGCTAAGACTTGCACTGAGTCTAGGTAAGTGATAATTGTGTCCTTTGTGATAGATGTTACGGATTCAAAACTACGACATCAATTACATAACATTACCAATCGGAGTATGTCTAATGTGTAGTTTATCAATAGGTTAACATTTGAGCATGGAGGTTAAACCTTGTTACTTAATATCTGTCTCGTTATTCAACAACCGATTTGTCTCAGTAGTTCATTTATGAATTTGTTTTTATTTCGGTTCTATCTTGTAGCAAAGTGTGTTAGTAAAACTTGTTTAAAATCTGTTCAGGAATGAATTGATTTCATCCTAGAAAACTGAAAATTCAAAACACATAAAGTTCCACGACTAGTGTATGTCCTTTGATCAAAACTGCTGACGGAATAAGCGCAGACAAGGACAAGTGTGTTACATACCGGAAAGCATTTCTATATCGCCTTCCCGACGTTCGCTAATGAATCTGCCTTCAGCAGTAATACCTCCCATCTGATTTATCACTTCACTATATATATATCGTTAGATCAAGGCTTGTCGGTTGGCGTGGTAGGTGATTACCCTCCAGAACACCTGGTTTTACTCCGCATGTACTTTTGAAAGACTCTCCTTGTAAATTACTCTTTTGTTTATAATTTGCATTAGCTTTTTACAATAAGATTTGTCGGATTTTTTTTTTTTTGTTGTTGTTATGTATCACATTTGCTTTTTACACAAACTGAACTAGGCTCGACCATATCTAAACTCTGATTAAAATGCTTATCATTTTCTTCACTCTTATGCGGAGGATAATGGAAGGAAAATTTTTTAATTTTGATAAGACTGATTTACAATTGTGTCGAAATGACTTCAGCTGATGAAATCGCCAACTCGACCATTAGTATTGTGATTAGAGAGGGGTCAAAGTATATGGAGATGAAATCCAGGTGTTCTGGAAGAGTTAGCGTCTTCTGATTTATTGACGACACTCGTTATGAATATTTTAGTTAAGTCAAAGAAGTAATGTCACGACAACGGAACCAACTGTAACAGTACTAACCCGACGCTCAACCAATCGAGCTACTGAGAAGTTCTCTCTAGCCGAGTGCTATATTGCGGCTACTTTCATGAAATTAGCTCCTAATGTAAAATCCCAGAGTGATAAAATAAGTTAAACAACGTGCTCGACACCTGGCGATGACATTGTTTGTTAGATATATTAACGAGACTAGAAAGTCATCTTTCTTGTTCGTGAATGAAATTTAAGATATCAAGAAAAAAATGGAAGACTGCATTGTTCTTTAACACCTGTGCAGGTGTGGTCAGCCGTCAAATTATTATCTAGAGATCTAAGGCTTCGGTTTCAAGGTAATGAAACTAGAATACCAGAAAACAACCGATACATTTCGGGAAGTTTTATGAAAACATTTTTATATGACTCAACAAAACACCAAAACCGGAAGTTTGGGTTATAAATATAATTTCTCTGAACACCGATTTGAAAAAGTTACAGTTTGTTACAAACAATTTATATTCTAATCTGATTTCGTTTTTTGTATTCTATGAATGACATAAAATGTTACTGTGTAAGTGAATAGCTCGGATGTTTTATGTCTTTGTAGATATCTACGAGAGAGAATAAACTGATTTTAAAAGGCATTTTCATTGTACAGATAATGCGGAAGCTACGAACAAGTTTCACATCAATGTCATGATTTCATAAAAAGGATATGAATAATTATATATTAAAACATCATATGCCCTTGTGTATGGCACGTTCTAACGAACTCATGAAGCGTGAATATAAGTATGTTATCAGGCTATGTTATCGGATACAATACGACAGGTTAGGAATGAATCATCGTTTTATGTTACATGTGCGTGTCACAGGGAAGGTGGACACAAATTTCTTCTAGTTTTATATCTAATCCAGTTGTTGTTGTACACTAACCATACGGAAAAAATTAAAAAAAATATTTTTCGTCAAACACTAGACTTACTACCTTTCGATATTACGATATTTCGATTTTGCTTTAAACGTTATTAATTACGTCTACAGTATATTTCGAGTGCTACTCATTCACGGGAAATTGAACACGCACCTACCGCGGTCTTCCGAACCCATACTGCACTTACCTTACGTAAAAAAACTTAGATCATATTCCAAACAAACCTACCCAAAATCAAACTGTGGTCATCCCAAAAAAGGCCTAGAAAGCGTAAGAGGAAGGAGTCAGACCAGAAAAGAGGACAAGCAAGAATTTATATTAGACAGAAGATCGATAGATGGCGAAAGATGAAGGAGGATCTTGGACTGAATACGGATTCGGAATTTGCGAAGCTGGTGCTTGACTGGTTAGCTTAACGTCAGCCCTATAATTATAATGTATCCGCCTGTCATTGATTATAATCCAATATCCAGTGTTTGACGCGTGAATGTTAAAAGTGTTATCTGATAAATGTTGAATGAAAATAGTTGTATTATTCGCTTGAATTTACTATCAACAACATGTGTTTGTTGTTGACTGCAAGGTGGGGCCCAATTGGGGGTATTCGTTCTAAGTGTAAAAATATGACGGTACTGGTGTTACTGTAAGAATAACAACCGTGATGATAAACATAGCCTTCATAATAAACAATGCAATATCTATTAATGTGTACAGACAAAGTATCAATTCCTGTGCATTTCTGCACAATAAGTTTTTTTTCTTTTCCGATTGTAATAACCCCCTTTGGGGCCCCACTAGTTTAGTGCCTGCGGATTGACATATATAACTCTCGCAGAACAAAGCCAAAACAAAACGAATTACTAAGATTGATTGTTAATAATTATATATTATAACACTATAGAATCGTTTACTGCAAACAAGAATTAGCAGAAAGGCGCAAAAGCAAGTATCATACATAAGACATGTGCGTTTGTTTACCTCATAATCCTTTTTTACTTTGTGGCGGAAATAAATGACTTCGTCATGTGACAAGCCATGTGACCCACTCGGTTTTCTTCGTAAACCGAGCGTGAACATGTTTATAAACAATAGTCAAGATAAACAAAGTTCCGACGCCGAAAATATGTTAAACAACAACAAATTTGACGTTATAGGCGCATATATCGCTTTATTATTGAAATATTTTATTATTCATAAGCCGAATTCTCAGTTCCCCGATGTTGAAATATAAGGTAATAGCCGCTTTAAGTGAGTTAGAATGCTTTTTGTGAAGTTTTGTCCGGACCAACGAAATATTTCTAATTATACGGAGAGTTAAAATATTTCGTGATAACGAGATTCATCCTATTAGATAGATGGCTTGTTTGTATGTATAGTTGAGTGCATGGCCCCGTGAAGAGCCGGGATCATTCAGAAATGTGGTTACGTCACTGAACAACAAACTGGAGGCACGTCGCATGCAATTCAGAGCAATAAGTGTCTCGTCCCAAGACAAAACGTAAGCACAACCTGGTACATTTCTCAACGTTCTTAGAATCACAAACCAATATGGAGGATGGAATAAGAGAGATAAGAGGGACTAATGTGTTACAACTTAAGTGTTACTTTACAGCACTAAACACTGAACTATTTTGGATACAAAGATTATACAAAAGACATAAGCGAACAAATGCATTAAATACAAATATAGAATACGATACTGAAACGTAAGAAGTGACTTGAGAAAGACGAGAGGGAAGCTGGAGTTCATATCAAATACGTTAGAAATTTTATGTTTCATTCATTGTATAAAATAATTCAGGAAGACTTACCTTTGTTTCCTCCTGTAATGATGACCACACGCTCCCGTGGGAAGGGAACCACAGGGAAGGATTGCCTACCTCCCATCCTTAAATCCTTATACTAGTATTTAGCCCAGAACTGTCCAGTGTGGAGTCACGTGGGTATGAATCTACCCGTTTTGTAAATATACATCAATCCTAACGCCAGTATGTAGCCGGAACTGTTCAGTGTTAAGTCTTATGGGTATAAAACAGCTTTCACTGTCCGCGCATATACCTATATATACCTGTTTTGTAAATATCAAAAAAGTTGGGTTGTTTCAAAATCGCCTTGAGGTCTGGTAAATACCCCACTGGGGTATGTATAACACTGATGCGACATGCCCTACCTACCCGGTGGCTTTGTGTGTCAGGTTGTGGTATTTAAACGTCGTGTTAAATGTGGGAGAGAATAGAGAAACACAGCCTATGTGAGAAGTCACATAATACGGGTTAACACTAAGCCGATCTGTGCCTGTACTCAGTATATCAGCGAGTCTGTGCTACTGTAAACAATGAATGCGGAGTACTGACGATGGAAACTACCGCGTGAATGTAAACGGATATTGTGGAGTACATCTGGAAATGATTAGGCAATACATCAAAATACATCTGCACTGTTTAATACATCTGTTAGATAAATTCGTATCTAGTTTTATATGAACTGTACAAAGTCACTGATAAAATTTCATTTACATCAAGATCATACAAAGAACACGCAAGTGGTAACATCATTTAACAATTCATATTTAGGTACGGTAGAACCAAACAATGAATTAAACTGCATCATATTGCCGTTTTATCTTTCTACGACTCGTCAGTGATGTTGAGAACCTATAATTTGAAGCCTAGGAGGCGACTGAGGAAACTACAAACTGATTGAAGTAAAAGTCAAAATCTGGCAATAGTCCGTCAGTATATGAATTTTGCAATGTTCATGTATTAAATTATTTAAGAACAGCGCTAATCACACGTGTATATTCCTAACCGTACCGCTAAGCTTATGTATTCAAACAATTATAACGTGGCACGCAGGTTACAGTGAAGGTCATTTTCAGAATGCTATTTGTGATACCCGTATATGTAACACCTTAGGGCCATTGGCAACTACGGCAGTGATGAAGATTCTAGACAGTGCGTCTGTAAAAGATATGTGACGGGAGTGAAGAGTGACTCATCCTGGATTCTGTTACCTGAGTGGTGAGACAACTAGATGTTCTCCGTGTGACCTGGGAGGGGCCGACTCCGAGGTCTGTGACTCCCATCATGGTCAGTGAATCTGTCACCCAACCAGCCACGGACGAATACTTCTCTGTCAGTCACTCCAGAGGGTAATACTACACGATTACATTGGACGTGTGCAGCATGAACTAAACACACGTGTTATATTGTTATATATTTATATCGTATGACATTTGATGTTTCTATCTTTACATAACATTTTTCTGTCTAAAATAACTTTATTAAATAAAATACTAACTTCAAAAAGTACGAAATTTGAAAACATTGCAGTAGGCATAGGGCAGATATAATATGATAATATTAAAATCACAAGTTAAAAAAATCAACGAGACAACCTTGGAAATGAAAGAAATACTATTCAATATGTTTAAAATCATTCATGCATTACCGACACCATTATGTTTTATGTTTATGCGAGAGACAACATGTGATGAATAAAGATCCTGTTGGTAGAGATTTTCAAGTTACCAATGTGAAATGTCAATAAACCCTTTTACGATATTCTAATTTACGTTTGAAGGTACAATGAAACACGATTGTAAACGCATTTTCATAACTGCAATGTCATATGGTTTCTTGTCCTTGAAAAAGTCCATGTTTTATAGTGCAGTCACACTGAAGTGATTAACTTGGACAGAGATATTGCCAGGTCAATCAAAGCTGCAAATATTTACAGAATTAGATTTATGTCTTATAAAATTGCTGTTCTGCACTTGATATAAACAATACAGAATGCTAGTCCCTTGTAATGAAATATGACTACGTTGGATGGCTTTCTTAGTGATGACGTGTCTGTAGAAATAAGATTAAAAAACCTTTAAATATCCGATTGGTGTGTTTGTTTGATCGTCATTCAAAAACTGCAGCTCTATGTTTTTGTGGTGGTTACCTGTGCTGACAGCTTCTTTGTGATCAAGTAGAGCCGAGGCCGTCAATGCTAAAGTGCAATCACACACAAGTATAGAATGAAACCATAGCCAACTAAAGTATATCATAAATCTGCACGAGATGTTATAATGGGATACCGATGACCAAGACTAAAAATAAACTTATTTATAATCATCAAAAAAATTTTTTTTGTAATATGGACATCTTAAATGACGTCTTAAATAGCTGTGGATTTTTTCAGATTTATTCCAGGATTTGTCAACCTTTTGTCAACCTTCGAAAAGTTGTATTCCCCAAGTCGCACCTTTCTCAGATTGACAGATCTACGATTTGTATGTTATATACTTATAAATATAAGATTACCTTTAGTTATAATATGGACATATGTCATATATACCCCTTTACCAATATAACACTAAGTCGAATCCAGACATAAAACACAAGAAAATACTGGGTGATATGGCAAGGTCGGAATTCTCCATATGGATATTGAAACGGTGGCATGTTGAAATCCTCACGGAAGCTTTTGTAGTGCATATCAAGCGAATTTGGGACGCTGCAATATGTAAGAAACAGCGAATATAAAATTGTTGTTATAGTATGGAGGTGCATTACTACATAGAACTATACTGCCAAAGAAATCCCAGCATGCCATGGCCAAGAACAAAATAGAAACAACCATTTTATCGACCCCGTCTTGGTACGGTATGTTTCGGCAAGACCAAAGGCAAGGAAATGCCAAGGGCTACAAAGTGGTTGTTTTATATAAATCCAAAATCAGACGGTCAGAGCGACCTCTTATATAAATCCTAAATTGTTATCAAGCAAGTCCATTTTTTTGTATACAGGGCTGAAATAATATTTGCAGACAAGGATCAAGTTATTGGACGCCTTATCTGCAGACATAATAACATATCTGTCATGTTAATCTTGAAGTGTGGATTTAACATCAGGATCGAGGACAGCTGACCTGTGTTTTGTTTTCATTTTCGATTTCAAGCTGCAAATCATTTTACGAACGATGGAGTTAACCGAATCAGAAAGTAAATCCAACGCAGCATCTTCTCGTTTCGCCAATTCCCTGGCATAGTTTAAAATTTTAAATGAAATTCAAACTGTGCTGTCTTGCTACCTTCCCTTTCAGTTTGTATTAAGTGTTATCTCCCTTTTTACCACTCTTTTGTTAAATAGTTGCACCGTGCATGCTTCATGATAATCAAAACATCTTAAGGCAACTATCGTGTAAGTTTATTGTATCATTCCTATCAGATATCAGTTTATACTCAAATATTTGATTCCAGTTTAATTCAATTTATTAGTAATACACTGTAATGTGATAATTGATACCTAGATTTAAAAATAGATCTTCAGGTCAAATCCATTCGGTATGTCCGTCATACACTGCTCATTTATTGTTTATAACATGCTTGGAAAAATTAATCATAATTTCGTTTCTTTCAACAAAGTGTAATTCCAAATAATGGATTTAGTTTAACAATTTAGATTAGTTTGACATAGATGCTAAATTTATTTGCCCCCCGATTACGGTAACGGGGTTACATAGTATATTTAAATGCATGTATATGAAACCACTCCAAGTTAATAGATGTGATTAGTGTGATTAGTATAAAATGTTAAATTCCAAGCTGCAAATTTTATATTTACTCCTAAATTTTTGACACATTGTATTATTCTGTATTTTGCAGTTTTTCACCCTCTGTTGAGGTCTGTGATCATTTACAATGCCAAAAACAAATAAAGTTGATTCCATCACACAAACTGAAAGCCGTATGTACGAGGTCAGAGATTTGATTTATCTCGATTAGAATACAAAAGCATCAATCTTTAACGTTGGGGCAGATATACAACAACAAACATTGACTGGAAGGATGTTGGTGTCCCACATCTTTATCGGTTCCTTAACAGAGGGGTATTTTCCCCCTTTTATTTATATCTTTTCCGTTCCTCAAACAAGCAAAGATGTACAGATACGTACAAAGAGGAACTGACATGTCAAATCTGAGAGTGATTAATCCAGACTTCTTCAAGACACAGCGGTAAACAATTTTACAATTGTTAAATTCAAAGATGGCCTATTCATATCAATCCCTTAATGCATAAATAGAGTCTAAGAGAATCAACATATAAAGCTTTAAAGTTATCCATCCATAAGGTCTGAAGATTAACAATTGAAATTGATCACTGCAAAATTCAAGATGGCTGCATATTGTGGACAGCCCATGAGCCCATGATGGACAATGTAAAAACAAACAAAAAAGTCAAAAAACGAAAAAAGTGACAACACATGAATTAGGACAAAGAAGAACCTATACCACATGAAGTTAGTAAATGATCCATCTAGTTTTGCCAAAGAAATAGCGTTAATAAATTACAGCTGTAAATCATTAATTATAGCACCTACTGCGCTATTTCCTTATTCCAAGCAGTACACACAGTTTTTGTAAATCAAAGGATTGAGAATATCGCATATATTTGTCATAGAGAAATCCGTAAAGTATTTCTCAAGAGAGCAATAAGTTTAACTTGCAAATTCTAGTATGACTGCTTATCGGCCTTTCTGTTGTGTGTGTTTTTTTTATACAGAGCTAAAGACAATGAGGTTCTGATTCCGGTTGGAAGAAAAATAACAAACAATGTGAATTCACAAAAGTTGATGTCTTGTAGATGAGGAAAAACGTCAGAAGCAGGAGGTCGGAAATAAGCATGCACCTTCATATTTTACAAGAAAGTCAGTGATATGACCTCTGAACTTAATACAGTGTGAGTACATCGTCTGTATCACACGATGGGATGTTGACTAACTAGATTTGGTATCTCGAGTAAACATGGATATCTCGAAATAACGCTCATGTAATGTCATGAATTTAATATACAATTATTTCACTTCTTATAAATTCAAAATAAGTAGATTTCCAATTATATTTTGTTGTCTGTGACAAACTTAAGTCAATTCCTAATAAGGACATCACTACAGCAAATTCTACCGGTGTATCAGAATGCAGAACACAAGACAGTATTAATTAACTAACACTAACGCGACAGTCACGCTAAACTGATGATGATATTTGCACCGATTTTCCGCAGAGTTGTTTTGTGTCTTTAAACCAATAAATAATAGATAAGCTTATATAGGTTTGTCTTGGAAGACAGTCATCTCAAGACAAGACGAAAATTCCATCTTGTGGACACTCTGTAACACACAGACCAAACCAGTGATTTTCCACGTAAGTAGATTGTGACGTTTACCTTTATTTGTAAACTTGTCTTTTCGATGTTCTCATGATAATCTCACCATGAAAAGGATTTAGTCTTGCCATTGGTCAATAGGGGTTTTTCTCACTTTTTTTAAGAAATATTTACTTAATTGTATCTTAGAATTTTGTATAATGTTAATAACTTTGTCGACCTCTGCTCTGGCCTTTTAAATTCGAAGACTTTCAAACATTTTACATAGAAAACATATCCAGAAGTGGCGTACATATTCTAATTCCAGTGAGAATTTATCATTGCTTCACAGTAAAAAGGATTACCGATGAAGGAGGACTTGGCAGTATACAACGATCAGGGACTTCTTTGTTACTGTGTACTGTTTAATTCTAATTTGTGGTGTCTCGATATTGGTAGGAATATGTTGTATGTTATTTCCTACTTATAGTAGTACCTGTATAATATCATAATGACACTGTTATAATAGATTCGTAAGGCAGGACTCCAGTTCCATTTTATAATGTTTTGCCATACTTTCTGCGGACAAATCTCCATTTAATAGTCTTTACTGTTTGGTGATTTTTAATACCTCTACAACACTTCAAACATATATCAATATCATATTGATATTTCCTGAATTTGGTCGGGTCTTTTAGGTCACCAAAGCTCAAATCGCAAACAAATGAGAAATGAGAATAATTTAGCCTTTCAATTAAGAATATTTCAAGAAATTTTCATTTTATGCTCGTTCTAAAAGCCTACAAGAACATATCAACACGAGGACATAATTACAATTCTAACTCGAAGCTATGACACAATAAATAATACGTTAACCTTGGTACTAAAAACCTGACATGTTAATAGTTTAACTTGAAGTGGTCGGGTGGTGCAGTGGTAACGTTTTCGCCTTTCACCTAGCCGTCCGGGGTTCGATTCCCGGAATGGTATGGGATCACCTGCCCGACCACGTGGGTTTTCCCCGGGTACTCCGGTTTCTTTCCACACTAAGACCCCTCGCGCGCTTCCATCAGGGCCAACTAGAGTGATTAATCTATGTTGGAGAAACTTGCTTCGCAATTGTTGTAAAATAAATAAAGACTATTTAGTAGTACTAAGTATACAACGTGCTTCTTATTTGAAGACGGTAGGACCAGTCCTTCCGTCGTGTGGCGTCTGAATATCTCGGGGACCTGGATGTTTTCATATTTATATTATGTGTGGGAAATGTTTTCTTTGACAGATGGCGCCAGTGTTAGTTATGTATTTTCTATATTTTCAATGGCTTTGTTGAATATGAGTTTGGATTATGATTCTGTCGACATGTTGGCATTTGTTCTATTTTGCTGACGCCCTGTCTTCTTCTAGGTGGCGTTATATTTGGGGTTATAGACCATGTTCGTTGATATGACTAAACGATGCTCCCTACCACCGTACGTTATAACGTATATAACCGGCTATAAACAGTGTAGTCGACATGTACATATATATAGTTTGCAGTAGGGAAGTTACATTTGCGCTGTCACCCAACATAGGGATATAATGAGACGTAAGAAGCCATAAGACTATAAAAGCAATAACACTTACTGGTCATTTCAAACGATATTCTATACACAATATTCCGCACAACAAAAAGAGGCACCATTCCAAGTAAGACATGTCACGTTTCCAGGCGTGAACAAGATTAAAAAGCTGGGAAAACTTCAATCTTGTAGCAAACCATTTTTTAAAAATGCAAAATAAGGTTCTGCATCAACAGCAAGTACCCTACATAAGATATTTAAGATTTGAATGTTTTATATTCAATTTTAATAATTATACATTATTTTTATTTTTGTAATATATTTAATGCTGTGGTACCAAATAGGTAGTACTGTAATGTAAGGCATCTTATAGCCGTACATGTATATCTACAGTAACCTTGGGTTGTATAGTATCTGGGCTGAAACATCAGGAGGCCCTGGGTTCTACCTATTATACAGTCAGGATCTTTTTCACATTACCTTTGTGGACCCCAGTTTACTTCTGTTTCTGGTGAACTAGAAGACTTTTCCTCGAGCACTTAATTTTAACTATGGTGTAAAGATTGGTTTGCACTCAACTGTAGCCGGTCTTGAAATATTAATGTTAATGTTATAACTGTCATTGATTCGTTAGAATCTCGTATGTGGTAAAAAAGTCATTGAATCAATTTTACTTTTCATATTGATTCTTGGTGTGGTTTCTTCTGTGTTTTAGTTTATGGAAAAACACGAGACGGTGAATTTATCTAAATTTTGTGAAATAGAGCACAAGTTCCTCTTAGAATTACCATCTTTTCAACAATTTAGACTAAAATGTCTTAGAAGAAAGAAACAGCTGTGTAGTGCAATTCCTCTGTTGGCTCATTGATGTATCTAGTTCTACATTTGTATTAAAAATGTCATTCACGTGTGTGTGTCACTCTCTACAATTGTATGATTTATTGGCAAAGATTCACGTGTGTGTGTCACTCTCTACAATTGTATGATTTATTGGCAAAGATTCACGTGTGTGTGTCACTCTCTACAATTGTATGATTTATTGGCAAAGATTCACGTGTGTGTGTCACTCTCTACAATTGTATGATTTATTGGCAAAGATTCACGTGTGTGTGTCATTCTCTACAATTGTATGATTTATTGGCAAAGATTCACGTGTGTGTGTCATTCTCTACAATTGTATGATTTATTGGCAAAGATTCACGTATGTATGTCATTCTCTGAAATTGTATGATTTATTGGCAAAGATTCATAGCATTATTAACTTCACGCTAACGCTCACCATGAAGGCGAGATTTAGACCGTATCAATAGAAAAATTACAAAATTGTGCTGTCCCCTTATATATTATATATATTAGCAAGGTAAATTAAAAATCTATAAAAGAAATGTTTAATCTGCAAATGTTTTTATTCTACTTATCTTGTTTTCCAATTCAGGGCATTTAAAGATATGATGCTACCAACATTTCGCCCGTTAATATTACTGTTGTGCTTTGGCATCAGTGCATCATCTGCCCACTGCCTGGCAAAACGTCAAGTTAGAGAGGGGTATCGAGGCAAGAATGTCTTACAAAAAACACACACTACTTCCATACTCGGGTGTAGCCGAGAGTGCTTACGAACAGAATTGTGCACAGCCAATAACTACAAAGAAAAAACTAAGCTATGCGAGCTGTTACAAGGCGAAGAAGTGTCCGTCTATCCCAATAGCAAGTTCACTTTCGTTGGAGTCGCAGCAATCACAAAGGTACAGCTTATAAGATATATTTTCTTCACTTCATTCTTTAGGTCCTTTTATTACTTTAAAACCTCTAAAAAATCTCTCGTGTGAGAACTTAAACGATATTTGGAATATAATTGATTCTTAACAAACAAGGCGGTAATACCAATTGGTAACAGTAAGTAACAATCAAGTAATAATAGAAAACAACCAGACAATAGTAAGTACAACCAGACAATAGTAAGTAACAACCAGGTAAAAGTAGTAACAACCAGGTAATAGTAGTAACAACCAGGTAATAGTGATTAACAACCAAGTAAAAGTAGTAACAACCAGGTAAAAGTAGTAACAACCAGGTAATAGTAAGTAACAACCAGGTAATAGTGAGTAACAACCAGGTAATAGTGAGTAACAACCAGGTAATAGTGAGTAACAACCAGGTAATAGTGATTAACAACCAGGTAATAGTAAGTAACAACCAGGTAAAAGTAAGTAACAACCAGGTAATAGTAAGTAACAACCAGGTAATAGTAAGTAACAACCAGGTAATAGTAGTAACAATAAGGTAGTAGTAAGTAACAACCAGGTAATAGTAGTAACAACCAGGTAATAGTAAGTAACAACCAGGTAAAAGTAGTAACAACCAGGTAATAGTAAGTAACAACCAGGTAATAGTAAGTAACAACCAGGTAATAGTCAGTAACAACCAGGTAAAAGTAGTAACAACCAGGTAATAGTAGTAACAACTAGGTAATAGTCAGTAACAACCAGGTAATAGTCAGTAACAACCAGGTAATAGTAAGTAACAACCATGTAATAGTAAGTAACAATAAGGTAATAGTAAGTAACAACCAGGTAATAGTAAGTAACAACCAGGTAATAGTCAGTAACAACCAGGTAATAGTAGTAACAACCAGGTAATAGTAAGTAACAACCAGGTAATAGTAAGTAACAACCAGGTAATAGTCAGTAACAACCAGGTAAAAGTAGTAACAACCAGGTAATAGTAGTAACAACTAGGTAATAGTCAGTAACAACCAGGTAATAGTCAGTAACAACCAGGTAATAGTAAGTAACAACCAGGTAATAGTCAGTAACAACCAGGTAAAAGTAGTAACAACCAGGTAATAGTAAGTAACAACCAGGTAATAGTAAGTAACAACCAGGTAATAGTAAGTAACAATAAGGCAATAGTAAGTAACAACCAGGTAATAGTAGTAACAACCAGGTAATAGTGATTAACAACCAGGTAAAAGTAGTAACAACCAGGTAATAGTAAGTAACAACCAGGTAATAGTAAGTAACAATAAGGTAATAGTAAGTAACAACCAGGTAATAGTAGTAACAACCAGGTAATAGTGATTAACAACCAGGTAAAAGTAGTAACAACCAGGTAATAGTAGTAACAACCAGGTAATAGTGATTAACAACCAGGTAAAAGTAGTAACAACCAGGTAATAGTCAGTAACAACCAGGTAATAGTAAGTAACAACCAGGTAAAAGTAAGTAACAACCAGGTAATAGTAAGTAACAACCATGTAATAGTAAGTAACAACCAGGTAATAGTGATTAACAACCAGGTAATAGTGATTAACAACCAGGTAAAAGTAGTAACAACCATGTAATAGTAAGTAACAACCAGGTAATAGTAAGTAACAACCAGGTAATAGTAAGTAACAACCAGGTAAAAGTAGTAACAACCATGTAATAGTAAGTAACAACCAGGTAATAGTAAGTAACAACCAGGTAATAGTAGTAACAACCAGGTAATAGTAAGTAACAACCAGGTAAAAGTAGTAACAACCAGGTAAAAGTAGTAACAACCAGGTAATAGTAGTAACAACCAGGTAAAAGTAGTAACAACCAGGTAATAGTAAGTAACAACCAGGTAAAAGTAGTAACAACCAGGTAATAGTCAGTAACAACCAGGTAATAGTAAGTAACAACCAGGTAATAGTCAGTAACAACCAGGTAATAGTCAGTAACAACCAGGTAATGGTGAGAAACAACTAGGCACTGATAAGTAACATCCGGGCTTTAAATAATATAAACAAGACATAAGTAACACCCTAACTATTGTAAATAACACACCTGCAGTGGTTACGAGTTATATATCTGGAGAAAGGACAATAACATCACAAATTACCTTTCGACAATGATTAAGTTACATATATAAGGAACAATGACATCAAAGCAATCCTTTAACATTATTTTACTATTCTATATAAAGAAACCTTCAGATACTCATTTTTTTAATTTAATATAAACAACATTGACATAACAAAGAACATTCTATCATTGATTTAAATAAAGGACGATGACATCACAAATAACCCTCTGTCATTGATTTGTTCATCTATATTACAAAGAACCTTTCGATATTGGTTAACATAACTTTAAGCTGACTAGTGACATCACAGAGAACTCTTACATTAAATGATTGATCTATATACAGAATATTGTATTCAATTATTTGGAGAATCAGTCTTTAGAATTTTGTTTCTATTGGTGAGAATTTAGACGATGTGCCTGAATATTTGAAAATGTTGCCCTATCGCAAATATAACACATTTGAAGCATACTAATGAGAATTTTCGTTAAATCACTATTCTGTGTATTGAAGGCATGACAAAACAAGAAAAGGAATCAATGATGCTGAAAATATGCATGACTGAAGTATTGATATGTCAATTTTATATCAAGTATGTAACAAGGTCTACATAACACTTTAAAAGTTTGTATTCCTAAAATCATTAATGAAATGTTGATTTCAATTTACCGGTTTTTCTTACTTTTGTTTCAGAATGGTAAGAAAACACTGCTTCAGCTCATTAATGGTGATTCGGCTACAAAACACGTGGAACGATAAAGCGTATCTACAACGATTCAATGGAAAAGGGCGCATTCGAGTCAGACATTTGGATATTTTTTTCTCCGCCATTCGCCTTTATTTATTGTAACTTACAGATGCAACTCTCCCCATTCCGGCTAACATGCATGACGTTATCATTTTGTGCGTTATGTTTTTATCTGATTAATATTGACTCTCTGAAATTGTTTCAATCAAACTAAATGAGCAGGAATTCAAAAAAATATTATATCAATTTCCTCATTGGGCCCCATCCCCACTGTTTCCAGGAGGTCAACCAAAATATTTATTCCCCTTCATCAAATTATTCTTCAGATCAAATTTGAACATAGTCTTACCAATCCCACGGAAGAAGCGTTTTGGTCCCGCCCCTCCAACTCCTGAGACCCGCCACTGCTACTCCTGAGACCCACCGTTTCTTTAAAATTGACTCACCTTCACCCAATAGTGCTTGTCACGAAATTGGAACAGGATCCAGTCATTCCCAAAGAAGAAAAAATACTTCTAACCAAATTTATTAAGTTAATCCAGTCGTTTATGACAAGTGGTTATTGGTAAGGACGTAAAGCAAGTTCATTCCTACTAGATTGCATAGTATTTTAAAAACACAGTAACACGCTATACACTCCTGTATGCCATTCTGTTTATAAAATCCAACTACAACATTTTGACTCAATAGTTATTGAATCAATCGATTATTTCTTTTACCGCCAGTGGCATGTCCAGTCGGTTTCAATCCAACAACACTGCCGCAAGCAGAGTTTACAGTGAACATTGGTAGAACAAAGGCCACGTATACATGCAAGGATTCGTATGTACAAACTTCAGGATCGAGCAAAGTATTGTGCCGTGATGTCGTTGCAGATGGAACTGCAGGGTCGACAAAAAAATGGAACTCGCCAACCATTGAATGTAAAGGTACAAATTATATTGTATCATAAAATCAAAATGTTATAAGTTATAAGGACTGTTGCTCCTTCCCGTCTAGACTTTCTTTAGATCACTATGAATTTCCCTCATTTGCTTTCTGGGCTTCAAAATAAAGGACTTTTGCATCATTGACGAGTCCTTGAAGGACGAAACAGTAGTATGATGTAGTATCACTGACGAGTCCGAAACAGCTGTATGATGTAAGATCACTGACGAGTCCTAGAAGGACGAAACAGTGGTATGATGTAACATCACTGACGAGTCCTTGAAGGACGAAACAGTTGTATGATGTAGCATCACCTACGAGTCCTAGAAGGACGAAACAGCTGTATGATGTAGTATCACTGACGAGTCCTAGAAGGACGAAACAACTCTATGATGTAGCATCACTGACGAATTATGAAAGGACGAAATAGCTGTATGATGTAGCATCACTGACGAGTCCTAGAAGGACGAAACAGCTGTATGATGTAGCATCACTGACGAGTCCTAGAAGGACGAAACAGCTGTATGTTGTAGCATCACTGACGAGTCCTAGAAGGACGAAACAGCTGTATGATGTAGTATCACTGACGAGTCCTAGAAGGACGAAACAACTCTATGATGTAGCATCACTGACGAATTATGAAAGGACGAAATAGCTGTATGTTGTAGCATCACTGACGAGTCCTAGAAGGACGAAACAGCTGTATGATGTAGCATCACTGACGAGTCCTAGAAGGACGAAACAGCTGTATGTTGTAGCATCACTGACGAGTCCTAGAAGGACGAAACAACTCTATGATGTAGCATCACTGACGAATTATGAAAGGACGAAACAGCTGTATGATGTAGCATCACTGACGAATTATGAAAGGACGAAACAGCTGTATGATGTAGCATCACTGACGAGTCCTAGAAGGACGAAACAGCTGTATGATGTAGCATCACTGACGAGTCCTAGAAGGACGAAACAGCTGTATGTTGTAGCATCACTGACGAGTCCTAGAAGGACGAAACAACTCTATGATGTAGCATCACTGACGAATTATGAAAGGACGAAACAGCTGTATGATGTAGCATCACTGACGAATTATGAAAGGACGAAACAGCTGTATGATGTAGCATCACTGACGAATTATGAAAGGACGAAATAGCTGTATGATGTAGCATCACTGACGAGTCCTAGAAGGACGAAACAACTCTATGATGTAGCATCACTGACGAATTATGAAAGGACGAAACAGCTGTATGATGTAGCATCACTGACGAATTATGAAAGGACGAAACAGCTGTATGATGTAGCATCACTGACGAGTCCTAGAAGGACGAAACAGCTGTATAATGTAACATCACTGACGAGTCCTAGAAGGACGAAACAGCGGTATGATGTAACATCACTGACGATTCCTAGAAGGACGAAACAGCTGTATAATGTAACATCACTGACGAGTCCTAGAAGGACGAAACAGCTGTATGATGTAGCATCACTGACGAATTATGAAAGGACGAAACAGCTGTATGATGTAGTATCACTGACGAGTCCTAGAAGGACGAGACAGCTGTATGATGTAGCATCACTGACGAGTCCTAGAAGGACGAAACAGCTGTATGTTGTAACATCACTGACGAGTCCTAGAAGGACGAAACAGCTGTATGATGTAGCATCACTGACGAGTCTTAGAAGGACGAAACAGCTGTGTGATGCAATTGAATTAATTGTTGGGTTCTACTGTATCTCATTCTAAATTCTATTTCTTGTTCATAGATTGTCCTGGTTTTATGGAAATTGAGTTTTAATTATGATTATGTTGCCTTGTTGATATTTTTTGATGTCTCTTGTGTGTCTTTTGTACAATCTCTGTCCTTAAAAGTGGAATATCTGCAGAACTGCACCTTGGGAATATTGAGCATCTGGATTCTTGATATTGTCTTTTGTTACGGCCCTTTCCGTGCCCTATTGTCCATGTTTTGTTACGGCCCATTCCGTGCCTTATTGTCCATGTTTTGTGTCGGCTCTTTCCGTGCCTTATTGTCCATGTTTTGTGACGGCCCTTTCCGTGCCTTACTGTCCATGTTTTGTGTCGGCCCTTTCCGTGCCTTACTGTCCATGTTTTGTGTCGGCTCTTTCCGTGCATTATTGTCCATGTTTTGTGACGGCCCTTTCCGTGCCTTATTGTCCATGTTTTGTGTCGGCTATTTCCGTGCCTTATTGTCCATGTTTTGTGTCGGCTCTTTCCGTGCCTTATTGTCCATGTTTTGTGTCGGCCCTTTCCGTGCCTTATTGTCCATGTTTTGTGTCGGCCCTTTCCGTGCCTTATTTTCCATGTTTTGTGTCGGCCCTTTCCGTGCCTTATTGTCCATGTTTTGTGTCGGCCCTTTCCGTGCCTTATTGTCCATGTTTTGTGTCGGCCCTTTCCGTGCCTTATTGTCCATGTTTTGTGACGGCTCTTTCCGTGCCTTATTGTCCATGTTTTGTGTCGGCCCTTTCCGTGCCTTATTGTCCATGTTTTGTGTCGGCCCTTTCCGTGCCTTATTGTCCATGTTTTGTGACGGCCCTTTCCGTGCCTTATTGTCCATGTTTTGTGTCGGCTCTTTCCGTGCCTTATTGTCCATGTTTTGTGTCGGCCCTTTCCGTGCCTTATTGTCCATGTTTTGTGTCGGCTCTTTCCGTGCCTTATTGTCCATGTTTTGTGTCGGCTCTTTCCGTGCCTTATTGTCCATGTTTTGTGTCGGCTCTTTCCGTGCCTTATTGTCCATGTTTTGTGTGCCCTTTCCGTGCCTCTTTCCATGTTTTGTGTCGGCCCTTTGTGTCCATGTTTTGTTTCGGCCCTTTCCGTGCCTTATTGTCCATGTTTTGTGTCGGCCCTTTCCGTGCCTTATTGTCCATGTTTTGTGTCGGCCCTTTCCGTGCCTTATTGTCCATGTTTGTGTGTCCGGCTTATTGTCCTTTCCGTGCCTTATTGTCCATGTTTTGTGTCGGCCCTTTCCGTGCCTTATTGTCCATGTTTTGTGTGCCCTTTCGTGCTTATTGTCCTTTCCGTGCCTTATTGTCCATGTTTTGTGTCGGCTCTTTCCGTGCCTTATTGTCCATGTTTTGTGTCGGCCCTTTCCGTGCCTTATTGTCCATGTTTTGTGTCGGCCCTTTCCGTGCCTTATTGTCCATGTTTTGTGTCGGCCCTTTCCGTGCCTTATTGTCCATGTTTTGTGTCGGCCCTTTCCGTGCCTTATTTTCCATGTTTTGTGTCGGCCCTTTCCGTGCCTTATTGTCCATGTTTTGTGTGCCCTTTCCGTGGCCCTTTCCGTGCCTTATTGTCCATGTTTTGTGTCGGCCTTTCCGTGCCTTATTGTCCATGTTTTGTGTCGGCCCTTTCCGTGCCTTCCATGTGCCTTATTGTCCATGTTTTGTGTCGGCTCTTTCCGTGCCTTATTGTCCATGTTTTGTGACGGCTCTTTCCGTGCCTTATTGTCCATGTTTTGTGTCGGCCCTTTCCGTGCCTTATTGTCCATGTTTTGTGTCGGCTCTTTCCGTGCCTTATTGTCCATGTTTTGTGTCGGCCCTTTCCGTGCCTTACTGTCCATGTTTTGTGTCGGCTCTTTCCGTGCCTTATTGTCCATGTTTTGTGTCGGCCCTTTCCGTGCCTTATTGTCCATGTTTTGTGTCGGCCCTTTCCGTGCCTTATTGTCCATGTTTTGTGTCGGCCCTTTCCGTGCCTTATTGTCTATGTTTTGTGACGGCTCTTTCCGTGCCTTATTGTCCATGTTTTGTGACGGCTCTTTCCGTGCCTTATTGTCCATGTTTTGTGTCGGCTCTTTCCGTGCCTTATTTTCCATGTTTTGTGTCGGCCCTTTCCGTGTCTTATTTTCCATGTTTTGTGTCGGCTCTTTCCGTGCCTTATTGTCCATGTTTTGTGTCGGCCCTTTCCGTGCCTTATTGTTCATGTTTGTGTCGGCCCTTTCCGTGCCTTACTGTCCATGTTTTGTGTCGGCCCTTTCCGTGCCTTATTGTCCATGTTTTGTGTCGGCTCTTTCCGTGTCTTATTGTCCATGTTTTGTGTCGGCCCTTTCCGTGCCTTATTGTCCATGTTTTGTGTCGGCCCTTTTTGTGCCTTTTTGTCCATGTTTTGTGACGGCCCTTTCCGTGCATTATTGTCCATGTTTTGTGTCGGCTCTTTCCGTGCCTTACTGTCCATGTTTTGTGTCGGCTCTTTCCGTGCCTTATTGTCCATGTTTTGTGTCGGCCCTTTCCGTGCCTTATTGTCCATGTTCTGTGTTGTTCCTTTTGACACTCGTGCTAATGTGACCATGACTGTTGCGAGGACGTTAATTTCCCTCAAATAAAGTTTCGTTTTATATTATATAACACCTATTAACATCGCTTGTCTTTCAAAAACGGTCTCTATATATAAGTTCTGGACCAATTATTTTTGCCTCTGAAAATGATAATTCATTGTCAATAGAAACGCGTCCACCATTAATGCGACGAATAAACCATTATTTCATCGAAGTACGCGGATAGCTTGAGCTCATTTCAAAGCGAATCAGGTTTATTAGCCCTGCTAGCCATTTCAGACCTCATAGTTTGTTTTGTTAAAGCCATTCCAGTTTGTTCTTACTCTCTCTGCTCCGACTTAGAAATTGAATTGTCGGACTATCTGAGTGGTGTCAGGCTGTAATTGTTATAACTGCTTTCGGTTTTAGCGAGATGCATGCATGGGTTTGTTTGAGGTCGCGATAGATAGTGTCAGTCCCACTTTGATAGTATACAACTGATCTTGACGTTATTGTGTTTGCTGAAAACCACCATCAAGTCGATCTCTTTGATATTCTTCGATATGTTTTGGAAGAGTTATCTACCTTGGTGTTGTTTCAGCATGTTTTTCTGTCAATTGTGCAAAACTCATTAGAGATCACGGTTAGTTAAAAACCCTTTTGGCGGCTTAATTGAATATAATTTGCTGTCAAATACTTTTTTCGTGTGATTGGAATATTAAAATTATATGTAAACATTGCATTGGAGTTTAATAAGGACGATTATCATGTCTAGTGATTGTTATACTTTGTACAGTCAGCAGAATACCGACATCTCATAAGAGATTAAAAACAAAATTAACATAACGAGGTTGAATTAGGCACTGGACTGTACTTATAAAATATGTAACCAGCCAATTCGCTTGGGTTAACTTTCAGTGTGTTTGTTATGGTTTTTTCAGCAACATGCCAAAACAGAACCATCCCCTCCGTGCCCGACGCTGATGCCGTGCCCGATTCCCTCTATACCAATGTAACCTACGCTTGTTTATTGGACCCCGAGAGGAAGGAAACTGTGGATTGCGTTGATAAACCGCGTGAATGGGGTGTCGCTACACTCGACTGTACTAACATCAGTCCATAGTCCAGGAATGGAGACGCTCTCATATTGGAAGGTAAGAATATAAACAAGTGAAAACAGTTTTGAAACAATATACTTGAAACTACCACAAAAGGTATGGGAACAGATTGTGTAAAATAAAAACACACACAGAACCAGGAATGAACTTCCGGAACACATTATAAATGCGCGGGGAAAGGTGGAGTATTAGTATTTCGTTAGTAGAAGACTTTACTTATTTTAAAAATAATCATTCAGATAGGTACTTCTATCACATATGTAAAATTTCTTCGATACTTATCAAGTTTATTGATTTCAAGAGAGAGAAAAAATATCATATTTCATAAATATATATTTAAAACAGCATTAGAGTCAGATTATATTCTTGACCTCAAAATTATGAATATTGTGCTTAAACATAGTAAAGGATGATGTAGTGCTAATATGGTTTTTAACAAAGCAACGAAAAAACATAAATAACAAATGAAGAATTTCATTGGCCATCAAATCGAGATATTGATTTAACTTATTAAAAATCGATCTGCCAAAATCTTCTCAAAAGTTCTTAAACACTACTGTTAAGTGGGGTTAATCACAAAATATAATTTAACGTTGCATAGCAAATCCTAAAGAAGAAGACATTTTGACAAATACAATTTATGTAAAAAGGAAGAAATTTTAACAAATATAATTTGTTTAAAAAGGAAGACATTTTAACAAATATAATTTGTTTAAAAAGGAAGACATTTTAATAAATATAATATATGTAAAAAGAAAACATTCTAACAAATATAATTTATGTAAATAGGAAGACATTTTAATAAATATTATTTATGTAAAAAGAAAACATTTTAACAAATATAATTTATGTAAACAGGAAGACATTTTAATAAATATTTTTTATGTAAAAAGAAAACATTTTAACAAATATAATTTATGTAAAAAGGAAGACATTTTAACAAATATAATTTGTTTAAAAAGGAAGACATTTTAACAAATATAATTTGTTTAAAAAGGAAGACATTTTAACAAATATAATTTGTTTAAAAAGGAAGACATTTTAATAAATATTTTTTATGTAAAGAGGAGGCCATCACTCGTTAATTCTGGGATTAAGATCAAACGGGCGAATACAATAAGTATTCTTCTTGTTTTACAGCCAGCATTTAATATTTTAATGATATATACAAATTGCTTCCAACTAACAAATCTTATCAATATTTCTAAAAAAAACACTTAGATAATTTCCCCTTTTTGCAACGTAGTAGAAATATATGTATTTCTAATGCAGGAAATAATATAATCTTACCAATATTTTCTCTTTGTCATCATATATCAGAAAATATCATGAAAACAGAACAATTCTTTCTGCGTTGTAAAGCTTTCATTTTTTGTTTTATCTAGAGGTATAAAAGCAGCTCAACGTTGTTTATGAGAAAACTGTCAGACGATTGATGTCATCTCCAGAACATTGAGAATGTTGGCCATGCGACGGAAACAGATAACGTGTATAGCAATATAACGTTAGATTGTTCAAACTCTGCAGACAGTATATATACTCTCTAAAAATGTCCATCACCATAACTTTCACTTTGACCCGTTAGAAATATCCATATTATACTTACTTGCTCTAGTACACGTCGCTTTTGATGTAGCTGAACAATAGATTAGTTGTGAGGATTAGAAAACTTATTTTGTCTAGAATAACGTCACAAGTGTTTTGTGTAAAATAGTAAAGACAAGAGCAGAGTTTCATATAGAACTTCTGATCTTTGAGCCACAGTTTCAACAGTCTACGACAAATATCTTTTTAGTTAGAATGATGTTGTAATATACATTTCCATCAATAGTTGGATGTGACATCGAACTGTTATATTATTGTTATTGTATTCCAAACTGTATTCATATTTCTTTCGGCGGAAACGAGTTCCCATAATAGCTCATTTTTTTTTAAATTGTGTATTTGAACATATATATTGCATCCGATTCTACTTTCTGGATCTATATTTATATCTATATCTTCTATATTTAAACATAAGAAGAACAGAAATTATGAAATTAACTCCATTGCAAGATATAAAAAGACATTACTGTGAATATTTTGAAAATTATTTTAAGCAAGTTTTATTCTGTTCATCACAAATACATTTCATGCATATTATTCGGAAACCCTTATTATTAAATCCTAATGTTCATCCCGAGGCCATTTGTGACAAAGGAAATATGGAAACTAGTAATATTAAACGTTATTGACCACCATATCAGCATTTGATGTTATGTAGAAATCATCCTTTTCAATCATGCGTGGTGTATGACACACCAACCAGTTGATTCACACATCCACTCTGTTCAAACAAATACTATAATTATGTTAAAATATTAGCTAACTCATCAGATATGTCAGATTTGATAGTCAATGATATCTTTCCAATATCACGATTTTCTTGCAAGATATAGACAACTGACAGACACGGTTTGATAGAAATTGAGAGGCGTTATGGATGTGATCACTGTCTTATTGAAAGACATCGGTGTTATTCTCCGTTTTGAAGTAAACTTGTTTGACGCCCCTTACTATACCTGGCGGTTCCATTGTTGTTTACCGTGTCCGCAAAAGAAGGTGTGGCAATACTTCGTAAGACCAGAATTAACATGGCGGAAATCGCCGATAAACCAGATGAAGTTTAATCATTATACTTGATTCTCCGTGTACATCTTTCCCTTGTTTATTTTTGACCAAGTTTGTTTGAATTTGAGTTTGGATTATGATTATGTTTGTTTGTCTTCATTAAACGATTTTGTCCAGATTTTGTCTGAAGCATTGATCTGCTTGGAATTTTTTAGAATAAACATGGGGTCTTTTCCCCTTATGCAAGAAGGAAATGTGTCCATATGGAGGCCGAAAACGCTGTAAAGAGAAATCAATGTTACATAACCAATGTGTCTAGTCTGTCGATATCTGTAAGACTAATGTTATTTCTATTTTGTTTCAAGATATTTTAATTGATTTGTAAATAATTTTGATAACATCGTATGGTTTCGTATATTTAACAAAATAAACCATTTGTTTAGTTTGTCACCTAAGCTTTGTTTTCATATATTAAGCTCACCTGCGTCTGTTGTCCGTACAACATCAATAACTTCTCAATAACTAAGATACAAATGCTCTAGGGGCGAATATGTTAAACTCTTTAAACGCTCTTTCCCAATAAGGAAATAAGCATCATGCTAGAATGAAAGACTTCCAGTTTCCTAAAAACGATTGATCTTGATATACTCTCAGTGTAACAGAAGTCGTATGTTTCAAATCAGACAACTTCTTCCATTCGGTTTAAATCCACTGTTCTGTCCTGGCAGTGCGTCCGTCGATCAACAATTCCTGATTGGAGTGTTGTCCCCTTTCTTCGTCATCAGCATTCGGCGTAAGGATGGTCAATGTGAGGTGTGTTTATGTGTTTTCGGTTAACTGGTGTCCTGTGTGTATTAAGCAGTATAGTTCAATGTGGTAGTAATATACAGTCAGTTCCCGACTTCAGTTTACAATCGGAACGGGGCCTACGGTCATATTACGTCATATCACAACCCCTAGAAGTAGAAACGTTCACGTCGAATACATAGGCGGCTGTCATTAAATGTCAGTACCTATTGATCAGATGTTGAGCAATATAAAGCTGAAGGAGACCGAATGTTCCCTAAAATAGGAACTTATCAAACGTTGACCATCGGAAGATTTTGTACAAAATGACATTAAGATATTTTGATAACACAGGAGAACAACGTCTTACTTGCATTGTAGTTAAATTTTTGTATGGGGGAAATCCTTCGGAAGATATCAAAGAGTGAGTGTGATGCCCTGTACGACATCGATAGCTTATCTTTTGTTGTTATCTTTTTTCAATCTGTTGATTGTAGTAAAACGGTTTCATTACAAATTTGTTGTCAGAAAGGTAAGAACGTTATATATATCATAATTGGTTTGTTTACTGAAAACATAAATAAAACAACTAGGTCACCAGCTGAGACTCTAATTAAGATGATAAACTAAACATGTGTACGGTGTGGTTTCTTTTCATCGTTTTTTATTGTCCTGGTTTTGTATAACTTGCCACAAAGAAAAACCACTCATGAGCTAACGTAAAGGCATTTATTGGTTTTCAACGTATTATTATCGTCATATACTGCAGTCGTCGTTAGTATATGGTTTCCTTTGGTGTACATCCCCTCGAAGCGTATTGTCCTTATAAACATGGAATAATGATGTTGATGATGCATTAAAATGGGAGCGCAGCTGGTATTGTGTACATGCCAAGGCATTCCTTTTGTTTCTACATTTGACTTATGGGCTTTTAATTCGATAGCTTATGTAAATATATACACGTATTTCATATCATCGAACTGTATAGATAGCCGTTACGTTCTAGTACATTGCCTTTTGTGTCATGTAGAGAATGTATGTTTGAATTCTGGAATGGGACGGGTCGAATCATCCAATAATTTTGAATTACTGGGAATGACACGAATTACCTGTCATTGACGTCACGTAATGTCACGCCAGCCGTTGTGCGTTGTGATTTCTTATAAATCTACAATAATTTTTTGATGTATCTCATATATTGGTATCGTCGTGGTCGTGATGTCCTGGTAAGTGTAACTGTCTTTAAGAAAAGAAATCGTGAGCTAAATTAAAGACGTATTTGTTTTCAATCTATCATACTTTACAATTAGTCCTTATTAACATCTTCATTTCTTTGGAGAAACTGACTGATAAAATTTCCTATCAAGCATTAGTATTATCATAAAAATGGGATTATGTCTTCTATCGCACAATAAAAGGAGAGCTCAGCTGGTGTATACGCCCAATCATTAAGCATATTTCTACACTTAATTGATGATCAATAATTTGGCCATTTATTTGAAGGTAAATACTCGTATTTCGTCAATGATCATACATGGTATAAATATCTGTTCACGTACATTGCCTTTGGTGTGATGTAGACAATGTATGTTTGAAGTCAAACTGAACCGTGTTTCTTACACATATTGTAATATATTATCACATTATACGTGCAGCTCTTTAGAGGTCAATACGGTGACATTCTAAGTATGAGAGCAGCTGATTATTTTATTCCGTTTTGCTTTTTGCCAGTACTATCTTCATATTCAAAGAGCAGCGATATTTATTATTACCATCGTCAGCGATGTCACGACGAATATCATTCATGTTCAAGTGGCGATAAGAACATTTATTGTCATTGTGATGCTCTGTGCGAATTCTATGATGACTGTTGTTTTGATGCAGATAAAAACCAAAAGCGATCCGAGCATGAAAAAGAGCATAGGAGGGTTCTCAATATGACCTCTTGTGAAGGTTCTGTGACTAAAAAAACGGTAGGTAACGGCTTTGATCAGGGAGCATTCATGGTTTCATCTTGTCCCGAATCTACGACTTTTGACCCTGAAAATGATAAATGTGTAAACAATGTTTCCAGTACTGATGTCATAGACATTTTACCCGCAATTGACAATAAAACAAATATCATCTACAAAAATAGACACTGTGCAGAGTGTAATGGGATAAGAAATTGGATTCTTTGGAACATTGAAGTATTTTGTAGAATTTCGACATACATGCCCTCTGAGTACCAGACAGTTTCATTGACTGAAGTTATCAATCACAGAATCAATATCAAACATTGTGGTTTCCGCTTTGTTCCACCACAACATACCAACCCACGATATTGCTTTCGTGATTTCAAATATGATCTACGACACACTTTGTCACAAGTTAACAAAACGACGTGTGATAATCGTGTGTTCAAACCAATTCTTTATGTACTCGGTGACAGCTACAGAAATATACAATGCTTTTTCGACTCAACCAATCTTAATTATTCAACAGAGTCCCAATATTTACATTGCTACTACGATAAATATTCCAATTCTCACCATGACATTGACCTTTCTACGCTGGCCAGTCTTATCGATATATCCTCGTTGCTAAACAGTGTTACAAAACCGGCAGGATGTGGTAACTCAGAGGTATATCTTCCCGACAAGGTAGGTCAATATAACCTGACTATACAGTCGTATCTTATTATTCTATTCACTTGTGTGTCTTTTGTACCATCTTCGGGATTAAAGATGGCAGGCACTGCTCGTAAACTTTTAACTGCTGAGTTCTGTCGTAACCTGAATGCCAAGTTTTAATTCATTCGAATAGTGGCATGGTTCAGCCTATACAAACATACTTCTTAAATCATCAGATTTTTCGAAAATACGAATTCATTGAAATATGCGCTTGTGCTTTTCTCCATTTATATTGGAAACTTCTTTTGATAAGTTTGAATTTTTCTCGGTCGCCTGCTTGGTATCACACTTTGGCCCTTGTCATTACAGGAAGGTCCAATGAAGGTCCGAACATCTGCCTAATGCAGTTTAAATCAATGGATGTCTCTGCGGTACATAATTATAAATTTACAATAAAAGGTGATATCAAATTGTGTCTTTTGTACAGTTGTCAAGATTGCAGATGGTAGACTCTGTTGATGGACTTTTAATCCCAGAGATCTGCCGAACCTGCATACCTTGTTTTGTTTCAATTGAATTGCGGCAAAATTCAGAATATACACAGGTGGTTGATGTAATTTTGATAAGGAATATACAAATTATAACATTTATTATTTAGCTATAGCGATGCTAATTCTATTTATTTATTGTGTGTCTTTTGTACAATCCTAGGGGATATGTCTGCGGCTGTTCTGCCCGATCAATATGGAACCATATGGTGGCAATTGTCAGGAGGTGATTACGAAAACGGATGGGAAAATATTAGATCTTCTATTTGAAGTAAACATTGGTTTTCTGGAAAACGATCCTTTTCTTAATGAATTTAATAGTGCCATATTAGAGATTGCAAAGGTGTTGAAAAATTGTATGACTTACAATGTTTATACACCGGCAAGACGCGCTGGCAAAAAGATTTTCTATGGTAGGCATGTGGCTTCTAATAAGACCTGTTCGATGGTTATGTTTAGATATCCACTTAAAAATTTATCAGGGACCAATTGTAGCACGGAATATTTAAGACATCTGGTGATGAGTGTCGCTGCAGATTATAACAAAACTTTATCCAATGACATTACAATTCAACATGTAAATGACGTCACAAACGCATCATGCCTATGTAATGTCTCTTTAAACAATCCTATGTATATAATGGAGCAATATTGGACTGAAAATCAGTCACCATGTCCCGCCGTTGAAGTTAACTTTCACGGCAACTTTTCGGATTATCTTCGTGACAATACAACTATGTTCAATATGACGGCTGTATCTGATACTTACTTTGATTTAAACGGAACAATTATTGATTCAACAGATGTCATTTTTCTTAACACTGGATTTTTTCTATGTATAAACACGTATTTGTCTAAATACCAAAGCATCACTCAGAAACACAACATACAGTACAGGAGGATCATCAATACAGTATGTACCTGTGTATCTATATCATGCTTGGTATACTGCATGGTACAATATTGTGTCATACCCTTCATGAGGAATGGTAAATCAGATCTGATTTTCGTTTTGATAGCCTTCCTACTGCTGGCCCAGTCTAGCTTCGTGACGATGTCATACTTGGACATTGTAGGTGAGTTTTGTGAGTGGCTTGGGATGGTTCATCATTTTGCATGGCTTGGGACTTTTGTATTTATGTTCATATGTTCCGTTCGATTAAATAGGGAACTGAAAAATCTAAAGAAATACAGTTTGTCAGAGAACGTTTTTAATACATTAAAATATGCAGGCATTGGTCTTATCACTAGTGTAATTATTGTTTCAACCACCAAGATAATGAATATGTATTTATCGCCGACAGAGACATGGTACGGAGGAAGAGTGTGCTTTATTTCGAATGTTTACGCTTTATTTTTTGCTTTCATTATTCCGATAGCCTTAATTTTGTTGGGAAACGTCGTCTTATTCTCTTTAATTATTCATTATGTCTCTAAAACCTCGATATCAACCTCATCGCATAAAGTCAAACAGAATTTGACTGTCTTCGTGAAAATTTCAACACTCATGGGGTTTAGTTGGATCATTGGAATAGTGGCAGTCTTAGTAGAATCAGAAATACTGCTGATAATATTTGAGAATATAGCAAGTCTACAAGGACTGTTTATAACATTTAGTTTTGTTTTTAATCGTCGTGTTTGGATACATTACAAAAGCTGGTGTCGGCGAAAAAATAACTCTTCTGACAAATCAAGCTCAGGTCGACAGTGACATTTTCAACGATTTGAATTTTTACAAGTACATTTCAAATGTTTAGAATTCTCACTACAAACATATATTGTGAAGACCGATATGTCTTTGAAACTTAGGTCTGTATAAATCTCTTTGTTTTTGTAAGTGCCTTTTGATTTTGTATGTTAGTACATATCATGGATTTGTTCCTAGTTATTGTATAAGGAAACACTAGAACGAGGAGGTGTGACAAGACAGGTTATCACATCCCTGTTCACATCCGATCGAGGAATCCAACGCCGGTCGTCTAGGTGAACGACGAGTATTCCCATCTTATACATAAAACACGAAGTGTAATCAACCTGTAAATGGCTAGGCATTTAACTTAAATTATATACAATTCGCAATAGTTTAATCAAACACTGAGGAAATGAACAAACATTTCGCAAATTAGACATCGTTATCAGATGACGAGCTGTTCAAATTGTCCTTCATTCGTCGAAGGCCTATGTCAATATACGGGGAAAGTGCAGAAACACACTTTCGACTTGGCGATTGATTAAATATAATACCATCACCTATAGAATATCTGTTAGTGAAGTCATCATTCATCCTTTCGCAAACCTTTACTTATTGCATTGGCTGCCCGTGCGATTCCGGTTACAGTACAAGATTTTGATGTATACATACAAGGCAATAAATCGAACAGCTCCTGAATATTTGCAGGAACTTGTCACCGTTTATCGGCCGTCACGATCACTACGATCGGAGACAGAGTCCTTGTTGTGCGTTCCGAACTCTCGGACTGTGACTTATGGTAACCGATGCTTTGGAAAGGTAGCGGCCACTTTGTGGAACAGCTTACCATCTGCTACTAGAAAGTCAAAATCTCTGGCCAAATTCAAGAGGGATATTAAAACCCACCTGTTTACGTCTGCATTTTAGACTCTCACGCAGACGTCCTGTATATACATACTTTCACCACTACTTACTTGATTTGGTTACTGTGTTACATATGTTGATTACTGTGTTATACATGTTCTGTAAATTTTGTAGTAAGATTATTATGTAATTGTGAAGCGCATTAGAGTATTTTGTCAAAATAGACAGTGCGCTATATAAATGTTGTATATTATTATTATTAAATCTGGGTAAAACAAGATCTACGGACGTCAATCTTCAAGAATTTATGTTAAAGATAAAACATACAAAGGGTCGTGAATGATTCAAACTAACATGATGAGTATATTACTATCAGGATGAAAAACACGCATGGTTTTATCACATTTGATATATAAGCTATCTTGGCTTTTTTCTAAATCTTTTCATGTAGTTGAATGTCAGGATCTTGTTTGAAGCAAACAATAGAAATTGAACTCAATTTGGGTTAAACATTGGACATAACCATCCTGGAGGTAGAACGACTGTCAAATCGAAAAAGGGGTAAATTATCGTTCTTCTATTTTTATAAACGTATTTTGACCAAGCTCGTTCTGAAGCATCCTTTGGCGAAAAAGAGCTAGGACGTAAATCTACAAACATTGTGAGCCAATCTTACAACCCCCGCCTCCTCTGAGCACAGTTTACGGAGTATAAAACGATAAACACAATAATAAATAGTTATAAATAGTTATAAATAGTTATAAATAGTTAAAAATCTAGAGCAACGACAGTTTTGATGAATTGGGATTCAACTTTATATAAATGGTGGGTCTCAATTCCTGGAGGCTGTAAAGTAGGAACACGAGTTATAAAAGAAAAGTGAAGGTATTGTGACAAACTTAGGTTCAAAACTTTCATGAAAGAAGGGTAAGCGGTCCTTGGGGCACGTAGTTTGAAGGATTGACTCAATTGGACCTATTCAGTCAATACTTTACATCCCTACATCTCGTGTAAAATCAAGGCGCTTTATGTTAATTTCTTTTTGTTATAAGCATTCTTCCGGAATCAATTTAGTATAATATGTGGTCCGAACCAAGGCTTTGATAGAAGGGCGGGGCTATTGGGCATACAGAAATAAGACTTTGAGTCCATCTTTTTTTAAAAAGGAATTTCATTTCGAATATCTCTGAGTTAAAGTGATGGTGCCCAATAAATTTGTTCGTTTATCTTTATCTATTTTTTTTTTTTTTTTTTATCTTTTTTCATTTATCTGAATATTAATTTGAATACTGAAATAATTTAAGGACATCGACATTTTTATTGTTTTTAAGATATTTCAAAATTTTCAAGAAAACTGTTTGGATATAATTCCTTCTTTTTACGTCCTCGATACTGCAGGAGTTACAATCACTTTCGCTCTCTCCATCCCATGTCATAGCAAACTCGAAGGTTCCATATGCGATACCTTGTGAACAAGACAAAAATATTGGTTTGATACTTTGATGTACATCAAACGAATCTCGAGGTCGCAAAACAGTATATTGTAATGGCTTTGAAGTTGAGTGTTGCTCCTTTGTAATCTTCAAAAGCAGCCTGTCATTGGTCAGGTATTTTTTCCCCTGGAACCAATCAAATTACTTTGCTTGTGCCTTCAATTTTTTGCATGAACTAATTTGACGTAATCATAATGCATCAAGGAATGCATGCCCACTGCTATTGATATAACTGCTTGTACAACCAATATACAAAAGATCGTAATTGAAAATTAACGCATTCCTGCACATGATCTCCATGGTTTTTATTTCATCGGGCAATAATCAATGAGTGAAAGTTTCGTCCGGCGTAAAAAGAATTTTCAATATCTAATATGATATTAATAAAATAAGGCTGAGCTCACGATGATGATGATGATGATGATGATGATGATGATGATGATGATGATGATAAGATGATGTAGACGTGATGTTAGTGATGAATGCATCAGCATGGTGGTGGTGGTGGTGGTGGTGGTGGTGGTGGTGGTGGTGCTGCTGCTGCTGCTGCTGCTGCTGATGATGATGATGATGATGATGATGATGATGGTTATGATAAGATGATGTAGACGTGATATTAATGATGAATGCATCAGCATGGTGGTGGTGGTGGTGGTGGTGGTGGTGGTGGTGGTGGTGGTGGTGGTGGTGGTGGTGGTGCTGCTGCTGCTGATGATGATGATGATGATGATGATGATGATGATGATGATGATGATGATGATGATGGTGATGATGATGATGTTGATAATGATGATGGTGGTTATGATAAGATGATGTAGACGTGATATTAATGATGAATGCATCAGCATGGTGGTGGTGGTGCTGCTGCTGCTGCTGCTGCTGCTGCTGCTGCTGCTGCTGCTGCTGCTGCTGCTGCTGCTGATGATGATGATGATGATGATGATGATGATGATGATGATGATGATGATGATGATGACGACGTAGACATGATATTGATAATGAATGATTAAGCATGATGGTGATGCGCTGCTGCTTATGATGATGAGGGTGATATAAGTATATCATGTATGTTAAAGTGAGAGCAAATTGATGTATAGTTGATGTACATGGTATGTATTTGAAAAGACTTGAAAAATTAAAACAAAATGTTCAGCTCAGCTGGTGCTCGTCTTATTGTTTCCAAAATTAACACTAAACAACTTCTGATGCGTCTACATATAATTGATGATCAGTAAACAAGCGATTGCTTTAAAATGCGATACATGTAACATGTAACATTGTTGGCATGTATAAATATCTGTATCGAATGATTATAATTGTATTTATGAAGCGAAACACTACTGAATTGTGTTATAAACATCACATTGATAACATTTAATAAGTTGTTTGAAGATTGTATATCAGACATAGTGCCCTTTAATACAACATAAATTAAGATACAGTAGAGCAAAATGATTAATTAAGCTGCATCATACAGCTGTTTCTTCCTTTTAGGACTCTTGATGCTAAATTTCCTAACGTTTGGTTAGAAGTATTTCTGGATTGATTTATTTCATTGAATCCCTTGAGGCAAATATATATTATCTTTCCACTTCTGTTTGGTTCAAACAATGGCGACCAACCAGGTGAGCGATACCGACCCAATGAGTCTCTCATATGTTTTATAGTAGCAGATGTTTTCATTTACTTTAACATCAATACAATACAGAATGAATACTGAACGATGTGATTACCACTTTGTTCCATCAAAATATAATGGCGATATTGCGTCCGTGGTTTCAATGTGACCTAAAGAATATTTTTAAGTTTACACAATAACGTGTGGAAATCATGAATCCAAACGAAATCAAAACAAGGATACCCTATGTTAAACTATCAAAGTCACATCCAAGAAGATGGTCTGTCGGCCACTTTGTTTTTCTGATTATTCTGAATCACAAGGGCACAACTAGGGACCAAAGGATAACTATAAATGAAGTCTGAAAAAGATTAATCCAGGACTTTTGAAAAAATGATAACTAACTTCCATAGAAAAAAATCTTAAGTCAGTCAGTTTGTTTTTCTCAACAGTTCAGAAATCACAAGGACACCACTAGGAAGCAAGGCGAACCTATAAACCAAAGTTGAGTAAGATCAATGTTGGAGTAGAAAGGGACAATATATACCGTTGTACGTTAGATCACATAACACAATGGAAAGTGGGGGGTTTAACTGATATTTCTAGCCTTCAGAAGACTGGACGTATGTTGGGAACGTCTTCACGTTAAACGCGTCCATTTATCAACATCCGCTGTTAAAATCATAGCTCTGTCTTAAATTCAAATTCAAAATGTTTTTTACTGATTTGAAACAGAGAACAATAACACCATTTGTCTCCAACACAACGTATTCTATTTAATCTGAACTTGTACACAACGTTCAAGCTATCATCGCGGACATATTCTGTTAAAAAATAATATAATGTTTCTTGTGCTTTTATCAACTTTTATTAACGTTGGTTTACATGAACAAATGATGTAGTGATAGCATATTCATATCAACAGTTACATGACATTAAGCCAACATTCAATATGAGTAGAATTGCTGAAAATTGATTAGTTACTGTCCCCAATGGTTTCACCATTGTATTTCTATGAGACAAATAATGACAGTTGTCTTACTCTCATTTTTCATATCATAGTTTAAGAACTCCAGCATGGATTTTCCTGTCTCAGTTCACATATTAGTGGATATATAACCCATCTGAAAGCAGATTGAGCTGAAAAATATCAACAACTCTATATCATGATAACAATAAAATGGTACATTCGCGATACATTTTACAAATAGTCGACCGTCGAATTTTCCAGCTGTTTGGATGAGGTACCAGTCCATCAACGCTTATGTATTTTCGGAGATGTCACTTGGGGCTTAATCTGTAGGTGGACGTACGTAGTAGCAGCAACACCCAAACTACTCAAAAGGTTAGTTCATGGACCGACCACTTTCGTCCCACTTTCAGTCAATATGCAATACGTTATGATAGCACTTCTCCCAGAATTCATCGTCGAGAAACGGTAGCATTTCCCTTGTGTCTCGAATGATATCTTCACTTTCACCTGCAGAATTCCAATACATCATCATGAAAATCAGGACATAAATGACTCACAGTGAGTCTGGGTGATGCACCTAAATTACTTTGTTGTATTGCTTTATGGTTCATTGACAATTAATACGACTTCATGCCAAATAAGTAAACTACGCTTACAAAAAATATTTCAAACAAAACTAAAACATTTTAACATCATAGTCTGCATTCAACGTTTTAATTTGTTCTGAAAACAAATGTATATGAACATTTTGAGGCTTAGAAAGAGACAAAGGACAAATAATGTGATCGAAAGAAAAGTCAAAATCTAGGACGAGAAGGTGCACTATCTCCATAATTCAATACATTTTGTAACGTCAATATATCAGATAATATGCGAAAAACATCAGGTACATGTGTATATTTTGAACCGTGCAACTATTTGAACAAATTAAACGTGACATGCTGGTTACGGGAACTACAACTTCAATAATGTCTACCACCTTCAATCTCGATTGCACAAAAGACCCACAAGTGAATAACATACTAACGACAAATGAAGCATTGGGAAAAGAAATTGAACATTTTGTCCAAGAAATAATGATGTTTAATAAAAAACAGTTTCATGTAAATGCGAAAGAATTTGAACATCAAAATTCAAATTACAACACTCGACTTTGCATGTATTTCGTAACACTTACCACTCAGCAACATGGTCAAGACCTCTAACGCTGTAGATTCTAACTCTGGGTGTGATCGTCTTCTTTTAAGAATGCACGTGACTGGATCCAGAGCCTCTGACCTTGAAAGGTCACACAATCTGATACCTGCACAAAGCAAATATTTTATTATTCTTTGTAATAACTTCCGTTCAATTTGTTTTAACATATCCCACTCTTTGTAAGAAATTTTAAAATACTTATTTTTTTTGTTTATTTTCCATTCGGACACACATTTAGGTTATTCGTTGTGATAATGAAAACTTTTGAAAAAATTATATACAAAATCTTAAAAAGCGTGAGAAGTACTGTTTCCAATTTGTACTAGTAGTTTGAGTAACATCGTCGAATTGTAATTAATGTTTGCTTTAAAACATTTTTTCTTTGTCAGCTGAAATAGGTTAATAGCATAGACATAGAATTGCAGGGTATGTACACATGACATTTGATGTATAAATCTATGTTCACATGTATAATTAAATGTGGCTATTAATTCAACAGTTAAGGAATCAGTGTCATATTAACTGAATTTTTGGATAGCTATAACGTAGCAGCTTTTGGGTCCGCTCAAGTGCATATCAGTGCTAATTAATAACCAGATAACGTAGTGGCCTCGCGCAGTCGTCACACCTGAGTGAAGTCAGCCGTGTGTCCTGTATCGACACCCATGTACAGTTAAGTTTCAATTATCTACAGGTAAGATTGACGAATAAAGTGAGTTGTTGTTATACGTACCTGCGTTCTATTGTTTTTTGAGTTTCGCATTACTGAACTGATTTTATCGATACAAAATCTTTGCGTTCTGTTCTGTCGTCGCCGTCTCATAAGCGGAAGGCGTTAACAATTAAAACCAAATACCAAACTATTTGTGAAGTAGACAATGATGAAAAGACTAAAAAGGATATTGCAGATAGCTTCGTAATTCCAACAACAACACTGGGTACAATTTTAAACAAATGAAATGTTTTAAGGGTGTGAAATCTCTACTTGTTGTATATAAGGCAAACACTAAAGCCTGGATGACATCTAACATGTTTACGGATTGTATTAAAACTCTGGATCGCCAAATGATAGCAAAAAAGACCCGTAACAAGATCTCAGACAGTAACAAAAAGCAATCTATTATTTTTCATTTTTTCAAGTAACTATTCGAGTTTTTCGGAAGCAATGTGAATTGTTGTTTATTTGGACATACTATGCATGTGTATATATAATCATGAAATAAGGCTCCTTTATTTCTAATGCATGTACAATTCCTATAACGAATTATGCGTGACTGTTTGCCAAAATTCGTTATTTGTGTATAACGAACTATGTGTATAACGAACTAAATTTCATGGTCCCTTGAAACCATCAATTGTTTGTCAAACTAAAATAATTGACAATTCAACTCTCTCTCTCTTGGGCCGTGAAGATAATAATAAGGGATTGAAGACAGAACTGGTATTTGCTCATACTTCTCAGAACTGTTTGATTAAATATCGATCCTCAACATCTTAGTCAAAGGTAACGCAGATCCGTGAGATTTCCTGGATATTTCCTGGATAATCTGGGACTTTGGGTGATCAGTTTAGTATGGAAGTGTTTTATATCCTACAGAACCGGATCTTTCATCGTTTACGTTTTTGTCAAGAAGGCATTTAAGGGAAAAAATTTTGTTCCGTCAATTTACTGAAATGTTTCATCCTCCAATATGTTACAATGATTTCCATTGCATAAACAAGGGATATCTAACGGTTTACCATTTAGTATCATATATATTTTATGAGCATGACAGAATATCTATCTTTAACGAGTACAGGACACAAGCAAAAACTATGGATACATTCTAACTTACTAATGAAATATAAACGATATGGGAAAATGAAAAAATTACCTTCCGTCACTAAAAGAAGCCAATCGAAAACATAAAACATAGCGGTGCCCAAAAAAATCTGGACAACTCACAGCGTTTTCTGACGTCAGATAGTTTACGTTACGCTTGATAAGAAGACGACGCCATTTTGAATTATGTTGTATTCTGTCATTTTATACAAACATCTTCCAAGAATCTCTATAATACCTGTCTTTATATACCACATTACATCAATCCAGAAATGATCATGAGAATCACTTGCTTGGAAATTCATTTAACGTTCGCTTCATTTGCTTCCGAGCATGAAAATCGGCGGATTTCTACGCAGTTTCTAGAAAGCCAAACTGGTTGATTACAACAACGAAAGTTATACCATCACTGGAAAAGAGATAGCACCATATAAAGTTCCTTATATCATCACAAACTGATCATTTAATATATTTCACTGGCACAGATTTAATAAAAAGGACGGACTCACCCTCTTTACCGACTGCAGACAGGATGTTACAGCTGTAAATCTGGAGTTCCACATTTTCGGGGTACCGCTTCATCATGCGACTAACAAACTCAATTTCCTTTTGTAATCGATTTGAATTTGTGATTCCTGGAATCCAACAAAACAGTCCAAGAAAAGATTTGTCTGAGAAGAGCGAAGAATATAATACTTTCATATCTCAACGGCATATAAAATTAATTTGCATTTCACAATGTGAAATTTGTATTGCAGTTTGCCTCATTTTGATGTTATATCGTTTTAATGATAAGCACATTTCTTACTGTTTTCTTAAGAATGAAGGGAATGTTACCGTAAGTATTGGAAAATGCAGGCTGTCAGCAGATTTCGATGACGTAACAATCTCCTAATGCAACCACGTAGTACAGAGTGTAAGATACATATTCCTACTAAGATAATTAATATAATCTAACATTCCATCTGAACTATGACCTCTTTACCATTCCAGAGAGACATTGGACCTGTGATCAGTGCTCAATTACATTTCCTCTTGTTTTACAAATAACTACAATCTGATTTTTATATTGACCGTTGACTTACCAGTGTGGGTTATACTGTCCAGCGCCATCAACCCAACAACTGCTAGCCCCTCATCATCAGGATGCTCGCGCAGGTTCGCCATCATCACGTCAAGACCCCCTTTTCTCAGAATATAGTCCTTCAGATTTTCTGTCAATATCAACTTTAACTATATAACATACCGAAACGTATTTACTGGCAATCATGTAGTTATCATTACTAAGAAAAAGATAAATGATAAACACAGTAATTAACTTCATGTTAAAGATTTAATTATTTGCTCACGAACTAAATACCAGGTACCCTTATTTTACTTCCCTTATATCTTTAAAGAATATTCGTGAAAATATTCGATTCTATAACTTACTTTCGTTTTATCAGTTACAAGTTTAAAATACGGATCCTTTGACATGACGGAAGTATCGGGCTGATAATCATGACGTCCATTAGTAATTTTTGGCAACATCCAATCTGCTTCTTTTTCAGTTGTAAATGGATGATTCCAATATATTAACCCCAGATTATATAATCAATAATCCAGAATATTGCATGCAATATGCGAAAGGCAATTTACCTCTAAAACAGACACAATTACGGTAAATGTCAATTAATTGGAAGGTTATCACTTTCATGACATATGTAAAATGACGACACATGGCTAGAAGTGCCCGTATTTACCGATATACCAATTAAAATAAGTTACACTGTTAGGTGACTTACCATTGTGCTCCGTGAGGTAAGAAATGGCACCACAACACACAGTTTGTATACTGCTGCAAGCATGAAATATCCTCATTACGTCAAGGACGAGGCTCACACATAACTCTCCATTCTGAACCGAACTGTTTTTGTCTACAAATATGAATAACCTTATCTATATATCAAAATAAGTTTAGAATATTCACATATACATGTACTTCCTTTCAAATAATTCCATATTGAAAATTAACAAATCTATTTAATTTCAGAGTAAATGCACGTTCACTATGGTTTTTGATATTCCTGACGGCCAAACTTGTAACACAAGATATAAAAAAATTTAGGTTGATGAACGTGGAAGTTTTACGGTCTTTATACTGACCTCATTGAGAAATATTCTATTCGTTTGCGTGACATCAGGCTTGACATGTTTGATGCTCATTAGTTTGCCTGCAGGTTCCGTTGTTGTACAAATTGTTCCCATTTATTTGAGAACTTGACATGAATTACTTAGATTGACCAGAATTTACATGGCCGGGTCAACAATGAAGAGAAAACACATATTTTGGATCATGATTGTGTTGATTTGTTGGTATTTTTCGTGATTTTTCTTTCTTTTGGGTTCTTATAGAAGGACAAACAGCTACGTATATTTGTAACTGTTTTACATATTTGCATATGATGAAGGCCATTTCATTATTTGACTCTGTTGTAACTAGCTCTAAATTTGGATTATGTTATACTGTGTTTCTTTTGTACACTATTAAAAACAGTAAACACAACAACAATAACTTACACATGGAAATGGCCGCTATCGTCTTGCATCCAGACATCTGTATCGTCTTGTCGTCCTTGAAGAAGGTCATGACGTCAGCCAATCGGTCTAGGTAGTTCCCTTTGGTAAAACGGGATCGACCAGTGTCTGTTTACGGAAGAAAAACGAAAGACTGTAACGTTCCTGATGACGTGATCGTTGATATTCAATGAGTTTGATTTGCAAGGTCTTACATTTTTTCATATGTTCTCTTAACTATGAAATTTATCATTCAGCGCCAGCACCACACGTGCGTGGAATCAGTGATTATTATGGTTTCGCCTTTATGTAAACGACTCTGTTTTACATTGATTATAAAATGAAATACGTTTATTATTAAGTAACAACATGAACTTCTATTACTTGTAACAAAAAGAAGTTAATCTTATTTCAATCTGTACGAAAAGGCCAAGGTATCAAAACTATCAAATATGGCGTTCCATCATATCGTAAGACAATAAGAAATCTGATTTTAACGCAGGCAGATTCAGAATGTATTCGCTTCACGATTTTTGAATGATGCTCCGGTATAACAATTTCACACATCGTATTTTTCGGGGGCTGAGCATCAACTTAAACTAAAGTAAATTTATGTACTAATGGATATCAATAAATAATGTTTGCCTATTTAATTAAAAAATGACGGAAATTTTGGACGAAGTTAAAAATAAATCTTACAATGCATCTACTGTGGAAAAAATGTAAATTGATGTAAATGACATGACATGTTTTTGTCCTAAAGATGGCTTACCTGTTAGAACGAGATTCTCGTAATAATGACAAACTGAAATGTGAAGATCGCTGTCGCCATGGAAACGGTTTAATGTTTCATAAAGAATATCCTCGGTGGCGTCTAGGCATGTCTCATCTATTCCTGATATGTTAAACAGAACGCAATTATTACAACGTCAATTTAAATAAACATTTTGTCCGAAGTAAATGAAAGTAAAAAATATCCCAGAAAACGAATGAGACATTCAGATTATATATTTGAAGAAGATTTGCTACATATTCTACAACCGAAAACAGTACAATAGTTGAGCCACTCATAATAAACTGTTTCTGTGTTTAGCAACCGCTTATTTAGATGTCTTTTTTTTTCAATATTTAACTTTACTTAACGTATATGACGTCACTTCCGGTACGTACCAGGAGCTAAAGGAACATTAGCAAGGATTCGGCAGGCGTAGCGATGGATGTCGTGGTGTTTCCGGTATCGGTAGATGATAGACTCCATAGCTTCAAGTCCCTCATCCTCCATAAAATAGTAACTGGCATCATCTAAATTACACACAAACATTGAATTATAAGCCGACAGTTTACCCTACTGCACTGAATGGTCATTTAAAAAATACTTAAGGTCGGGATTTATTTTGGTCCAGAGGTGTTACAATAGCTGCGTTGCCCTTAATAACTCATAGCACTGATGGTATCAAAGAAAACTTTTCAGCCATAATACCATTATGTGTATGGACTGTTATGTATTATTGTAAGGAATGTAACTTATACGTCATCTAGGTCTCCATGATGTGTTGAACATTTTCTTTTGGTAGGTTTGACTTCCTTGTGATCATTAAGTCTTCCTTGAAATTATCAATACTTCTATGTGATCGTATGTCACATTGGTATGTTCCTTAACGTATACAGGCTACCATGTAGTCTGAACTGAATTGGTATTTTAAAAAAAAAGATCATACAACGTGTTTTACAGGAGTCAAAATATGCAGGTTATGAAAATTGGGAAATATTCTATTTCTTTGTGTGATATGCAGCTGGACGTGTTTTTGATATTCGTTAGCTAGTTGGTTCCATTGTGGTATACCTTGTTCTCATTTGAGAACGTGGCATTATTTACTTGGATCGACCAATATTTACATGGCGGGTGTCGTCGATGAAGCAGAAGACGCTTACTATTCCGGAACTCCATGTCTAAGTCCAATTGCCGGAGTCTTCGAGTAAATTACAATTTTATTGAAATTGAGTCTGGATCTATGCTGACATGTTGATATTTTCTTTGTATTCTTCTGTCGTAATTTCATTGAATTTATGGTTAAATATTTTTTAAAGATTTTGTTTGTGTCATGACGTTTTTTGCCAATATTTGTTTGCCTTTCCAAATGGCATTACAGTTTCTATATTAATGGACCGATATCAACTCAAACTGCAAAGGCAAATTCATCCTACATCTATATCACGTTACAAAGAAAACAATAAGCGCTATCCATTCGCCACTTACCTCCTCCCATCAGGTTACACAATGTTTTAAGTCCACACAGCACTATGTCTGTAAGGGCCGTCATCTCCTTAATAGTTGCTAGCACTGCGGAAACGCCAGAATTAGCCGCCACCTTGGTTTTGTTTTCAAGCACTGGTTTAAAATTCATAGAGGTAGCATATTACACCACTGAAATCATGACACCTTGGAAACGTTATATTATGTGGCTATAAATTATGTATAGGGTTACTGCTTGGTGAATTGGTTTTCTTGCGAACTTAATTTCACTATTTTTCAAAGTTTAGAAACTTTTCAAACGAAACACCCTAATAGGAGAGGATGTGGATTTGTCACACAAAAGAATAGAGAGTTTCATTAGGACTTTAGCAATGATGTATACAGTATATATAACATGTATTTTATTTTGGTATAGTATTATTTTATAAGTATATATTTGTACGATATTTTTGTTTCGTCCTCCTAGGACTGTTCAGCGATGCTACGAGTCAAACGCACAGTTCAGAGGAAAATGCCGCACAATTTAAATATGTCAAAATATCTTTTAACATATCAATCTAAAGTGGGATATAAACATCTAATAATGGGTAGTTTGGTATAGGTTTGTTCACATTGTCATTCTGTTACGTTTACTTAGAGTGAATACCTACCGTCTGCCGTGATGTTTGTTAACGCCATACAACCGTACGTCTGTATCTGCTCGTGGCGATCATGTGTCAACATGGCGGATATGACAGCCTTTGATCCCCCATCATTCTCAATCAACTTCCGAAGTTGCTCTATATAACAGGATTTGTATGGTTAATGTCCAGCGGACATTTTAGGAAACAAACAATGAAGAGTATTCCGTATGCATCAAACTTAACACATTGTACTCAGCTAGTCAGAATATAGAATAATAAGAAGTTTGGAAGCGAGAATTGGTGTTTTGAAATAAATTGTCACTTTGATAAACAAATTGATTTATTTTGATAAACAATCACTTTAAATCAGTTCCAGAATTCACTATCTCAATTTTGATATGGTAACATTTACATACCGTTGACGGCAACATTTCCCAGGATTCGACAGCCATGTTCTTGCAGTTCCTGGCTATCCGGAAATGACGTCATTATATTAACAGCTGAACGCACGCCCCCACTCCGCACTAGTTTTTCCTGCATCTCGCCTGTTAGATTATACGTAAATATACGTGTAACAAGCGGTATCTCTAGGTAAGAACATAATAAACACAAATATTGAAATAAGATGTTATTGGAAATATTAATCAGGAATTAGTCGCATCGACTACTTGTGTATTGGTGGTTTAATGAACAAATAAAACTAGCGCTACATTATGATAAATGATGACCAGGCCCCACTTGTATAAAAACATCTCAACTTGAGATTTCCTCAAGTCGAGATTTTCCTCTGCTGATATCTCCTCAAAAACGGCTTGTATAAAATTTTCTCAAGGAACAGGAGGAAGTCCTCGGCTAGGATGTCCTGAAATTCCTTGAGGAATTTTCATATAAGATATTTTCAAGGAGATATTAGCTGAGGAAAACCTGGGTTTGAGGAAATCTGAAATTGAGATATTTGATACAAGTGGGGCCTGATGCCCTCTCATTTAATCTAAATTATATCTTAAGTTATCATTTAATCACAAAGTCCAATAGTTTTGACATTTGTTATAAAATCTTTCTTTATAAATTTTTACAACACCACATTGGCCAATCAAAAATATCGTTACTAAATAACATATTTTTTTCTCTTTTCGTGTTATGTGATGATAACTTAAAAAACTGGTGAATTATTATATTTTTCATGGACGATTGATAAAAAAGCAACAAATTAACTAACTCTATAGAATAAAAATCATCAACATAACATACGAGTCGGTGACTCATTTTTATTATGTATTCCACAAGCAATATAAAACGAAATTTGTTTATCATGCTGTTCAATTATATAAACTCACCTGACGTCATAACAATCTGACCAATGGCGAAGAAGATTTGGTGTTGTATTTCTAGGTTGTCAGGGAACTGACACATGGCGTCGGTTACAACAGTGAGCACTCTATGATTGATAATGTGTGTTAGTGTTTGTTCTGTAGGGAAAAAAGTCATAAATTTATCGTAACTCCAAATCAATAATCGTAGTAAATGAAAAATTCCAAGACCTGGAAAAATAGTTTTCAAAGATAGTTTTTCATGAAATCTACTAAATTCAACATTTTTTTACTGTATAGTTTTCTCATGTAACGTACCGGCATATTCCATAGGCGTTAGGGGTTATATATTGTGAAAATATGGTAAATTCTCATTGTCCAGAAAAACAAAAACTTAACAAACTGGAAAACACGATGAGCTGTAAAACATAAGCGCTTTCATTTCTTCTTCAGATATATGTATATATATATATTGTCCGTTTATTTTTTTGTCCGCTATCAGTGAAATTGGCCAAAAAAGTATATATCATTGCAGAGTGATAGCTTGTAGATGCCGATGCTAGACATGTATTACTTCAGCACTAGTCAGTGTGCTTGTTATATATATTTTTGTTCTGTTTTATTCATATGTATATATATTGCTAGTATTGTAACATTCTTTGTCGTTACCATATTACTTATATTAGATAGTGGAGAAGCAAGAGACTTTTACCATTTGCCGATAGGTTACTGATTGTCCAGCAGCCGTATTCTTGTAAGGCTTCTTCCTTCCGGAATCTCTCTAGAGTCATCAGTATGGTGTCTATACCGTTATTCTTACAAATGTCAAGACAGGATTCCTCTGAAATGGTATTTGACTGTGATAATTGATCCTACTTATACTTCCATACTTTTGATTCTGATTTAAACATATTTTATTGCACAAAAGTAGCAATAGGATTGGGCACAGATTTTCACACTTCTGTGATGCCCTTTCCAAACATAACCATAGCCATGGTGATTTAATTACATGCTAGGTTTGGATGGTGGAGGAAAGCAGTCGTTCCCGGAGAAAAAACACCAACTTGCAGCAAGTACTTGGTGACTGCGCATGTCGGCCTCAAACCTGCGACCCATTCACAGTCAGGGTCGTTTTGACGCGGATTTCCTTGTAGTAATTGATTGATTAACACACGTGAGACACGTCACATGCCATCCAGAGTAATTTGGGTTCAGTATGTTACCTGAGGACACACCCACGACAATCAGGGGCTTCCATAGAAAGAAAAAGCCCGGGCTTACACATAAAAAGATCCCTGCATAGAGTATGTCCAACAAAATTACAAAACTAAGGTTGAATAGAAATATCTAATATTTTTGATAAATAAAAAAATATAAGTAGAAAATCGTTGAATAATTAGGCCTAGTGCATTGCTTTCCGGAACTTTATACACGTCATACTATTCTAATTCTTACTATCATTTCAACGTTTCCGATTATAATGTTGTTTAAGTGCAAATTTTAAAATGAAGAAGGCTTCTGGATTACAGACGTCGATCAACAAGTTTTTAAAACAAAAGAAAGTCGAATCGAGTGGCCACACTAAAAGTGACACATCAAAAACCGAAGGTACATGTTACCAAGATACGGAAATTGTCATGGACATTTTCGCGAATCAACAGAACAGAAAGTTAGCTTTTATTTAGTCAGGAGTTGAAAGTTTGTCGTTAAATAAATAAACAAAATCTGTCTCAGAAAACGATTCAAAACATCTTTGAAATCATGAAATTCATTTTCCGTCCGGGGCCTTCGCCCCCCTGATCCCCCAACCAGGGCTCTGCCCTGGACCCGCTGGGGGCCTAGGCGGCCCCCGGACCCCTCGCCTAGGCTTACACATTTCTACTGAGCTAGCCACGCCCCTGACAGTGCAGTCTGGCCCGTTTCTCAGCTTCGTTAGAGATACAAGTCACAACGGGTATAAATATATACATTCAGAACTTCCTATCTTCACCGGCGATTGCGTAGGTCAAAGTTTTACAAGCCATCGTGGTCCCTGTTTAATACCTAACAAATCAGTCTGCATGCTTCCTGAATATTTCACCAATTACTTCATCACCGTCGAGAAAAGCATGATCCTGTTTCCTGGTTACATAAGCATGGGTCAACAAACTATTCGCTTTAGATAATACCACAATGTATTTATAGTGTTATTGCTATTTTGGTATGACGTCATTCAACCAATTTTAGATCCTGCGGACAGTCGTTTTGTCACGTTCAATAGTATACTGCACAATCTGAAGGACCAAATCTTTTATCTTATATCTGAATTAACATTGGTATAAAATGCAACAGGATTTTTTAAATGTTTACGACAGTTTTAAGTTATTATCAAGATATATTGTCAGTTCCGGGTCCAGGATTCCGGAAATGGGCGGGTCAATAAAATGTCTAACTCCATAGATAAATGCATTACGAGAATGAATAATTGTGGAAACGAAACTGTATTGTTGTTAGTTTTCACAATTTCCTGTGAATTATGTTTGATCACGGTTAATTTTCAATTGTTGGTAAGCAAACTCTGTAATCGGGAGTTTGGCCGTGGTATTGTGACTACTGTTATATTAAAGCGACAATACATGAGTGTGGTCCTGGTAAAGTCCTACGTAATTGTTCCCAGTATGTACCAGTCTTTTCCTGCGTCGCTCATGTTCGATTATTTACGTACCTACAGTAAGCTATACTATGCATAATGTGAATTTATTTTGCTATGAGATTTTAAAATGTTTGTTTTTATGTTTAAGCAGCTGTGAATCCGGTGAAACGACCCTAAATTAATTGTCGAGGAAACAATACAAAGAATAATGAAAATGAACAATAACATCCCCCCCACGCCCTCCCCGGCCCCCCACGTCCTCCCCGGCCCCCACCCTGCTTACCAATTTGTATGACTAAAAGATGTGAATTTAGTTACCGAATTTAGTGAGACACGCTAGTGCCCAGCATCCACATTCCTGCAGAGTATCGACTTCCGGTGCTGCTGCCATAGCTACTAAAACCGCCTCTACTGCGCCTGCGTTAACCACGTCCATGCAGATCTCATCTGTACCAAAAGACAATCACTTCTGTATATCAAGTAGCCTTATTTTGTATTTTTAAAATGTCTCTAATTTAACATTATTCACATAATAGTTTGCTGTTGGCTTTGCTCTTTGGTCAACTCACCATGGGCAGAAAAACATCCAAGAGCTCGGCAGCCGTTCTCTAAGACTTCGGCATTTGTCGGGAACCTTCGTAAAGCTTCGATGATGGAGTGAACACCGCCAACAAACATAATTGACTGAGCAACATCAACTGTTGAAGAAATAATTGTCAAATGTTATACAACAAATTTTAAAAGTGTTATTTGAATGATGCTAATCTTTTTTCATCAGTTCTTCTATTCAAATAACCGCTTATTTATCAGACAAAAATATATATGTACTATCTGTGAATGCTGATAATACCTGAGTTCCCATAATTATCAGGACCCAGTCACACTCCAGAACGTACCTACCTGTATTTACGAGATTTCCTAGGATAAAACAACAAAGTTTGGCAACATTGTAATCATCACGCTGACAAGACATCTTCGCGAGGATTTCCGAATGACCTGCATTCTTTACAATTTCTTCTGAAAGCTCTTCTGTAACACAAATACATAAATGACAAAGTTTTGCTTAAATTCGGTCTGGTCACTGTCTAGTAAGTGATACATAGATAATTAATTAAAGGGAAGTAACCATGCATGTTTCACCGAATTTACAAAAAGGTAGATAATCATTACAAAACAGAAATAAAAACAAGTATTTATTGAATAAATGTAACACTCATTCTCAACACTCCTATAACACTCGTACTCAACACTCCCATAACACTCGTACTCAACACTCCTATAACACTCGTACTCAACACTCCTATAACACTCTTACTCAACACTCACATAACAATCTTACTCAACACTCCTATAACACTCGTATTTAACACTCCTATAACTCTCGTACTCAAATCCTATAACACTTGTACTCAACACTCCAAAAACACACGTACTCTCCTAAAACACTCGTTCTCATACATACAAAGGCTATCTATTAAATGTCCACAGCTGTTGACAGGACGGTAAATAGTTTCAACCCTTATAGAACATCCAAATAAATTTACCAGTTAATGAGATGTTGCCGAGAATTTCGAGGACTGAAGTGAGGATGTGGGTATGGTCTTCGTGGGTACGGATGACCCGGAGGAGCGTGGATATTCCATTTTCACGACACATCTGTATACAACTGGCCACTGTGATGGACAGAAACGTTGTAAAACAATTAATAAAAACAGAAATTGGCACCATTTTATCTAAAACGAACACTCATAATTTACTTGACTTCAAATGTGCAGTGAAAGTCGCCTTGGTAAACCGGAAAGATGTTGTAACATCATTGTGTAGCTATGAAATCTGATTGAAAAATTACGTAACTTAAATTGCACCCTGTCTAACACAAACCATTGTTACATTATTGTAAGTAACAATGAAACGCTAAACGAATCATGAACGTGATGTAAATAACATTGTAACGTGCCCATTAACGTGACATCAGTAACAGCGAAACGTGCCTAACGAACCATATACGTGACGTAAGTAATACTGAAACGTGTCTAAATGTACCATACACTTGATGTAAGTAGAAGTGAAACGTGCCTAATGAACCATATACGTGATGTAAGTAACACTGAAATGTCTCTAAATGTACCATACACTTGATGTAAGTAGAAGTGAAACGTGCGTAGACGAACCATATACGTGATGTAAGTTAAATGTAATAGTGACACTTGAAACTTGAAAAGAAAAGATGTGTAGGTCTTCAACTACTGTTCTGTCGTTTGTGCAAATGGCAATGCAGTTATCATCCAGGCCCTGGTTACCCCAAGGTTAATTGGAGTTTTAAAAAAGTCAAATTGTTGCCACTGATAAAAACAAAAGCGATATAGGCAAACCAGCACCTGAAAAGCATTAGTCTGGCACCTCGACAAATTTATATCCAGGAAATCATAACTAACATTCTGTTTCATCAAAGTTTCAAAATTTTACTAACTAACGGTTACATCTGTATCATTAACCACAATGGTGCTTGAACGTATGACTTACCCGAGTTTGTAGATAAGGCAACTAGAGTTTTACACGCCGCCAGATGGAGCTCTGTTTTATCCATAAATTTAGACATTGCTTCCACCATGAAGGAGATAGCTTCCTGTTTCTTCATCAGAACCTCAATATCATCTGCAGAAATAAGAGGAAATTAAAAAATTCTGTTCAATGCATTATATGGAATATTAATATGCATTTGTTAAAATCATAAACATTATCATTAAAGATACATCATAAAACTAATGACGTAGGTCTATGTTGAAGAATTATGTATTGAACACCTAGAGGCTAAGTACGTAAGACTCAATGTAACGAAATCACTATCAATAAGCAATATAAAATGCATATATATACATGGACAATTAGGACTCTCGCGAATCCTTTAGAAGATATCGGGTAGGTCTCGGCGACAAATCTTATTTCAATTTTTCCAACATTTTACCGGTGCCGTTTTGTAAAAAGGCCCACCGTTGTTGTCCCTATATGTACGAATGGAAAGCCAGTTAATGATATAGAAGTAAATATTTACCGTCATCGGCGAACCTCTCCAAATCCACGCACGCCTGTATCTGACTCTGGTAGTTGTTGGACTCCGCTTTCATCGTACTTATGACGTCACTAATTGATTTTCTTCGGACGCCATTGTTGTTCGACACGGGCAATTTGTCTGCAAAGTATTAATATAATTAAAAATAAAACAACAATTCGATGGATCTTAATATTTCGCTGTTCCCGATTTGATTCTATAAATTGTCCGAAGAAACTGGAACAAGAAAATTATATAAAAAAAAAATGATAAACTACTTACGTTATTGAAGGACCGGATGAAATATCTCAAAATAAATCACAACGTTTTGTTTTCTTTTGCCTCTTTTAACAGCGAGGTTCATGGTTTGGTTTATATCTTATTGTCGGAACACCACTAGACTCTGCTCTATCGATTGAGTCCGGAGCAGAGTTTCGTTAGTTTTCCGACGATGACCTTTGACCTGTTACATTTCCATGTTTACCCATCGTAAATCATGTGACTGTAGACGAATGCTTGAAATCCTGTACAAGTCACAGACAAGTTTGTTTTACAAATTCACCTACCCTGGGGTGACATACTGTCTTGTGCTTTCTCGTTTTCTGCAACCAAGTATTTGGTATCGTCAACTGAAAAAAAAATAATTAAAATCAAATAGTCGTTTGAAGAAAGAAAGAAAAAAGAGAAAGAAAAAAGAAAGAAAGAAAATATGAATGAAAGACAGAAAGAAAGAGAGAAAGAAACTACGTGAATAAGACATCGTCAGCTTGACGGAAAACGAAATAAAATATTTGTCTTATTATTGCGAAACATATAAAAACAACGACAAACAGAACAGAAGAAAAAAATAAGCGAAGAGAAGGTCAAACGCGCAGGATATTAAGAAATAAAATGAACGTCCGACGATTACCTTTCACTCAGAGAGTACATTCCTTTCTGTACCAAGATTACGTTACCTGATGTGTTGTCGGAACCATCGGAATTCCAGTAATGAAATATAAAGACGTTTTCAAATTGCCATGATGACGTCACACACAGACACGTGACAATTCACTGATCCAGTATTGTTTTTTGTTTTTAAGTTTTTTGGGACATGTTTCGAGCTGTAATGTCGCTTAATCTCGAGTTCGTGAGATACGGAAAGTGGATGAAGTCGAGATTATCTCACAGCTTCTACATAATCGCCAAGAAGGCGGCAGCTTTATAAGTCTTATCTGATAATTTTAATCACCGTCTTCAATAGGTACAGTGTAGTCTGTTTCATCTCCAATTTCTCATACTCAATTTGTTGTAGATAAAACACTATCTAGCCCAATGCTGTGTATAAGTCATTTTATAACAAAACTGAAATAAAGCCTAAATTTCGTCTCTACTTTTTCATACTCATTTTTGTTTGCTACAGTTGACAAAAATGTGTAGTCCACTGTCGTTTATTAGTCATATTAACTTGGGGGGTAAACCTAAATTTCATCTCCGTTTTCTTAAACCCATTATGTTGCTACAGTAAACTATATTAAAACGGAATACACCAAAAAATCTAGCACGTTGATAGTAGAATATAAGTTCTTATAACACAACCAGTAGAAGATTAGAGTGTGACGATAACTACACGGTCACCTTCATCTTATAACACAACCAGTAGAAGATTAGAGTGTGACGTTCGGATGACTACACGGCCACTTTCATCTTATAACACAACCAGTAGAAGATCAGAGTGTGACGTTTTGATGGTTACACGGTCACCTTCATCTTATAACACAACCAGAAGAAGATTAGAGTGTGACGATGACTACACGGTCACCTTCATCTTATAACACAACCAGTAGAAGATTAGAGTGTGACGTTCGGATGACTACACGGCCACTTTCTTCTTATAACACAACCAGTAGAAGATTAGAGTGTGACGTTCGGATGACTACACGGTCACCTTCATCTTATAACACAACCAGTAGAAGATTAGAGTGTGACGTTTTGATGAATACACAGTCACCTTCATCTTATAACACAACCAGTAGATAATTAGAATGTGATGTTTTGATGACTACACGGTCATCTTCTTCAGACAAATGACCAGTGTGGAGCATACTAGTACTAACGTATCCACTAAGGATGAAAGATTCGTGACGAGATGGTAAGGAATCGACCAGCTTTTTCGGTTGTACTATAATCCTATGTTCACCAAGGTCGAGAAATGTGTGACGAAATGGTAAGGAATCGACCGACTTTTTCGGCCGTACTATAATCCTATGTACACTAAGGGTGAGAAAGGTGTGACGAGATGGTAAGGAATCGACCGACTTTTTCGGCTGTACTATAATCCTATGTACACTAAGGGTGAGAAAGGTGTGACGAGATGGTAAGGAATCGACCGACTTTTTCGGCTGTACTATAATCCTATGTCCACTAAGGTCGAGAAAGGTGTGACGAGATGGTAAGGAATCGACCGACTTTTTCGGCTGTACTATAATCTTATGTCCACTAAGGATTAATAAATTGTGACGAGATGGTAAATATAAAATACACCAGATGGTAGCAATGTACTAGCATATACATTAATGATCGGTTTGAAATGTAGTTCTTTTACATTAACACTTTAAAATATCGATACTAAGTATAGGGCGCAAGAACATAACTGAAGTGTTGAACATAATTGAAGTGATTAACATAACTGAAGTGTTGAACATAATTGAAGTGATTAACATAACTGAAGTGTTGAACATAATTGAAGTGTTGAACATAACTGAAGTGTTGAACATAATTGAAGTGTTGAACATAACTGAAGTGTTGAACATAATTGAAGTGATTAACATAACTGAAGTGTTGAACATAATTTAAGTGTAGAACATAATTAAAGTGTTGAACATAACTGAAGTGTTGAACATAATTTAAGTGTTAAAAGCTGGTAGATACTACCGTACCTCTAGAAACTAAGACTATGTTTAATTCTAGAAATGAAACTCGACCTATATGACTACAACCCGCTTACTCAGAATTAAAGATGTTATACTCCACACAATACTCCCCCCACTCTCTTATATTCCACACAATACTCCCCCTACTCTCCTCTCATTCAACTGTTCTCCTCACCCGATGTATACCACGCTACGTTTCTACATTGCGTGGACAGCAATGGGAAGAACTGGTCAACTCTATGTGTGTTAAAGCAAATCATATCTCGTTTTTCCATAGATCCGTAGCTGTATGGTTTAAGAATTTTTAGTCGGGAAGTTATGTCATTTTTTTTTTTGATTTTGCTGGGGGATGTTTTACCCAAATCATTCTAATCGATTGACCAGAAAAAATACAAGAAAAAATCTTCCTACCAGAGACGTATAATGCTGACCGTGTTCGTACATGTAAGAATTATATTTGTGAGGTACACGAAGAGAAATGACAGACGTTATTTTAATCAAATTTTTGTTAAACTGACCAAAATAGCACTGTAGTTGACGTGCATGTGACTCAGTGTCTGGATAATTCCAATAAATCCTGCGAGCAATATATGTGTTATGGAGATATGACAGACGGGTAACGAGGACCAAGTTCAGTGTGACAATAACACCACTAAAACGTCCAGGTAAACATCATTTATCAACCTCACGTGTTTCTAAGCTATGCGACAGAAAACTTTCGACAAGCTGTTTTATATCTGAAGATTTAGAAACCTGTTGTCGAGGTATCTAAATAAAGAAAAGAAGGAACGTATAGTGATTATGCACTGAAAACAACTAGAACGAAGGTTAAATACGTGTTAAATATAGCGTCCAGTTTTGATCTCGGGGATTTTCCGCATCAATCTAATTCTATAAATACGTCACAAAGTACACGATAATGCTACAAATATCCTAACTGTTGGTTAAAATAACAGAAATTCGCCCATTTAAAAAGGTGTTCGACTGATAGAACATTTCCTTATTTAGATTATAGTGATTAGGAAATAGATCAATCAATAAATGTGATAAAATATGAATCTATTAAGTGAACTTGTTATCATTATCTAAATAATAGAGTTGTTGTGATGTTTTTATTCGTGAACTTTTCACTACATTAGCAAAATATCGCATCACTCTACCACTGAACGATATGGTGAGTGGTTTAATACGTCATATTAACATGAAATACAAAATGGGAACATGTTTAAAACCATCAAAAACGAAATCTTATTTCAGCTATCGCCACTTTGTCTTTCTGGGTTATTTACATCGATCAATAACAATTTATTTCAACAGATTAAAAATCTTATCATCCTGTTATCAAATGAAGACTCATTTTTTGTTTTTTTGTTTTTGTTTTTTTTTTTTCTTCTTTTTTACGGATTTGGCACCTGTGTAATATACCATAAAGCGTTATTCATTGTCTGCGCCAAGCAAAATAAAAATTGTGACGTCATAATCATTAGGGACAATGACGTTACGTCATGAACTGAAAATGGCGAAACAAAATGGCTACCTCCTTTTAATCTTCTCTGCCACATTTGAACTTTAGAAGATGTCGTAGTGTAGTTTTTCTGAGATATATGATAAAAAAATGTCCTAAATTTTAACTCGTTTGCCAAGGCTTTCAAAAAATATAGCATATTTCTTAAAATAAATATCTCTGAGGGAGGTTTTACCGCAGAAGTCAACAAGTATCAACCACACTTCTTATGATTGAGCTATATGTAAGGGGCTCCATCACAAGGCCATCTCGTTTGATCGTCTTTACCAACGATAACCTTTGACCCTGGGAGCGAGTAATCCGGAAGATTATCCCTGTAGCAGATTATGAACTAAATTATCATCCCTATGTTTGTATCTTATTTAAGATTTATTTAAGATACATACATACGATACATCCCCCAACCCTCCCACAACCCTTTCCTTCCATCCGACCACCACATCCACGGCACTCCAGACAACAGGCTAAGGTTTCCCCTATTACAATGGCTATTTAGCAGACAAACACAATATCAATAGTATGATAACTGTCGCTATCACGCCTGATAACGAGATCCACAATGTTTTACTGTGTACCAGGACTAGGTGACTAAGCTGTATAATAAACAGAGAATTTTATTCAATTTATTAATCAAGTGTCTGGATTTCAGCATGGGAGCCCGCCCTGTTACAGCGCCTCAGGTAGAGCCCAAGTTTCCACAGTCTGGGGGCACTTCCTGTGATGTGTAGTTGTGATTCGTAACAGTTTTAGCTGTAAATGCATACATATCATGTACGGGGAAAATATTACTAACACCTTAGGTATATCCTCTGATAGATAATTCTGACGACCAAATGATTTTAAAACCTGATATTGTTTGTTTTATAATAAAACATTGTGAGGCACTAGAAAGGTAATGACCACTAAATGATTTATATTTTTCTTAAATATTTTATTGTAGACTAAGAGTTATTCTCTCAGTTTGTTTCTCAAAGCCAGTTTACAAACACTTTACATAATGTCAGGATTAGGACAGTCTCAAATAAAGCCTTCATTAAAACCTTATTCAGTACGTCATTATCAAAGAACTATATGAAAAGAGATCTTAACAACTTTCGGTCAAAGGTGTTTCACATTGTATTAGGCTCTTTTATCTGTTAGCGTTAGCCTTTAGTCAGTTAGCGTCAGGATTTACGTTGTCTCTGAGGAATGTTTTTACTTTGTCCAATTAAGGGGTCTGTTAGCATTACTCGATTGTGTCACAATATCTCAGCGAAGGCCAAGCTATTGTTGACAGGTCGCAACAGGTGCGTTGACACAGTAAGGCTAGATCCCATTGGTCAGTGGCCGAAGCGCTACTCAAAGTCATATGAAAAATATGATTTGATTGGTCAAGGAAAGTTCAGAGAATTCTGTATAGTTAGCGTCCTCGGCCGTTCTTGTCACTTTCGAACAAGACGCCGAAGAATAAAGAATTCCTGTTTTTGTCTTCAGTTGCAGAACCTTAATACGTGAATTTGGTGCAGCTTATATAGAGCTAATCCCCAGGTTAGCACCCCTGTCACAATACCTACTTGCATAAACAACGTTTTGTAAGCCGCTATCATGAAGCGTGCTACCGTGCAATTAAGGATTTCTTTCTTTTAAAAACACAAAATAACCACCAAGGGCACCTTATCATTAATTATTCTTATTGGCTAGAAAACTGTAAACGGAATAATGATATGACATAGTAATAGCAAAGTGCAGTGTTACAGCATTGTCCCTGTTATGCTTACATTAATCTTGTAGATAGTGTATGGTCCATACCAAAATAAACAGCTCGAGTGTCGATCGTACCACACTATTTATTGTTTACTGGCATGCACTGTAAAGAGTAATATTGCCAATTCCTCACAGATAACAGAAGTTTTCACATCAAGGTCGCCTGAACGTTTGAGACCAACATCCAGAATTAAGCGTTTTAGTGATGTTCATCTTCTTCTCACAGACACAGGGGAAGACGTCCCGTTTGAACGGTGCCATGTGTTATTATCCTGCAAACGCTTGAATGAAAGTGGATTCCAGCAAGTCTCGCTAAAGATAAAAATAACTTAATTGTAATATGTTTATATAACCACAGGCCAAGCAATACTCTCTGATTCCCTGATAAACGACTACATTCATTAACAACTTCAAAAATTTTTGGGCGGTGTGACCAACTATCACGCTGAACAACTCGCATTACAAACCTTTAGAAATGTACTTTATCCATTCCGTACAAGATACATAAGACCATAAAATTCCCCATTATACCCTGCTACCGTTCAGAACTGCGCATAATAACTACATTTTTTTTTTCAATTCCCAGCGAACGGTACTTCGTTTTAGACACGTGCTATAAGACATAGTGCCGCAGGAAAACTGATTTCTCTCTCTCTCTCTCTCTCTCTCTCTCTCTCTCTCTCTCTCTCTCTCTCTCTCTCTCTCTCTCTCTCTCTCTCTCTCTCTCTCTCTCTCTCTCTCTCTCTCTCTCTCTCTCTCTCTCTCTCTCTCTCCCTCCCTCTCTCTCTCTCTCTCTCTCTCTCTCTCTCTCTCTCTCTCTCTCTCTCTCTCGTTGTTCCTGATAGGATACAATCTACTTACAATACCATTCAGTATAATAAATAAACATTTGTATCTCTAATTGTCGGAAAAATTTTGCTGTGTTCGGCAATGACGAAAAACAGCTGTATTTTAACACATGCGGTATTTCGACAGCATTACTCTGTGAATTTACGTAAATATTACGTTTAGAAATATAAATAGTTGTTGAAATAAGCGATTTTACATGTTCTACTGAACAAGTTGATTTATGGAAATTCGAAAAAAAATCGCTGTTATATCCGAAGAAGTTTTGGACTATGTTTCCGCGCGGAGCAATTATTTTGGCGTCCGTTATCAGGCAACATTCAGCGTACGGTCAACGCCAGGTAAACACAGACTGAACAACAAATCTGTATAAGTTACAATCGCCTGATTTTCAATGAATGTTGCAGGATCAATAGAATACATAGTCAGTGTCTTAAAATATTAGCTGCATTTTCACTCGTGACAGAAAAATTAAAGTGTTTCACGAGAGGCTTTCTTCGCCCTCATCAAAATACAGCTTACGTTTTAAGATACTGAACATGTATTTTGTTTGTAAGTTGCCTGAAATATTTGGTATATCCCTTATAAAACGTTAAGACTATATCGGTATCATTTCAGTCTGAAAAAAACAAAAGAATCTTTTAAATTCCACTTGTCTATTCTAGCTTCCTCAAATATATTTCTGACACAACTTAATTACAGAGGCGTGTGTTTTTGTAGAATATCTGTAGGTTCCGTTGTTGTATACATTGTTTTGAGAATTGAGAACGTGACATTACTTATTTGGATTGACCAAGATTTAAATGGCGGGTGTTGTCGAGGAAGCAGAGGACGCTTACTGTTTCCGAACACCTGGTCTTACTCTTCTGGCACATTTCCAGGAGTCTGTAAGCCTTTCTTTTGCACGTATTTAGCCTAGTTTCATTACATTTGTGTTTGGATTATGATTCTGTTGATATGTACTTTGATAAAGTATTACAGGATTCCTATCAAAGATAACAAATATTTGTGTATGTGTCCTTTTAAATACCTTAACAAATACCTGAATATATCTTTCTGACGAGAGACTCAAACATAAAAAAAAAATTTAACTGTACATAAATATTGTAGTTGATGGTTATGCCTTCACATAACGAAGATATGTAAGAAAGTCGAGTTTTAAATAGCTTCACCTCTCAATCATTAACACATTGTAAAAAGTTTAACCTCGGGCTACGTGTATCATTTGACGACGCATTTACTTATACAAACTGGAGATTAATTATTCATATTTCGTGAACTAGTTAGCCGGACTGATATGAAAATAACATTGAAAGAATACAAGTCAAGTACGTAGTAAGTTCGTTGTGGGGATTTTCTCAAAACGATTTTAAATATTTTGATATTTTAGTGGAAAATTGTTTTAAACATTTTGAATTTATAAGTAATTTACAATTCTCATCATACATCATCTATTTGAGATAGGCAAACTTGGGGGTGATGGGTCAAATAAAGCGAGAGATAGGTCAAATAACGGAGGGATAAAGGGAGGAATAGGTCAAATAAAGGGAGGAATAGGTCAAATAAAGGGAGAGATAGGTCAAATAAAGGGAGGAATAGGTCAAATAAAGGGAGGAATTATAAGTGGGATAGGTCAAATAAAGGGAGGGATAGGTCAAATAAAGGGAGTTACAGGTCAAGTAAAGGGTGGGATAGGTCAAATGAAGGGAGGGATAGGTCAAATAAAGGGAGGAATTAAGGGTGGGATAGGTCAAATGAAGGGAGGGATAGGTCAAATAAAAGGAGTTACAGGTCAAATAAAGGGAGAGATAGGTCAAAAAAGAGAGGGATAAAGGGAGGGATAGAGGGAGGTAGAGATTTAATAAAGATAAATTTTGTTTTTACCCAAAAAATATTTTGGAGCAAATTAAGAGCATGTGATATTCTCAGAGAAATTTTATTAAGTTGACAGTGCGTTATAAAGGCCCATTAGCATGGCTATATTATGTAATAGGAATAACCTCTGTTAGCAGAATCATTGTATGCTCACAAACATATCAATTATACGTTTGTTTAAGCTTCATGTTTTATGTTTCTATTTAAGTCCACGAAATAGCCGTTATTTTATCTACTTATGTATTACAACCATTTGAAAATTGACACCTGTTTTTCCTATCGGCTGACCCTGTACTGCACTCAGCCTGTTTATAATAATACCATAACGAATCCAGTATGTTACCAAATGCTTGATTCGATGCATCACCCGCCTTAGCATATCTCAATAATCCATCTCCAATCCCATCTGCCACACTCCTCTGAATGTAATCAGAAAAATCATTGAAAATATTTGTATTGATTCTGTCTATATACGTAAAACAAGCCCTAATTAACCTGTGATTTTATATAGGTCTACTTAACTACCGGGAAACCGGAAATATGTAAATTGTAGCACTAAATCGTCCACACAGGGGCACGAGAATTCATCACAGATGACAGGAATGTTACAGTGTTAATCTTAGCGTTAATGATGAATACTTTCACATAACATACACCAGCTTAGTAATTACTATACATCAAAATAATACGTCCTCAATTTTCAAGGCCCTGCGTCTGTGCTGAAAATCGTTTACCGAATTAGCTCGTGCTGTTAATGAAGAACAGAAATTTACGATAGACTATCCACGCTGTTCTCTAAAGAAACAGTTTGTGTGTGCGTGGGCGTCTATAAAATTCAGCAACTTTGTTACGCTTTCATCTATGTTCATCCGCATTCTTAAAAAAATGTTAACAGGAATTTTATCACTGTTCATTTTTATGACGAGAGATTTTTGAAAGCCATTGTCTATCAAAGCTCTAATTGAAAAAAAAACGCTATCTGTTATCCATCATATTTATGGAAATTTAAGTAATGCTATCAATCTTGTATTGAAAGGCTTAAGCCGTATAAGGAGAGCGCCTAGATTTTATAATCAACCTTTCGGTGAGAAAATTTATTTTTTGTATAATTTTATTCTTTTCTATATTCGTAGGTACATTTTTTTATTTTCTTTGGATTTGAATAATTTTGTCATGCCGAGTAGAGTGATGTACTGTTGAACATGAGTAGATCACCTGATGTACAGTTGAATATGAGTGGATCACGTGACGTACAGTTGACCATGAACGCGGATTTTAAAATGGCATCATCCATTTCGAATACTGGGAACAAGACTATTCACTGTATATATAAGAGGATGTATTTTGTGCTATTGTCGAACCGACTATCCTTGGAGAGATCCGCTGATTCTGACAAGAATTCTTGTGGATGAAACAATTTGATCAGGAAGATAACAACAGAAAAGGACTTACAATATTCATTGCTGTGTCTAATTTTCAGTGTACTGCAAAATGAAATTCGTTCCCGATGTCATTCTTGTTACAAAGTGTGAATATTTGTTGATTTCTCAGTAAATGTCAGGTGTTCCCTCTTATATAAATTTCCCTTCGACGAGTAATTTATCAAAATCAAACACTCTTGTCTAATCGTTAAGTTAAACTTGAATAATTTAGATCAACCTTATGAAAAAATTCTAAATTCTCAGAATAACGAATTCCGTATAATTGATTAGTTCCTTTTGTTCTTATTTGTACAGTAATTTGAACACCATCTCTCACCTCTAATCTGTACAGTAATTTGAACACCACCTCTCACCTCTAATGTGAACAGTAATTTGAACACCATCTCTCACCTCTAATCTGTACAGTAATTTGAACACCACCTCTCACCTCTAATATGTACAGTAATTTGAACACCATCTCTCACCTCTAATGTGAACAGTAATTTGAACACCATCTCTCACCTCTAATCTGTACAGTAATTTGAACACCATCTCTCACCTCTAATCTGTACAGTAATTTGAACACCATCTCTCACCTCTAATGTGAACAGTAATTTGAACACCATCTCTCACCTCTAATCTGTACAGTAATTTGAACACCATCTCTCACCTCTAATATGTACAGTAATTTGAACACCATCTCTCACCTCTAATCTGTACAGTAATTTGAACACCATCTCACACCTCTAATATGTACAGTAATTTGAACACCATCTCTCACCTCTAATCTGTACAGTAATTTGAACACCATCTCTCACCTCTAATCTGTACAGTAATTTGAACACCATCTCTCACCTCTAATGTGAACAGTAATTTGAACACCATCTCACACCTCTAATATGTACAGTAATTTGAACACCATCTCTCACCTCTAATATGTACAGTAATTTGAACACCACCTCTCACCTCTAATCTGTACAGTAATTTGAACACCATCTCTCACCTCTAATGTGAACAGTAATTTGAACACCATCTCTCACCTCTAATCTGTACAGTAATTTGAACACCATCTCTCACCTCTAATGTGAACAGTAATTTGAACACCATCTCTCACCTCTAATCTGTACAGTAATTTGAACACCATCTCTCACCTCTAATCTGTACAGTAATTTGAACACCATCTCTCACCTCTAATCTGTACAGTAATTTGAACACCACCTCTCACCTCTAATCTGTACAGTAATTTGAACACCATCTCTCACCTCTAATCTGTACAGTTATTTGAACACCATCTCTCACCTCTAATATGTACAGTAATTTGAACACCACCTCTCACCTCTAATCTGTACAGTAATTTGAACACCACCTCTCACCTCTAATCTGTACAGTAATTTGAACACCATCTCTCACCTCTAATCTGAACAGTAATTTGAACACCATCTCTCACCTCTAATCTGTACAGTTATTTGAACACCATCTCTCACTCGTCTAATTTGTACAGTAATTTGAACACCACCTCTCACCTTTAATCTGTACAGTAATTTGAACACCATCTCTCACCTCTAATATGTACAGTAATTTGAACACCATCTCTCACCTCTAATCTGTACAGTAATTTGAACACCACCTCTCACCTCTAATATGTACAGTAATTTGAACACCATCTCTCACCTCTAATCTGTACAGTAATTTGAACACCATCTCTCACTCGTCTAATTTGTACAGTAATTTGAACACCATCTCTCACCTCTAATGTGAACAGTAATTTGAACACCATCTCTCACCTCTAATCTGTACAGTAATTTGAACACCACCTCTCACCTCTAATATGTACAGTAATTTGAACACCATCTCACACCTCTAATCTGTACAGTAATTTGAACACCATCTCTCACTCGTCTAATTTGTACAGTAATTTGAACACCATCTCTCACTCGTCTAATTTGTACAGTAATTTGAACACCATCTCTCACCTCTAATCTGTACAGTAATTTGAACACCACCTCTCACCTCTAATATGTACAGTAATTTGAACACCATCTCACACCTCTAATCTGTACAGTAATTTGAACACCACCTCTCACCTCTAATATGTACAGTAATTTGAACACCATCTCACACCTCTAATCTGTACAGTAATTTGAACACCATCTCTCACCTCTAATCTGTACAGTAATTTGAACACCATCTCACTCCTCTAATTTGTACAGTAATTTGAATCACTTACCTTTCCGTTTTAGTGTATTCAGTAGCGTGGTGTACATAACAACGTTGTTTCCCGTATATATCCGTGTTCTATGACGTGCTAACTTGAACATTATGACAGTCTCATCAACCCAACTCCCGCTCTCCTAAACCATCAACAGTAGGTTATCAATATAGTCTCGAGAATCAAATCAGGTAGTGTTCATGCATAATCCGGATTTATATCAATCATGTATATTCCGGGTTATCAGTAGTCCAGCATACTCCTGATCAATGCTTCTCCCGTATATTCCAGATAAGTAGTACTCACACATATTCCGGATGATTTATACCCTCATGTATTCCGGATAATCAGTGCCCCTGTATAATCTGGATTAATATTTCTACGGTACTGTACATTCCAGATTACCTGTTCTCATATACATTCCGGATTATCAATCATCCCTCGATTCGGATTACCAGTACTCCTGCATATTCATTCACTTTGTGGATTATTCATATTCCGGATTTTCAATCCCGAAATTTGTTTTTAACTTTAAACACTCCTGTGAAGTTTTATCAGTTACCGGTATACATTGCGCTCATACCGTTCTGCTTTACAGTTTAACGATGACAAACTACGTCTCGTCGAGGTATGTAATTTATTTAACAAGGCACGTACTGACTGTACTGGTTGTAACGAGACTGGTCTATTAATAAACATCATCAACCAATCAATTTCAGTTCTGTTATAGCAATTAATGGCGCGTGCTTCATTATAGAAATAAAAAAAATGCATGCACATCGCTCCCCATTATCAAAGCAGTTAAATGTTTTGGCTACATCGTACGTAGAAGATATAGATATGTATAAAACAATATTCTACGGAACTCAATTGGTGTCACTCATATCAAAGGAAACAAAGAATATCATAGTGAGTGTAAGATGACATTATTTCGAAAAATATTAACGTAATAATACAAACTTCTAAGTTATTACGATCAAAAGATATATAAAAAAAGTCGTAATAACGGAAATATAGAAGTTTTACTAACGCACGTGTTTAAGGCGTAATAACGGAAATGTAGAAGTTTTACTAACGCGCGTTTTAAGGCGTAATAACGGAAATATAGAAGTTTTACTAACGCACGTGTTTAAGGCGTAGTAACAGAAATATATAAGTTTTACTAACGCACGTGTTTAAGGCGTAATAACGGAAATGGATATGTCTTACTAACGCGCGTTTTTAAGGCGTAATAACGCAAACTTGATCTACAATAGCAGCCACTATTAACATTATTACCTCTAGATAAAACTAAGTGAAGAATTCAATATCTTAACTTTGTTTATATCTTATTGTTTCTTTTACCTTACACAACATAACTAAGAATTTAAATTCAAACATCACGAGAGAATTTTAAAATTTCGCTTAAGGGACAGGTAACTCCAAAGTGATATCAGTGTTCAGATCGCAACATAGCAGGGAGAATACACATGATGAATATGACTGAAATGTAATGTTTCAACATCTTATCTACTTCTCATCGGAAATACAAGTTATCACGGCAGCTAATTGACATTCAGACCATCTTTTCCATTACTGAGCACTGAGTGAAAGAAAACATGTCAGTGGAGTCTTAATTCAAACTATAGCGAAATATTAACAGATTAACATGGAGGCTCATGAAAATGTACAAAGATAATAAGACCTGGGCCCGTATTCATGAAACCTTTCTCATACTCAAGCACACTTTTTTGTAATTCACCTAAATCATATAAAATAATACAAATGTCAAATTTAAACCTTGAATATAGCTTTGATTTGAAGTCATTTCAAATTTTTTTTTAAATCTTCGGCAAAATAGCGTTCTTTATTAATTTTTAACTTAAACAAGACATGAAGCTTGAGCACAAAATTCATGCTTGAGCATGAGAACGGTTTCATAAATACGGGCCCAGGTGTTCCAGAAGGGAAAGCATTTTCTGCTTCATCGAGAACACCCGACATGTAAATTTGGGTCATTTCAAGTCAGGTTCCAAATTGAGAACAATGTAAACTAATGACCACACTTACAAACACCAAACACGTCCTCCTTAATATTACAGAACGAAACTAATGTTTTCTTATGAGATCGTTTTTTCAAAGATAACCTTTGGATGTTACATCTTGATCCGGAATTATGGACGCGCAGATACTGTACTAAGAATTTGGACTACCACTGGAGATCCTACTTATCTAATTAGCGATACAGCAAACTGGGTTTTGGAAGGTCCTGGGCCAGATAAACAGTCTCAAACAAGCTTGCTCTCTGGGTACACGGGGACAATTAGTTTGAAATTTACCGAGACTAATTTTTAGGTCTATCTGTAAAGTTTCTTACAAATACAACGCACTGACCAACACATAAAAGTAACCTAGAAGAGACCTCCTAATTATAACGAATAGCTGTGTATAAAAATTACCTGTCATTAGAGACCACCTGACGATAACGAATAACTGTGTATATAAATAACCTGTCATTAGAGACCACCTGACGATAACGAATAGCTGTGTATATAAATTACCTGTCATTAGAGACCACCTGACGATAACGAATAGCTGTGTATTTAAATTACCTGTCATTAGAGACCACCTGACGATAACGAATAGCTGTGTATATAAATAACTTGTCATTAGAGACCACCTGACGATAACGAAGAGCTGTGTATATAAATAACCTGTCATTAGAGACCACCTGACGATAACGAATAGCTGTGTATATAAATTACCTGTCATTAGAGACCACCTGACGATAACGAATAGCTGTGTATATAAATAACCTGACATTAGAGACCACCTGACGATAACGAATAACTGTGTATATAAATTACCTGTCATTAGAGACCACCTGACGATAACGAATAGCTGTGTATATAAATTACCTGACATTAGAGACCACCTGACGATAACGAATAACTGTGTATATAAATTACCTGTCATTAGAGACCACCTGACGATAACGAATAGCTGTGTATATAAATTACCTGACATTAGAGACCACCTGACGATAACGAATAACTGTGTATAGAAATTACCTGACATTAGAGACCACCTGACGATAACGAATAGCTGTGTATATAAATTACCTGACATTAGAGACCACCTGACGATAACGAATAGCTGTGTATATAAATAACCTGTCATTAGAGACCACCTGACGATAACGAATAGCTGTGTATATAAATAACCTGTCATTAGAGACCACCTGACGATAACGAATAGCTGTGTATATAAATAACCTGTCATTAGAGACCACCTGACGATAACGAATAACTGTGTATATAAATAACCTGACGATAACGAATAGCTGTGTATATAAATAACCTGTCATTAGAGACCACCTGACGATAACGAATAGCTGTGTATATAAATTACCTGTCATTAGAGACCACCTGACGATAACGAATAGCTGTGTATATAAATTACCTGTCATTAGAGACCACCTGACGATAACGAATAGCTGTGTATATAAATAACCTGACATTAGAGACCACCTGACGATAACGAATAGCTGTGTATATAAATAACCTGTCATTAGAGACCACCTGACGATAACGAATAACTGTGTATATAAATAACCTGTCATTAGAGACCACCTGACGATAACGAATAGCTGTGTATAGAAATTACCTGTCATCAGAGACCACCTGACGATAACGAATAACTGTGTATAAAAATTACCTGACATTAGAGACCACCTGACGATAACGAATAGCTGTGTATATAAATAACCTGTCATTAGAGACCACCTGACTATAAGGAACAATTATAGATAAAATCTATCTTTTATTAGACATCTGCTGCCTTTAAAGAATACCTGCAGATAACAACTACATGTTGTTAGATAATACTTAAAGAGACAGAGTGGCCTAAGGAACCTGTGAATAGAGACCACCTGTCTGTAAAGAGTGACTAGATAACGTACACTGAGGACAAGATACACACTGGGGATGAGACATAAGTTTCGGGAAGGATTAGGAAGGCACACTTAGCTGGAAAAGTATAATTAAGATTTGTATTATCCTCAAAAAAATTATCTACATTTTTATCCAAATCACAAAAATGAAGATTTCCTTTTATCTATATACAATAAACAGACGAATATTATTACAAAAAGAATACGGAAATCAGTTTCGTTGAATTACAGATGTGAAATCCGCCACTGATACGGTAAACAATACGATGTTATAAAGGCGGGCTCATCCAACAGTGAAATGTCGATATTTGCGTTAAATAATCATAAAATAAGTATACATTACATGAGTTGAATGTCCTTCCCTCTAACACCAGGACTGGGATTCCTCTTGACATATTGTCGATGCTTCTTGTTTGATAGTAAAAGCACTCTGATCATCTTAAGCGGTATTTAAGTGAATGTCTACTAATGACGTCATAATTACGTGACCATCTGCTGCTGGCGATCTATAAAATGTTAGAACGTGGGCACGTGACTAAGCGGTTCATCATCGATATTGCTAAACGGCGTTGTCGAAGACGATTTAATTGGTTAAATTAACACGTCTTGGCGTATCAGAATAACTCTCTGTTGCACGAAGGTAATCACATCTATAAATGTTTGTTTCCGTCATTTATATGTGATAACAAGAGATTCTGTTTTGATCGAGATTCCGTCGCATTTGACCATGTGTAGACAACAAATTTGTTTTTCTTCACGTTTAATACAATAATTTGTTCTATATAAATAGGCCGCTGTTACATATATCGGTGTAATGCATTACATTTGTGAAAACGTTTAGTGGTCATCCATTATTGCCGCCTTTTGTTGACCTTCGAAACAATGCTTGGTAATGTCACTAAGTTGTATCGTCTGTATGTAACGACACTGTGAATGATTTCATTACATGTAATTGAAATACATTAAAATAATATTTTTCTTTACATCCCCTTCGTAAATATGTTAATTCCATGCGAACATGCCAAGGTTCACTTGATCACGGATATCGTACTAACTTTAGAGAAAACCGACACTATATCTGGTGGGCGGGAACCCGGGAATAAGGGGGCGGAACACTGAAGACAGGTTGGCAAGATCAGGGAGTACCGTATTTCACCGCAAATAAGCCCCTCCCACAAATAAGCCCCCCCCCCCCACCACTTTTTCCAGTTTGCCAGGGATAGGGGGGTATTCGCAATTAAGCCTCCCCCCCCTCTTTTTTTCAAAAAAAAAAACAACACGTGCGACGATAAAGCAGTACTTACATTTAATCTCCAGGTGTAATTATTAAGGGTTTGATTTAGTAGTGTTCACAGGTGACCACTTTTTTGTTATTTAAACTGGTGATAATTAGCTAACAATCACAGCGACTGAGCGAGAGGGCCTCGCTCAAAACACGCTAAAACAACACAGTGTCGCTTTGACGTGTTGAGAAGACTTTGACACGTTGAGACCTAGTCATGTCGTCAAATAGAGAGTAAAAATCCAACCATGACACATTTTTTTTTTTTTTATAACCGGAACAATGACGTTAAGCTCAAACAAACAAAAAACAAAACAAAAAATAACCATGACACAAATTAGCATGCCTGTAAGCAGAGACGTATATACCACGTGATATATAGGTCTCTGCTGTAAGTGGTGAAGGATTTTATTATTTATCATGGAAAGATTGCGGATTGTCAGAATTATAGTGTAGGGATATACGGATGTAAGACGTATATGAATTTACGAAAGGAAAATACGTGTCCGATCTTTGAACAATATCTAACATACATTGCTGCATGTGGTCACATACTATTTGTAAGAAAGTTGTCTAGTTTTATAAGAGTTGCATCCCCTTATTGAAAACTTCTCACCATGGTGTGTACTGATGTTGCTCGTGCGCACTATTAATAATAAAAGTTGACGCCAGCAGCCATTTTGATAAGTTGTTCTTTTCTTACACTGTTGAAGGGTCTAGACAAGGGGAATAACTCGGACATCACTATATCAGAAAGTACAACTACATATGATGGTTAAATGCAACGGGCCAAATCGGGCTCATAGTAAGATTTTTTTATGGAGTACGCAATTGAAATTAACATGATAATGATGCACTTCCTTTATACTCAAGAAATTCGCAATAATGCTATCAGCTGACTCCTCCTCCGATAACGACAGAGATCTATCTGATGCGCCCGGAGACAGATTTCATTCTGCCACACGAGTTATTGTAGACATGAAGTGGGTTTTTTTATTAGATGTGGTAAGTCAATGGAAAATAAACCCTTTCATAACGCCCAGGCCCCAGTTGCTCAAACGTTAGAACTAATAGTAGTTAGTGAAAAAAATTAAATTGCTGCCACCGAAAAAAACATGGGTGTCTAATGTAAAATTAACACCCAAAACATATCAACCTGACCTGTCTCAACAAACCTTTACCTATGAAATAAAAAAAGAATATTTGCAATTTCAAATTTCACTACCACTAGTTATTTCTTAGCAGCCTTTAACAACTGGTTCCAGATGCTTAATTTCAAAAACGCAAAAATAATAACCCACGTATTTACCGTAATTTTTTTAAATTCACTTGAAATATCGTTTATCGTAACTTTAAATGCCAATGCATATTCTCGACTTCAGTTGAGTGTTCGCCACTGTAAGGAAAACTTGGGTTCTGCCTCCTTGCCGAGACATATACCAGTCTTAAAGAGGAACCTGAATGCTTTGTCATATATGTGTCATTAAATCAAATAGCCTTTGCTCGTTCATTTACCGCAAAAATCGCCGAAAACGATCCACGCGTTCCAAAGTTATTGTCGAAAACGCTAAAAACACACCTGAACGAGATCATCGAATGGCACTGTAACAGAGCTCTTCAGTAGTGACGTCACAAGTGGAAGCGCGCGTTCTGTCCCACTCCGGCAGCCATTAGTTTTCCAGCAGAAGTCAGGTTATATCGTTTCGTTTTTTTGGCCTACTTGAATGTTATTCGACTAATTTATACTATGATTGATGGTAAAGTAACAGTAGTGTCATCATCATACCAGAGACATATATAACACATGTATATGTTATATATGACTCTGATCATACAGCTGTTGCGTTCTTCCAGGACTCGTCAGTGATACTATGGACTTAGCTTTTGAAGCCTATGAAAAGGATGAAGAAAATCCTCATTGATAATCTAGATTTGGAGGTGCACTTTATCCATAGTTCAATAAATTTCGTAATATTGATATAAATCTGATAACTTAAAACTTAATAGGTGCCTCTTCCTGCTGTCAGGGTTTGGGTTTCCTGCTGGAGGCCTACAGGAATATATCGCTGTCTTCCAAGAAAAGACTCCAAAACATACTTAACTAACGTAATTACATCGCTAATTGAACCTAGATGCTGATAGTACTTTACACAATATAAAACCAATCGTCCGCAAACTTACACTTGAACAGAATATTCTATTACACATTAAAATTAAATAATTATTTATAGTACATGGCATTTATACCTTCAACGTAGGAAGCAACAAAACTGTCGTAAAAATTGTATTTGATCTGAGAGACAAGTGTGAAGTGGCATCATTTAGCACAGCTTGGTGCCTGAACTATAGAGATAAATAACTACACAGGTAAACACAAGCGCCAGTTATCTTCTTGTTTAATCCTTGTGTACACACACTGTCGGTATATGTAAGCTATACAGTCACCCCATTTACGTCGCCAGAGAATCGACGTACGTCGATTTGACTCTGCCCGGCGACGGAGACGCAAAACCGTCATCATCATCATCATCGTCATCATCATCACCCCAATTGGTAATTGGATGTATCCCGAGTTATATGTGTGTATATATATATATTGCAGCATGCACAAAACACAGTCACAGGGACCTGAGAATATGTTTCATTCTCAATCAATGTTGAGAAAAATCTTTTGTGCCGTCGTCTATAAATTTGTGGAATAAAGTAGATAATTCTGTCAAAGCCTCTCCGTCTTTAAATACCTTCAGATTTAAACTTTCTCCCGTTAACTTTTCTGTTCCAGATTATCTATACTCTGGTAACCGTTTCCTTTCTGTTATACATTGTCGAATAAGGAACAACTGTAGTGGATTACGCTCAGATTTATTTAGAGTGGGAATTTGTCAATCTCCAAATTGCTCTTGTGGAGTTGTCGTTGAAGATGCAAGTCACTATTTTCTTTCGTGCCCTTTATTTTCTAATTGTAGACGTATATTGTTTGCTACTTTATATGACCTAGACGTGATTTTAACGTAGAAACCTTATTATGGGGTGATCTTAACTCTTATTCATATCAAACTAATTGCGAAATAGTAAAAGCAGTTCAAACATATATCCAACAGTCCAAACGATTTGATGCTACCTGAATCTTTACTAATGCAGTCGTACATGAATCTCTCTCTCTCTCTCTCTCTCTCTCTCTCTCTCTCTCTCTCTCTCTCTCTCTCTCTCTCTCTCTCTCTCCCTCTCTCATCAACTCCTGATTTTACAGCATTATGGATCCACAAACTGATTTAAACATGAAATCTATAATTCTGTATTTTTATGTTTATTGTACGAATATATGTCACGTGTTGTAATATATTATCTGTACTGTATTTGTGGAGAAGAGTTTATAAGTCGTAAGAACTTGTCTCTTATCCATTTGTCTTTTGTTGACAATAAAATATGTTTAAATCAATCAATGTTGCGATCCATTTTATATAATCGATATAGAATTGATATAAAATCCATAGTATCTCTTTTCTCTTCTTTTCTTTCTATCCTATCATCTCATCTTACCCTCCTTTTGAAAACATGATTTAAAAAGTACAAGGAGAATAAGACCAGATGTTTCGGAGGGGTAAGTGCCTTCTATTTCATTTGTCAATACATATGATTGATATCACGTTCTCACTGTAGGTAGCAGGTATACTAATAGTGTATGCGAAGATGTGTCCACCAATCCTGTCCCCAGCCCTAATCATGATCATTCTTAGAATGACGTTTCAAATAAATCAATTGCCTATAATTTTCTTCTTCTTCTGTTTTGTTTTTTGTTTTGTTTTTGTTTCGTTTTGTTTTGTTTTGTTTTTTGTTTTTTGCTTTTTGTTGGTTTGTTTGTTTGTTTGTTTGTTTGTTTGTTTCGCTTCCTGCCATATTTTCCATTATGGTACTCCCTGCTTACGCCTGTTCTATATGATCTGGCTGTTGCGATGACTTTAAATCTGTCAAAAAGACAGAGATGAAATAACCTTCGTGAGATGTTCGCTTTATTTGCTCCTTACAACATGGGTAACAGTAGATTTACGCTGCTCTTCTATCTCGATCTATAGTGATGTATCTGTAGACACCAAGGCAGTTATGACTTCCTTACAACAAATATTCTTCAATGTCAATCCTAAAGTGGAAAATGATTAAGCAGACAGGACGGTTCTAATTCTCTGGTAGATGTTCACATTCCTGGTCAGAAAAATGGAATCCGTGTCTTATAACGAGTGGTAACTAGTGACGAACATTATCAGGTGGTCTCACAGAGTTACTGCCCTTTGTTTCACTCTGTCAGTATATGTTATAGCGGTAAGCTGACAGTCGATGGAGGCCGAAAATGGTACAATAAGACACAGTTTTATTATTTGCTTTGTACTGAGTTTGAAATATGTATGTGTTTATCCTTTTAAAGTTTTTAAAGGTATTACTGTAAACAGACATGTATAACACATATATGCTGTAAAATGAAACTCATATTTTAGGTAACACACGTGTGTGTGTTTTATTTAACTACACGTATCTACAACGTTAGATCACTTATAACTAAGGTCTACAATATTTCGATAAGTGAGTTCCGATTACACTCAATCGATAAAACCGCTGTGAAAATTGTTTAGATACGGTATTTTAAGACGGCGGGGGAGAGTTTATCTGTTCCGAGACTATTTATCATCTCGGCCTATCACTGAGGTACGGGAAGTGACGTCATTGTTCTAGGCCAAAGTGTGAAATAACGTCATTGGATAGTTCTATAAAATGTCACGTTATCATATGCGTTGATTAGTTACAAGTCAGTGCCATAATAGATGTGACATTCCTTTTCACCGGCGATGACTAATACCCGTGACGTCATAAAATTAAGTGATTTCTGTCTTTCTGTCTAGTTTCATTCATTAATTTTTCCTCAGATAAAATTATCGTACATATAATTACCCGAGTTTGATAAAGGTTTTCTTTATTTTTAACTTCCTCATACCGTCATTTTACTGAACCAACAAACTAGATTCACACTTAGAAAATTTATACAAGAAACCCATGTATAGGTATGTCGGCACTTAAATGAAGCACCCCATGACTACACCGATAAGAAATATTACTGACATATATCACCGCCATTTCACTGTATATATACTAAACTTGTATTTTTAACATTTTTATTTTCTAAACTGATACATGATAATTATAAAATTATGTTGACGTGGTAGCTATATTGAATTGAATTTCAGATAGTTTCGTATTTTCGTCAAATCTAGCTATGCTTAATTTGTCACGCGGCCTCGTTTTGAATTTAATTAGTGCGCACGCTTTGTACTACTAGTCTAGTGTTCGGGGTAAGGATGCTATGTGAACAGTTTCACAATATCACATGACATTCTTCATTGTTTTCATTGGTTCATTGTTTACATTTATACACAACTTTCCGTGAATGATCTTTCCTCTGTTTCCTTGGTGTTAGAATATAGGTAAAATATATAAATTACTAATGTGCGCTGAGGATGCAAGCGGTTTACGTAAATACACAGTACAAAATAACTGTCCTTGGACTTATTTACTATACATGTTTTCAGCTAGATTGGATTATTATACGACTTACCTTTGGATTTTTCGGCACCCTTCCCATATTCGTCGGATGACGTAAGAATATCCGGCTGGTTTCTTGATTTCAGGATCGCAACTGTTTCACGCGTGCCCAGAAGTATCTGTAGAGCTGTCTGTACGTCCTCAAGATATGTAAATCTAACGGCTTTGGAACCGTTCCGAACTTCTTGAACAGGCAGGTCTAGTTTGATCTTGACTTTCTTCCACTGCGATGATGTGTCTTTCAGAACTGTTAAGATTCCATTCCTATCTTTTGTCGTTTCTGGTATTGTGACATCATGACTTGTACGCCGGTAGAATTGACATTCTGAAAAGCTATTTTCTCGCCTCAGAAACTGAGGTACCGCGAAGCTCGCACGACGAAGCGAAGGTCCTACTGGCTTTCTTTCCGAAGAACCTTTCCTACTGCTAACAATAGATGTCCTCCGTGAGTCAATGGACTCCACTGAGTCCCGACTTTCCTTTTTTCTGTTGAAGCACATCACCGAGTTTCTTCTCAATGTCATTCTTGGACATTTGTCCTCATCGTCTACAGTTTCCTTAATGTCGAAAGGGAGGTTATCTAGCACAGCAAACGTTTTCCTTCTTACTCTGAACGGTTCGATTCCCTTGGTCAAAATTTCCGTATCAGTTTTCGTTCCTTCCGGTATTGAGCTAGCAACTTCCGCTTCATCCGACTCGGATATGATAGAATATCCTTCCTGTATGGCTTTCACTCGATCCATTACTGTCAAACCGGCACTGCTAAAAGTACAGTCCGAGTAGACGTTACTCGATAAGTTTGAACTTTGACCTGACATGTCACAAATTCTAGATCCTCGTGTTCTATCGATAGCAGTAAAGTGATTCGCATCATGTTCGGTTTTCTCCTCTTTCGTCTCTTTCAAACATCTCAATAACCCATTTGAAGTTGAGATGATATCAGCATTTCCGTTATGATGTATTCTGTTCGGCGTAGAATCTTTAATACCAGTCGTTTTGAACCACTCTCGGACTTTATTTTCAATAGTACATCCCACAGTGTTGCTTCCCAAGTCGTTCCCGCTTTGACAGGTTTCCGATGAGGTCTTGAGGGTAACGTACGCGCTTTGTGCGGCGTCCATAGTTACTTAGTGCCGGCCTCGCTATGCTAAGCCAGTGTGGAGTATAGCTGTCAATTATCAAAGGAAAGGCGAGTTAAATTAGACAACATTGTTAAACTGCCTCGTAAAATATTTCACAGGATTAAAATACTAACATTAGCAGCGAACAAATAGTGTGGCAGCGCAAATGTTGACACTGTACAAGGAACACGTACTTTCACATTACACATATATTTAATTGATGGAAAAACAAGGCACGGTTCAATGAATAAAAAAAAGACAATTACCAGATGTTATATTTACCGATGTGGTCCGCGAGAAAACGTTCTTTGAAACACATACTGAAGAAAATTATTGATTATTAACTACAATGGACACATGGAATTTTTTTTATTTATTTACATTTCCATGGAAACCGGGACGGTGACATTTCGTCGTCAAGATGGCTGTTTTACTTGCCGGATCGACAACGGAAGATGGTTTAATTCACATGTGTATAGAAAATATTAATATTAATAAGCAAAAGCATAGGACACATGACTTGACATGGTATGTATGGTCGTGAAAGATCATCCGGTCATTATAAATGACAGAATGTTACAGTCAAACATATATATTTCTCTGTCATTTATGCTGTCCATAATTGCCATATCATGATGGTTAAATACAATAAATAAATATAATAGGGACTACATGTAGCTGTATGGTCATCTATATATCATCTATCATTGTGCATGATGAAAATTTCCGTCGGTAATTACTATAACGAGGGGTCCAGACAGAGGTACTACATTTCACCTCATCTATTCATTTTTTTTACTTTCTGCTGAAATGTTGGTAATTCTGTAGAGAAATTGAATCATAACAATGGTATTTCTGTGGCAAATATTATCGTCATACCATACTGAATTCAAGTTTTGGTCGGAAATCTATGGAGGCTTGAATATAAATTCTGTCCCAAGAGCCAAGTTGTAATGGGAAGTGAAACTCATCTCTTGGAATAAATTTCTTTCCAAAACAATATTTTAAACTATGAACTTATTCAACTATTATGCATGTTGAAAAAGTTTTCGTCGTTAATTACTATTTAGGGGGAAAAAACACAATCCAGGACATTACATTGTGCGTCTATGTAAGTTAGTTCAACCTCTAAAACTGGAAATTATGGTCACACTAGAAAGATAAAATTTCACAAAATAAAAAGTTCATAATTTTACTGATTCCGGGTATTTTTGTAATTTCTACTATATGTTGATATTAACTGATTTTCATAACTCTGTCTGTTTCACATACCTGTTTACTCTCAGGAATAGTCAGCTTCAAAATGATAAAAAAAACATCCGAACAAACTATATCATTACAAGTGTTAGAAAAGTGTACAAAGGTCAGGATGGAGAGGTTGTGACGTCACCTAATCTGCCCAGGAGGCATTATAGCGTTATCTCTAAGTTGAACACTCAGAGTCACTGTTTGGAATCTACGGCGGTAGACGAACCTTTGGATCAACAAAACAGTTATGTTTTATGGAGGAGGGGTATTGTCGTGATGGAAAAAAATTAACGTGATGATGAATAAACACTACAAAATGATCACGTGACTTTTGTACAATCTTCTAAATTACAGGTGATAGACATTACTGACAGTTAGTATATGAGGTTTACCATAACCTATTTCCTCGTTTTGATTCTTTCGAAATGTGGAATGGTTTAGAATATGCTTGACTTTCTGCTAAAATTTACAGATATAGGGAAATAAAAAAAATCATTTGAATTATGATACTAGTGGACCTTTTCGTCTAGATGTTGACTTTTCTTTTGATCACTTTGAATTTTCCTCAGTCGCCTTCTATGTTTAACGTTTAGACACTAAGCATCAATGAAGAGTCCTAGAAGGACGAAACATCTGTATGATGTAGCATTAATGACGAGTCCTAGAAGGACGAAACATCTGTATGATGTAGCATTAATGACGAGTCCTAGAAGGACGAAACAGCTGTATGATGTAGGATTAATGACGAGTCCTAGAAGGACGAAACAACTGTATGATGTAGCATCACTGACTTGTACTAGAAAGACAAAACAGTTGTATGATGTAGCTTCACTGACTTGTACTAGAAAGACAAAACAGTTGTATGATGTAGCATTAATGACGAGTCCTAGAAGGACGAAACATCTGTATGATGTAGCATTAATGACGAGTCCTAGAAGGACGAAACAACTGTATGATGTAGCATCACTGACTTGTACTAGAAAGACAAAACAGTTGTATGATGTAGCTTCACTGACTTGTACTAGAAAGACAAAACAGTTGTATGATGTAGCATTAATGACGAGTCCTAGAAGGACGAAACAGCTGTATGATGTAGGATTAATGACGAGTCCTAGAAGGACGAAACAACTGTATGATGTAGCATCACTGACTTGTACTAGAAAGACAAAACAGTTGTATGATGTAGCTTCACTGACTTGTACTAGAAAGACAAAACAGTTGTATGATGTAGCATTAATGACGAGTCCTAGAAGGACGAAACAACTGTATGATGTAGCATCACTGACTTGTACTAGAAAGACAACACAGTTGTATGATGTAGCATCACTGACTTGTACTAGAAAGACAAAACAGTTGTATGATGTAGCTTCACTGACTTGTACTAGAAAGACAAAACATCTGTATGATGTAGCATTAATGACGAGTCCTAGAAGGACGAAACATCTGTATGATGTAGCATTAATGACGAGTCCTAGAAGGACGAAACAGCTGTATGATGTAGGATTAATGACGAGTCCTAGAAGGACGAAACAACTGTATGATGTAGCATCACTGACTTGTACTAGAAAGACAAAACAGTTGTATGATGTAGCTTCACTGACGTGTCATAGAAAAAAATATCAATATTCCTGAAATAGCTTTTTTTTAACACTTCACATTGTAACATCATGAAAGAGAGTGCATGACATTATTTAATGGCATAAGTCAGTTAATATATATCAAAACCACTGAAAACGCACAAGAGATGTTTAAATACCATATTTATCCGGCAATAAGGCCATGCCTGGTAATAAGCCCACCCATGCCTTTTTCATAGTTTTCAAAAATTTCAAATTCTATGTCCTATATAAACTATATCCCTGAAATAAGCCCGCTCCCAATTATTGATCCAATATCAAACACTGGCCCCTTAGCTTATTGCAGGATAAATACATTATTTAAAGTTGTCTGTTGCTTACAACCTGTTGTTACCTTTTCGCTCATGGCTTATACTATAGCGATATGATAATTATGTAAATATTGCCCCTCACATTAATAATTGATTTTTCCTACAGACGAAAAAGCCCAAAAGTTGAATTGGATAATGAGGTGATGTTCGACAGCGACAAATCTGTTACAAAGGAATTAGCAACACTAGATCACAGCTACAGAAGTACAGACAGTAAAAGTGAAATCGGGTATTTATGAATTATAATGCTTTCAAGTCAAACTAAACTTTTATTTTAGATGAGTAGCAAAGAATGGAGTTTTTAGTGCCAATTTATATGTACCAAGTATATTAAGCCAATGATTTTTTTTTTTTCAAAGTTCGAGACTTGGAAGAGGAGATTGCTTCCATAGAAAAAGAAGTAGAAATGCTTAAGCTGAGAAAACCAAGAATGAAAATACAGGACATCATTCATGACACAGATAAGGTTAGCCTTTAAATAATTATTTTATGCTCGATTCCTCCATACCTAAGGTGAATTTTTAGTATTTTAAAGCATAATGTTTTGTTACTTAGCAACATGAAAGACATTATTTCGCTTTTGGTTTCCATAATATGTTAGTACTATAGTATACGCAGCACATATCTACCATTTGAAATATTTGGATATTGGCCAAGTTACCTTATGGGATACCACAGCATCCATCATCTGCCATTTTATCCTATAAATCCCTTCTTCTCTTGAACCACAAAATCAATTTCCACCAAAATCCTTGGCTAAAGGAGATCAAATTTTGTATAAAGAAGTGTCTGAGCCCTTAAGAGGAAATTTAGCCAATTCTCTAAAATCTTACTTGTTTGGAAGAATATGGTCTTCTCAAAAGTAGGTCACTGTAACCTTGACTTCGACCTTTGACATCCATAAAAGTACGCCGGGTGGGGGACTGTAATTCTTGAATTATCTTCTTTGTTTTGGATATTCACTGGCATATTTTGTTCTGCTTTGCGGTACTCTTTTTATTTATATTGATAGATGTTTCTGTACACTTCACTTCAAGCTGATGTATCTAATGTGTTAGCTGACTTACTGAGAAGAATGTCACCATTTAACTACTATGCAGGATGGACAGTCAATTGCTTTAGCATGGAAGACCAGCAATTAATGACTCTCATGAAATTAAGGCTCAACGGTAGGGATTTAGATTTAGCAGAGAGATTTAACACAAGCCGTGCAACTGTTTCAAATATCATCAATACTTACATTTCTGCTCTACATGAAATTTTATATGATAGTGTCTTGAAAGTATACCTAGTCAGTTAAAATGTAAGGAGTCTATGCCAAAGTATTTTAAAGACTTTAGTTCTGCCAGAATAGCAATGGATGCTACAGAAGTTATTCAAGATGTTCCATCAGACATGAATTGTCAATCTCTTTCCTATAGTAACTATAAAAGTAGGCATACTGTCAAACCTGTAACGTGTAGCTCCAAAAGCAGCATTGGTATATTAATCTGATTTGTACCCTGGATCAACTTCTGATGCAGCCATTATAGAACATTCCAAGTTACTTGATCAACTAAAACCGGGGACATGATACTGGCTGATATGGGTTTCAATATTTTTGAAAAACTACATGCTGGTGTTTCATTAAATATCCCTCCTTTCCTGTCAAACAAAGGTCATTTTACCAAAGAGGAGACAGAACTTTGTTTTAAGATTGGAAGAAGTAGGATCCACGTTGAGCGAGCAAATGAAAGAATAAAGAATTTTGAGATTTTAAATCACATACCAGCACAATACAGGCATTTATCAACAAAACTTTTCAAGTTTGCTGCTGTCTTGTCAATGTTCAGGCTCCATTGTTAAAAGAAATTCCAGATAAATATGAAATTGTCCAGTCTTGAAATGTCGGGTGTAGATCTGTCTGTTTATCTATTTATAATTTAATATTTCATGCACATTCTACTATTTTCTCAGCTGTAAATCTTGAGCTCAGCTATTAAAAGGACATGCAAGCTATTATTTCCATACCAGCATTAGTGATGGGTTATCGGTGGCTTAAGGTTTTTGCTTGCTGTTCTTTAAGCATTAAGCATAAAAAGAATTCACTTAAAACTGTTTTCTCATGAAATAAAGAAGGCAATCAAATTTAACTTCACACATGAGTTTGAGACCATATGGTACTTTATACGTGTACATGTATTTATACATATGTTAAGACATATACAGTAAGTCATGACAATCATTCAATAATTTCTTGTACTCTCGAAATAATAACTATTTATTGTTTCATAACACTTTCACTGGAACATCTTATCTTACTGATCATTTATCTGTTGATCTGTAGATGTACATTATGTACATTTATCTGTAGATGTAAAGAATTTGTTTAGATCTATCTATGGATGTAAAAATATGTTGCAAATAGAGTTGTAGTACAATCTGACATTTTTTAAAATTTAACTGTTTTAATTACAGTGATGGCAAGAACGTGTTGAAATAAAAATCAATCAGAACAGAAATAGTTGGTGTCCACAGTTGATCTTTTGTTATCCTTATCACCTGAAAGTCTTTTGTTGTCCAGACAGCAAGGTTACAACACTGAGTCCCTGTCAGGTACAGCTGGCCCTGTATCTGGTGCCAGTAGTCATGTGACTGTTTTAGCACAATCTTTCCATCATCTGACATTTCTGAAACAGTACACATATTGGACTTAAAACTAAATAACAAATATTGGAATGATAAAAACACTGATCTGAGTAATTTCCATTATGTACCACATATGCATGGTCATATACAGGCTAATATATACAGCCTATGAATCAAATCAATATAAACTTTTGTTAGAAACAGTCGAAAACCGCTGAGAAAGTTTCGAGTACCGGGTAGTCGTCTTTAGAACATAAATTATCTCGGCAAAAGGGAGTCATATATCTGTAACTTGACAGAAATTTAACATGTCAATCTGATACACATCTTTTAAGTGGTTTCCGTCTGAATATCTCCTTAAAATGAACAATTTAGTCTGACTGTTAGCAAAGTTACAGAGCTTTTAAAGAAGTTCTTAGTTACTTCTTACCTAGGAAAAGCTGTTTGATAGATTCACACGCCTCTAATATTGTCTTGTCTCTGGCTGTGTATGGGCATTTCACCTCAACTATGGTGATGACGTTAAGTGGTTTCTACACTGATGATGGATACTCCCATCGTTCTTAAACTCTCCTCGTACAAATCCATCAGATGATGCACTAAGTACCCCAGACTCATGCAGCCATATACCTGTATATAAGAAAAGCATGATCAAATTACTAATTCAGGTACAATTTTATGCCTAGCAAATATTGTGGTTAATAAAAAAAATATTTCAAAATGAAACCTTCTACGTACTGACAGTTAAGTTTAAAGTGTAAGTAAGACTTTTTCATGTGTACTGATCAATACTCCAAAACAGAGGCCAAGGTTGATAACTTTTAATCAAAATATGACAGACTTGATACATTTAATAATGTCAGCCAAAGAATTAGATTACAAATTACAAACTGCATACACATTGGTTTTAAACTTGCCTGTCTGCACCACAGTTACTCCTCCTTTCTTACAATATTCTTCAATCCCATTTTTTTTCATGAGCTACACCCCATTAATAATATACATTAAAACAGGCATAGCTGCAAACTGTGTGAAATAAATGCTAGTAGTGATTCTTCTGAAAAATGTCTTAAAACTCTTATTCATTGAACATGATAATGACACAACATTTTACATGATTAACCTTTCAGTTAGTTACTTTCATACAACACGAATCATTCAGAAAAGAATAAAAATATATCTATATAGTAAATTGTTCTACCTATTTCAATTTGCTGCAACAAGAATTTGTCCAAAATTGGATGCAGTAAAGCGCAGTTTCCTGACTGCTGCCCAAAGGGGATTTTCTCTTTGGCCAATGGTGGCATAGGCTGTCTCTTTCACCTTTTTCTGCGATACAACCAAGTGTTGACTCAACCATGTTTTGGTGTCCTTAGCTGAGAGGTAGTTAGGGTTCATCAGGCAGTCATCCATTAGGGGCACTGGTACTTCCTGAATCCCTGTGTCATCAGCCAGAATCCAATGTAAAGCTGCAATAAAATACTTATATATAAACATAATTAATGAAAGCATTAAAAAGCTTGCAAAAGATGTGTTTCAATGTCTTTCCCAAATATTGCCTTCGTGGTGTATGGTAAAAAGATTTCACATGTATACATGAGATTAACACTCAATGTTAACCCCCCAACCCCACCCACGTAACAGAAAAAAAAAATCCTTAAACTTATGTGAACAGCAATATTGAAGCAAAATTGGTATATTGTGAACATCATTTCAATGGCAGTATTTTAACTGCATATTGCAACATAACCTTTATCAAGTATGCTCTAATGATATAAGTTACACTTATCTTTGAAATCAATTCTTTCAAAAAATATCTACATTAGTTAAATTGCACTTTAATTAAGGAATGACATGTATAAACTCTAAACATATCACATATGAACTTCAAAACCGAACTGATTAAAAAAAACAAAACAAAAAAAACATGACCATGTAGCTAATTACAGTGTAGTTTTTGGAGGTGCTGACTTGGGGTGTTTCATCCAACTTCACTTTACATCAGTTTTACTTCCACTTTTGTAGCTAAAATAAAAAATTAAAAAAAAAGATTAATAAAAAAATCCCACTTTAATTATTATCTACATTTTTGTCACATACGATAAATGTACAAACATACTGAATCCACTTAGTCTTTATTAACTTATCTATTCTTTTAATCATATGCTTACCCAATGCAGCTGCTACATGATGGCATTTATATTCCCCAATCGGGCATTGACGTGATGTTGCCTTAACTGCACCATTGTCTTCATCATCAAGGAAGATCTACAAGGGGAAATATTGAACTAATTATAAAAATCAAATCTGGTTATACAGTTTTTATCAAAAGTTCTGTGTGTCAAAAAAAAACTGGTGATGAAAAATATTTGTCAAAACACACTGACCAATTACTATTGAACCGATATAAATATGTTTTTCTGCCTACAGGAACTATTGTATATTTATGTAGTACTGATCAGCAGATTAATGACCTGATAACATGTATCGGTGAATAAATGTATAGAGTTCCAGAAGGCGATAAAGAAATCACATCTGCCAGTCTGAATTCTAAGTCAGATGTGAAAGAAGTTACATAAAACACCAATATTTATCTGATATATAGTTTTTGCGAACTATAAATAAAACAGCGTAAATCGTGAATTTGAGAAAATACTAATAACTCATCTGAACACTGTATGAGGTGTCTTTCATTGATGCTTGCATGCATGCTGATACCACTCGCATCTCATCGTTATGAAACGAAGCACTCTGCCACTTTCGACAGATGCTTCGCTTTTCCGAGTGAGTTTACTCCGGTCATTGACATAGTTGGCCCAGTAAGAAATTGCACCCTATTGTCAAATTGCCAGTCTAGAACATGTCATGATGGCGTTTCCGTTAATTCCAAGTATTGGATATACTTTAACACTTTGCCAGTCTAGTCCATTATAACAATTCCTTTCACCGTTTCCGATAATGAAAATGAACTAAAGCGCTTGCTGGAAAAGGTATGAAAATGTACTTTCGAACTTTCAGTGAATATCAAATGTTTACTGTATCAAGAAGGAAAATCGATATTAAATCATCTGTGATTGATTTTTAAAAAATATTTTCCTAATTTTTTTTTATATAAAATCAACGGGTATAAAGAATATAAGAACTTTGTTTTTCGTCTTTTTTCAAAAAAATATTGAACGAAATGAAGAAAAAAGATATAACATAATCAAGAGAAAAAAGTCGTCTTCAGTCAATGTCGGGTGTCAAGCTTAGGATCACAATTCTCCTGCAGTTATCTCTCCTTGCACATGCTAGTAATTATTTGTCCGCCAGGTGTCGCCAAAGTTTAAAATGGCGACTGAAACCAATCAACAGGTGTAAACAACTATTTCCAGGTGTTTTTAAAATGGAAAATGATGAAAAAGTTGTGTGATACGTAGTAAAAGAAGGATGTCACTTTCTGCAACTGACAGAAAGGCATATTGGTCAGATCAAAAGGACAGGTAAAAAACAGTTGAGAAATTTAAGTTACGATCGCAACTTGTTGTTTGATCATCGTTAACGGTCACTGACTGAGGTGGCCGATCTTAAGGAAATCTGGGCTGTAAGTCTTTTCACAGGAGTTCGTGTTCTGGGGTTAATATACAAGCTTTAAAATTCCCATTTCACCCTGATTTTTTCCCGTTGGATTTTCTCTATATAATTTACTTGCATTGTTTTGTGTCCCGAGTTACCTGTAGCTTTGACCTAAAATTTCTGTCGTAATAATGATAATTTGATATCCATGTTCATATTTATTGTGCTTTGATTGATGTTTACAGGGCAAAGTCAATAAAAATGTAAATATCAACAACGGCATAATCAATAAGAGTAATGAAATTAAATAATCATTTTAGAGACGGAAATTTTAGGTCTACATATGACTCTTCGTCAGTACTGAGAAGGTAGCCTTATAACGCCACAGGCTCATGTGCTTGTGGACATGAATAGGATTTTTTACTATGAAAAAATATAAACCATTTTATAACTTCCAGATGCTTAGTTTCAAAAACGCAAGATATAATTTTGATAACCCATTCAACCACTACACATTAGTGATTTTGGGACTAATATTTGAGTCCTGGACTCCTGATTTCACTCACATTTTAATTGAACTCGTTAAAAAAAATTGGAAATGGCACTCTGGACTCACCAGAATATATCACATAACAACTATATAGGGCATTCGCAAAAACTGTATGAAAAGCATTTACGATTAGACATTAGAAAACATTTCTTTAGCCATCGAAATTGTAAATTTGTGGAACAGCTTGCTCCAGCATGTTATAAATGCTACTACAGTCAGACAGAAATTTTATTTGATGAACAATATTAATTTAATCGAAATAAATTCACGGAATAGAGCCAGAAGTAATATTAGCAAATTTTTTTCATGAATTGTTAAACTTTATATTGATTAGCAAGCCTGCGTACATCATGTATTGTAACATAAGAGATATTTCTTAGACCTTAAGTCAGGCGAGACGTTTATTTGACCACTTGCTATAAAGAGATACAATTTGTTTCTAATGAGACTTTCCTTAGACTACTAGACACATGAGACTTTCCTCACACCACTAGACACATGAGACTTTCCTCACACCACTAGACACATGAGACTTTCCTCACACCACCAGACACATGAGACTTTCCTTAGACCACTAGACACATGAGGCTTTCCTCACACCACTAGATACATGAGACTTCCCTTAGACAACTAGACACATGAGACTTTCCTTAGACCACTAGTCACACATGAGACTTTCCTCACACCACTAGACACATGAGACTTTCCTCACACCACTAGACACATGAGGCTTTCCTTAGACCACTAGACACATGAAACTTTCCTTAGACCACTAGACACATGAGACTTTCCTCACACTACTAGACACATGAGACTTTCCTTAGACCACTAGACACATGAGACTTCCCTTATACCACTAGACACATGAGACTTTCCTTACATCACTAGACACATGAGACTTTCCTCACACCACTAGACACATGAGACTTTCCTTACATCACTAGACATATGAGACTCACACCACTAGACACCTTTCCTCACACCACTAGACACAAGACACATGACACAAACTTTCCTTGACACCTGAGACTTTCCTCACACCACTAGACACATGAGACTTTCCTTAGACCACTAGACACATGAGACTTCATTTAGACCACTAGACACATGAGACTTTTCTCACACCACTAGACACATGAGACTTTCCTCACACCACTAGACACATGAGACTTTCCTCACACCACTAGACACATGAGACTTTTCTCACACCACTAGACACATGAGGCTTTCCTTAAATCACTAGACACATGAGACTTTCCTCACACCACTAGACACATGAGACTTTTCTCACACCACTAGACACATGAGGCTTTCCTTAAATCACTAGACACATGAGACTTTCCATAGACCACTAGATGCATGAGACTTCCCTTAGAACACTACAGGAATTTTAGTTGGAATTTTTCAAGCGAATCCAGAAGGCTATCTCCAAAATTTTGATGAGTTCCATTGCTAAGACATATACTGGGTCCTCAAAACATGAGTCCTACTAGAAAATCATGAGTTCAGGACTCAAATATCTGTGTCCCAAAAACTGCCACTAGACATAGGAGACTTTAATTAAACACTACATATCTGAGAATCTACTTCATTCAATGACGTAAAGAAAATTGTTGATACTGACTGTTACCAACGCAAACTCTAAATTTTACACTCTTTGGGGAAAAAAATTTGTATTTTTATGAAGAGACATAAGCTCAAGACTCCAGTATACATGTATTCCATTTCAGGACACATGTTATTTCAAATATTAAATTTCCTTCATGTCATTCCAGTTTAAATAGGATACGTTCACGATTAAGTGACAGAGACTCTCCTAAACGCCTGCGAGAGTCCCCCGTATATCAAAGAGATCACTCTCCTTATGGCAAATACAGGAAGCCTACCTCACCAGCGTACCTGCCAAGGTTTGTAGAAACCAGTTTTAGTGCTCAGTTAGATATAGACCTGGACTTTTTAACATTCCCAAAAATCATTTTGTTTCTTTTCCTGCACTTAAGGTAATTTGTATATATATTATTATATATAATATAGATATAAAAACTTTAAAGACCATCTTGAACTTATGACTCATCAGATTTCTTTTTGAAAAGACAATGTAATGGCTTCATGATTGATGTTGTGTCATCAAACACATCATAATAGAAAACAAAATGGCCAAATTTTACCGTAACCTGTCGAGACTTGATTTCATAATTTTGATCAATTGATTTTGTTTCTTTTCAAACAGAATTGTATCAGATGATTATAACTGATCTATAAGCAGTACATTGAAGGTGTCACCTGCAAACATTAATGAATATGTATAGTATAATATTACAGCTTTCAGTTAAATCTTCTACACTATATGGGTGACTACTCATGAATTTAACTTTTCCATATTAAAGTTGAAAATTATTTTTATTTTTATTTGAATTTTTTTTTCTTTCACGAATAACCCTTGACTGTATAAAAGGTGAAGGCTAAGTATTGTACATACTGATCAGTTAACTGATTTGATGTTGGGTATGTTTTTAGACTTGACCGTCATGATCGGACACCTCAAGGTTACAGAGATGACCGTGTTAGAGGTAGTAAATATGGAATTATTCCCCCTGTGCACCATCGTGAGAAAAACAAAAGGTTTGTTATTCTCATTTAAACTTTGACACCTTGTTCTAAATTGATATTGTAAACGGATTTGTTACAATAAATTCACAACGAGAACTAAAATTTTGTCCTATTTTCTTCCTACTCTTTATTAAATTTGTTATATAAAACTTCTCTTTTTCATTAGATTTTGGAATGTGACTCGAGACAAATTTTACATAAAGTATGAATATAACAGGGCAAAAATAAACTAAAAAAAAAAAATATTCCGTTTCAACTTCAGATAAAATGTTTCTACTAGGATTTTTGTTTTAATATAAAGAATTATAAATGCATTGGCACAAGTCTCTAATTTATCATCCTTAATTATTTGTTAATTTTTTATTTTGAATTTGTTTTATGTCAATTTGAAGGAATTACAGGGAAAAATTGATGTCTGCTTTTTTTATTTTGTTTAGCCCGGCCGTAGACTATGACAGTTGGGGAGAGGAAAGTGATGATGAAGATGACAACTACCACCAACAGCCACAATATTATATGCCCCAACCTCTTCCATATGGATACCCAACCTATGTACCCCCTGGAGGGGGCCCCCAGCCTGTGGTGTTTGGACCCCCTTTCCCTATGTATTATCCCCCTCCCCCGCAGTACCGTGGAAAAAACAGACGCAGTAAAGACAAACGCCGACAAAGATCACCAGAACACAGTAAATCATATAGAAATGAACCTCCTCTTCACCACTCAATACCAGGACATGACCCCTTCTCTACACGGCGAGAACCATCAGTCAAGGATGATGTCCTGAAACGCTATAAGGTTTGTCTCAGTTTAACATTTTGTTATGTAATATAATGTTTTTCTTTTAAATTCAAATAGTCTGAAATTTCAGCATCAATTTATTTTAGTTCTTATCTGTACAGTTGCAGAATTAGACCTGATTGAAAAAAACTGGTCAGTAGTGGCCAGCCATTTCTTATACATTATCTGACAATTTTCTCGGGTTGGTAGTTTTGCATATCTGAGTTTGGAAGGAATGTCTGTTGCTTCATCAAGAGAAAAATTGGGAAGCAGAGTATAAGGAATACTTCTCTATGGTAATGTCAAAGAAAATAGGTTGAACAACAGCCTCATAAAATATACAGAGCAAATTGTATTTTGGAACATTGCATGTTGTCAAACATCAGTGATAATGAAAATCTGATACATATGTCCTGAAATGTTCTTTTTATGGGGAATTTTGAAAACTCATGCCACTCCATGGTGGCATATATTGGATATTAATGAGACTCATCAAAAGTCTTGAAATATTAAGTTCTGAAATCTCCCTAAAATTTTATAAAAAGTTCTTTCCAGTGTATATACAGCAGATCCCTCTAGACAAATAGCAGCATGCTACAAGTGATTAATTAAAAAAATCAAAAGTGAATCTACATCAGTCAACTGATGGTGAGTTCAAATCATTCAGGGAAACCATTTGTCTATATTTCATTTGACAGTATATACACCCACGCGACAGTCCATTTACTCCCCCGGCTGGCGAGTCTTTAGTAGAACAAAGATACAGAGGAGATATTGTAAGTATGAACAGTAAAATCCTGACGTTTTAGATGTTAGATGATGTAGGGGTTTATTTTTCATTTTATTTGCAGCTTTTGTACAAATTATTGTGAGAAAATAAAACCAGTTCGATTGAGATCTTGTGTAATTATGTTCTAGCTAGAATTCTTCATTACATTGAGAACTATCTTCTTTTAGCTGCAAAAAGCTGGAATACTACCTAAATAGAAATGTCTTTGAAAAGAAATTTGCTTTAATGGAATCAACATCTAGTCAATCAAATATTTTGTAAGAATATTTTTTTTTTTTTTTTTTTTTTGAAAAAGTAACATTGCAAAAAGTTAAAAAAAAAAACACACAAAGTGTTGAAATATAAGTAATTAAAGTTCTTGAGTTAATTTTCCTGAAACAGCTTCAGATTTTAAAAAAATCTTGTTGTAGTGTTTAATCATTAAAATTAGATATGTGGCTTGAGGTGTGAAACTTTCCATTCATTTGATAAGCCTAATGGTTGACTTAAAATTTAGATTGAAAATGTATACTCCCATGAGATACTGAAAAATTTTAACAATATAGATTACTAGAACATCAATGTTGTGCTCATGGGTGATATCTACAAAACATATTTTTAAAAAAGTTTGCAAATTTATTTCATTGGAACCTTTAAGTTCAATTTCTGTATCTTTTTTTAATTTCTCTATTCATAGAAGTTTTTCCTCACCTTTTAAAAATAATGTTGCGAAATACTCAGCACCCTTCGAGTGTTAGAAAGACCTTACATGGTTTCATGTAATTTTATCACTTGTTGTTAGTTTAAGAACTGTTTGAGAACCATGCTGGCTCAGGATCTCTGTTATACAGGTAAATAGAGCCTTGGAGGATTGATAAGATTTTATGTCTGAAACCAGTCAAATGGCTGACCGTCGGCCATCAAATTTCTGGCAACATGCAGATTTGTTCAACATTTGATTTTAGAATAAAGCAAATTACGTGTACAATGTACATAAGAAAGGTCTATTTACGAAAGAACAGACAATATTGCTGTTTACAGGCTGATAGAATTATGGTTTCTAAAAAAGATACTTTGACAAAGTGCCACCTATTTAAAAGTTGGTTATCTCCCTTTGCTAGGATGACTGCTGTGTCCAACATCCTCCATAAATGGAGAGTATTTACCTTATTGAAGAAATGTTTTATGTAATATTTTAACAGATATGCTATTTGGCTTTAAAGTGTTATGCTATGTCTCATTCAAAACCTTCTTTATTTAATATAGCTGCTAAATGCTGAGCTAGCTTTATTTAAAATTATGGAATCTTGAAGTTTTTTTTACTTCAGCTCGAATAAGTGTTTGAATCTTTTTGTTAGTACTTAACCCTGTGTGTGGTTAACAATGCTAATTTGGTCCTGAAGCAGTCTTAGTTCACTGTCAGTATTGATACTGGTTGTTATGGATACCTAGATCATGGTCATTATGGATACCTAGGTCATGGTTGGTATGGATACCTAGATCATGGTTGGTATGGATACCTAGATCATGGTTGCTATGGATACCGAGATCATGGTTGTTATGGATACCGAGATCATGGTTGTTATGGATACCTAGATCATGGTTGGTATGGATACCTAGATCATGGTTGCTATGGATACCTAGATCATGGTTGCTATGGATACCTAGATCATGGTTGCTATGGATACCTAGATCATGGTTGCTATGGATACTAAAGAAACTTAAGGATGTCTTAAGATTTTATTTCAGTTTTTTTCCTTTTTGACATTCTTTACTATTTTAGTTTATTTAGATCTGAATATTTTCAGGAAGTGAAACCTGGAATTCTCTTATAAATGACCTTCCTTATTGGTTATGGAAATTGTTTTCCCTGATACAAATCTTACTTCATCATTTCCTGCAATTATTGTCCTTATTAACAAACACAAAACAATGAGATAGCTCTTTTAATATAATTATATAAATAATTCTTGATCAAATCTTCAAGGTGGATTTTGAAAAAGATCAAACTGTACACTACTTGATGGTCTTTCTATGTATACAGCCACTGTATATCCTGTTGACTTCCCCTACAGAGTTAATACCATTTTTCAACATCTTTTCTGGGCTGGTAGATTTTGTATTTGTAGGGTGAGTGCTAAAATGTGGCTATTTCTGCAGAATAGTGTTTGAAGAATGGAATTGTACAGTCACCTTTTATAGTACTGAAACACTTATATGTAAATAATCAGCTGTGAAGATACAAGTAAACTTACATGTAATCAGTGTGATTTCAAGCTTTATTGAACATCATTTGTGAGACATCTCTGTAAATTTGCATTCATAGTCAGTCTTGTTGACTGAGGGTAACGTGGGGGTTGAATTTTTTTGGAGGAGTCCGGGAGGTAGTCTGGGAAAGGATGACAGCGGTACCGGTCTTTAGAAAAAATAGACTGACAAATACATTGTAAAACAATGGAACTAAATTCAGTGTTATATTCATTACTTTGGTATTCAATGGAATTTCTGACACTTTTCATCAGCTGCACATGATTACTATATTCTTGAATTGTTCTGATATCAGATGTGGTCCCTTTTCTATAGTAGAGTCTATTGGAGTGATCTGTAGCCAATGGAATGTGGTGTTACATTTGAGTTGTCTGTAGCCAATGGAATGTGATCTTACATTTGAGTGGTCTGTAGCCAATGGAATGTGGTGTTACATTTGTTTTAGTAGCATGCAGATATTTAAGGAATTAAACTTTTTGTGTCTAATTTGGGAATTAAACTAGCCTAGGGTGTTAAAAGTAATACATGACATTGTATAATGACGTTGAAATGGTCTTCAGCCAATGGACTGTGGTTTTACATCTATTGATGTGCTTTTCAGCCAATGGGATTTGGTTTTGCATCTCTTGATGTGGTCTCATAGCCAATGGAATGTGGCATTACATATTTGGTGTGAAAATTTCATCAGTCAATCATTTTACTGTTTTCAGGATTCGTTGAATTATTTTTACTTCACTGACCACCCATTGTTTGCGGAGGACACGGTTGATTGGTTGACTAACGACCTCCTGGAGGACATTATTCCTGACCTTCTAATTGAGACTTTTACTGACTTTTCTAAATTGGTTTGTACCCAAATTAAACCAACTCACTCAGTAATCTTGGAATGGCTTATAGCTTAAACATGTGTTTAATCTTTCCTGGTGAACTGTCTAAACTCTAAATTAGCTAGCTCCTGTCTCACAAAAATCCGAAAATAAGATAACCTTTTTATAACAACTGCATCGGCCATAGATACATAAATGTATATGATTTGATGATAAAATAAATGCTTTGAATTTACAAATGAAATGAAAAAAAACATTAAAACTAAAGCTTATAATTTGATTTTGAAAAATTTGAAGAAGACTATTGTTGTGATTTGAGCAAGCTTATATAACACAGTTCTTTCATAATCATTTCTGACTTGTCTTTTACTAACGCTTGTCAATTATATCTATACACCCTATACATACTTATACCAGTTATCTTGAATACACCTTTCATATCAAAGATATAATGTAAAATCATATGTTTTTGTGGTGCTGAATTTTTGCGGTTTTTCAAAAATTTACTATGTCATTAACACTTGATTTTGAGGATAAAAAAATCTACTTATACTAATTTAACAGTTTGTGGAAAAATGAATTCGTGGATTTAGAGTACACAGGAAATCAATTCAAATGAATCTCATTTAAAAGTAAATGACTTTTTAATGAATACTTGTCCTATACTAGATGGTGAATTATGTATTTTTGTTTGGTTTAAATTTTGTGGTTTTACAAAATCTAAAAATTTCAACCTTATGAATTCTACTACTTGCAAAATCAGTACATGTTTATTTTTTTTATCATTTTATTTACATATAAATTTGTGTATGAAGAGTAAATACAAATTTAACAAAAATAAAAACTCCACAAAACATGACAATTTTACAGTAACTAGGTAATTGCTGACTGACAGATCTTTAAATTACTAACTATCCTCATTCTAAATTAATTATCCTCATTCTAAATTAATACCAAACCACCGTTTAAACCTGATATATTCTGTCTTATCTCATTAATACATTGTATAGCCATGGCACTGTGCATGTTGCTTGATTGATGGATACTTACATGTAGATAAATTCATTATATACCTTTATAAAGAATTGCTGAATGCTGATCCTAAACAATCTAATAGCTTTATCTTTTCATTATCAGTTATAGAATCTTTGATCAAATTTCAGGGACACTTTGCTTTTCAGAGATATTTGTGGTTTTTTCCCCGTTTCATTCCTAATGCATGTGGTCTGACACTGTAGTGTTGTGCTTCTGAAAATTCATTTCTGTTGTAGAAAACAGTGACAGCCTCCATATTAAGCATTGAATGTAATATAACATTAAAGTTTATTATTTTTAGAAGTTCTTGACTTTTCACCCTTTTTTTTAATGGTGACAAAAAAAAATTGTGAAAAAAATATACATAAATGTATATATATACATATATATATATACATATATATAAATATTATAGTGTTATTAATTGTTAATTTGCTCTCTTTAATTGTACCTATGTAATTATGATAACCTGCGAGGCATTCCGAATATGAAGGTGCATATTGGCTACTTAAGATATCAATATTGACCAATTCTGGTCGAAATTTTGCATAGGCTGTAAAATCCATACATATGCAATATAATGAAAATTAATTAATATAAATGTACGTTGAAAGCAGACCATGTACAAGAGAACTATAATCAGCTGTAAAACAGCCATTGAAAATTGCATCTTGTATCATTGAGATTTTGGTAAGCTATGAAATTTTCGAAGGATTTAAAAAAAAAAAAAGTTACACTGTACAAACTGTATACTGCCAGCTTACATATATAAGGAGTAGCCTTATTGGTTTTTGTCCTACAGAGATTGCACTGAAATATAGCTGTACTAATGGTAGTTTCTGTATGTCATTAATAATATAAGTAATTATTACATTTTTGTTTTTACACTGCATTTTCGTTAGTTGAGACACGGTTACATATTCTGTGAATTTTATTGATATTTCAATGTAAACTGCATAATTTCTCATATTGCACCGCTTTGTTCTATTTTCAATAAAAGAGATATTCTTTTTACATCACATATTTTTAACCAATCAAAAATAGTATTTCTTCAGTGCCCGTCATTTTTGATTGTAAACATGGAGGCAGACGGCTGGCAAGATGTCCGAGGAGAAGCTTCATAAATATGAGATTGACGGTTAAAAATTCAAATAAAATATAATAAACAATGACTGTTCTATTACCGGTTTAATACGGGAAACCAGCCTTAGTCGATATTTCTTTTTGTACTCCATAAATTCTCATATCAAATAATAGTGCAATATTTGTAAAGCATTGCTTATGCATGAATTCATTATTTTCATTTTGGTTATTTGTTCAAAGTTGATAATGCACTAAAATTTGATTGCTCCATATTAAGCATATATACAGTATGTCTCCCTCACATGACACAGATTCACTTTTCACTGACATACGGACCCTATATATCAGTTTAATTTATAAAGGATTTGGTGATAGAACCAATGCCGATCAGATTTGTAGGTAGAATAGAGGATTTGTTTACTCCTCCGCTGGATACCAGAAAGTATGCACAGTGATTGTGCAATAGAGGAAATCAAGTTAGGGAATCAGTTACAACAGCTTCACAGTAAGTTGATTCATTTTGAACCATCAACCAGTTTCGCCCTCTCCGGGATCCATCAGGTCCTGATCAGCTTACTCGGATTGATTCCCTAACCATGATTTATAAAAGAACATCTCGTGGTAGACTGGTAGGCAAATATCTTAAAGTATAATCACTGACATCTTATTTAATGGATAAACTACGTGATATTTTTGTGTATAACACATAATATACATATGTATGTAATTAAAAACCTGTTAGGTCAGGTTTGGATAATGTAATGATGTCACTCATCCACAAGTGGATATTGTGACAAAAAAACAATGGAGGTTCTAGATATAGTACTGAAACAACCTGTTAACTTTGAAATGACCGTTTTCAAAAATATTTTCCTGAATAATTGAAAATCTGATAAAAGGATATTAAACCTGATTCCATCGAATGTGTAAATTATAAAATACTTTGGAAATTTTTCATTTTAGCTTGTCAAAGTCTTGCTGAAATCGAAATGTCTAGGTCACTTTTCATCAATAACATATCAGATGGAAACACATGTTAATCCTTAAAACTGGGATAAGTTTTGATAGCGTTTGATTTCAGTAGTTTTAAGCTTATCTGCTTTAGCAGTGCGTGCTCACTAATCATATGCTAGCTGTCTTAGATAGGAATATTTCCTAGAAAATCATAGATTAGGTCACCCTTACTACAATGAACTTATCACACAGCTGTATATACTAAGTTCTGCTGCCTTATGTACACCTTCATGTACTGCATGTCACCAATTTGTGGTAAATTTAAAAAAAAAAGGAAAACACATTCATAGAATTTTTGTGCTTGGAATAATTATGTAGACTATACCTATAATATATATCAGAATAACTTGTTGCACTTCCTGTAAACAATCTTTCTCGATAAAGGAATGTACTTACCTGGTACATATATACCTGGTATGTGAATCATCTTTTAGAGATAAGATATTGGTGGGCTTGAATGACTTTTTTATATAGAAATACCATTAAAGAATTATTTTGTAATTAATTCAAAACTGTAATTAGATGTTAAAAGTTACAAAATGTAAAACAATAGATACAGGTATAATGTTCATTGTTTATGTAGCAAGTTTGTCTAAATGTCAAGGTCACTATTGATAATCAAAAGTCAAGCCAGGTACAAATTTTGTTTGGTTCACATTAGCATGCTTCTGACTTTACTCAGAAGTCTAAAATTTTGGACAAAGATACGTATCAACTTCAAAATAAATTTATACTTTTACTGCACATATTACTTGTCTTTTTATTTTTAACCACTCGCGGAATAATTGAGATGTTTAATGCAAATATAAAGCATTGTGTCTCACAGACTCCCAGTCATCCACTTCATAGTGTGTCTAGCAATCTGGCTGAAGAGATTGGAAGTGAGGCTGTACAGGATGAAATCGAGGCTGTGGTGAGGGAGGCCGTCAATGATATGGTGAATGAGTAAGTAGTAGAAGCTTTATATGACTGTTAATTCAAGTCTAAAAAGATCCAGATTTTAGAGGCAAACAAGTAAACAACATAATTATAGGATAACATTTACGATTTGAATTCAGGAGTTGTAGACTTGTTTTAAAATTATGATGATGATGTTGAATTTAAATACAATAAAATTTTGAAAAATCTAGTACAAAATTGAAATTCATTTATATATCATGAGCTAAATGTTTGCCCTTAATTTCAGTCACATGGGCAGTAAGAGTGGAGAGGATTGGTTGTCAGCCATCATAAATGACCGGATAGCTAACAGCGTGTATGACGACCTTTTTGATAATTATGTTGACAACATTAAGGATGAACTGGTAATTACTGTGAAATCCTATATCTCTGTGAGGCTCGATTTTCATAGTATCAAACTATTTCCGGGACCACTTGATTTAATGGATAAATATAGCTTGATAACTTGATGGAGAGTGCTTGTGATTTCATCGAAAATAAATCCCAAACGAAAATAATTGATTTCTTGGTATACTCATAGTTATACTTAACGATGTAACTTGTTTGTTATCGGTACAAATATGTCATAGCTTCAAATTTATCATATGATTTGCGACATCACTAGAGAAAAAGATATTGTCAGTTAGGATATCACCAATATAGATTTTGTATTAGTCTTGTGAAATTCTGTTTTCATCAATGTTTAAAAGATTATCTAAGTTGTGATAAACAGAATCTGGCATTTGTTTCTGTTTTTGATATAATGAGGTTTATGAAACTTGTTATGTTTCTGTTTACCTCGTTGGAGGCTCAGTAAATTCAAATGCTTTATCATTCTGAATATGAAAGGACATTGGTGTAAGATCTTTTGTGTCCAGTTTATACCTTCCAGGAATTTTATTTGCATATATTAATGAAAGACGGCTAAATGCATGTAATTGTAAGAACCTATGATAAAACTTATTATATCCATGGTAACAGATTTCCAATAGCTGGACAGTCTGAAATTTTTACTTTCTGTGTTGATGAGAGAAATTGAAAATAATTCTATTTACAGATAAGAGAGAATTAACATGCTGTAAATACATATATATATATAAGTATATATTTTGACATTCATTATAAGTGAAAGATTAAACAATTTTTTTAATTTCAGTATAAGCCAAAAACTTAAACAAATTTTTGACTTTCAGTATAGATAAAAAAAATTGATCAAATTTTGACTTTCAGTATAGATAAAAAAAATTGATCAAATTTTGACTTTCAATATAAATAGAAAAATTTGATCAAATTTTAAATTTTCAAAAAAATCAAAGATTTCTTAATTTTAGTAAAAATAAAAAGACAATTTGATTTGCCTTGTAGATCACAGCTATTATACAGGAGGTTGTCATAGAAGGCTACTTGGAAGATGAGATCATTGAAGTAGAAGTAGAAGAGGAGTCGGCAGAGATTGCACATGACATTCTACACCGCTTTGATTCCAAACTGATGAGGAAGGAACTGAAAGAAGTAAACATTGGTTATATCCAACACAAGTTTGACAATATTTGACGCACAATTCCAACTGCTTGGCCATGCCTAATATGCTTTGAAATTTTAAATTATCTTTTATATCTTCAGAAATATTTGAAATTAAAAACTCACATGAAAAAAATTTGAATTTTACTATTTGAAAGTCAGAAACACAAACATGTTATTGATATTGAAGTGTGTTATAATGTGTAATGTTTGTTTCAGGTGTCCAAGAAAGCTGGTGATAAATTAATGGATCTGTTTATTGGTGAACAACTTTTATTACTGGTGGCTAAACAGGGCAAAGTTTGGGGCGAAAATGACCACTACAACAAAATTATGGATGGTAAGTATGTTCAAGGACACTTACATCATTGACCACTACAACAAAATTATGGATGGTAAATATGCTCAAGGACACTTACATCATAGAAAATGACCACTACAGCAAAATCATGGATGTAAATACAATCTGGGACATATACATAGAAGAAATTTTCCTGATATTTAGAATTATATGTCCCTGCTGAAACTCACTGTATGTCTTTAGAGGCTACTGACTGTAGGACAATAACTGCAGGTTCGAGGCAGTATTCAATATCTTGTGCAGGCATCTGGGAGGCGAAAAATTGGTCTGCTATATTTCACTACATGATCATAAGATGCAATAAAAAAACTGCCTCCTTGGGAATCCTCGGTTTTATTCTTTGTCTTCTACAAATGGGACAATGAAGGAACCAAACCAGATGTACATTCTGCCTCCATCATGTCGGATCTTTTCCTTTCCTTCCTGGTGATCTCTCTTTCTTTGCTTTGTCTCCATTCTAGGTGTTGCTCATGATACCCAACCTCAAATGACGTTGTTTGTTGCAAGGAGATTAAATTCCCTGCAAAGAAAAGGGAAATAATTTTCATGAATTTTATTTTAAATCGGTCAAATACTCTCATGAATTGTCTCCCTTATTTTCTTTCTAATTTTCCAGGGGGAGATATTGTTGATTTCTTGGATTATCTTGAATCACAAGTTTATAATTTATTTTCTGTAATCGATAAATTATTAAAATCTGTACTAGAACTATAAACCAAACAACAAAACAAAATATAGTACAAGGATACCCCACCTCAAAATGACCCTGTATGTCCATGGACATATGAACCACCACCTAGTACAAGGATACCCCACCTCAAAATGTCCCTGTATGTCCATGGACATATGAACCACCACCTAGTACAAGGATACCCCACCTCAAAATGACCCTGTATGACCATGGACATATGAACCACCACCTAGTACAAGGATACCCCACCTCAAAATGTCCCTGTATGTCCATGGACATATGAACCACCACCTAGTACAAGGATACCCACCTCAAAATGACCCTGTATGTCCATGGACCTATGAACCACCACCTAGTACAAGGATACCCCACCTCAAAATGACCCTGTATGTCCATGGACATATGAACCACCACCTAGTACAAGGATATCCCACCTCAAAATGACCCTGTATGTCCATGGACATATGAACCACCACCTAGTACAAGGATACCCCACCTCAAAATGACCCTATATGTCCATGGACATATGAACCACCACCTAGTACAAGGATACCCCACCTCAAAATGACCCTGTATGTCCATGGACATATGAACCACCACCTAGTACAAGGATACCCCACCTCAAAATGTCCCTGTATGTCCATGGACATATGAACCACCACCTAGTACAAGGATACCCCACCTCAAAATGTCCCTGTATGTCCATGGACATATGAACCACCACCTAGTACAAGGATACCCCACCTCAAAATGACCCTGAATGTCCATGGACATATAGACCACCACCTAGTACAAGGATACCCCACCTCAAAATGTCCCTGTATGTCCATGGACCTATAGACCACCACCTAGTACAAGGATACCCCACCTCAAAATGTCCCTGTATGTCCATGGACATATGAACCACCACCTAGTACAAGGATACCCCACCTCAAAATGACCCTGTATGTCCATGGACATATGAACCACCACCTAGTACAAGGATACCCCACCTCAAAATGACCCTGTATGTCCATGGACATATGAACCACCACCTAGTACAAGGATACCCCACCTCAAAATGACCTGGGCTATCCATGGACCTATAAACCACCACCTAGTACAAGGATACCCCACCTCAAAATGACCTGGGCTATCCATGGACCTATAGACCACCACCTAGTACAAGGATACCCCACCTCAAAATGACCTGGGCTATCCATGGACCTATAAACCACCACCTAGTACAAGGATACCCCACCTCAAAATGACCTGGGCTATCCATGGACCTATAAACCACCACCTAGTACAAGGATACCCCACCTCAAAATGACCTGGGCTATCCATGGACCTATAAACCACCACCTACAAGGATACCCCAACTCAAAATGACCCATTATGTCCATGGACCTTTAAACCACGACCTAGTACAAGGATACCCCACCTGAAAATGACCTTTATGTCCATGAACCTATAAACCACCACCTAGTACAAGGATACCCCACCTCAAAATGACCTGGGCTATCCATGGACCTATAGACCACCACCTAGTACAATGATACCCCACCTCAAAATGACCCTGAATGTCCATGGACCTATAAACCACCACCTAGTACAAGGATACCCCACCTCAAAATGACCCTGAATGTCCATGGACCTATGAACCACCACCTAGTACAAGGATACCCCACCTCAAAATGACCCTGAATGTCCATGGACCTATGAACTGCACAGCAAAACAAAATGTTGGTCAGAAATCTTGAATGGCCTTCAAATGTTTTGTCGTATTGAATTCACTATGAATGAATAAGTAAGACCTGGTATGTATTTTTGTTGTAGATTTCATCCTTAATAGACTTCTGGAACAGTATTACTTTGTCAGGGACGAGAGACAAAAGACGCTGGCATCCAAACCAATGAAAAAATTACACGAAAAAGCTGTTTCTGATGTGGTAAGGGCTTTCAGATGTTGTCTCCTGGTTACATTTTGATGTGAATAGGTCTTTGTGTAAGATTATCGAGTATAAGACAATTTATTATTCAACTCGTTATAATACCATAATAAAAATTCTAAGACTTTAACATTGCAGTTGGGCATATAGTGATACCATGTCTGCGCTGTCTAGTTACAAATCGTATGTGTAGAGAATGTCTCATCATATTTAATCTTTAGTTTCATAACAATGCCTCCTTCACCTTATCACGTTCTTGTTTGTAAAAGAGAATTTATATTATTAGGGCATTTTCTAGTTTTTTAAAGATATATAATTTCCCATTAAATATGTTCTGGATTATAAGGAGCCCACTACAAATCATGTTCTGATACAAATGATATTGACCATATTGTCTAGATCTAGCCAAGTTGGACACAGATTCTGTTTACAGTGTCTTTTATATGTACTTTAGATTTGAATCTCAGTCGAATTGATAGCAATAAATGTAGTTTGATTGCTGTTCCATTATATGTGTTTCCCTCCTGTTACAGGCTTTAGATGTGCTGTTACAACAAATGCACGCCTCCCTTGATGAGGATCTTGCAGATGTTGATGAATATGAACGAGGGGTTGATGGCAATCAGTCTTCACCAGCTACGCCCATCATACCAGTACCATCAACAAGGATACCTCTCAGGTGAGAGATTGTCCCAAGCAATAGTGTAACCTACTGAAATAACTGTAGGTTTTAGTTTGCAATAAAGTTCGTGGAAATTATTGTGTAAAGACCCATTTCTCTGCAGTAACTGATTATTGTACACCTTCTTTAAAGAAAATAAATTTTTATGTCATTGCATTCTTTCAGAGAAGCCAACTGCTTCTTCATAATTTTATCAGCATAATTTTAACATGATTTTTTATCTATCTTTTTCATAGAAATGGCAGTCAGAGATAAGTTATGCAGAAATTTGTATTCTTGTTATTTTTTTGAAATTTTTTTTTTTTTTCTTTCAGCTGATGAAACGGAAATATTTTCAGTGATCAACTTGATGATACATATCTGTAATATGTGGAATTTCCGGAGATGGTGCTCAGTTTATATTATAATCTGCCACGCCTCAGTAGACGGTGCTTTGGACATCAATATTATTCTCCATGATAGAAGGGATTGTTATAAAAAGTATTTATACATCAATAACAGCCCCTCACACACAAACACCAATGAAAAAGCCTGGAAGCTGAGAGCAAGATTTTCATCTGTTTGTAATTGTTTTTAAAACTAAGGGTAGCCATTCTTTGTAAAACTGAAATTAGCAGTATCAACAACGAAAACATTTTCATTGTTCTGTAGTAAGCTATTCTGATCTCCCAGAGTTACTGCCCTTTGTTTCACTCTGTCAGTACATGGTGATAAGTTTGACAGCTGGTGGGGACCGAGAATATGATAAACCCATCCTCTATCTCTTCAGTTAACTGGAATGTGTTGGCTCCCAAGGGTTTTTGTAGAATTGATACAGTACACTACAGTTATAACAGATCTTGTTTGTGATGCATTACATATAATGGTTCAGTATAATAAACATTATTGGTATTGCTTGTGTGGTGATTAATCTGTCCATTAGTTCTGGGACGAATGGCTCATTTTTTTTCTAAACTGTCTCATTAAATTTGGAAAATTTTAAATGCTATATATATATATATATATAGAATGTCCCATTTTTTCCGCGTATCCTGATGGAAAATGTGGTGACATTTTAAAATGTAGATAAATGACTACTTTAGTTCTGACAGTCTGTAAGATTGTATAAAACAGAGAGCTGTATATTTATGACAAGGATTACATATTGAATTTAGTCTTCACCTCAGTGACAGTTCTGTTGGAGTTTAATTGCACACATTTTTACTCAGGTGATTGATGATGTAATGTCCACATTTTGTTTCACAATGAAATAAACCAGGAATATTGGACACCAAATGGGTTTCCATTTTCAAATAAGCATATCAATTTGTAGATTTTCTTTTTGAAAAAAACTGAAGCCTGTCTGATGTCATATATACTTTTTGTAATATATGTAGATTTGAAAATGAAAACACTGGTGTCTTGATATTCTTGGTGGATTTCCTACACAATGTAAAACATTCAGAGAAGATAACATTGAAAGCAATAGATATCACTGGTCTTTATTTTTCACTTTCCATAAAGGACGTCAGCAGTGAAATTTAATAACTGGTTAGGATTTCATTATAGATATTTGTGAACATTAATGGTAAAATATTCGAGAATCCTTGTATTTAACAAGAGTAGAATCTCACTGAAACTTATTGCAGTGGAAGTTAAGTGATTTATGAACTTTTGTATTAATCTGTTCTTAAGTACTGTTATATATATGTAATTAAAAAAGATAAAAACGTTTTGTATGGTATATATAGAAAATCATACACTTGATATATGAATATTTATTTGCACTGTCAGGTGTTTGATTTTCTTAATATATATGTGTGTGTGTGTGTGTGTGTGTGTGTGTGTGTGTGTGTGTGTGTGTGTGTGTGTGTGTGTGTGTGTGTGTGTGTGTGTGTGTGTGTGTGTGTGTGTGTGTGTGTGTGTGTGTGTGTGTGTGTGTGTGTGTGTGTGTGTGTGTGTGGTTTCAGGCTTTTCAAACTGGTCTGCAAAACCACAAGGTTCAGATGATATTTGAAATATTGATACAAATATACCATTCCTGGATTTTTAATCAATATATAATATCATTTCTGGACCCTCCGGCCTTCTATATGTTGTCAGCGTTATTTTACCAACATATCTAACAGATTATTAATTTAGATCTTTTGTGTGTTCTTTGAATTTTGTGCTTTAATTCTGTGTTGTTTCCTTTTTTTTTAATTTCTTAATCTATAAATATCGATTACATCAATAGGTATTACACCATATTTATAAATCATCAATATTTATTGTCACACCAGTTCTGGTCCTGGTAATAGATTTATAACTTTATAGTTCACATCAAAATGTTCCTTCACAGAGTTCATTTTACAGGGTAGAATAGTGGTAAAAAATGTAGATTTTTACCAGAAAAAATTAATTCATTGTATATCCAGTCTCCTGGAGTCAGTTCTCATTCCCTGTATTGTATGTCTACCTGAATCATTTAAAAGGAATCAATATATCATGATGAGACGCCACATGTGAAGAATTTATTGAGTATTATACATGTAAAACATGAGAAATTTGCTTTGAAAAATATTTTTTGTCTACCAGCTGCTCCTGGCCAAATTTTTCTTAACTCATATCTGGACACAAGAGATACGTAATTATGTGTGGATCACTCACGCTAGATAACAACATGTATTCCACCATTATCCTACCTTGAGGCACCTACAGCTAGTGACCCAGAGTTTCAGAAAATCATGTAATATATTTATATCCCAGAAAGTTGTCACAGTTTTCCATCCCAGCATTCTAAGTCTTCGTTAGTTGGTAAACTCTTGAGAATTAATTATTCTAAAGATTCACTGTGAATATTTTGTAAGTATTGAAATTTAAACTACTCATCCTCTTGTTTGGATCAATTATTATCAGATGTAAAACTACCTTCTCTTGTTCCAATAGGCGATTTTTATGATGATGTGCCTCAAGGTAATGCCAAACTGTACCTACAAGTTTTAAAAAATAAATTCTTATCAAAACTTTACAGTTTCTTAGGATAGGAAACCACATGGCTAGTAATTTACATTCCTTTCCTTCATAGACAGAGTTGTTTTTAATTTTTATGATATTTGGAGAATTTATTCAGTAATGAAGATGTTTTAAATTAATTAATGTCATTTTGAATTTTTTTTTTATTATGTTGAATTAATTTGTTAGTCAGCTTGACTGCGATATTGGTTAATGAACTGTGTCAAAATGTCTTTGTCCTGTGCCAATAATTATCAAATGTTTAAAATTGTTTGTCAAAAGGTTCAATTATCAAAAATGTCCTGTTCATATAGAGATGGTTTAATTAAGAAATATCAGATTGTTACTACAAGTCCTTAAAATGAATGAATGACTGTAATACAAATGTCGATGTTGAATACTGATGTATTTATCTAAAATTGATTGTACCTTACCAGGAAGTGAGATAATATTTTGGATAAAAAATGACAGACATTTTATTTATGCAAATCTGAACAATTTATTGTTACAATTTTACTTGATTTCCTAAATGTCACATAATATTCAGACAGCAAAGAGATGTACATGTTTTTATTGATCCCACCCACTCGCCCCCACCTCCCCACCCCCCAAAAACAAAATAAATAAAAAATTCTGAACATTACACATGTGACTATGTACTACAAGAAAAATCCTTCAAGAAATCTTTGCTACAGATGTTTCCTTTTAACGTGTGTATGTAATGCCATGTTTAGGTTTTTCATTCGATTTTAAAACAAAGGGATAAAAAGGAATGTTTTTATGCTATTCTACAAAACGGGGACAATTAAAATATTGGTGCCGTGTGCAATCATATGTATTTTTTGGCATTTCTGTCATGAGATTTTTTGGTGTTTTTCCTTTAAAAATTCACTGATATTGAAATGTAGTCTGGCCAAACGCTAGACTTTTTCTGTTTTTTTCTTTTTTGATTTTTCTTTAAAAATTCACGAATTTTGAAATGTAATCCGTCCATGCGAAAGACGTTTGATTTTTTTTTTATTTCGTTAAAAGTTCACTAGTATTGTAATGTAATCCATCCATACATAAAACGTTTTATTTATTTATATATCTGTTATATGGTAAACATTTATCTATTTATTGGAGGCCCGATCCTAGTATATACAACATAGTCCTGTACACATGCAAACAATTGACAACCCAGAATTTTAAAATAAGGATTAAACTTTAGTATAATACTGCAAGCATTTATATACACAATGTTACGTTATAGTTTCTCAGTTACAGTCAGTAGTGTTTTTACATATCTACTTATTCTTTAGATAAATAAAATTTTTTTTAAAAAACTCCCGATGGAGCGGGAGAGAGCCAGAGTCCTGTTTTAGTTGTAGATCGGATCGTAAGAATTCGAAGATGGACACCCAACAGTATTCAATACAACCCCATCTAGGAAGGTAAATACACATGACAGAAGTTATGAGCATCAACATCTGGATTTCATCGTTTTATCATTGGTTTATACATTTCAGCTGGCTAGGCTGATTCTGATGATGGCTAGCCTAGCTAGCTGAATCTTTTATTTCAATCATGAAACCATCCAGATGTTGATGCTCTGTCTTCTGTGTCATTTGTATTCTTCAGATTGATGACAAAATTACAAGACAGAAGTTACGTTACCATTATCATAATATGTATGTGAATATATATCACGCAAACTTTGTTGACTGTGATAACAATTGATGGATTAAATAAAGTATTGAATAACTTAAAGACAAATGTTGTTTCTTAGGTTGCCTGAGCCGAAGGCTCATGGTGACCTATTGCCATCATGATTTGTCTGTCGTCGTGCGCCGTGCTTCATTAACTTTTCATGTATTCGACTTCCTCTCAAGAACCACTGAATGGATTTTGACCAAACTTGGCACAAAGCCATGGGAAGCCGCTTCAAGTTTGCGAAGAAAAAGGGCATGGCCCCAAGAGGGGGGAAAAGGGGGTAAAATTAGGTAAACCAACAGTCAGATTAAGTTCATATTTGATATTTAGGATCCTTATGGCAAGGTCTACAAAGTTTGCGAATGAAAAAATAATCGGGTCAAAAACTGCCCCACTAGTGGGCGCTCAAAAGGGTCAAAAATTAAACTTTGACTGATTTCAACCAAATTTGGTAGACAGCATCCCTTAGTGAAGGACATATGAAATTATGTTGAAAAAGGTGATAATGTCCCCTTTGGGGCCTGTAAGGGGTGTAAAAGGAGGCATATGTAAAAACCTTCATTAAATGACTACTTCTCAAGAACCAGTGGATGGATTTTGACCAAACTTGGCACAAAGCATCCCCATGGGAAGCCGCTTCAAGTTTGCAAAGAAAAAGGGTGTGGCCCCAAGGGGGGAAAAAGAGTAAAATTGATAGGAATGTTCTACACAAGGTCCTGGCAAGTGTTTTAACTTTTTTGGGGCAATTCAAAATCCAAGATGGCCACCCTGGCCTCTGTTTGGCTAAGACATTTTGGACTTTCTCTCAAGAATCATTGGGTGGGTCATGTTCAAACTTGGTACAGATGTTTTACACATGGTCCTGCACACGTGTTGTTACATTTTTGCAACATTTTAAAATTCCCAGAATATTGACATATATTCCTCAGGTGACCGTTAAGGCTCCTTGGGCCTCTTGTTTTAAATAATAATTTAGGAATTTGTACCGAAGTGTCTTTATCTGTCTTACTGTCAGGAGATGGTTGTCTTTTCTTCCTAACTGAAAGTCAGGCAGGATATAAGGATTATTCTGTGTGTAACACCTAAAGTTCTCAACACTCAGTAGCTTCATTTCTCAAGGAATTTTCATCCAGTATCACTCACTGATAAAAGACCAAGAAATCTTGGATTAATTAAAGAGTTTCAGTGATGTAGCTATGGGGTCAAAGGTTACAATTTTTTTTTAGAAAATTTTTTTGTCAGTTCTGTTGCGTCTTCATTCCCTACTGGGATAATGTGATGACCATGGGCTTCATTTTAAAATGGCAACTTGTGTGAAAGTAAATCCCACCAAACTTCAAAGGGGTGGAGCCAAGGTCAAGTGAAATTCAGTGGGTATTACCACAGGTAAGTGAAGCATTGCACTGTTAGTATGGGTACCGGTATCTATGGTGATTAAACAATTAACATATATACAAGTTAGCGATTTATCACAACGTACGCGAGCGCTAGCAGCTAGTGGGTTCGTTTGATATATTGTCGCCTAGTTTCCCTAGTTTCATCAGGACGAAGCCTCAACTTCAGAGGCAGAACAAATAGGCAATATATCTAACAAACACACTTACTGGTAATGTTTTAATATAATCCCTTCATAACAAACATGTTATATTACTGAAATCCCAAAAATATATTAGCCACGGAAGAAAGTTGGTTTACAGTAATTAACTACATAGCAATATCTTGCTAAGAGATTGTAGGGTCAATGTCAAGGTCACATTTTTCAAATCCTTGTCATTACTGAAGGAGTTTCTTTTATTGAGGGATTAAAAGGTCTCCCTCGTCACACTGAGGCATCTTTTATAGTGCATCAGGCAAGGTTGAAATGGCATGGACAGTCACACTATTTGTGATGTTGTGTTAACAGAATATTTTCATTTGTATCCATCTTTATATGTTAATATAAAATGCATTATATTTACTGCTGGCCAAACACACCACCAAAGTTTTCATCTGGAACACTCTGGTGTAATAAAATCAGTGTATTTTTATCTAAGCACTCTGAAGAAGGTTACACTTATTAGCACGATCTTAAACTCCCACAAAAACAGCAAGAATAATTTTCATATTAGCAGTAATATACTTTTCTGATACACACTAGTTTCCAAGTGTAGTGTGTATATGCTGGTGAGATTTTCATGGAAAAGTGTTTATATTACTGAACATGCAACATGTACATATATGTGTACTACACTAGTGAAGTGAGCCTTCTTACTGACCAAATGTTCTCCATATATCAAATAATGTTCAACACTTTTAAGTCCAGTGTCAGGACGGAGAAATTTTGGTGCAGACTTTGAATTAGCCAAATGACCGCAGTACAAAAGGCACCGATATTAGAAAAACTGCTAAAATAAATACAAAAACATGGTTTTTTTTCAGGCTTCAATTCTGTCTGATTCTAAAGAAAAATTAATGGGTAAGTGTTAATAAAAAACAACTCCTGAAACAAATACATCAGTAAGAATGTTTAATTCTCATTCTTTCTATAAAACTAAATAGGAAAATGTGAAATTAATATAATGATTCAATGCTTAAATTTTACTATCTTTCTTCATTCATTTATTGGGATTGTCCACACACGAACCAAATCACATTGGTCGCTTCGTAAGCTGGTGACAGATGAAACAGCTGGCTGGTATATTTAATGGTGAAATACAGCCCACGTTCTTTTTATGGCAGAAATCACAGCCTGCCGTTTTTTTATGGCAGAAATCACAGCCTGCCATCTTTTATGCCAGAAATCACAGCCTGCCATCTTTTATGCCAGAAATCACAGCCTGCCGTTTTTTATGCCAGAAATCACAGCCTGCCATTTTTTAATGGCATGGAGAGTATTTTGTGACATTATCTAATTTGTAAGGCATCTTTTGAAAATTGTTACTAGTTTAGAAATAAAACTTTAGTCAGGACATCTAAAGGTGATAAATTTTCAGCCAGATCATCTTTGTTTTATTGATGTCCTACCCTCCTTGAATAGAAGAAAATAAAAACTGCTGCTAACCTGTATTTCCTCCTCCAGTTGAAGAAAACAAGAACTGCTGTTGACCAGCCTTTGAACCAAACCTTGTTAGCACAAACAATAACCATACCACAATTACATATCAAAAACAAGACAAAATTGGGGACAAGTTGATTTGATGCCTGAACATTTGTTGATTATAACAGTTAAAATATTGTATAATCTTATCAAGAGAATTCTTCATCATCATCCTGTATATAATCCTCAACAGAATTATAGTGTTCACCTAAACCAAATGCATGTCTTAGATAACACACAACAATGCTGGGCTGGCCATCAAACTCCTCTCCTACATGGACTGACGGACCCTCTGATTGCACCACTCTGATTGGTTGTTTAAGAGTTTGTGATAAGGCCCTGACCTCTAGTTGACCTCCCCATGCAGTTGTGTGAGCAGTGTCTTGGCAGTATTTCTCAAAGTCATCCTCAGTAAACATGTCACCATTATCTTTTGTAAGGAACGGCAGGAACTCGTCTTTGTTTTCTGAATACAGAAAATTGAGAAGAGAATCAAGACATTTTTTTTTACAAATATATTACGAGTGCTGTTAACTTTAAAGTCCGATTATGGTTACAGCCAGAAGCAATTTCACTATATGCAGATATAAAGTCTAGTACATGAGTAATCTATCAAGTATTAACTGTAACGAGGACCATTACACATGTCTCCAAAACATCCCTGCAGTCATAATGAGGACCATTCCAAAAACGAAAAAAAACCCTTTCACAATGCCCCTTATACACAATCACTCATGTTGAATTCCATTCAATAGATTTTTGAGATACCTGTCTGTAACCCCTCCGGTGACCCACTTGGTTTTGGGGACATAATAATTAAACGTTTCTATTTAAACTGTTTTCTTATCCATTTCTGTTATAAGTACAATATTTTGACTTTTGACATGTGGGGTGATGATTCTGATAGCAAAACACAAAACTTATACAGCAGAGCCAGTGTGGAATAAGTGTTTGCATTGATTTTTAGGTGTTGTGCCTTGAGAGTTAATAAGAGGATGAGAAGGGTGATTTGAAGTGGAATACGTAATCATCTGTCGACCAGAGAATTTTATACATACGTATCATGCAGTTTAATTCTCATGCAAATGAGAACTTAGCATTTCCATATGATTTTTTCTTATTATACAAGTATTATACTCTTTGTAACAAAAGATGAATTTTATTTTCTGGCAATAGTATTGCAGCAACATACCAATTTTTATATTTAATCTAAAAACAAACCTTTCAAACAATCACCAGAATGAAAAATTTATTACTGGAATTGTTTTAAGCATCGTGTATAAAATGTGTATTAGTTTGTCATTTCCCTTGACCTTTTGTTGACCTTGAGGATATTGATCTATGACTTGTTTGTTAAAGAGAAAGGAAGGATAATTTAAAGAAACCATATTACAAAGTCAAAAAGAAAACAACAATCGTTAAAATTTCATATAAACCATTGCATGATAGTATTTCAACACAGAGAATTGTATTTAATACCAATTCAACAACAAACAGTGGCAAGCACTAAATTAGGTTCAATCTTGTAAAGATTATAGCATAATGTAACAAACATAACAAATGGACGGACGGACAGACAAAGCCGCTCTCTCTTCGGGAATCAAATAAAACTACGATCAGAAATCAATATCTTCTGTTCAATATTTCACTACAAACTGATGTATGTACCTTTCATATACTTGGCGACCTGATTACGCAGTGCTTCGTTAGAAGAGCCCTTCCCAATCTTTTCCAGCTGATGATTGACAGCATTATACAAACAGTTTCCATCAGATTTAATGTCAAAGATTTGCAGATTTTGACTTTTCAGTGCTTCTTTTACTTTTAGCAGTTCTATATGTCTGGCACCCGAGAGGTTCTGAATGTCCTGTTGTTTAATTTCTTCTTCTCGTTCACGATCCTTTGCCAATTTTTTATTACGTCTTTTCTGTGCCTTTGATATTTTTTTCTCCTCTTGCACATAAGCTGCACTGGCTGATCCAACAGAGCTGGTTGAAATAGACTCAGCATCGTTCATGTCCAAACCTCCAAGACGTTCTGCCGCCTTAAATCAAACATAGATCCTAATTAATTATTACCATAACAGAAGTGCACAGGCTTAATAGCTGATAAATATGTTTTTTCAGTGTCATTTTTTTCCTTTTGCATAGATATGGCAAATGAAAAAAAAAAATTATAAACCAAACATTAACATTAATTTTTAATTACTTTCTGAAATCTAACCTTTCAAAAAATTATCACCAGAACCAAATTTCAATATTTAATTTTTTTTTCACTTCAGAGAAACATACATCCTTTAAATAACATGTTAATGCTAGAAGGTAACACGGTGTTAACCAATGTACACACACGTCATTATTTCAATACCTCCGATATTAATTGATTCTGTGTGTTTACTGGACTTGCACTCATCCAGTTGAGCAAAAGAGAAGATCTCCCTAACAAGCAGTGCATTGTGGCTAGTATAAACCAGGATTATATCACCTCTAGCCATGCAGAATATTGCGGCTTCTATTTTACCATGTTTACACATGTAGAAGGAAATTTATTTTGTGAGAATTCTTCCTCAAATTGACTTTCAGATTATCTGATTTTGATATTAACAAAAAAGATGTATAATGGTCCATTCATCATAAAATCTAATTCACATACCACTGTACAAGTACAATGAAAGACCTACTGTACTGAACACTTTAAATCTACCTATTTCTGCCATTATCTTATCTTACTGTTTTTGGGACTTGAAAATTTATGTTAAAATGTGCTAACTTTGCTATGTTTATTCATGATTTAATTCAGAATATGGGGAAATCTACTGATTGTTGACAAAACGGTCTACTTTGAGAAATGGACAGTCTTTTGGTCAGACTTTAAATGAAGGATGGGTAAGACATAAAGATTACCTGAATAAAATGTGAATGAAGAGGTTAGAATCCTTTTTAAGACATTGTGATATGAAAATATGTTAAGTAAAATATACAAACTGGCTCTGTTTTGAGAAAATTTTGAGGGAATTTTTCTCATGTTTGCATTATATTATTGATGGGGAATTTGTTTGTAATCAGAGAGGAAAACATACCACTAGGAGAATACTAATGTTTTCCAGTAGTAGAGCTTGTCTAGATCAATCCCTAATATTGGTAAAACATGCATAAAGCCAATTAATACTGATATGCAAATTCTTCAATGTGCTAATTCACCAAAATAGGAATGATGTGCTAAATTAATTAAGTCAACAGTAACTCTTTGATGCTAGATACTATTACTCACATTTGACACATCGGCTGTTGCTGCCTTCAGTTTCTGTGATTCTGCCTCCTGTTGTTCATCTAGATCATGCTCCAGTTTGGCAATCTGCTCCATTACTTCCTTCTTCTTCTTCTTGTCTCCCTTTGGTACCGAGTGTTTGAGTTTTTGTATTTGTGCTTGTAAATCTTTTCGCTCTTTCTTGTGTTTTTTAGACAAGTTTTCTTCTGGGTCCTCTGTGTCCGACATTGTGCTGGAGTCACACCTGAAACAGTCTAGACAGATGACATAAGTTGTTAAAAGTATGAAATTGTGGAATTTTTTCATTTGCATGGTAGACGATCAAAGAACTCCAATTAATGTGCTGTCTTTTCACCTAAAACATTGATAATACGTCTTATAACACACAACTTTTTGCTACCATGCATGTAATAAATACCATGCTAAAACTAAATTTTGGTAACAAAGGTAGCAAAAGGTTTTGACCTTCACAAAAAGGCAATAAGCTTAGGGATATAAACCAATCTTTAATTACTGATTATAATTGCCAAAGACTCTTTAATACTACACAAGCATTAATAACAATTTTTCTGTAAGTTTGTCATGTCCCAAAACTTGATGAAGCATCATCTTATAATCACAAAAGGTCATTCTCCATTCCTGTTAAGGTACTCGGTAGTAATATGAATTTTCTCTGTTTTGGAACAGGGTGGCATTTTACACATACTTCTTTCATTTCACACAAAAATCAATTAAATTTTGAAAATATTTCATTTATCCATGAAACTTTTACTATACACAAAGTACTATAGCGAAAGATAATAATAATCGACTTTACAACGGGTTATTATACTGTTAAGTAAGAGGTTAAAGACCCTCTACAGGTAAAAATCACTGGTAGCCACTGGTACAGCTCAATGTCTCTGTTAGGCCTTGTGCAAAATAGTTTAACTGCAGTCTAACGTTCGTGAATTAATGATAATATTGTGTATGCTAGTATAGGTGTTACAAAAAACCTGCCAAATCAACTTATTTGCGGAGCCAACGCAAATGATATATTTGTTTGAAATCTTTAAAGTAATGCACATAAGACTAGAAAAATATCTGAGTACACACATTAAGCACCAAGCCAGCAATTCAAGTATAAATTTAACTTACTCAGTTACCTATCAGCTGAAACGTGATTTTTGACCGGAAATAACGGAACAGAGAGTAAATTCAAAACAAACAAAAATAAATTTCCGGAAAAAAGGGATGCGGATTCACCCCCGAGTTTCCAGATTTCCAATAAATCTTTTTGCTCTTATTTTTCTTATGGATATTTTTCTTCAGAGCCAAGCAAGCTTTCAAGGTCACAGAGAACAGACATGAGCTGAGAAATACACCCATCATTTTTTTCATATCGTGTTGTTTTTTCTTCATGCATTTAATAAATATTACAAACTTTGAGTCAGAATATTCATGGATTGCAAAAAACTAAAACTTAAATAGAAGGTTTCAAAAATAATAAATTTAAAAAGATTAAAGGGGTAATGATATATATGTAAATTATGGTTCCCCTCGGGATTTGGACCGTTTTATGTACCATTGGAGACAATATTGCAAGTCAACGATAGAAGGAAAAATAAAGAAGACTGATGAAGAATAGAGGTAAGCCATTGTGTAAGTATTTTTCATAAGATTAGATTACATTGACATGTTGGTATTTCTTTTTAACCTGACGCTCATTTTCACCTTTGAATGTCTTGTTTGCGTAATGCTTTGTTTCACATACCACGAACTGACTAATGTGAATGTCGGCATCGAACTGACCAATATGAGTGTCGGCATCGAACTGACCAATGTTAGTGTCGGCATCGAACTGACTAATGTTAGAGTCGGCATCGAACTGACCAATGTGAATGACCAATGTTAGTGTTGGCATCGAACTGACCAGTGTTAGTGTCGACATCGAACTGACCAATGTTAGTGTCGGCATCGAACTGACCAATGTGAATGTCGGCATCGGACTGACCGATGTGAATGTCAGCATCGAACTGACCAATGTTAGTGTCGGCATCGAACTGACCAATGTGAATGTCGGCATCGGACTGACCGATGTGAATGTCAGCATCGAACTGACCAATGTTAGTGTCAGCATCGAACTGACCAATGTGAATGTCGGCATCGGACTGACCGATGTGAATGTCAGCATCGAACTGACCAGTGTTAGTGTCGACATCGAACTGACCAATGTTAGAGTCGGCATCGAACTGACCGATGTGAATGACCAATGTTAGTGTTGGTATCGAACTGACCAATGTTAGTGTCGACATCGAACTGACCAATGTTAGTGTCGGCATCGAACTGACCAATGTGAATGTCGGCATCGGACTGACCGATGTGAATGTCAGCATCGAACTGACCAATGTTAGTGTCGGCATGGAAATGACCAATGCTAGTGTCGGCATCGAACTGACCAATGTGATTGTCGGCATCGAACTGACCAATGTGATTGTCGGCATCGAAATGACCAATGTTAGTGTCGACATCGTGCTGACCAATGTTAGTGTTGAGAACTGACCCGTGGGTAACATTTGAATTTAACTAAATTCAAAAACCAGTTTTCTTTATTTGTCGGGCTCAGTGGTGAATATTTTGTGACATTTCAACTTAACACGTTTTGGTTTTAAACTATCAATACAAACCATTAGTCACTACTACGCAAGATATCATATTCGGTGTGACAATCATTTAGCCATCCAGTACTGTTTATTTTGAAAAGATGCGTTATATCTTTTTATAGCAGAACGCTACTGTATGTTAACACAGGGCGAAAAAAATTAACTGTATATATGTCCTTAGTAGTAACAGTAACCTGTCACTAACACAATCCCGCAGTAAAATTTCGTTCCAGTGTGTCACTCACATTAAGATCGTGGCAATTCTTATACAGTTTGCACCGAGGTTTGTGATTACTAGGGCGGAACACATAATTTAGGTACGTTCACGAAAGATGTTCTTACATTCAGATCAAATCAGTCACTATTGTTGATGGCATTACCTAAATATGTCACACCATCAACTAGGATTCGTTGTGTGTTAAACGTTTTTATTGATACCCCTGTTTTAGGAATGAAACCACCTCACATCACCGACCGTCGGGTCGTGTCAGTACTTTACATCCGTAGCTATATGTGGCGCCTGGACTCCCGAGGACGTTCAGAGCGACGTGGCTAATCTGTGGTTCTGCCCCGCACCTAGGGGTATCCCTAGTTTTATTACCCTACATACTCACTCTCGCACGACTTCCTCACCTGTCACACCTGGACACGTACACGTCTCAAGACAACACCATATAAGGACAGACACTGACAATACATAACAGGTAACACACCAAATAAGGACATACACGTAAATGCATTGACAGTAACGAATACAAATTAAACAGGTCGTTTACAGACACTAACTCCTATCTACCCTGTGACAAATAGGAACAGGGTAATTATACTTTTCAAGAGATGCTTTAGAAAGCATCGATTTTATTAAATGGCCAATCAAATTACGTCTTTCGAAAAGTGAGATTAGCATTGTGTCGTGACACAAGAGGATACCAGTATACACTTATTAACAATACTGCAGAATCAAACTGATGACCACTATATAAAAACAGAGATCTTGAGAAAAATAACTAGCCATTGTCATACTTCAATATATGACTATTCTCATTAATGATTTAAGTGATTTTAAGGTCAAATCAAACTTTTTTTTTACCATTTTCTTCAGGTTGGTAATGTCAGTAGAATAGAAGTTCTTATAACACAACCAGTAGAAGATTTGAGTGTGACGATAACTACACGGTCACCTTCATCTTATAACACAACCAGTAGAAGATTAGAGTGTGACGTTTTGATGACTACACGGTCACCTTCATCTTATAACACAACCAGTAGAAGATTAGAGTGTGACGTTACGATGACTACACGGTCACCTTCATCTTATAACACAACCAGTAGAAGATTAGAGTGTGACGTTACGATGACTACACGGTTACATTCATCTTATAACACAACCAGTAGAAGATTAGAGTGTGACGTTTTGATGACTTCACGGTCACATTCATCTTATAACACAACCAGTAGAAGATTAGAGTGTGACGTTTGGATGACTACACGGTCACCTTCATCTTATAACACAACCAGTAGAAGATTAGAGTGTGACGTTTGGATGACTACACGGTCACCTTCATCTTATAACACAACCAGTAGAAGATTAGAGTGTGACGTTTGGATGACTACACGGTCACCTTCATCTTATAACACAACCAGTAGAAGATTAGAGTGTGACGTTACGATGACTACACGGTCACATTCATCTTATAACACAACCAGTAGAAGATTAGAGTGTGACGTTTTGATGACTTCACGGTCACATTCATCTTATAACACAACCAGTAGAAGATTAGAGTGTGACGTTACGATGACTACACGGGTCACCTTCATCTTATAACACAACCAGTAGAAGATTAGAGTGTGACGTTTTGATGACTACACGGTCACCTTCATCTTATAACACAACCAGTAGAAGATTAGAGTGTGACGTTTTGATGACTTCACGGTCACATTCATCTTATAACACAACCAGTAGAAGATTAGAGTGTGACGTTACGATGACTACACGGGTCACCTTCATCTTATAACACAACCAGTAGAAGATTAGAGTGTGACGTTTTGATGACTACACGGTCACCTTCATCTTATAACACAACCAGTAGAAGATTAGAGTGTGACGTTTTGATGACTACACTGTCACCTTCATCTTATAACACAACCAGTAGAAGATTAGAGTGTGACGTTTGGATGACTACACGGTCACCTTCATCTTATAACACAACCAGTAGAAGATTAGAGTGTGACGTTACGATGACTACACGGTCACCTTCATCTTATAACACAACCAGTAGAAGATTAGAGTGTGACGTTTTGATGACTTCACGGTCACATTCATCTTATAACACAACCAGTAGAAGATTAGAGTGTGACGTTTTGATGACTACACTGTCACCTTCATCTTATAACACAACCAGTAGAAGATTAGAGTGTGACGTTTGGATGACTACAAGCACTAGGGATTAGATTTTGGGTATGTTACTAGAAAAGCGCGTAATAAATACAAAAAAAAAAAACTTATATCACCCGGAAGTGTTTTTTATTACCCGTACATCTATTATATCACCCTTAATTTTTTTTATATTACAAATGAACATTACTCCATGCAAATGGGCATTACCCCTAAGAATCTAGCATTATAGGTCCGTGTACTTTTTGAAATTGAAACCAGATTATTGTGTCACTTTTCGCTACCATCCGTTTGCTATGATATTGAAAATGTAGTTCTCATACAAGCACGTTAAGTATTTCAAACTTCATTGAAAGCTGATAAAAGTCCCTGTAACTAGTAACACTTATATGTTGGTTTGCTTTGAATTGTACATATAGCAACGATATGGACAAAGACCACATGTATATATCTTAATGTTGTGAATGGATTGATATCAATGAAGATTTCTCTTGTACAGTACCTATGTATACATATAAAGCTTTGTATGCATAGTTTGCTATCGAATATTGAATTCTAGTCAGTGTGGGAAAGGTAAAAGATGAACATACATTATGCATGTAACAATAATACATCAAATACATCGTCCCCTATATTCATTTCTATTCGGACGAAGGAAAAATAAAATTTCGCGTTTGCAGGTGCAAGCATTCGAGATTGTGCAAAACAGGTTTTGGTTTGTGTCCTATAAGTACAAGTCTGTTTCTTTATGTAATGCCACTGACTAATATATAGATGAAACTATAATGTTCGTGGGAAACTTATCAGTTGTTGAATTTGTATGAAATATCGTTCTTCCGTGAAATCGCTGGTTTTACGGATAACCATTGGTCGTAATTTACGCCGATGTAATAAAAATTTTAAATGCTGTCCAATAATTGAATTTTGAAATATATACACCAAGATCACGCTCACAGAGCCAGAATAAACATCAAGCATTTTCAAAATAGAATAAACAGGATATTTCTGATATGGTTTGGAAAATTGCAACATGTAGAAGCCCCAAAGAAGTATAAGGTGCTCAGCGTAACAGCCGTATAGGTAAGTAGCATTGTTAAATAAAACCTGCATTTCAACGAAAGCTCCATTTAACAACTGGACGTGTTTTCCTTTACACACGGACTTGAAACAGACTTCGTTTTAAGTTCGTGTTTCAAAATCATAATAAAAATAATAGTTAGATAAGACCAAAAACACGACGGTCCTAAATCGTTATATAATTTGTTTGGTGTCACTGCGATCATTCTGTATGTTAATACTCCAGTTACAGGGAAAGACCAGAAAGGAAATAACTGATACGGTGCTATTTTTGTAAATAAACATTCTTAGATCATGGACCGTGATTTAGGACAGCACAGGTAGCCGTCAATCTATCTCGGTCACGATCTAAATATAGACCCGACTATTATGACCGAGTGTGTCCGTACCGACAGTCACGTGACCATAAGATGTAGGTCGACCGGTGGACAGACAAAACGGGTACTTTAACTGGAAAAGTGGGAAATCCTCGGCCAAAATGGCAATACTAGATCCTTTGAGGGTAATGTTCATTTGAGAGGGGGTAATATAAAAAATTACGGGTGATATAATTGATTTACGGGTGATAAAAAAAACCCTCCATGTGATAGAAGTTTTTTTTTTTTTGAGGGGGGTATTAATTACCCGCTTTTCTAGTAACATGCCAAAAATCTAATCCCTATTGAAGGTCACCTTCATCTTATTACACAACCAGTAGACGATTCGAGTGCGACGTTTTAATGACTACAGGGTCACCTTCATCAGACATTATACAACGTTTTTGCTAATTTTTTGTATAAAAATATTTCGCGTTTATTTAAGTAGAATATTTAACTTTCAATCAAAGGCATCGTGTAAAAACGGGATCATATGAGAAATGTCTGTTTTCTAAGTAACTGCTTGCATATTACACATCACCTCTACTATGTGAGACAAATCACGTGATTAAATTTCTCATTCGTGCGTATTGAACTTTCGACTGCCTAACAACAGATATCGAGACATGTTTGAGCGGCGCCATATCAATACAGGAATGTATCATACAGAGCTATAAGAAGCTACACCCAAGGGGAATTCTTTGGCATTAGTTTTTATGCTTGTTTACTGATCACGAGCTGTGAACTGTGAAATCCCCTCTTCACCGGCCGTGATACACTCACATCTATCTATCTTTAGCCATATTCACTTCTGACCGCTCTAACAACAACCGATTTTTTAACTTGAAATTTATTAAGCTTTCTGCTACTGTTTATTTCTAAACGATTATCTATGTACTTTTTAGAAAAAATGATTTATAAGCACAGACTCGCTTACTCGAGCATCTTTGCTATAGCGTTGCTAATAGATATAGGCGATTAATTATCCGTCTGTATTATACGTCCCTGCTGTTGTTTAGATTTAGGTTTTAAGAGATCAATCGAGTCATTAGTTTGCTGTCTCCGGGTCTGTATTGTGTCTGTAATCATGTGTTTGTATATTGTTATGTTATATTTTGTAACTTTCCTATATCGGATGAGTAAATTAGCAAAGAACAAAGACCTTTAACTGGAGGTGATGATTTGATTGTTTCTAAATATTGTATTTGTGTCTTTTATTCGTACTGTTTTAGCGATCTTCACTCCGTCTTGTATAATAAATATGATGAAACGACAAAAAAAAATATCATAATTGTAACAGAATTTAGCAAAACCCAAAACCGTGGCCAAAACCCTCTCATGCGTGTCTGTAGAATGTACAGTACTTTGATTTCACACATGGATGACTATTAAATCCAACTCCATTTTCCCCCGATCGTAAATCTCTGAGTATTAATGCAGCGAAAAAAAGAATAGTTGCGCTTGGTCAAATAAAATGAAAACTGACGATTTCGCATTTTCATCTTATTGATGAATCAGTAAATGATTTAACTTTGCATAAAGACCCCACCTGCTCAGGTAGGAGCGCGTTTCTCACAAACCTACTGCGTTCGTTCCAGCGAGGGTGTTTCAACAGCAAACTACTGCGGGATATCCTTACTGACCGGAAGGACAATGACAAGGTACAGGAATATTTGTTCTTTAATTGTATATTACTAACTCTACTAAACCGTGCTTAGATAGAACTTACTTGTATATGAGTGAAGTGATAAGGTTGGAATGCAGCACTGGGTTTGAAATTACAATTTTTATATAAGATGACAACTTGATGTATTGGTAAGTTGTGAAAGCAGATGTATAACTTAATGTTAGCATTCATACAGAGATATACTTGAAAATTTACTTTAAAAACAAACAAACAAATTATATAGCTATAGTATCAAACCAAAGTGTGTGAATATATCTTATTAATGGAATCAAAATGTATACATCATAATCAATGACAAGGTTGTATAAAAAAGACAACGTATTTCAATTTAGTTTGTTAATTAACACGATATAGCATGTCCCTCACGATCGCTGTAAATAAACTGTTGCCGTTTAGTACCAGTCCTACCTGTACACCACTGTAAATGTGTGTACCTCAGTTAAGAAGATTTTTTAAATTCGTAGATGGAAAGACGGAGTTTCATGGTATCCAATCAAACCAATATTAAATCAAATGGAATTTTATATATATTTTATTTAACTTTAATCAAAACATTACAATTCATAACAACTCCTGATATTGCGTGTTGTAAACGTTTTGATGACTGTACATGTGTATACATATCGCTTCGTTTGGTCATAGAAATTTCTATTGCGCCAAGAAGCCATTTCAGCAAGCCTAGGCAGCGATTGCTTACGACGGAACATATTCACGTAATTGTAGTGAATCAACTTCGCAACTAAATTATTCAGAATATTTCAAATAAAAGTTTTACACCTTTAGGTAGAAAGGTGGCTGTGCCCACCTCACTATTCTTCGTTTTGAATAATAATTTAAAAAAAAGAGACAGGGAAGTTTCTCCAAGCATCTTCTGCAAGTAGTAAATATATCTCATTGCGAGTGACCGGTTTGATTATTTCAGGTTTTCAAGGAAAATTTGTCAGAATTATTTAGGAGTATATCACCAACAACACTGTTTGTAATATTGACGAAGTATACATTATATTAAACGGAAACTATCACCCAGTCAAATGGGCACAGCCCAAATATGGTTGTGAAAAAAATTACTAGTGTACCACGCATGATAGATACTTAGGTCTTAGTCCATATATATACATTAGAACATTTGTGATGTCCGCTGAAGGGCCGAAGGCCGTACAACCCGTTAAATATATCAGAATATCGATCGAGAGGAAGGTTTGTTTACCCCCCGAGACTGACCACCGAATATGTGTATACACAAACTATATCAGTGAGTTATGGTCATGAACTATACATGCTCAATAGCATAACACACTACACTGCTTGACAGCACAAATGACGTTTTCACACTAAAGCGTTTACGTTAACGCAGAGTTTTAAATTGTGGAGGGCGGTTAAGCCGCGGTTAAGCCGGGGTGGGGGTGGGGGTGGGGTGGGGGAGTGGGGAGGGCGGGGGAGCTTTTTCTGAAAGGAAGAAGCGGAGTGAAAGGTAGTGTAATCTAAGCGTTTTCATTTCAATAAAAAGGGATTGGAGGGGTCACGTGGTTAATCAGGATATATTTGTCATTTTACACAGAGTGAATTTGAACTGAGGTACACAATACACACACACAAATAGAGAGTGTGTGTGTTGGCCGAAGGGAAAGAAGTAAAGAGGGAGGCACAGTGGTATTGGTTACCTATGTATTTCATTGTAAATGTGTTGTTTATCTATATGTTACGTTGTCTGTATGTATTATTTATCTATATGCTACGTTGTCTGTGTGTGTTGTTTATCTATATGTTACGTTGTCTATGTGTGTTGTTTATCTATATGTTACGTTGTCTGTGTGTGTTGTTTATCTATATGTTACGTTGTCTGTGTGTGTTGTTTATCTATATGTTACGTTGTCTGTGTGTGTTGTTTATCTATATGTTACGTTGTCTGTGTGTGTTGTTTATCTATATGTTACGTTGTCTGTGTGTGTTGTTTATCTATATGTTACGTTGTCTGTGTGTGTTGTTTATCTATATGTTACATTGTCTGTGTGTGTTGTTTATCTATATGTTACGTTGTCTGTGTGTGTTGTTTATCTATATGTTACGTTGTCTGTGTGTGTTGTTTATCTATATGTTGTCTGTGTGTGTTGTTTATCTATATGTGTGTGTGTGTGTTGTTTATCTATATGTTACGTTGTCTGTGTGTGTTGTTTATCTATATGTTACGTTGTCTGTGTGTGTTGTTTATCTATATGTTACGTTGTCTGTGTGTGTGTTGTTTATCTATATGTTACGTTGTCTGTGTGTGTTGTTTATCTATATGTTACGTTGTCTGTGTTGTTTATCTATATGTTACGTTGTCTGTGTGTGTTGTTTATCTATATGTTACGTTGTCTGTGTGTGTTGTTTATCTATATGTTACGTTGTCTGTGTGTGTTGTTTATCTATATGTTACGTTGTCTGTGTGTGTTGTTTATCTATATGTTACGTTGTCTGTGTGTGTTGTTTATCTATATGTTACGTTGTCTGTGTGTGTGTGTTGTTTATCTATATGTTACGTTGTCTGTGTGTGTTGTTTATCTATATGTTACGTTGTCTGTGTGTGTTGTTTATCTATATGTTACGTTGTCTGTGTGTGTTGTTTATCTATATGTTACGTTGTCTGTGTGTGTTGTTTATCTATATGTGTGTGTTGTCTATATGTTACGTTGTCTGTGTGTGTTGTTTATCTATATGTTACGTTGTCTGTGTGTGTTGTTTATCTATATGTTACGTTGTCTGTGTGTGTTGTTTATCTATATGTTATGTTGTCTATATGTGTTGTTTATCTATATGTTACGTTGTCTGTGTGTATTGTTTATCTATATGTTACCTTGTATGTGTGTGTTGTTTATCTATATGTTACGTTGTCTGTGTGTGTTGTTTATCTATATGTTACGTTGTCTGTGTGTGTTGTTTATCTATATGTTACGTTGTATGTGTGTGTTGTTTCTCTATATGTTACGTTGTCTGTGTGTGTTGTTTATCTATATGTTACGTTGTCTGTGTGTGTTGTTTATCTATATGTTACGTTGTCTGTGTGTGTTGTTTATCTATATGTTACGTTGTCTGTGTGTGTTGTTTATCTATATGTTACGTTGTCTGTGTGTGTGTTGTTTATCTATATGTTACGTTGTCTGTGTGTGTTGTTTATCTATATGTTACGTTGTCTGTGTGTGTTGTTTATCTATATGTTACATTGTCTGTGTGTGTTGTTTATCTATATGTTACGTTGTCGTTGTCTGTGTGTGTGTGTGTGTGTTTATCTATATGTATCTATATGTACGTTGTTGTCTGTGTGTGTTGTTTATCTATATGTTACGTTGTCTGTGTGTGTTGTATGTTACTGTGTGTGTGTTGTTTATCTATATGTGTCTGTGTGTGTTGTTTATCTATATGTTACGTTGTCTGTGTGTGTTGTGTTTATCTATATGTTACGTTGTCTGTGTGTGTTGTTTATCTATATGTTACGTTGTCTGTGTGTGTGTTGTTTATCTATATGTTACGTTGTCTGTGTGTGTTGTTTATCTATGTCTGTGTGTGTTGTTTATCTATATGTTACGTTGTCTGTGTGTGTTGTCTGTGTGTGTTGTTTATCTATATGTTACGTTGTCTGTGTGTGTTGTTTATCTATATGTTACGTTGTCTGTGTGTGTTGTTTATCTATATGTTACGTTGTCTGTGTGTGTTGTTTATCTATATGTTACGTTGTCTGTGTGTGTTGTTTATCTATATGTTACGTTGTCTGTGTTGTTTATGTATATGTTACGTTGTCTGTGTGTGTTGTTTATCTATATGTTACGTTGTCTGTATGTGTTGTTTATCTATATGTTACGTTGTCTGTGTGTGTTGTTTATCTATATGTTACGTTGTCTGTGTGTGTTGTTTATCTATATGTTACGTTGTCTGTGTGTGTTGTTTATCTATATGTTACGTTGTCTGTATGTATTATTTATCTATATGTTACGTTGTCTGTGTGTGTTGTTTATCTATATGTTACGTTGTCTGTGTGTGTTGTTTATCTATATGTTATGTGTGTGTTGTTTCTCTATATGTTACGTTGTCTGTGTGTGTTGTTTATCTATATGTGTGTGTGTGTGTTGTTTATCTATATGTTACGTTGTCTGTGTGTGTTGTTTATCTATATGTTACGTTGTCTGTGTGTGTTGTTTATCTATATGTTACGTTGTCTGTGTGTGTTTTTTATCTATATGGTACGTTGTCTGTGTGTTTTTTATCTATATGTTACGTTGTCTGTGTGTGTTGTTTATCTATATGTTACGTTGTCTGTGTGTGTTGTTTATCTATATGTTACGTTGTCTGTGTGTGTTGTTTATCTATATGTTACGTTGTCTGTGTGTGTTGTTTATCTATATGTTACGTTGTCTGTGTGTGTTGTTTATCTATATGTTACGTTGTCTGTGTGTGTTGTTTATCTATATGTTACGTTGTCTGTGTGTGTTGTCTGTGTGTGTTGTTTATCTATATGTTACGTTGTCTGTGTGTGTTGTTTATCTATATGTTACGTTGTCTGTGTGTGTTGTTTATCTATATGTTACGTTGTCTGTGTGTGTTGTTTATCTATATGTTACGTTGTCTGTGTGTGTTGTTTCTCTATATGTTACGTTGTCTGTGTTGTTTATCTATATGTTACGTTGTCTGTGTGTGTTGTTTATCTATATGTTACGTTGTCTGTGTGTGTTGTTTATCTATATGTTACGTTGTCTGTGTGTGTTGTTTATCTATATGTTACGTTGTCTGTGTGTGTTGTTTATCTATATGTTACGTTGTCTGTGTGTGTGTTGTTTATCTATATGTTACGTTGTCTGTGTGTGTTGTTTATCTATATGTTACGTTGTCTGTGTGTGTTGTCTGTGTGTGTTGTTTACGTTGTCTATATGTTTACTATTGTCTGTGTGTGTTGTTTATCTATACGTGTCTGTGTGTGTTGTTTCTATATGTGTGTGTCTGTGTGTGTGTGTGTGTATGTTTGTGTGTGTATGTGTTTGTCTGTGTGTGTGTCTGTGTGTGTTTATGTTACGTTGTCTGTATGTTTATCTATATGTTGTCTGTGTGTGTGTGTTGTTTATCTATATGTTACGTTGTCTGTATGTGTTGTTTATCTGTATGTTACGTTGTCTGTGTGTGTTGTTTATCTATATGTTACGTTGTCTGTTTGTGTTGTTTTGTAAATGTTTCATTGTCTGTGTGTGTTGGTTATACAGATAACTCTTTATAACTTTTTCTTGTTTCTAGCTTTTTCCCAACGATGAGGATGAAGACAGGACTTTGTGAAGAAGAAGATGATATGTTTAATATCCACGGCCATGTTGGCAATCATAGTAGGTCGTCGATCCTGGAAAGTTTGCGTGAGTAGTACAGACTAACAACACAAAAGACATGTATAGAGAACGAAAAAAACCCACAAATAAAATAAACCTTTAAAAAGCATATATAATACAACATTTACACGCTTCTTTTATACAAAACCTGATGCCCTTTTGAAACATTTTGAAAATCAAAAGGTGTATGACTCATGTTGATTGCTTCTAGATTCTCTACAGCACCGTATGGTCTTTTGTATCACACTGTGTAAAGGCGAACTTAAATCTCCTGCGTATCCGCTTGGTTTAGTCCACGAATCACTGATGAATCCTAGAAGGACGAAACAGCTGTGTGATGTAGCATTACTGACGAATCCTTGAAGGACGAAACAGCTGTGTGATGTAGCATAACTGACGAGTTCTTGAAGGACGAAACAGCTTGATGATGTAGCATCACTGACGAGTCCTAGATGGACAAAACATCGGTATGATGTAGCATCACTGACGAGTCCTAAAAGGACGAAACAGCTTGGTGATGTAGCATCACTGACGATTCCTAGAAGGACGAAACAGCTGTATGATGTAGCATCACTGACGAGTCCTAGAAGGACGAAACAGCTTAGTGATGTAGCATCACTGACGATTCCTAGAAGGACGAAACAGCTTGGTGATGTAGCATCACTGACGATTCCTAGAAGGACGAAACAGCTTGGTGATGTAGCATCACTGACGATTCCTAGAAGGACGAAACAGCTTGGTGATGTAGCATCACTGACGATTCCTAGAAGGACGAAACAGCTGTAGGATTCAGTTTGATAAATCATTCAGCACTACTGTATTAACAATTAGGCTTCAAGTGAGTCTGCATTGATTGACACAACATACATTGTAGATCGCATCAAATTGGAGGAAAATAACACCAATTTGTGTGACATACTGTTAAGAAAGACACTGCGAATAACAATTAACATAAATATTGTTTGATATAGGTTTTTTTTATAGAATCTAGTTGTATTTTACCCTGTCGACGGTACGTGGAAATTCTTTTTGAATTGTGTTGATGTGCTTGTTTGTCGCTATATAGATTTATTATACAAGATAATTTTCATGCAAATTGTGTTTTATTTTTTACTTTCATTAATAAGGTATATTTTATTCATGAAATATGACATGGTTATCCTTAAATACAATCGTATTATGTATAATCTTTAAAGTAAAATTCGTATTATATTCTCTTAACATAGGCAAAATCATCAAATCAAGGACTGAAGATAAAACAAAAGAAGTAGTGACCATTGGAGATTTCGGAACCGCCGACGGACGTGCTTCACTCTGCCTTATCAATGATATGATCTGTGAGTACTGTACAGGAAGCCCGGGGATGATAATCCTTAACAAGGCCTGTGCTAAAATTAAATTTTACAAAATTATATATCATTACTTTGATTGTGAAATGAAAATACATATAATTATTATCACTATAACTTCATTTCAGATACGATAAAAGCAGGTCTGGGAGAGAAACAAGCCATTGTTTTGTGCTACAACGATCAACCAATGAACGACTTCAATCGACTTATCGAAGTTATCCGAGGTTGTATGAAATATTACAATGTCCAATGTTTCAAATCTCTAACGCCATATTTATATAATGAAATAGAACTCCCATTAAAATACGATGACAAACTTTTTACATCTGCTGATGTATTTGTTTAAATATTGTATTCCATACGTTATTGTATTAAAACTTTAATTTACACTGACAAGCTTTAATGTTAACAACTGCCAGTTCAGTGTAATTTCCGTATTTGTGACCCTGTTGACACTTTGCAATGTTCTCTTGTTGTGAATTAATTAATCAATCGCAGGTACCTCTTTAAGACTACTGTATATATTGATTAATAGACCTGTTTGACTTCTCTTCAGGGTACACGTCACAATACTCAGTTGGTAGGAATTCCCCTTTTGAAAAGCGAAGGAAGAATTTCAATCTTCTATATTAGCCATTTGATTGGTTAACATCAATGAATATGTAATATGGAAAGTAATGACAATATGTTTTGTAAACATTCTACCGTTTACTAAAAGGAAAGTCCCTCTTTCCAAGGCTAAAATGGCGCTATGTACTCACAACTTATACATAACCAATGTTTCTAAAGAACACAATAACACATACCTGTGACATTTGGCATGCAATCTGTCTTAGATAGACGGTATCGGAATAATGATCATTGTTCATCTTTCAGGGAACGGACAGAAATCTGGTCTAGCTCTCGGCAGTGACATATATCCGGTGATCATCCCGAGATGTATGTATGGTGTGTGTCTTCCATATAATTCCATGGACTTGGCTATATCCAGCGTAGCAACACATTATTTATCAAAGCAGTATGTAGTCAATTTCCTTTCGGTTAATTAACCTGACAGAATTTCTTCTCGTTTATCTTGTACACAGACCAAAGTTTTGAGATGACATAACACTGCATCCTCGACTTATGAAGTTAACATGTCGCAGTTAATTCGATATTCAAAGGCCTGTTCCCATTATCACGATCTTCGTGCAAGATGTCGTCAAATGACAGGAAAACTCGTAACACAGTGTTTAAAGATATACAGGTTGACGAGATTTATGGTCCTCAGAATGATCTCATTGACAAATATTCTATTTCTTTCAATGATACGAATATTAACATGTTTGACACTCGTTAGTTTGTTGGTTCGTGTCCTCTTCCGGGACACCTGGTCATATTCTTCTTGTACTTTTTCTCCATGTTAATCTTACTTTTGTTCATAGTTTGGATTATATATTTATGATGATATTGAAGTTGATATTTTAAAATTTGCTTTTGGATGACGTCCTTTCGTCATCAGTTTATGACACCTGAAGACAAAAGCAAAAGAAGAAAAAAAAAACAGAAAAAAACTGTCAACAGAATCTCAGTTCAAATTAGGTGAACATATGGTAAAAATAGGACCTGACATCCAAGTTTTGTGTGACAAAGAAACGTATCAAGGTTTCTAATTGTCAATCATTTTCAGAGTTTGTCAGATCAAAAATGGCATAAGCCTTGGTGAAGCAGATGAGGGTGAACAACTGTTGATTAGAGAGCAAGCCAAAGCTGACTGGAGGACATTTGTGATATCAAGAGGACGAGAACTAAAACCAGGTATACTCACTTTTCAATAATGGCATCAAATCGCATTGACCTATCAAATTAATAAAATAATGTTTTATTTTTTCTTTTAAAATGTACTGAATTCTGAAGTATCATTGGTCCCAGTGTTCCCTTAAGGTTAAATGTGTGATCATTTTGGATCATCTTTGAAATGAAGCTGAACGTGATTGATGCTCGTTAGTTTGCCTGTTGGTTCCATTGTTGTATACCATGTTTTCATTCCAGAACGTGACATGATTTTCTTGAATTGACGAAGATTTACATAGCAGGTGTCGTAGAAAAAAACAGATGACGCATACTTTTCCGGAACACCTGGTCTTATTCTCCTTGTACTTCTTCAGTTGCCCTAGGTTTATAAAATTTGAGTTTGGATTATGATAATATTGATATATTGGTATTTTCTTGTTTTCTGAAATGTCAATAATATGCGCCACTGCTAACTTTGTATTATAAAATGAACGTTTACTTCATGTATGGTAAATTGATAGGACCAATCTTTTATATATTAACTGCTGTATCAGGTGGCTACCTCGTTACCATGAACGTATCATCAGACGAGCATGACGATGAGGCACGGTTTGTGGAGAAGGGAACTACATGTGTAGCAAGTTTCGTAACTGATATGGCAAAGGATGGTGTTATCACACAGGTAGGTATCTGGTTCTTATTTCTACTGCAGTAGGTGGATGTTGTTCAACTAGAGGTTACACTCTACCTGTTCTAGCTGCCTTGAAATCATCAATGTTGTTCGGTTAGTTTCCTGGTTGATGTTTGGGTTTGTTTGTTTTATTTTTTGTTATCATATTTTTGAAAGGATTGAATGCATCCTTTAATCATTTCAATTCTCGTCTAAACATAAATGGTGTAATCTATCTAGTATAGCATTTTATCATGTTTTGATTGGATAAGAGGATGAACTTTGACCGAAAGGGCGTTTTATGTTATCAAGGAAATTAAAATGCGCAATAGTGATTTTTATATTTATTTCTAACTCGTTTATTTATAAATCATGATATTTTCACACATTTTTAAAAGTTGTTACCTATTGCGTTTCAGTTTTTTTTCAAAAGTTACAAAAATACTAGCATTAACATGTCAACATAATCATTATCCAAACTCAAACGCTTCACTGCAATGTACCTTTTTACTGATGAAATTCTTTATAAGACCGTTTTTAACGAAAGACCACATTTTGTTATCCATAAACAGAATAATGCACTAATACTAAATGAAATGTCACAGACGACCTTGGTTACCATTTGTACTTGTTATTTACAGGAGGAATATCGTGCTACCAACTTTAACAGTCACTATCTAAGAAAAGCAGCTGATTTCCAGGAGCCATTCAACAGTGATTTACCAGAAATAAAGGAACTTGGATTGGAACTAGTTTCGATGAAGCCAATTAAACACTATTTACAATACCCTACCTTTGATATTGTCAACAAAGGTAAGGCATAATCATACGATTTTATCGTTATATAAATGTTTTTGTTCGGATATGCACTTCAGGTAATCATCTGATAAATTGTGAAATTTTTAAACCATTTTCTTCTGTGATCTATCCTTTCAGGTTTTTATCATGAATGACAGTACTGAGATCATATTTCGAGCTGTTTAAGACAGCAGCTAGCAGCCATGTAGAAGTACTGAATGAAGGTCTGTTTCAGTTGGATCTCACTGCAACAGTTTGAAAATGCGGAGATAGGTTTCATTGATGAATGCAGATTTTTTAGCATAGTTTTTTTTTTTCAAAATAGTGGCAAGCGACCATATTAGATTTCTTCATTTAAAGTTTGTGGACAGCTATATTTGGAAACTACTTTAGGGATGACTTTGAGATTTTATGAACATATTCAGTAAGCGTATTTATGCACTGGTATATTTTTAGGTTATTCGACTTCAAGAAAGCTGCAACCAGCCTTCTTGAATTTAGCTCGATATTCATGATCTATGACCACTATATAAGCAGTATGCATAGTGTGGAACCTTCTGCATTTTCACCATTGTCAAAAATTCAAAATGGTTATCTGTGGCCATTTAAGATTTTGGCAGTTAAACATTCTGATAGTTGTTTTCTCAAAACCACCTAATAGATCTAGAATTTCTGGAAACACTATGAACATATTTTCAATATTGATTTCTTAATGTGATATTCTGATATGACAGAACATCACGAGAGCGTATAAACAAATTCAGTAAGGTCGACAATGGACAGTAAGAAAAGAATAGCGACTGAGAGATAGACATTATGGATTTAGACAAAGTTTGTCAGCGGTAAGGCCTCCCTTATATTCTAAATTGTACATGTTCAATATCACTGGGAAAATGCCGATGGATTGAAGTTAAGATGTGTCAGAGTTACCGAAAATAACACAGCATAATCATCTTTGTGAAAATATATGTTGAATTTTTTTATTGGAATTTATAAAAAAAAAAAGAAAGAAAAGAAAACATCTTCAATGACCCGTGCTTATTTCCAACATTTCTTGATATTACAGATTACGTGGAAAAAATGGATTATTCCCAGAGAATAGTTTCATCAATCTACCCTTGGATGTATCACGTGCTACACGGTGGATTGTCTGAATCCCGGACCGAGGAGGAGAAACAGGCCGTTATAGATAATTACTTTGACCGTTTAAGGGAGTACGTGTTAGCTCATTCTGATCACAAACCTTACGTTATACACACAGAAGTTGTCATCAAGAAAAAGAAGACAGCATGAACAAGGCAATGTCCACGTGGCTGGTGTCAATATTCCTAAATATAGATATGATATCATTTAAACACATTTTTACACCAGTTGCTCTTGCATGATTTTATATTCTCGTACCGTTAAATCCCGTTGTCAGTTTATAGCCATTATTGTACATTACTACTCTCGAGATTGATCGGCGAAAGGCAATGGCGGATAGACTGTTATCTTGTTTCTGAATAATTCTGGTAGCTATTACTCCAGAATACGGTGTCCAGAGGTGCAATGTCCTCACACTGCAGGAATATAACATAACCTCTACAAGGCTGCATACCACCCCACCCGAATAACATTGTATTGACAACGTGCACTGCAGATGTATTTGTGTAGAACGTCAAGCGAAGAGCATCAGGTTGGTCACCAGCAGTGTATGAAACTAAATACCTTCCTCGATTTGGCAGACACTCATCACTAAACGCTAAACACCAGGTGTTACCAAGTGATGTGTTAGGAAGATACTTAATGTGAGCAAAAAGTTGAAGTGGACGATTTAAACTTCGTCTAAATCAAACTGAATCATTTCGGGAAATAAATGACCGAGTAAAGAGGCCAAGACAAGTTTCTACATTTACATCGAATTGCCGTACAATACAGGAAGTTCAATGTAACTCATAACGTTATATGATCATATCTAATTCATATTTCCTTTTCAGTCAGAGATAAGGAAAGAACAGGTAGGTTGAAATGTGTGTAAATAATTGATATAACAAAGACAAGGTAACAATGACTATATAATTACTCAGCAGCGTCACACGGCAACTGAAACACCAGAATGGCAACTAGGCATCGAACTTCACAAAACAAGTATCTGAAAATCGTTTGGGAATGTGATACTACTTATTTGAATTGACCAAGTGTCGTCGACCAAGCTGAAGACGCTTATCCTTCTGAAACACATCTGGTTTAATTATTGCCTTGTCAAGAGCCGACATGGTAATCATTCTTTTGTTCATATCTTGTATTTTTATCGAGTTGGACTTTGAATGTTGTTTCTATTCCTAGTAGTTTCGTTTTATTCTTTTTCTTTAATATCAAACAAGTCGTAAAACATGGTGTCCGATTGGTACTGAACTCTTCACGGAAACATTGAAGTTGAATAAAAGCAATATGACTTTATGATTACATTGGTGTTCACCTCAATTTCCATATAAGCTATAATTTACTATACAGTCGAACCGCGTTATATCGAAATCACATTACCAGTTGATCCTGTTTAATTCGAAATATTTCGTCGGTCCCGGTCACATTTCCCTGTAAACTTCGAACCGATTTAATTCGAATACTCGATTAACTCGAAGTTTTCCGACCTTTTCTCAGACTTCGAGATAACGAGGTTCGTCTGTATATTGCGGAAATTGCCTGATTGATTTATTGCTTGTATCTGCGAATACTGAAGACAAGTACTGTGAAAAGGAAACTTGTGTCCAATTATTCTGTAATAATTTATTTTAAATAAGATATGTTTAAGTCAAAGATAATAAATGATGATACAAATCATCAATATCATGGTAAAGATTTCAAACAAGCATACATACAGCTATTTGCATAAAGCTGGCATAAAATTGTGTATATCAATCCAGATGAGGTATCTCATTAATATTAACACGACACGGTATCTATTTCGGAGAGAGCGTGTATGTATATTCTGAATGTTTGTTTCGTACATAACTCGGTCCAAATTCATCATACTCTGCCTTGGTCACCCATTGGTCATCACAGTTATACAACGACCCAACAATAGAGAGACCTATCCAGTTCCTGGAATTGCCTGGTGTGAAGATAACTCGTGGTTCACATCCAGGGTATGTGTTCATCTTCTTCAGTTCACATAGAAGTCGTGTTGAAAGCCCTGTAATTGATTTACAAACAAATAATAAAGTCATTCATTGGTAAATTTCAGTGCAAGATATAAAATTCATGTCCCGGAACATCACTCTGCCAATACCGAAAGTATTGGTGATGTCATCGGCAACGTATGGCTATAGTGACGTCACAATGTTTTGAATATGTAATCGTAAATGTGATTGGCTAGAATCCTCTCGATATTTACCTGTCATCTCTGGAGTACCTCCAGTTAAAACGACACGCTCCATCAACTCCTTCCTAACATTTATCGGTACGTTGTTTAAACAGTTCCTGATAGCATTGTGTATTCCTGGATTAGACAACCCTTTAAAATAACAAATTAAAGCTTTATATTATTTATGAACGGCAAGACAAAAGTAAATGTGGTTAATGTTGACTGGTGACCCTGTGAAGTTCTGATAATAGTAACTCATTCCATACATTCCAAACATACGATACAAATTCCCTCCCGGTTCCATCTTGATTTAAGCGCAATAAGAACAGAAACAAGTTGTCTGAAGTTTGATCAAAATTCCTTATTGAGTTATACCTCTAGAGTGTCAATAAGAGTTTTCTTAAAATAGTAACGGTGACCTTGACCCTACAGACTAGTGGCACCTATTCGTCCGTAGTATAAAGGTCCTTCACATTTATGCTAAGTTTGATAGAAATTCTCACAGAAATGACACTAGAATGCTGACATTTATTTTCTAGGATAAATAATGAAGCTTGATATTGACCTTCGATCTTGAAACTCAAACTCGCATGCAATGGAATCTGTCACGCTATTTTAGCATTTTACCTGCAATTGACGGATCGAACAACACCTCTGCGCAGGTCCATTTTTCTGATGTCATTGGCATGACGTCACCACCAGGCAATGTGATAAGTGTTTTATCACGGTAAGAAACACGGGTGTCAGCAGTTTCTTTAGGTAAGGGTACATCCGAGACGTAGCAATACTTCTCTTTTATTTCTCGCAGAAGTTCGAGCTCACCTGTCAAAAATATTTGTGATAGTAAAGTGAAATATACCTGCATATCAATCAAGGAATACATCTTTCAATAGAAAAAAATAAATAAGTAGATACAATTTTACGATCGGCTGTAACAGATAAGGATAGGTTCATACATTTAATAGTTTATTATCTATAAGTCGATTGGTGTCGCCTTCTTATTGGCCTTCTTCAAGACAGCGGGTATCGAGACGAGGGGTCCGTTCCACCACTGTAGGCATGACTGCGCTGGCTTTGTATCCCCTAACTTGAAACAATTTGCATCACGATTAATTTTCGCCCTTGTCCATGAACAGGAAAGGCGAATTCAAGATGAGGGTGAAAATTTGTAACACTTGTGCAACTTTTTTATAAAATAATTAGAGGGCGAAATGAACATTAGGCTTATCCGTGTTAAATGGTACAAGGACGAAAATATCCCGGTATATAGTAAACATATACAGCATAGCCTACCACATATCTAAACCACGTCATACAAATGTTTCGTCCTTCTAGGACCCGTCAGTGATACTACATCATGCAGATGTTTCGTCCTACTAGGACTTGACAGTGATACTAGATCACACAGTTGTTTCGTCCTTCTAAGACTTGTCAGTGATACTAGATCATACAGATGTTTCGTGCTTCTATGTCTTGCCAGTGATGTTACATCATACAGCTGTTTCGTCATTCCAGGACTTGTCAGTAATTCTGGGAGCCTGATGGTTGATTTTTAGTTTGCATTTAGTGCATCTAGAGGTGAACTTGATATAAGATGTTCTAGACACTGGAGCAAGAAACAAAAAAACACTTGCGGAACGTCCATCGAATTTTATATTGAATGCCTCCAGAGCAATTCCCGAAATTTTAAAACTACCTTTCCGAGCGCTCCTAATGGGGTACACCTCGATATATTTTGCAATTGTGCGTGTGTGAGTGTGTCGTGTCAATGTACTGAAGTTAAGCGACGTCGAGCGTGGCCAGCACCTGGATGGGTGACCGCTCCACTGTTTTCTTCGTGCACCAGAGCTTTACTGGGAATCAAATTTAAAGCGTTATCAGCATATAGGACAAAATACCTTACTACAAATATAATAACTAAGAAAACTGGTCGTACCTGGGGTGGTGAAATTGTACCCTTTCCTACTTAACTGGGCCTGGAGGTACATAGTCACATCGTGTCCTCCCATCTCAAGTTTTTGTGTGGCCGAGGGAATACGAAATTCTGTTTTAACATTAAATACAAAAATCAGGGGTTTTTCAATGTTATATAATTGTTTTCACCTACTCTACCTAAGATACCAAGTATGCATTCCATTGACTTAATCCAATTATGAACTAATGGCTTAAAAGTTTAATTTTACACTTTTGCAATATCGCGAAAATTTCAACCAAAAAAAGTTATATTAATGTCAAAGATATAGTACTTCTATAAAAACATTTTTGTTCCATTGACTACTCCATATACACTTACTGTCGCTCACCGCTGACACGGTAGTTGTACCGTCACCTATACACACACATAGTGCTGATAGGTACCCATGAGTTAGCATTGTCATTGTGCCTTCATCAGTCACACAAAGAGATGGAAAATTATACTTCTCAAAGAAAATCTGAAATGTTTGAAAAATCAGTAAGAGTGAAGGTGCTTGCTTACCTACTATCGTCAAAGAACTTTTAAAACCATTAAATGGAATCGTGAATTATAAAAATCATATCACAGAATTTATAAATCGATAAAAACGAAACAAGGCTTATGATATGAACAAAATGTACAAGACTAAAAACAAAAGTTTTCAATGACACCCGCCATCAAATTCTAGGTCAATCCAAGCAATGTCATGTTCAAAAAGTAAAAGTCGATTTAATAATAACACAATTGCATCGCGCAAATTTCATATCGCACAAATAAACTGGAACAATAAACCCATAACTTTCATTTACCAACATTTCTTCAAACTGAATCACTTTTTTAAAAATCTTCATAAACGTCATCACACCTGTGCTTTCTTCTCGGTTTGAGCCATTGGAGACAACAGATGTTCTGCTGTAACAAGCTGCCATATTTCAGGATTAATTTCCATCTTCTGGTAAAACAAAAAGTCCCAAATCTGTTCCATGGCGTCCCAGTCGTGTATTACTCCGCGGTCTATCGGAGAGTGCAATGACGTCACGTCACGCCAATCTTCCGGTACACCAATGAACATCTCCTTGTTTGAAGCATCTTGATTCTGTGAAAAACGAGGTCATACATTTAAGTTGTCAAGCAGCTCGAAACATGACCAAAGATAAAATTAATTTGTCTTTCTCCGCGAGTTTTTATTTTGTAGTTTTCAAAGATGATTTACAAGAAACATACGTCAGATAGCCGGCATCCCAATACCGTGCGGATATCATGGTCGGGGTTCTCTTCTCCTGCCTGCCCTATCTTGGTCCAGCAGCCTCCAGTATCTAACGCCAGAATATTTCTGTCCTGTTTATGAGAACGCATGTGTCAGTCTGTGAATTATTCACCATGTTTAATTAGTATTTTAAGAGGAGGGGGACGGGTACATCATCACCAACCACAGACACAAGCTACAGAAAATAGTATTAATGTGGGGTAAAATAGCTATTCCTGATCGTTGAATTGAATTCTGGTGATCTTCAAAAAACGTCCTCAAATCAAAACTTCGTTGTGTCTAATTTCCAAATCAGTTTTGTGTCTTGTAAACTCGTATACAAAATCATTCACCTCATCAATACTAAAGTTTAAGCGATGTTTACCCAGAGTATAAAAAACCGTCACGGTACTTTGATTCAAGCTGTAATCTTGGCTCTAGCGGACACCTGTGTAGTATCAGAATCAAACAATTTCTAACATTTCAAGAGTTAAGTAGAAAAAAAAAACATTTCTTTTAATAGATTTGCAAGCTTAACATTAAAACTCATTTCATGTGAAATCAGAGACTATTCAAAAACGAGTTATATACATCTGGTTAAATATTGCTTCGTAAAACCTTGGTCCACTAAATTTAGACATGGTGTTTGGAAACCGGAATCAGCTGATAATGAAATTCGAGTGAGCTCCCTTTAACCGCGTTGAGCCATGAAGTCAAATTATCATAGCCAAGATTAATGCTACTGAAATTTTCTTACAAAAACAAACGACGATATGGAATATATTATACCGAGGCTAGCGGATACCTACAAAGACATCACGTGTTTAGAACAACTGGTTAGCGCTATTGATTAGTCACGAACAAAAACAAATAAAAAACTCACAAAAATATACCAAGACGTTAAACTTGTGAAGAGGATTGTGTATGTGTGCGGAGATACTCACATCATCCATCAACGTTGAATGCTCCCACTGTCTGTGGCAAGATTCCCACCTGTGATTACTTTTCAACTGTAACTGCCACACCTTCTCATCAACATCAACTACATCATGTATCTATTTATAGTCTGGTGTAAATATTAAGCGAATCTGGAACGGACAACGGAATCACTCAAATCGATAGAGCATGGAACGGATCGCGTAAAATGAACGATACTATGTGTACGTACGGTTAAGATACAGGGATTGGATATTCTACAATGTCCGTTCTATTATAATATTACATAAACATACATAATTTCTGTTGTTTTAGGAGTGAAACACATCACATATAAGTGCGTCCAATTCCATCCTGCCCAGAGAAATAATGACAAATAACAATCACATCGGCTGGCTTTCGTAATTACAATATTGTTTTTATGAATAAATCAAATCATCTACTTCCAAAATTAAAATAGTTCTAAGTCCGTGATTAAGCCTCATCCATTAGCGTCGATGGTGTATGCAATATTTTAATCAAAGGGGATCTCTTCGACACAACATTTTGTTTCTGTGGATCTCTTCGACACAACATTTTGTTTCTGTGGATCTCCTCGACACAACATTTTGTTTCTGTGGATCTCCTCGACACAACATTTTATTTTTGGGGAAAGACTTGTCACAATATATTGTTTTTGGAAACGGATTATTTTGCGTTTTGTGAAACATGTATAATAGACTCAATACCGAACGTAACAAGAGATCGCAGAGGGACCCACCATTGTTTGATCTTTATATGCTCTTTGAAAGTTGAATCTTTCCCCTTCTCTGTTTTTGCTCTTAATGTTAAGAAACTTGAACATTCATTTGCAGAATTAGCGATGATAATCTTTAACTTCCACATCCCAGATTGTAGCCTGTCAGTTCCAAAATTCAAAGGTACAACTTGGGACAAAGGGAATCTACATATGAAATTTGAGAGATCTATTCAGTACTTTTTAAGACAAATAGGGATATCAAACTTGCAAAGCTAAAACCGAAGATGGCCATCTGTCAGCCATTTTGTTTTTCTGACCAGTCCCAAAATCAAACAGGCAGAACTAGAGACCAAGAGAAGCATATGCATGGAATTTGAGAAAGATCTATCTAGTACCACTCAAGAAATAGCGATAATAATCTTTCACCGTCAAAATATATGATGGTCGCCTTTCGGTCCTATCATTTTTCTGATCAGTCCCAAAATTCAATGGGCACAAATAGAGACAAAAGGAAACCTACATATGGAATTTGAAAGAGATCCATTCAGTAATTCCCAAGAATTAGCGATAGCAAACTTTCAAAGTTAATATCCAGGATGGCCACCTGCCAACCATTTTGTCTTTTATGACCAGTTCCAATATTAGATGCAGACCATGGGGAACCAACATTTGAAAATAGAATGAGATCCATTCAGTATTTCTCAAGAATTAGCGATAACAATTGTTTACGGACGGACGGAAGACAGATGGAAAACAGACCACGGGTGTAGGACGATTTTGAATAGCCCACCATCTCATGATGGCGGGATGAAAAGGGACTTAAGGACAATAAACCACAAAAATCAAAGCACACACAAAACAGAGTTGTATATTCCCCATTGTTTTATTATGAAAACCCGATTTTTTTTCTCAGAATAACTGAGACTATCACTGATTTCAGCACTACTTAAAAGTGTTGTACACAAATATACCTTTAATTGGATGCTTTTACAGTACATCTATATATAAAACAACGTATATTTAGCCTAAAACTAGAATACTAGTACAATGACATAGACAAATCTTTACCTGGATAATAAAGAGTGATATAGTCACTCATAGTTACATTTAAATAGATCTATCATCATTTTGTTTAGAACATTACCCTTAATAAGTAAACGTAGTCTATATGAACACCATGTCATTGCAAAATTGAAGGCACAAGCGGAGTGATTTGATTGGTTCCAGAAGGAAAAACTGACCAATCACAGACTGAAACGTTCCTCTGAAGATTACAAAGGAGCGACACCCAACTTCAAAGCCATTATAATATACCGTTATGCGACCTCAAGATTCGGTTGATGTACATCAAATGGTCAAACTAATCTTTTCCGACTTGTCCACAAGGTGTCGCACAAGGCACCTTCAATGCTGCCATGACATCTTCCAGAGGTGCAGAGAGCGAAAGTGATCATAACCTCCATAGAGGCTGTCTGAACAGTACACGACTGAAAGTTTTTTCCCCATGTTTCTAGTTATCTATATTTATCGTAATTTACACCATCCTCAAAAATGTCAGAAAAAGAACAACTTGAAAATTAAATCTTTTACAGTATAACCTTAAAGAGTTATCAAATTATTTTTGGGGTAAATCCAAGTTTCTAAAATCAGTAACACATTCAGGTGAATTTAAGAAGTACTTTAAAATCACATTTTTGAGATGCCCGATTTTCGTCATTTTTCAAAACACTCACTTTTTCATTGACACCTGCTTTCAAGGCTAAATATAGATACATCTTGTATCTATATCTGCTTCAATTCAACAAATTCATTTATAACGATTTTAGAATTTCAGTGACACATTAATTTGTGGATTAAGAGAGCCCATAAAATGAGCAAAAATAAATCCACCACAAATATTAATAACTTTGCAGTATGATTTTTAATGTAAGATAAATATCTGCCAAATTTTTAAAATTCTCATCAGAGAGATAAGTGCCTGAACAATGCTTTTGGCTCGTTATTACACCTTGCACATAGCGACATATGACAGAAAGTAAAAACAAATTAATGTATATTTAATCCATACTTCTAGATAACTTTACATTGATAAAGTGCATGCTTTACTATAACAATGAAAAACACCTGCTTTTTCCACAAGTAAGGATCAAGTTGGATTTTATTCATTTAGATTCTCAGTATTTACACAGAACATAACAGATATTAAGGTTTATGATTAACAGGTTGTTAGTAAGGATATGTATTTCTGAATATGATGCTTCTGAAAGAATTTGTTTAACTGAAATAAGGAAAAAATAATATTTGTCATCTCATAAAGTTTTAAGCTGCTATTTGATTAAAATGTAAGAGAAGGGGGCAAAATAAAGGTTCATGATGTTTGATATTTGTGAAGGAATGTTTGCCTCTGTTATTCAGGTGTACAATTTGTATGAGGACACAAACAAATTAATTAGAAATACATCTTTTAGCATGAATGAGACAGTTTCCCTGACCCTCAAATTTATACCGTTCACAGGTCCAAGGATTCCTTACATATGACTTGGTGTATAATTTTATGGGGTCAAAATGCAGGTTTTTCAGACTTAGTGAAAAGCCTGAGATGATATATGTATCCTTGAACTAAATCTCTGTGATGACTGTTTGAGTTATATGAAATCACCTACATTTTTAGATCTCATAATGTATAACTCAAATTCCATCTTTTTATGGACAAAAAAAAATATTTTGACACTCAACTCATGGAAGAATTATTCATTTCTCAATACAACAAATTTCTTGTGTGAAAAAATCTAATTGTCATCAGGATTTATTTGTTTATTTTAAAGTCACCTAAAAGTTAAACCACAGAAATTTGTTTCAGACTGAAACAAAGGAAATGAGACAATTGTAACCTTCACTAGAATTTCACTTTCCTTGCAAAGCAGTTGTTAGAAAAAACATGTTCTTGTCAAATTAACAAGAAGGGAAAAAATGAGCAATGCTGGAGGATGGTGGTCTCGCTAAGACTAGCTACATGTTGGTGGGATATTTTGCCTGCATCCATTATTTACTTATGTTACTTATGTTATTAGTTATGTTACTTATATTACTTATCTTACTTATGTTACTTATATCAACAAATCACACTAAGAAACTAACGCCGTGTGATCAGTAGCAAAATTACAGCGTAATAATAGCATCGTTCAAACACAGAATACAAAAGGAAAAACAGCAATAAACACTGTAGAATCTAGCAATCTGGAAGTCATCCAACTCAAACACCCTGTCATTCTTCTGTCACATTCAACCTCAATTAACTTGAATACTAGGATAACTTTGAGTTTCCCTTTAGTCCCTCTGACCACAAGTACTTGTGGACTCAAGAGTACTTAATAATGAAAAAAAAACCCACAATAGCTTTATTTCTAGTTTTTATATGGTGTTTGTTTTTTTAAGTGTTATTGGAATTGAGTCTACAAGTGGCTGTGCTGCTGACTTCAAGATAACAAGGTTCAACTATAAACATCACTGGCATTAGTATATATGAAATGATTAATATCGCACACAAATCACAAAAACCAGAATTATAGTTGGTAGACTCACTATTGTCTACCTGTAGCTATTGTTACATATTCTTACCTTTCTGAAACAAGTTTTGTAATATAAACACTTCACAGTCTAAATATACTAATCATTAATTTGTTTGGTTCTGAGGACCAAACATGTAAACAACGTTCCACAATAAACATAAAGTATACAGAAGAATTACCGTGTTGGACTCACTCCTTTGTACTCATTACCTGGATTTTTAGTGAGACCTCATGTATACTAATGGATCCATGGCTAGTTCATCAGGATTTCCACTGAATTGTGCTGTCTGGGACATTGTGCCTTCAACCCCAGTAGTGATTAATTGGTCATTTGAGATTTAGGTTCTTCTAAAGATTTCCCCTGCCTTGCTTACACAGTAATAAAAGATAAGCAAGCCTTACAAATATTCAGGATGCTCCTGCAGTTATCATGTTTAGACTGACAACAAGAAAAAAAGGGATCACAGCAATAGCTTATCAATAAACTCAAACTTCTAAACTGAGACTTTGATACGTCACTAAACCACAGAGCAAAGTTTTGCCATTCTCGGCCCCTATCGCCTGTGAAGCATATCGTTAGATCATGACAGAGAGAAACAGAAATGTTGGAAGATCAGAATGAGCCTCATAGCTTTTATAATGATATAAAAATCTACACAAATTATAAACAATTTCTTTTAATATACATTGTTATGTAGATTTGCATTCAATTATGAATAAAACATACAAATTCGATCCATATACATTTATAAGTATAGTCATTTTACAGTAAAACTACATGAAAAAATTACTAAATGTAAATAGATCCTATGGCATCAAACAAAAATATAACAAATCCTTACTACCTAACAAAACATACAAAGGATTTGGAATAGAGTTAAGGCGATATGCTACTTTACAATGTTTTTGTCTTATTTTTGTATGTATCGAAAATTTAAGAAATATGCTACTTAAATTATCTCTAGAGTATATACTATAAAATCATTCATTTTCGTAGGGAATTCATTTTCGATGTGTTCACGGGAACTCTTAATCCACAAACCATATGTATATAATGTATCGCAATTAGGACAAAATGATTTATAAAGCTCCATTCCCCCACAAAATCAAATGTTCATGAAATAGTGAAGTTTTGAAAAAAAAAACAAAAAAATTGAATCCCACATAAATTTATGACTTTACAGTAACTTTAAGTTAATGCTGCCATCACAGATCATACATTTTCCTTCTTAAATGAACTCTTTTGGAAGTAAAGTAGCATACACCCTTAAGTAGAGATTTGAGAAACATTTTTTCTCACTGAATCACAGAAGGCTAAAGGAGACAAACTATAATCCATCTATTATCATTTCAAATTGATATCCGTTCTATACCACCATGGATATTCAAAATAGTATTACACTTTGATTAAATAATTAATTACACACTGCCTATAAATATGAAATCTTAAATATAACCTCCACAAAGATTTGGTTTATTATATAAATGCAAGTAATATGTCAAAATGATTATGGCTATCTGAAATATTTTCTCTATTTTTCTATCACATACCCTTATAACCTCCACATCCTTTCATATAAAAAAAATGATAATGAAAGAAATTCATGAGTATGGCTGGACACATATTTCACTTTTATAAAACATATTGATTTTGTCACTCAGCAAAAACATTATCACAGATAAATCATCGACTAACAGTAGATGGTATGGTTTGATTTGATTAAGAAAATGTGCTATTTTGTTGAGCAGATCCTGCCATTGTTTCATTACATAATGGTGATGTCTTCATGATAGTGTCATTTGCAAACAAAAGAAGGGACATAACTCTGTATTTGGTGTCTTTCCATATAAAAATACACCTCAGCAGGGTTTATTTCAAAGTTTAAATAACAATACTGTGTTAATATATAAAGTAAATACAGCTTATAGTTTACTCATATAAAGGAAATTTATATATAAAATGTAGCACATGTATATACATTGGTATTCACTCCTTAACAAACCGACTTTAATATCATCCATCTCTTTAAGTATCACTTAAACATCCATGTAACATCCCTACACATCCACCTAGTTGGCTTTCTTATCAAAAATCAATTTCTATGTTTGCATGGAAATAAATAATGGGCAAATACACTAAAACCTTGAAAATAAGCCAACCTCAAAAATTTGTGCCTATCCTGATAATAAGTTTGCAGTGTCTTTAGTTTCTTATATAAATACACCTGCATTTGCTTACACTTAAAGAAAATAAGAGAATGCTTAAACCTTATCATTAAACCAAATGCAACAACAAGCTTCCTGATATTTGGTTTTGTAGAGTAACAGTACTGTTATAGCAGTGATAATTTGTAAATCTAGAGCATATTTCCTTCAGTGTAGTTTTGGTAAATTGGATCTGGTCACCATGGAGATTTTCACTTTGGGCTGTATATATAATAGAGCTGTAGTTATCCAGCAGTAAGCCTTAGGGCCACAACACCAGTTACCTCTAACTTAAAAGTTATGGGATGGGCTTATTACAGGACATATGAATATAGCGCTTGTTAGTACAAAATGCTACAGAAAGCAATATGGTGTACAGAAGGAGAGGCTTATTACCAAACAAGGGCTTATTATCAGACATTAGGGTTTAACCAGACAAGGGCTTATAACCCGTCATAAACTTATCATCAAGCATGATCTTATTATTAGACATGGACTTATTACCAGACATGGGCTTATTACCAGACAAGGGCTTATTATCAGACATTAGGGTTTAACCAGACAAGGGCTTATAACCCGTCATAAACTTATCATCAAGCATGATCTTATTATTAGACATGGACTTATTACCAGATATGGGCTTATTTCCAGATATGGACTTATTACCAGACATGGACTTATTACCAGATATGGGCTTATTACCAGACATGGTCTTATTACCAGACATGGACTTATTACCAGACATGGACTTATTACCAGACATGGACTTATTACCAGACGTGAACTTATTGCCAGACATGGTCTTATTACCAGACATGGACTTATTACCAGACATGGACTTATTACCAGACATGGACTTATTACCAGACATGGTCTTATTACCAGACATGGACTTATTACTAGCTAATTACAGTTCTGTTTTGGAATTCCCATACATTATTACTATACTAAGTTGGCATCCTTTGCCATGCTGTAGAATGCAGAAGATTTATTCTTGATTAAGTTATCTGGGCTGTCAAACTCTTTAATTAGTCCTTGATCCAGAACCATGACCCTAAAAAAATAAAAACATCACAAACTTGTAAAAATAAATAACTGAGCTGTTAGTTTACAATTTATAAGCAAAAAGGAATGAGTGTCAGCTCACCTATGTAAATATATGATATTTGATTGATATGAAAAAAAAGAACAGAATTATATAATCATGACCGTGTCTGCCTAATAAGATGGGAATTTTGCTTGGGCATGGACAGTCAAATATACTTATGCTATATAGATTTGAAATGGCCTGAAATGCTGAATTTCTTTCTAAATCACTATTCCAGGCAAAATTTGCAAAGATCTTTATTTTTTAACGTACCTGTCATAGTCCATAATGGTGTTTAGTCTATGGGCGATGGTGAAGATGGTGCAGTCTTTGAACTCCGTCCTAATGGTGTTCTGTATCAGATCATCCGTTTCCATGTCAACTGCAGCCGTAGCTTCATCAAGAATCAAGATCTTCGTCTTCCTCAGTAACGTCCGAGCCAGACACACCAGCTGTCGTTGTCCAACGCTGGAATTACATTCAAAATAATAGAACCCATAACGATAACAATAAGATAGTTTGTTGATCAATCACTTCAGAATCAAAGTGAGTTTAACACCTGTTTAATTCTGTGTGGTAGCTATTTCCTGTGGAAGATTTTTCCAAGATGCTTTTTATTTTATTCAAATTCATCCAAGGGTATAAAAGTAGAAGAATATGAACAAACTAAACATCTACCTTAAGTTCTCTCCCCCTTCTCCACACTCATGCATCAGACCCTCTGGAAGATCTGATACAAATTTCTTCAAATGAGCATGCTCAATGGCCTTCCACAGCTGATCATCTGTGTACACATCAAAGGGGTCAAGGTTCATCCTCAGTGTACCGGAAAACAAAACAGGGTCCTGAATGACAAAATGGATATGAAAAGTTTATCATTGACTGGTATTTTCAGAACCTTACAGACTTAATCTTTATACAGTGAACAACTACTTCTCTGGGTATAAAAAACAAAAAAGGATATCATTTAATTTTTATGTCAACATTTTTTTTGCACGTAAAGAATATATACCGTTGCTAGGTATCATCAAATCCAAAATGGTGGACAAGTATGTAAGATCATTGGTAAGGTTCCTCAAAGAATCGTGAATGATAATTTTGAAGCAGAATTCTGTTGTCCAGCCTTACCTGAGGGAGGATGGTCAGTATTGACCGGAGGTCATGGAGACCCATGTTAAAGCAGAATTCTGTTGTCCAGCCTTACCTGAGGGAGGATGGTCAGTTTTGACCGGAGGTCATGGAGACCCATGTTAAAGCAGAATTCTGTTGTCCAGTCTTACCTGAGGGAGGATGGTCAGTTTTGACCGGAGGTCATGGAGACCCATGTTAGCAATACTCTGGCCATCAATGACAATACTTCCGCCTGCCGGCTCAATCAGGCGGAACAAAGCCACAGTAAGGGACGATTTTCCAGCACCAGTTCGACCCACAATTCCAACCTAGTCAATGAAAATGATAAAAAGAATTATAAACAGGAGCTATGAATATAAAATTATAATCATTCACTATCATATATATCACCTATAGTGCGTAGGTATGTTTTGGGGTCAGATTTTGAAAAAAAATGAAAAAAGTGTATGTAATAAAAATATTGATTACCAGTTACAGCAGGGCAGCAGTTGATGTTTTGATCCACTGATAATTAGGAAACCACAACGAGCGTGACCCTTACCCATTTCATTATCTTATGAAAACAAATTTACACAGGTGCCTGACTTAACAAGCGTGAAAGGTAAGGCTAATTGGATAATTAACAGTTTTAACAGGTAATAGGTTGAGTATGAGGAGATTAATGACACCTTAATCTTCTGTAACCCGAACTTACAAGGACATTTACAAGAGTCCAATATTTTCTGACATTCTATCATACTTTGAATATCAGTATCAAGTCGCTCAAGGTCAGAACTCTACCTATAGAAATCAAGTGACCTGGGTCAGCAATAAAACAAATCCGTGCAAACATATCATCCTTGTCATGTGCAAACTGCACACCGATTGAAGGTCTGTTCTTTTTCTACAAGCTAATACCAAATATCATATCATCGACTCAGGAAAGATACGAAAAAGAAAAATAACGACAGAAAGATTCAGACTTGTTTGTTGGATAAGTAAAAGATAACTAGTAAAAGATATTAGAAAGGATGACGGATACGTTAAATGAAATATCAGCTTCTATTTAACAAAATATAACTATGTCGATAGGGAGGTTTGTTATCACTCAGACACCATGTCTGAACAACATCTAACAGATTAGAATCCACGTAATGTGCACAGTTTTTTTTTTGTAGAAAATAAATGTCCAAAGTTAGAGGTGCACACATTATGTAGCTATAGGATTTTCAAGGTTATGGAAAAATTGAAGATTCTGTGGGACTGCCATCATGGTTTGTCAGGATTATAGGGTACTTAAAACTGACACAACAAGGATTTATTTCTAAAAGATTTACATGGTGACTCCCACAAAAGTACGATGAGAATAAAACCAGGTGTTCTGGAAGAGTAAACATCTTCTGCATCATCGATGACACTCAATGCAAGTAAGTAATGTCACGTTCTCAAATGAGAATAAAGTATACAACAACGGAACCACCAGACAAACTAATGAGCATCAAACACATCCAGCTTCATATCACACAACGGAACCACCAGACAAACTAATGAGCATCAAACACATCCAGCTTCATATCACACAACGGAACCAACAGACAACCTAACGAACATCATACACGCCCAGCTTCATATCACACAACGGAACCACCAGACAAACTAATGAGCATCAAACACATCCAGCTTCATATCACACAACGGAACCAACAGACAACCTAACGAGTATCAAACACGTCCAGCTTCATATCACACAACGGAACCACCAGACAAACTAACGAACATCATACACGCCCAGCTTCATATCACACAACGGAACCACCAGACAAACTAATGAGCATCAAACACATCCAGCTTCATATCACACAACGGAACCAACAGACAACCTAACGAGTATCAAACACATCCAGCTTCATATCACACAACGGAACCAACAGACAACCTAACGAACATCATACACGCCCAGCTTCATATCACACAACGGAACCACCAGACAAACTAATGAGCATCAAACACATCCAGCTTCATATCACACAACGGAACCAACAGACAACCTAACGAGCATCAAACACGTCCAGCTTCATATCACACAACGGAACCACCAGACAAACTAATGAGCATCAAACACATCCAGCTTCATATCACACAACGGAACCAACAGACAACCTAACGAGTATCAAACACGTCCAGCTTCATATCACACAACGGAACCACCAGACAAACTAATGAGCATCAAACACATCCAGCTTCATATCACACAAAGAAACAGAATATCTCTTAATGCAATCAGTATGGCAACCATTAACCTTGACCTATATTCACCTAGTCAGACTCACCTTTTGACCGCCCTGTATTTCACAGTTAACTCCCCTTAGTACAAGATCAAGTCCCTCTCGGTACCTTGTTTTGTAGTCATTGAACCTAACATGACCTTTATCGGGCCAATCATGTGGAGGTCTTCTGAAGGGCAGAACCCATGCTGCCTCAGTCTGTGTCTCTGCATATTCCTGAACACGTTCAACTGACACAATGTTTGTTTCCAGGTTACTTGCTTGTTGTACAAGCAGGTTTAAGGCTGATGTAATCTTAAATAAAAAAAAATGTGAAAACTTAGAAAACAAATGATCCTTGTGTTGACAGTGCTGAAAATAATCTGTACTCAGTAAGTAGGGAAGTAATTATATATAAGTGAAGATGTAGACCAGGACATGGATCAAATAAAGAAATTTTCATCAGATGTAAAAATGGGACACAATTAATTAAACTTCTCAGTTGGTTAGTTTCAGGTTCAATGTCCATTTTCCCCACAGAAATCAGTGTTCATGATTTCCACATCAGACATGAAGCTACATCTATGGTCCAAATTGTTAATCACAATGCAGTGAGAATTGTGACTTCAGAAAATTATCTAAACATGATGTCATGAAAGTTATCTTACATGTGTGTTGTGCAAAAATATCACAACAGCGTATAAAATTTATATATTACAGACGTAATACACAACAATATTACACCAGGGTATTCACAGAATTGTACAATTGTGTGACAAGACAGTTATGTAATATATACACATACCGACAGAGCATAGGACACGGAGAGGCCGACTGTTCCACTGCTGACATCATTAGATAGCACAGCAAACAGAGCCGCCGCAAACACAATCAAATTCCCGACAAACTCCAGTCGAGTCCCCAGCCATCTGAACATTAAAAGTAAAACACAGCTTTAGGTCTATCAAATATAGTTGTGTACATGAACAATGATGGTAGCCTTCAGACACTGTTGTCACTGATTGTTCACAACCATTCAATAATAGACAGGCGTCTCATACTATAGACATACTGCTCTAACAAAGACTTTTGTATTTATAATAAATGAAAGCCTCTATTTTTCTGCCATAATCCAGAATTTCAACTTTCAATAAAATGAAAATCACCATGTTTGAATTTCAAATGTATACGCCAGAAAACTGACTTAAACCTGAAGCTTCGACAGATAAATGTAGCCTGATGGCTTACCGGGAAATGGTGTTCCATCAAATTATATAAATCATAGCAGAAACAAAATCAACTATTGGTTTCATTTTAATTCTAAATTTACCGTTGATCTATAATTGACACATTTATTGTCAGACCTAACGTGTATCTTTAGTTAATAAGATTTATGTTGATGTGGTGAGACAGTAAACACTAAATATAGGTGAAGCAGGATTACAAACTGACCAGGAAGATTTCATCTCATTTAATCACGCAGTAAACAATTGTAGGTGTATCTATTTCTATATACGTATTATCTATGTACCTATTCCTATGTAAAGTTAGTATGTATTGATTTACGGATTGTATTGGTCAGCAATGATTTAACTAACATCAGCGTAGATTTATGATTCAAGATACATAGGTTAAGTGGGGGTGATCAACAGTGATTTTGGCAGGGTGTTAGTGAGACGACAGATTTTGAGGTTTGGCAGAGAAGAGCGGGAAGCGCTGGAGAAAGAAACACCATCTCTCACAACTATGACAGACTCTACTTGTACCTAATACAGCTACATGAGAGAAGAAACAAAGGCCTTATACTCAATCAGGCCACATAAAATTTAGCAATGTTTTATATTTTTATACAAATCTGTTGTTTACCTGTTGGAGGCAATCCTGGCAAAGAAAAACAGAATGTTTTTGTCGACTCGCTGGACAGAAGTTTCTATAAATCTGTCCTGTTGTCCGTACGCTCTTATGGTAGATGCACCAGCTATAGTCTCACTGAAGTGGGTATAGATCGGGGAGCGAGTTGTAGACTCAATACGTTGTAGCTGACGAGATGTCGGCACATAGAATCGCTGCAACAAGTCATTCCGTGATGTAACTTAGATATTAACTCAAAACAGAAACTCCATAATCATAACTTACTATAGAAAACTTTTTAAGGTTTTAAGAATTACTTGTACCCTCAGAGGTTCAGACATTTAGTGTTATGAGGATTTCAGTGTCTGCAAGATATTATGGATTGAGATATTTTTAAAGAAAATTTTGTATGCGTACTCCTATCACAACACTGAATCTGATGTAAAATTTAGCTAGGCTTCCATTCAATAATAACTATCGTCTTATTTTGCTGGTCAGAAACAAAACATTTTCAATTTTCTTCAGATATTTTCATATTTAAGAAACATGACAATGACCTGCTAGCTTATCAAAAGACATATAACATCAACATACATTTTTTGACTAGGTTTGAGGTCAACATGTGTTATGTTGAACCAGCGGAGTAATCCGTTCGGCCGACAGTTTGAGAGTTCAACAAACATGTGCTCAAGCAAACTTTTTTATAATTAACCTAAATCATATAAAATAATACAAATGTCAAATTTAATCCTTGAATATAGCTTTGACTTGAAGTCCTTCCAAATTTTTTTTTAAATCTTTTGCAAAATAAGCCTTATTTATTAATTTTTAACTTAAACAAGACATTAGGCTTGAGCACAAAATTCATGCTTGAGCATGAGGACGGTTTCATAAATACAGGCCATGGATTTTTAAATTTTATTCACTACAGCAAATTATAGAAAATAAATATTATAGGTATGACAATACTATTTTTACATCCTGGTACGATAATGTTGACCAATAGAAACTCTTATCTTACTATATCACTGGTATATCGATCTTTGTTGACTTACCTGCGACAAGTAGTAGACAACAAAGAGGGGTATGATAACACTGAGGAAGATCGGAGTACTGTAAGTGATGATAACAAACGTAGCCAGCGTGCCGAAACATTGCTGTATAAAAAACCTGGTTGTTCCTGGCAGAATACTGTCTATCGTCTCAATGTCCCTAGAAAACCTGTTTACAATACGTCCAATCGGAGTTGTATCAAAGAAAGACATAGGCCCCTTCATCACATTTTCTAGCATTCCGAGATGGAGCTTGGCTGCAGCCCTGACTTGACACAGAGATGCTAGTAATGAGTAGACCATTATAAGAAATGCTGTATGAAAAAAAAAAGAAAAAAAGGTATTTTATGTTAGGCATTGTCATGTCAATCTACTGTGATTATCAAGTAATAAGCTGTGAAAGCCAATATATAAACTCTGACTCAAAGTAGAGGGGTGGGCTTATTGACAGACAATAAAGCTGTGGAAGCAAATATATAACCTCTGACTCAAAGTAGAGGGGTGGGCTTATTGACAGGCAATGAAGCTGTGAAAGCCAATGTATAACCTCTGACTCAAAGTAGAGGGGTGGGCTTATTGACAGACAATGAAGCTGTGGAAGCCAACATATAAACTCTGACTCAAAGTAGAGGGGTGGGCTTATTGACAGACAATGAAGCTGTGGAAGCCAACATATAAACTCTGACTCAAAGTAGAGGGGTGGGCTTATTGACGGACAATGAAGCTGTGAAAGCCAATATATAAACTCTGACTCAAAGTAGAGGGGTGGGCTTATTGACGGACAATGAAGCTGTGAAAGCCAATATATAAACTCTGACTCAAAGTAGAGGGGTGGGCTTATTGACGGACAATGAAGCTGTGGAAGCCAATGATAAAGGATCTGCTCCCATTTCTACATGACCTTAATTCAATCTCTGGTAACATTTTTATTATGATTTTTGCATTTTAAAAGTCATTTTGTACATTACATAAAGACCAGACAGCATACACACTCTCTTTCACACACAATATCATAAACATACGTGTGTAACATGCATCACATTAATACATTTCTGGTAACGATGAACTGCAGAGTAGTGTGAATGTAAATATAAAACAATCAATACAACTTACCTTGTCCAATACCGAATGCTGCATAACCCCCTAAGTAGGTGTAGTTTTTGTTCTTGTATGCGGTGGTGTTGGCGTTTGACACATTTGCGAGATCTTTGTCGTCTGTCCAAACACTTAACCAGATATTGGAACCCACGCTTGCACCTTGGTAGCAGATAAATAGCAGAAATATGATTAATGTGGCAAGAAGTCCGACAGCTCGGGCATACCTCATGAAAATTTTCCTTTTTACAGCACCTTCCTGTTGTGTTTCTTCTTTTATCAGAACATCTTTCTCCTTGTTGGTTTTAACTGGTGCTGTTTTCTCACATTTTGCATCCACAGCTGTTGAAATCGACCTGGCCAGATTTGGTTTGCTCTCTGAAGTTTTCCTATGAAAATTACCAAAATGCAGATTGTCAGTGGAAATTCTATTTGCAAATGTTTCAAGATAGGGAAACAAAAAAGTCTTCATAAGCCGGTTATTATACTATATTTAATATCATCAGTGATAAGTGGACTGTCACTGACCCTCTGAGTATACATGTATAATGACTTGGCCACTACCCCACACAACTTTCTGAAACTTTTTACTAAAACCAATATTCAGGACATTGTATACTTACCTTTTCCGTGCCCTAATGTGAGACTCGTCCCCAGACGTTGCTGTGTCAGAGGTTACAGACTCAAGTCTTTGAAGAATCTTACTTTTTACTTCTTGAACTGAAAAATCAAAAACAAAAAATTACAATGAAAGAAGGGAAAAGAAACATGAAGTTGTAATTTAAAGACAAAAGTGGCTTGAATTAATGAACTTTACATAGAATCGAAGATCCTGTCTGTGACTGAGTTATATTTGAATTCCCCTATGTGCTATATTTAGACAGCCTAATCTTTATTGGCAGGGGTCAACATTATTTCCACCAATTTCGCCTGTCCAAACTGACCTTAGGAAAGGTACAAAACAGTCATTAATTTGTCAGCTTACACACAATATCCCTTTAATTAACCATATGTATTGGCATTAAACGAGTTTATTTTGCAAATTTCATGATTTGTATCAAGGCTAGAACATTTAACTTTATATTTGTCACTGAAGACCAGGAAATAGATTCTAAATAGTGTAAAACTTTCTCAATTAAAATTGCTAGTTCAATGTTTGCCAAGTACTATTATACAGCAAAAACAGCAAAAATAAGACAACATAACCCTTTACACATTACTTCATTCAGGTCACTGAATTCAGGTCACTGGTCAAATCACAGACATTCTCCATCATAAATTTATCATCGCTGATATCTTACTGTATGGCACGTTATTTTCATGGGTCAATATTTTCACTCTTCATTTAAGATGAGAAAATTCAATTCTAACATATTAATATTTACAGTTTAGTTTTAAGGGAGTATCTAATTTTCACAAACAATGCTACTGTTTCAAATAGGTACATTATCGATCTACGCATCCAAAATCTTCACCTTGTGTAGGTCAATGCCCACTATTACGACCTAAATTTAGAGATGAGAAGGATAACACATTATTGACCAATCAGGAAGAGATTTATAAGAATCTCATTACTTTCTGGATCGTCTTCTCCAGCATCATCTTCATTGTCCTGTGTCAGATATGTTTTTAGGAACTGAGCGAAGGCACCATCATGGTCAAGGAGTTCTTCGTACGATCCCATCTCAGACACTTGTCCATCCACTAGTACGATTATAGAGTCCACCATCGGTAACCAATGAATGCCGTGAGTCACGAGGAGACGAGTCTGGAGATAAAATTGTGTTCATCGAATAAGTATCATATGAGAGTTCATTTTTATAATCATAGAATAAAGAAATTGTCCAATCAGAAGGCTAGCCCTGGCAAATAGTATAACAGGACTGTAGAAGTGGTTTTCCTTTCTGTGTATTTTAGGATTTGTTTAAAAAATCATTCTATTCATCACTACTTTCATTTTAAATAAACCATTCTGAAAAGTGAATATGTAATTATAAGAAAAAGAACTTTTTAAACGTTAACTGACCTATATTTTATTTTTGATAAAATCATTGTATATATACATATATATCTTTGTTCTTGGTCATTCTAAAGAATACTGAAATGGTGGCCATGCTTTTACCAGAAATCAGAAGATTTTTTGGTTCGAATCACTTTACATATTTTCTGATGATTTGTCACAACGAAGACCTGATTTTTTTCACTTTTTACCAATTTTTACTTCAGGAAATGTCTTCATTTTTAAGACTGGTCAATAATCAAGGCAATTTTGATATTTATGTGAGATTTTGTTAAAACAAAACGAACATGGACTCACACTGATATAATACTACTTCTTGACCTTTTGATTTTTAACTAAATTTGTTCATATGATTTCATAAGTAACATGTAAACATTAAACCTTTTCATTCCAAAAGAGATCAAGTGTGACTTTTGATCTTTAACCTTGACTGATGACCACCAAACTGGCTAACAGCAAGTGCACTGAAAGTATACAGGAAGCACACTTCTATAGGAAGTACACAGGAAGCACACTTCTACAGGAAGTTTACACAAAGCACACTGTTACAGGAAGCACATTTCTACAGGAAGCACACTTCTACACAGGTATACAGGAAGCACACTGTTACAGGAAGCATATTTCTACAGGAAGTATACATGAAACACACTGCTACAGGAAGTATACAGAAAGCACACTTCTACAGAAAGTATACAGGAAGCACACTTCTACAGGAAGCACACTTCTACAGAAGTATACAGGAAGTACATTTCTACAGGAAGTATACAGGAAGCACACTGCTACAGGAAGCACACTTCTACAGGAAGTATACAGGAAGCACACTGCTACAGGAAGTATACAGGATGCACACTGCTACAGGAAGCTCACTGCTACAGGAATTATACAGGAAGCACACTGCTACAGGAAGTATACAGGAAGCACACTGCTACAGGAAGCACACTTAATTCTACAGTAAGTATACTGAAAGCACACTGCTACAGCAGGTATACAGGAAGCACACTGCTACAGGAAGCACACTTCTACAGTAAGTATACTGAAAGCACACTGCTACAGGAGGTATACAGGAAGCACACTGCTACAGGAAGTATACAGGAAGCACACTGCTACAGGAAGCACACTGCTACAGTAAGTATACTGAAAGCACACTGCTACAGGAGGTATACAGGAAGCACACTGCTACAGGAAGTATACTTTAATAATATTTGGTATATTTTAAAGAATTGTTATAGCCATTTATTAGAACTGTGTAACTGAAATACAGCGGAATCTGATTAAACTGCACACCTTTAGGATAGAATAATTTGGCTGGTTTGTAGAGAGTTCTGGATTGCACAGAGTCCATTGTTATAATATTGTTGGAATTGGGACTTAATTATTTGACCGGATTAGGCAGATATCTGGATTAAACAGAATCCAGTTGAGACAGAGTCCATTGTATAATCATACATTGTCCTGAAACTTTTGCCATTATTTCAACATTAATAATAGCATTTCGTCCACTTGTCAGGACTGTATCTGTGACAATATCAACTTAACCTGTGAAAGGTTTGCATTTAAAGAGAATGCAAAAAACACAAAGTAATCACTAATTATCCCATTTAACTACACAAGGTTGAAATAAATTTTATGTTCAGGATAAAAGCATGGTATTTGGACAAATAAGGGTTCAGGATACAGATAAATACTTGTCATTTACCTTGTTTCGAAGTAATCCCTTACTTCCGACAACTTTCTGGAAAATGTGTTTGCCTACGTGTGAGTCGACAGCACTGAGAGGATCATCAAGTAAGTATATGTCGGCATTGTTATACACAGCTCTGGCCAGACTTACTCTCTGTTTCTGGCCTCCACTCAAATTTATACCCTGTTAAAAAATATCAACACAATAATTTATACCCTGTTAAAAAAGATCAACACTCAATTTTTTACCCTTTTAAAAAGATCAACACTATAATTTATCACATGTTAAAAAAGATCAACACTCAACCTTAAAACCTGTGAAAAAAAAAGATCAACACTCAAGTTTATACCCTGTTATTGGAGATAAAACAGTCAGTACCTACACAACTGAAATCAGTTATCAAAATTTCACATTTTTTTTCATTATAGAATCTTATTAAACAATTACACTGTTATACCTTCTCTCCAATTTCTGTCATGTCTCCTGCTGTGAGGATCTCAAGGTCAGGACGAAGGGCACATGCATCAAGGACATCATCATATGTACATTGATTCATTTCGGACCCAAACAGGATGTTGTCCTGTACAGTGGCATTCTGGATCCAAGCTTGTTGTGGGACGTATGCTACCGACCCCTGTCAGGTTAGAAAATTGTGTAATGTTTCAGTGTAAATCACTCTTACTATACTTTCTTATAAATATGTATATCATTTGTAACTTTGTAACTGATCAATATATTTCATAAAATTAAAGATGGGAACCATGTTTACAAACCAACTGATTGATTTATATTGATATTAATTGATGTGATCGGACTACTTTAGTGAACCACATTAGTAACATATCAGTGAAAAAGAATGTAAATACTGCTGGTATTGTACAGTCACTGCCTGCCTAGTTCTGACCCCTGTTTAACTTCAGATCTGGTCCTACTACACATCCCTTCTTAATATAACTTTTATGTATATCATGTACTGCTGGTATTGTACAGTCACTGTCTGCCTAGTTCTGACCCCTGTCTTACTTCAGATCTGGTCCTATAACACATCCCTTCTTACGTATATGTATATCTTGTACTATTGGTATTGTACAGTCACTGTCTGCCTAATTCTGACCCCTGTTTAACTTCAGATCTGGTCCTACTACACATCCCTTCTTAATATAACTTTTATGTATATCATGTACTGCTGGTATTGTACAGTCACTGTCTGCCTAGTTCTGACCCCTGTCTTACTTCAGATCTGGTCCTATAACACATCCCTTCTTACGTATATGTATATCTTGTACTATTGGTATTGTACAGTCACTGTCTGCCTAATTCTGACCCCTGTCTTACTTCAGATCTGGTCCTACTACACACCCCTTCTTAATATAACTTATATGTATATCATGTACTGCTGGTATTGTACAGTCACTGCCTGCCTAATTCTGACCCCTGTCTAAATTCACATCTGGTCCTACTACACACCCCTTCTTAATATAACTTACATGTATATCATGTACTGCTGGTATTGTACAGTCACTGCCTGCCTAGTTCTGACCTCTGTCTAACTTCAGATCTGGTCCTATAACACACCCCTTCTTAATATAACTTACATGTATATCATGTACTGCTGGTATTGTACAGTCACTACTGCCTAATTCTGACCCCTGTCTAAATTCAGATCTGGTCCTACTACACACCCCTTCTTAATATAACTTATATGTATATCATGTACTGCTGGTATTGTACAGTCACTGTCTGCCTAATTCTGACTCCGTCTAAATTCAGATCTGGTCCTACTACACACCCCTTCTTAATCTAACTTATATGTATATCATGTACCTTGACATTTATGGAAATTGTGAAATATTTTGGCTATTTTTTCTTAAACAAATTCATTTTAAATGCGTTGTTCACAAATTTTCTTTGTAAACTGGCTATATTTTTAAGTCTTAATTCAACAGGAAGATGCAGGATCAGATATGGTACATTACTAGATCTGGTGACACTGTAGAGATTGTAGTAAACTTGCAGATTGGTCCCATGACAGGATATAGAGATACAGATTTACATTATATAACACGACATGACAGGATATAGAGATACAGATTTACATTATATAACACGACATGACAGGATATAGAGATACAGATTTACATTATATAACACGACATGACAGGATATAGAGATACAGATTTACATTATATAACACGACATGACAGGATATAGAGATACAGATTTACATTATATAACACGACATGACAGGATATAGATTTACATTATATAACAGATACAGATTTACATTATATAACACGACATGACAGGATATAGAGATACAGATTTACATTATATAACACGACATGACAGGATATAGAGATACAGATTTACATTATATAACACGACATGACAGGATATAGAGATACAGATTTACATTATATAACACGACATGACAGGATATAGAGATACAGATTTACATTATATAACACGACATGACAGGATACAGATTTACATTATATAACACGACATGACAGGATATAGAGATACAGATTTACATTATATAACACGACATGACAGGATATAGAGATACAGATTTACATTATATAACACGACATGACAGGATATAGAGATACAGATTTACATTATATAACACGACATGACACATATATAACACGACATGAGAGATACAGATTTACATTATATAACACAACATGACAGGATATAGAGATACAGATTTACATTATATAACACGACATGACAGGATATAGAGATACAGATTTACATTATATAACACGACATGACAGGATATAGAGATACAGATTTACATTATATAACACGACATGACAGGATATAGAGATACAGATTTACATTATATAACACGACATGACAGGATATAGAGATACAGATTTACATTATATAACACGACATGACAGGATATAGATTTACATTATATAACACGACATGACAGGATATAGAGATACAGATTTACATTATATAACACGACATGACAGGATATAGAGATACAGATTTACATTATATAACACGACATGACAGGATATAGAGATACAGATTTACATTATATAACACGACATGACAGGATATAGAGATACAGATTTACATTATATAACACGACATGACAGGATATAGAGATACAGATTTACATTATATAACACGACATGACAGGATATAGAGATACAGATTTACATTATATAACACGACATGACAGGATATAGAGATACAGATTTACATTATATAACACGACATGACAGGATATAGAGATACAGATTTACATTATATAACACGACATGACAGGATATAGAGATACAGATTTACATTATATAACACGACATGACAGGATATAGAGATACAGATTTACATTATATAACACGACATGACAGGATATAGAGATACAGATTTACATTATATAACACGACATGACAGGATATAGAGATACAGATTTACATTATATAACACGACATGACAGGATATAGAGATACAGATTTACATTATATAACACGACATGACAGGATATAGAGATACAGATTTACATTATATAACACGACATGACAGGATATAGAGATACAGATTTACATTATATAACACGACATGACAGGATATAGAGATACAGATTTACATTATATAACACGACATGACAGGATATAGAGATACAGATTTACATTATATAACACGACATGACAGGATATAGAGATACAGATTTACATTATATAACACGACATGACAGGATATAGAGATACAGATTTACATTATATAACACGACATGACAGGATATAGAGATACAGATTTACATTATATAACACGACATGACAGGATATAGAGATACAGATTTACATTATATAACACGACATGACAGGATATAGAGATACAGATTTACATTATATAACACGACATGACAGGATATAGATTTACATTATATAACAGATTTAGATTTACATTATATAACACGACATGACAGGATATAGAGATACAGATTTACATTATATAACACGACATGACAGGATATAGAGATACAGATTTACATTATATAACACGACATGACAGGATATAGAGATACAGATTTACATTATATAACACGACATGACAGGATATAGAGATACAGATTTACATTATATAACACGACAGATTTACATTATATAACACGACATGACAGGATATAGAGATACAGATTTACATTATATAACACGACATGACAGGATATAGAGATACAGATTTACATTATATAACACGACATGACAGGATATAGAGATACAGATTTACATTATATAACACGACATGACAGGATACAGATTTACATTATATAACACGACATGACAGGATATAGAGATACAGATTTACATTATATAACACGACATGACAGGATATAGAGATACAGATTTACATTATATAACACGACATGACAGGATATAGAGATACAGATTTACATTATATAACACGACATGACAGGATACAGATTTACATTATATAACACGACATGACAGGATATAGAGATACAGATTTACATTATATAACACGACATGACAGGATATAGATTCAGATTTACATTATATAACACGACATGACAGGATATAGAGATACAGATTTACATTATATAACACGACATGACAGGATACAGAGATACAGATTTACATTATATAACACGACATGACAGGATATAGAGATACAGATTTACATTATATAACACGACATGACAGGATATAGAGATACAGATTTACATTATATAACACGACATGACAGGATATAGAGATACAGATTTACATTATATAACACGACATGACAGGATATAGAGATACAGATTTACATTATATAACACGACATGACAGGATATAGAGATACAGATTTACATTATATAACACGACATGACAGGATATAGAGATACAGATTTACATTATATAACACGACATGACAGGATATAGAGATACAGATTTACATTATATAACACGACATGACAGGATATATAGAGATACAGATTTACATTATATAACACGACATGACAGGATATAGAGATACAGATTTACATTATATAACACGACATGACAGGATACAGATTTAAATTATATAACACGACATGACAGGATATAGAGATACAGATTTACATTATATAACACGACATGACAGGATATAGAGATACAGATTTACATTATATAACACGACATGACAGGATATAGATTTACATTATATAACACGACATGACAGGATATAGAGATACAGATTTACATTATATAACACGACATGACAGGATATAGAGATACAGATTTACATTATATAACACGACATGACAGGATATAGAGATACAGATTTACATTATATAACACGACATGACAGGATATAGAGATACAGATTTACATTATATAACACGACATGACAGGATATAGAGATACAGATTTACATTATATAACACGACATGACAGAATATAGATTTACATTATATAACACGACATGACAGGATATAGAGATACAGATTTACATTATATAACACGACATGACAGGATATAGAGATACAGATTTACATTATATAACACGACATGACAGGATATAGAGATACAGATTTACATTATATAACACGACATGACAGGATATAGAGATACAGATTTACATTATATAACACGACATGACAGGATATAGAGATACAGATTTACATTATATAACACGACATGACAGGATATAGAGATACAGATTTACATTATATAACACGACATGACAGGATATAGAGATACAGATTTACATTATATAACACGACATGACAGGATATAGAGATACAGAGATTTACATTATATTACATTATATAACACGACATGACAGGATATAGAGATACAGATTTACATTATATAACACGACATGACAGGATATAGAGATACAGATTTACATTATATAACACGACATGACAGGATATAGAGATACAGATTTACATTATATAACACGACATGACAGGATATAGAGATACAGATTTACATTATATAACACGACATGACAGGATATAGAGATACAGATTTACATTATATAACACGACATGACAGGATATAGAGATACAGATTTACATTATATAACACGACATGACAGGATATAGAGATACAGATTTACATTATATAACACGACATGACAGGATATAGAGATACAGATTTACATTATATAACACGACATGACAGGATATAGAGATACAGATTTACATTATATAACACGACATGACAGGATATAGAGATACAGATTTACATTATATAACACGACATGACAGGATATAGAGATACAGATTTACATTATATAACACGACATGACAGGATATAGAGATACAGATTTACATTATATAACACGACATGACAGGATATAGAGATACAGATTTACATTATATAACACGACATGACAGGATATAGAGATACAGATTTACATTATATAACACGACATGACAGGATATAGAGATACAGATTTACATTATATAACACGACATGACAGGATATAGAGATACAGATTTACATTATATAACACGACATGACAGGATATAGAGATACAGATTTACATTATATAACACGACATGACAGGATATAGAGATACAGATTTACATTATATAACACGACATGACAGGATATAGAGATACAGATTTACATTATATAACACGACATGACAGGATATAGAGATACAGATTTACATTATATAACACGACATGACAGGATATAGAGATACAGATTTACATTATATAACACGACATGACAGGATATAGAGATACAGATTTACATTATATAACATGACAAGACAGGATATAGAGATACAGATTTACATTATATAACACGACATGACAGGATATAGAGATACAGATTTACATTATATAACACGACATGACAGGATATAGAGATACAGATTTACATTATATAACACGACATGACAGGATATAGAGATACAGATTTACATTATATAACACGACATGACAGGATATAGAGATACAGATTTACATTATATAACACGACATGACAGGATATAGAGATACAGATTTACATTATATAACACGACATGACAGGATATAGAGATACAGATTTACATTATATAACACGACATGACAGGATATAGAGATACAGATTTACATTATATAACACGACATGACAGGATATAGAGATACAGATTTACATTATATAACACGACATGACAGGATATAGAGATACAGATTTACATTATATAACACGACATGACAGGATATAGAGATACAGATTTACATTATATAACACGACATGACAGGATATAGAGATACAGATTTACATTATATAACACGACATGACAGGATATAGAGATACAGATTTACATTATATAACACGACATGACAGGATATAGAGATACAGATTTACATTATATAACACGACATGACAGGATATAGAGATACAGATTTACATTATATAACACGACATGACAGGATACAGATTTACATTATATAACACGACATGACAGGATATAGAGATACAGATTTACATTATATAACATGACATGACAGGATATAGAGATACAGATTTACATTATATAACACGACATGACAGGATATAGAGATACAGATTTACATTATATAACACGACATGACAGGATATAGAGATACAGATTTACATTATATAACACGACATGACAGGATATAGAGATACAGATTTACATTATATAACACGACATGACAGGATATAGAGATACAGATTTACATTATATAACACGACATGACAGGATATAGAGATACAGATTTACATTATATAACACGACATGACAGGATATAGAGATACAGATTTACATTATATAACACGACATGACAGGATATAGAGATACAGATTTACATTATATAACACGACATGACAGGATATAGAGATACAGATTTACATTATATAACACGACATGACAGGATATAGAGATACAGATTTACATTATATAACACGACATGACAGGATATAGAGATACAGATTTACATTATATAACACGACTTGACAAGATATAGAGATACAGATTTATATAACACGACATGACAGGATATAGAGATACAGATTTACATTATATAACACGACATGACAGGATATAGATATACAGATTTACATTATATAACACGACATGACAGGATATAGAGATACAGATTTACATTATATATAACACGACATGACAGGATATAGAGATACAGATTTACATTATATAACACGACATGACAGGATATAGAGATACAGATTTACATTATATAACACGACATGACAGGATATAGAGATACAGATTTACATTATATAACACGACATGACAGGATATAGAGATACAGATTTACATTATATAACACGACATGACAGGATATAGAGATACAGATTTACATTATATAACACGACATGACAGGATATAGAGATACAGATTTACATTATATAACACGACATGACAGGATATAGAGATACAGATTTACATTATATAACACGACATGACAGGATATAGAGATACAGATTTACATTATATAACACGACATGACAGGATATAGAGATACAGATTTACATTATATAACACGACATGACAGGATATAGAGATACAGATTTACATTATATAACACGACATGACAGGATATAGAGATACAGATTTACATTATATAACACGACATGACAGGATATAGAGATACAGATTTACATTATATAACACGACATGACAGGATATAGAGATACAGATTTACATTATATAACACGACATGACAGGATATAGAGATACAGATTTACATTATATAACACGACATGACAGGATATAGAGATACAGATTTACATTATATAACACGACATGACAGGATATAGAGATACAGATTTACATTATATAACACGACATGACAGGATATAGATATACAGATTTACATTATATAACACGACATGACAGGATATAGAGATACAGATTTACATTATATAACACGACATGACAGGATATAGATATACAGATTTACATTATATAACACGACATGACAGGATATAGAGATACAGATTTACATTATATAACACGACATGACAGGATATAGAGATACAGATTTACATTATATAACACGACATGACAGGATATAGATTTACATTATATAACACGACATGACAGGATATAGAGATACAGATTTACATTATATAACACGACATGACAGGATATAGAGATACAGATTTACATTATATAACACGACATGACAGGATATAGATATACATTATATAACACGACATGACAGGAGTTTCCATATCAAACATGATTTATAAAACGAACCACTATTATAAAAATAAAAACAATTTTACCAAGCAAGGTTAATACATCCCCTATCATAAAATGAAATAACAAATGTAAGATTCTATTTATCGCATTAACAGGATATCGTCATGAAAATTTTGAAAACAGCATCATAAATGATGATATTCTCTCTTAATATCTCTTCCTTTGGAGATGTTATTAATGTAAGTCCCTATGTCACAATGGATACAATTTAAACTTTCAACCAATCAAAGATCAGATAGGTATCATTACACCTGTGGTCCCAACACAGTATATATAATGAACATAATTACACTAATAACAGGGTATTTATGTTATAAAGTTCATCATTATTACCAGGTATATCAGCCACTTTAAACTGATTACTACTGACCTTGACATTGACTCGCCCTCGGAGTTTCTCCATATCTCCCAGTATGGATGAAATCAGTGAGGATTTTCCACAACCAACCTGTCCGACCACTGCAATTAATTTACCCACATCTGCAGTGAGATTGATGCTGAAATACAAACAAGCCTTGTGATAAAATCTTTAGCCAAGAGTGTAATTCAGACTAACAATACATTACAGTGCACAATATGGTCCAGGAGTTTGGGCAAGTGTGTAGCCCTCCATGTGACAGTACTAAACTGAAGCTGACATTATAGTGCTATCACAAAGAAATATATACCTGAACATCTCTGACAAGACCCCCCCCCTCTCCCTCAATACATTATAGATATGACATTACAGAGCCATATGATTGACACTACTGTAGTTAGAGTAAACAGAGCATTCTTACCCTCTCAGGGCTGGTGTTAAATTTTCATCCCAGGTAAAAGTTCCATCTTTGATCACAATGGCCGCAGAGTCTAAGAAAGGATAGGAAAGCTGATATAAACTTGTGAACATTTCAACACTCCAATCATATGAATTAAATTAAAGTTTAGATATCATGAGGAATGACTCCATACTAAACTAGGTTATAAAAATAAGGAATTAATAGCACAAATTTGACCATAAAAAAATTAAAATCTGCCGTTATTAATGATCCTTTTTGACGCACTTTCATTCACTAATCGACACAGCATGTTGATCTATTGATGTTTTAGTTCTGCTTGAAGAAAGTGAAAGTGATGGGAACCCCTGATGTATTGAGGATGATTGTCAATTTTTTTTACCACAATTGCGAAGTAAGTTTTTCCAACTTAAATCAATCACTCTTGTTGGCTAGGATAGAAGTGCACAAGGGGCCTTACTGTTGGAGGAACACTGGAGTACCATAGGAAAACCTACGTGGTCGGGCAGGTGACCCCATGCCTTCTCACATCCGTTTCGGGAATCAAACCCCAGATGGCTAGGTGAAAGGCGAGTGTGTTACCATTGCACCATCCAACCCGTTTTGAATATACACCAAACACCAGATTATAAGTGGTGGTAATAGATTCATTCTAGTTTTATACAGCCCCAACAGATGGCCTTTGAGTAAACTTACATTTTGTTGACCAATCAGAAATGAGCATTGAAAAAGTAGGACGACAACAAGATTTTGATGACCTTTGGTCGACCTTTGCATAAAAATTACTAATAAATGAATAATACTTTGGGAGAATCTTTTGTTAAAGTAAAAACAGGCAGATTAGCAAATTTGTCACCTATATAGATATGTATTACTTTCATCAAGTATTTTTTCAATTTTTTAATTGTTTTTCAACACGTTCATAAAAAATGCCATAACGCCTATGCAAACCAGATTCTGATATGGATTAGAACATAATGGTATGATACTGTGGTGACACAGACAAATATTTGAACATGATGAAAATCTCGATTTCAAACAGCCCCGTGATGTTTGAATATTTGAACATGATGAAAATCTCGATTTCAAACAGCCCTGTGATGTTTGAATATTTGAACATGATGAAAATCTCGATTTCAAACTTGCATATTTGTTGATTATACTGACTTGTACCTAGTTAAGTAATCACTAATTAGGGGAGACAATTTCTCTACGACTGTTCATGATGTGTATTGGGATAGAAAATGTAACTTCTTTTAACTTAAACATATACATATCATTAATGATAATCAAAGTCTCTGTTAGCTGATGTCTCACAAACCAATTACTACACAAAACAATCAAACTATACAGAAACCAGTAATGCTATCATCCGTGTTATATATACATAATGGTGATTGAGTTATTTGTGAGATTTTACCTGATCGATTATGTTGGACATTTTCTGGGTCTAGATCACCCATTTTCAGGAAATCAGCAATTCTACCAATGGAGACATTTGCCTGATGGAAAAAAGAAAATTCACATAATGTCAAATTTTGATGATTTTTTTTTCCAAAGCCATGAATTGTTTATGAGAAACAGAATTATAAACTATGAGCAGGTACATAAACATGTACTACAACAGAATCAAGGAAAATGCTTCTAAAGATATACTGTGCTAACAATAAAAAGATATTCACATGGGCCCTGGCAATAGGGTAGTGTGGGTTATCTACCTTTTTTTTTATACAAAACATGTTTATTTTTTTACTTAGTGAGGTACCTTGTGCAAAACACAGGAAATGAACAGATTTTAATTGGATTTCATTATCTAAACCAAATTTGGAAATTAAAGAAAATACAGGCAGGATCTCACCTGTACAATATAGGACAATTAACAAGGATCTCACCTGTACAATATAGGACAATTAACAAGGATCTCACCTGTACAATACAGGACATTTATCAAGGATGTCACCTGTACAATATAGGACATTTAACAAGGATGTCACCTGTACAATATAGGACATTTAACAAGGATGTCACCTGTACAATATAGGACAATTAACAAGGATCTCACCTGTACAATATAGGCCAATTAACAAGGATCTCACCTGTACAATACAGGACATTTATCAAGGATGTCACCTGTACAATATAGGACATTTAACAAGGATGTCACCTGTACAATATAGGATAATTAACAAGGATGTCACCTGTACAATATAGGACAATTAACAAGGATCTCACCTGTACAATATAGGACAATTAACAAGGATCTCACCTGTACAATATAGGACAATTAACAAGGATGTCACCTGTACAATATAGGACAATTAACACAGGTATGATATATAAGGATCTCACCTGTACAATATAGGATACCATCATGGGTAGAAGGTTGATTGGGAAGCGCAAAATGTTGAACAGCGACAAAGACACAAATGCTTTCCCAGCGTCCAAGTAGTGTTCATTAGAGGCCAAGATATATGTTGCAAATGTTGCCAAGGTTACCTTTAGAGGAAAAACAGAAATTATCATATCACTAAAATTTTACTTCATTTAACAGAGGAAATGATTTAACCTCTTAATGTCATGTCGGTTAATGTCACTTTCCTGTTAATATAACATTTTTTTATGCATTCCACTATCTAATATCTGATGTGAGCAATAAATGATTCACAATATTATGAGAATAAGGAAGTCCTGCTAAAATAAAGATGACTCAACTGGAGTTGAAAATTTGCTTTAAATTTACATATTTTTAATATAATAACCTAAATCTGTAGAATGCCTGGTGAAAATTTGTCTCACAATTTTGTCTTCTTGAAAGAATAATTTTCACAGAATTTTGGGGACAATAATTGGTATATAGTATGTTGCAAATGAAAATTTTTGAAAAAAAAAATCCACCACTGCTATTAAAATTTTCATATACAAGGGATAATACCGTAAATTTCTGCGTATAGTGCGCACTTTTCCAAGCTAAAACTGTCGTGTAGAAAGATTGAAATTCTTTAAAGAAAGATAGCAACTAGCAGATCTAAATCTCAAAAAAAAACAAAACTTTGCTCAAATATCCTATCTTATTCAACTTTCTCCTTTAAAGAAGCATACTTCTGTTGTGAGTGTTTTCTATGTAGAAGAGTGTTACCCTGACTTTCTTTCATTTATCAACATACAAGATATAATCCAGTATTATTGTTTCACTGTTAACTTTTTACTCACCAAAAACGGGGCACACGTGAAAGAAAATGTACTAAACGCCTGCAGATACGCATATTTCTTGAGAATGTCCAATTCTTTATTTCTTAGTTCCAAAATTTTTTCTTGAAAAGATGGTTCCCAGGCATAAAGTTTCAGGACCTGAAAACAAGGATAAAAATGCATAGTGTATTAAAATTAGAATTTACAATAATTTTGCTATGTGGGTCTTACTGTGGGAGGAAACCCAAGTACCGAGGGAAAACCCACGTGGTCGGGCAGGTGATCCCATATCTTTTCATATCCCTTCTGGGAATCGAACCACGGACTGCTTGGTGAAAGGCAAGTGTTACTACTGCACCACCCGATCACACTAATGCATAGTGTAAAAGGGGAGATAAGCCAAAACATAAAAGGGGAGATCTCCGGCAAAAAATACGTAGATCAACTGTTCTACTACATCATTCTTTCCAATGTCTGGTCTTCCATTTCTTGTTATAAAATATGGAGGTTTTGGGGTTAACATTACACCTTGGTGTTTTGAAATGTGTTTGCTTATCACAAGACTAAGGCTAGGGATAAGGGTGGGAAATTTTGTAAACAAAGTAAATTTAATAAAAATACAGAACATTTATCTGATTCTTTTTGTTTTATTTTAATAACCTATTTATCCTGGATAGAACTTGTGAAACGGCTTAAAGTACTGGAAGCAAAAACTTAGAAAAAAAGTCGACCTGAGATCAGTCCTTGCTTGTACTAAACAAAAAGTGTACTGAGTGTTGTAAATGAGTGATAGGTCAGCATTATATTACAACACTGTCCAGACAGACACATCGACAGGTAGAAATGTTTGTTTTGCTCAGGAGTCACACAATAACCGAGAGCTGATTATGAGTTTTAAAGAGGTACAAGGCCCTCCTGGTGTAGCTGTCTTAGAATCGTTGGAACAGTCCTTAAATCACAATGTTATTTCACAACACCACCAGCAGTATAACAACAAGGTGGTGCTCATCAGACAATCTATTGTCCAGAATCATCATTTTGTCTTACCTTCATACCGTTGAGAACTTCACTCATAAGTTTGAGTCTTTTGTCTTTGAGTTTCATCAGGTTCACTTGAAGTGCTCTTTGTTTAATAGAGATGAACATGTTGAGTGGAATAAGTAGGATCATCACCCCTAGACCTGTAAATGGAATACCACACCTGAGACAAAACTACAACACCCCTAGACCTGTAAATAAAATACCACACCTGAGACAAAACTACAACACCCCTAGATCTGTAAATAAAATACCACACCTGAGACAAAACTACAACACCCCTAGATCTGTAAGTAGAATACCACACCTGAGACAAAACCACAACACACTTCACCTCATATCTGACCCCTAGATCTGTAAATACCACATCAGAGTCAAAACCACAAAACACTTCATTTCATATCTGACCCTTAAACCTTTAAATAAAATACCACACCTGAGACAAAACTACAACACCCCTAGATCTGTAAATAAAATACCACACCTGAGACAAAACTACAACACCCCTAGATCTGTAAGTAGAATACCACACCTGAGACAAAACCACAACACACTTCACCTCATATCTGACCCCTAGATCTGTAAATACCACATCAGAGTCAAAACCACAAAACACTTCATTTCATATCTGACCCTTAAACCTTTAAAATAAAATACCACACCTGTGACAAAACCACAACACACTTCACTTCATATCTGACCCTTAAACCTTTAAATAAATTACCACACCTGTGACAAAACCACAACACACTTCACTTCATATCTGACCCTTAAACCTTTAAATAAAATACCACACCTGCGACAAAACCACAACACACTTCACCTCATATTTGAATCAAAGCTAAGTATGGCCCTGAAACTCTGTGTCATACTCATACATTTTTTATATCTATTATATCAATAACATTTCAAATATATATCAGTGTTGTTAAATGAGAAATAGGAGCCCCAATACTTCAATATCGAGCCGTATTATGTAAATCCTTACAATATAAACTCTGTGTCATACTCATGGAAATTTTATATCACAAAATTTTAGTTATCTCTGGTTTAGAAAATCTAAACATGCATGATACAATACACAATAATATATCGGACATCAGGATTTTCCATCAAATATGACAGGTGATCAATCACATGCCATTTAAAAGACAAAGCAAAGAGAAAGAAATGAGGATTTATTACAAAACAGATAGTATTTGTTTACTCAAAGAGAAAGAAATGAGGATTTATTACAGAACAGATAGTATTTGTTTACTCAAAGAACAAGAAATGAGGATTTATTACAGAACAGATAGTATTTGTTTACTCAAAGAACAAGAAATGAGGACTTTATAACAGAACAGATAGTATTTGTTTACTCAAAGAGCAAGAAATGAGGATTTATTACAAAACAGATAGTATTTGTTTACTCAAAGAACAAGAAATAGGATTTATACAGAACAGATAGTATTTGTTTACTCAAAGAACAAGAAATGAGGATTTATTACAGAACAGATAGTATTTGTTTACTCAAAGAGAAAGAAATGAGGATTTATACAGAACAGATAGTATTTGTTTACTCAAAGAGAAAGAAATGTATTTGTTTACTCAAAGAGCAAGAAATGAGGATTTATTACAAAACAGATAGTATTTGTTTTACAAGAAATGAAGAACATAGAAATGAGGACTTTATAACAGAACAGATGGTATTTGTTTACTCAAAGAGAAAGAAATGAGGATTTATTACAGAACAGATAGTATTTGTTTACTCAAAGAGCAAGAAATGAGGATTTATTACAAAACAGATAGTATTTGTTTACTCAAAGAACAAGAAATGAGGATTTATTACAGAACAGATAGTATTTGTTTACTCAAAGAACAAGAAATGAGGATTTATTACAGAACAGATAGTATTTGTTTACTCAAAGAGAAAGAAATGAGGACTTTATAACAGAACAGATAGTATTTGTTTACTCAAAGAACAAGAAATGAGGATTTATTACAGAACAGATAGTATTTGTTTACTCAAAGAGCAAGAAATGAGGATTTATTACAAAACAGATAGTATTTGTTTACTCAAAGAGAAAGAAATGAGGATTTATAACAGAACAGATAGTATTTGTTTACTCAAAGAGAAAGAAATGAGGATTACAGAACAGATAGTATTTGTTTACTCAAAGAGAAAGAAATGAGGACTTTATAACAGAACAGATAGTATTTGTTTACTCAAAGAACAAGAAATGAGGATTTATTACAAAACAGAAAGTATTTGTTTAATCAAATAACAAGAAATGAGGATTTATTACAGAACAGATAGTATTTGTTTACTACAGAACAGATAGTATTTGTTTACTCAAAGAGAAAGAAATGAGGATTTATTACAGAACAGATAGTATTTGTTTACTCAAAGAACAAGAAATGAGGACTTTATAACAGAACAGATAGTATTTGTTTACTCAAAGAACAAGAAATGAGGACTTTATAACAGAACAGATAGTATTTGTTTACTCAAAGAGCAAGAAATGAGGATTTATTACAAAACAGATAGTATTTGTTTACTCAAGAAAAAGAGAAAGAAATGAGGATTTATTACAGAACAGATAGTATTTGTTTACTCAAAGAGAAAGAAATGAGGATTTATTACAGAACAGATAGTATTTGTTTATCAAAACAGGACTTTATAACAGAACAGATAGTATTTGTTTACTCAAAGAGCAAGAAATGAGGATTTATTACAGAACAGATAGTATTTGTTTACTCAAAGAGCAAGAAATGAGGATTTATTACAGAACAGATAGTATTTGTTTACTCAAAGAACAAGAAATGAGGATTTATTACAAAACAGATAGTATTTGTTTACTCAAAGAACAAGAAATGAGGATTTATTACAGAACAGATAGTATTTGTTTTATTTATACAGAACAGATAGTATTTGTTTACTCAAACTCAAAGAACAAGAAATGAGGATTTATTACAGAACAGATAGTACAAGAAATGAGGACTTTATAACAGAACAGATAGTATTTGTTTACTCAAAGAGCAAGAAATGAGGATTTATTACAAAACAGATAGTATTTGTTTACTCAAAGAGAAAGAAATAAGGACTTTATAACAGAACAGATAGTATTTGTTTACTCAATGTGACACTTAGAATTTTTAATTTCTCACTGCTGAAACTGACCTGCAAGGACAGAGGGTCCCAGCTGATTCCATAAAAGCCACATGGCCAAAATGATCTGGACTGGAGCTGACCACAACATCCACAAGTAGCCCGAGAGGTCCTGCATCCTCTGACAGTCGACAGACATGAGATTGACAATTTCTCCCACGGTCTTCTGTTTCTTAGCCTCACTATTCATACAGAGTGACTGAAATTTACAGACAACACTGGTACAGTTTTATTTCTGATGAAATTCAGTCTTCTCTTTCTAAGCCTTGCTATTCATACATAGAGACTGAAATTTACAGACAACACTTGCACAGTTTGTTGCTGATGCACTTTAAACCATCAACAATGCTTTATAGAGTGGAATATCCAAGATTTTGGAAAACTGGAATCCAAAACATTTATCACAGTAAGAAAAAAAACAATTATTAGTGGTGTAATACGCAGTATTTACTATTTTTGGGGATTAAATCAAATTTGTATAAAATTAATAGAAGAAAATACATTCATGCTGTCTTCATGAATTCCTTAAGTCATACAGTTTATGTAATATCTCAAAACTTCGAGTCTTTCAGAAGTCAATCTCTGCAGTAAAATCAATTCCAATTTGAATGATGATCAAATATATAGCACATTGAGATAAATCATTCAAGTCAATAAAAGCAAATTCTTGGATCAATTTGTAATTTATTTTTGTGTTATTGGGTCCTTTTCAACTTTATTGCCAAAAAGATGAGTCCCACTTTATAAGGTTTAAGTATTTTCAATAAATTTATGAGTCACATCAAAATTCTACGAGTCCCATCAAAATTCTACGGGTCCCATCAAAATTCTATGTGTCCCATCAAAATTCTACGTGTCCCATCAAAATTCTATGTGTCCCATCAAAATCCTAGGAGTCCCATCAAAATTCTACGTGTCCCATCGAAATTCTACAAGTCCCATCGAAATCCTAGGAGTCACATCAAAATTCTACGAGTCCCATCAAAATTCTATGTGTCCCATCAAAATCCTAGGAGTCCCATCAAAATTCTATGTGTCCCATCAGAATTCTATGTGTCCCATCAAAATCCTAGGAGTCCCATCAAAATTCTACGTGTCCAATCAAAATTCTATGTGTCCCATCAGAATTCTATGTGTTCCATAAAAATCCTAGGAGTCCCATCAAAATTCTACGTGTCCCATCAAAATTCTACGAGTCCCATCAGAATTCTATGATTACAAAATTTTGGACTTGCATGTAGATTAATCACTGAAGTTTATCTTCCAAATTCCCAGAGTTGATAAAATGTAAGAAGTAATACTATGTAGTATTAACATAACAATAGTGCTTTTAGTTTTAAGTTATAGATATAAAGTGTAAGTTTTCTATGATGTAAATGTGTTGTGTATACTGATATGGATGTACATATTTAATGTAGTGTTATATATCATATCAAATATCAGTCCTAAAACGGGGTAGGTTAACTGACAGTGAATAGCTGATGTATAAAAAATGAGAATGATAACAAATTTTTCAACTCCTAAATTTGTTCCAATTTATCAATCCTTGGCCAGAAAAAGGTTTATTTACTTGTTGAATATCTTGTAGTTTGCATTCATATGTAATATAAATTCCAACACAGAGTTCAATGAAGCCTATCATTTACCAGAGAGAATATTGCTTGAACTCAAGGTAGCTAGATAATTTTAATCAATATCTTTTTCCGAATGTCTTAGCTGACAAAATATTGATTTAAGTGAACGTAGTTCATAATGTTTTTAGAATATTTTAGCTGAGAGAATATTGCTTGAACTCAAGGTAGCTCGATACCTTTGTTAAAAATTTTTTTAGAAGATCTTATCAGAGAAAATGTTGCTTGAAGTGGAAGTAGTTCAAAATGTTTTTAGAATATTTTAGCTGAGAGAATATAACATTTTTGTACACAACATTTACTGTTTACCTTTTTATAAACAGCTGTAATCAAAGCCGATCTTATCCGCATTCCAGTTGTCATACCGATGTGGAAGTTTTGATGGAAGCACAACGACTGAACAAAAGCCACAACGAAGAATGATGCAGCGAAGACATAGCCTTTCCACGCTTGCTCATTCGCCTTGTTGTCTGTGTAGGCTATCAACACTCTGTAGAGGTCAACATGAATTCTCAAGGTCAGAAAAATGTTGGATAAAGTATAAGAGAAACACAAATTACAAAGAATGACAATTAAGGACTTGTGTCCTTGATATTTCTGGATAGTATACTTATTTTTTATCCATCCAGCTTAGAAATACCAGGAATACTGACCATCACAAAATCTTACCAAAATGTTTGTGACATTTATATCACCAATTGTCAAAACTCACTTAAAACTAAGGTCAAATTTTTGGCCATGATATATTAGATCCCAAGAAAGGACAGACTGAAATAGTTTTTTTTCCCAAAGATTTAACTACAAATATCAATGATTGATCAAAAATAAGCATCCTTAGAATCAAATCAGTATAACACATTCCACAGTATAGACAATGCTACACTGCCTAAGTTCTTTTGTCAATTTCAATTAAAATCAAATTTCAATGAAAACTTTGAATTACTTGTGAGCATATTGGGGGGACTTCAATGTTCTATCAACAAAATTGTTTAATTAATACCTTGAAGGTATGCATTATTACAAAAAACATCAAGAAAACATCAACATTGCAACATAATCATAATTCAAACTCAAATTCAATACAACTAGGGCAAATTATAAACAAAAGTAAGATTTACGTGGAGACTCCTGAAAAAGTACAAGGAGAATAAGACCAGGTGTTCCGGAAGAGAAAGCGTCTTCTTCTACATCGACAACACTCAATCCAAGTAAGTAATGTCACATTCTCAAATAAGAACAAGGTATACAACAAGGGATCCAACAGGCAAACTAATGAGCATCAAATACGTCCAGCTTTATATCACACAAAGAAATAGAATATTTCTCAGTAAAATCACTATGGCAACCATAAAACTTCTCCATAATTTTCATCAACCTGCATCAACCTGCATCTTTCGAACCCAGAATAACTGTTTTAACTGTAATCTTATTTTCTAATTATTTTTTGCACTGAACACACTCCACTAAATTAAGATTATGTTATGCTAATTCATCATTATTGAAATCTGGTACCTTATAAAAAATTGTGTGCACCAAAATATTATGTATTTTTATCATACATCAGCATAAAAGATTTGTTTTTGAAAGTGTCCTTTGCAGATCTTGACTTACCCCAGTAATGTGGGACTAACAAACTGGAGAAGATCATACAGGAATTTACAGCCCCAAGCTCTCAGGAAATCCAGTCCATAGACTCGAACTAACACCCTGAACAATGAAGCTTTGTTTTTCTTCTTTTCCACTTTAGTTCCGTGAAACTCCACCTCTGAAGTTTGCGTTCTTTGTCGTAGAAGTGGTGTTTTTTCTGAGGCTTTACGGTGTTCTTGTATGTGTGCTCCTTGATTAAATACCACACTTGTACTTCTGAAAAACAACACAAAAGTTCACTTCTAGATTATAACAGCTTTGCCAAAACCTTTTGCTATTTTTGCCTTTTTCACGCTTGCATCCAGGCCAACAAGAATGATTAAAGGTTGTTTTTAAATACTTGTGAGATAAATAAAGTTTGTATGTTTTATATTTATCTAAAATATCTGAAAACATTTGACTTTGTAATGACTATAATTTTCATGAATAACTGGTACGTTACAAAGAGAAACATATACTACCTTTCCTTTGTGTACAGTGGACTGGTGACAATCCAAGTATTCTAGAAACTTATAATACAGAAGAAATGTTTGGAAACTTTTTTGTATAATAAGGACCTTACTCTCTAATTTTCCATTTGTCAAGCTCCGCCTTCCATGCTTTCGAGAATTTTGGATTGACAGTGGTGTGTGCGTCCCGGGGATTCAGGTTCCAGATGTCATCCTCTTTAAGGTCTTTCTTGTACCCAGACAACACCAATCTATACAGAAAGGCCTTAATATATACTGTACTGTCTTCCATTTAAAGTCATTAGACAATACTTATCAACTGATGTACACTATTAACACACGCCTCATTGTAAATCACAACTTGAAGATCAGAATATGATGTAAAACTAACTTGTTGGCTTTCATTTTGTCATTAGAATTCTTTTATATCAAAAAGATCTAAAAAAAGGCACTTCAAGATATATTTCTATGGTATTTAAACAGATTACTCCAAGTTGGGGGCTGGCTTATCACAGATGGATAAATAAGCATTGATTTATAATTTTACCGAACAGCAAAAGAAATGGGCTTATCACTAGGAATGGGCTTATTGTAACATGAATACAATATTTGGAGTAAACAAAACAACCCTGTCCATTCACTTTGGATATAATCATATTTGATCACCAAAATGTAATATAAATAGACACTTGTGTTGGTTTAATGCGGAAAAAAATGTTTGGATCATTTTCGTCAGTTTTATAATGAATAAAAGTTCTTATAACACAACCAGTAGAAGATCAGAGTGTGATGTTTTGATGACTACACGGTCACCTTCATCTTATAACACAACTAGTAGAAGATTAGAGTGTGACGTTTTGATGACTACACCGTCACCTTCATCTTATAACACAACCAGTAAAAGATTAGAGTGTGACGTTTGGATGACTACACGGTCACCTTCATCTTATAACACAACCAGTAGAAGATTAGAGTGTGACGTTTGGATGACTACACGGTCACCTTCATCTTATAACACAACCAGTAGAAGATTAGAGTGTGACGTTTTGATGACTACACAGTCACCTTCATCTTATAACAAAACCTGCAGAAAATTAGAGTGTGATGTTTCAATGACTACACCGTCACCTTCATCTTATAACACAACCAGTAGAAGATTAGAGTGTGACGTTTGGATGACTACACAGTCACCTTCATCTTATAACACAACCAGTAGAAGATTAGAGTGTGATGTTTCAATGACTACACCATCACCTTCGTCTTATAACACAACCAGTAGAAGATTAGAGTGTGACGTTCTGATGACTACACCGTCCCCTTCATCTTATAACAAAACCTGCAGAAAATTAGAGTGTGATGTTTCAATGACTACAAGGTCACCTTCATCAGACAAATGACCAATGTGAAGCATACTAGCACTGACTGAACAAAGCATAGCCAAAGTGACTACAGAACATTGTTAATATCCTGTATATCTTTGGTCTGTAATCTGTTCACCATTTCGTCACACTATATTCAAAGTTAGTGTACAATAGGATTTATAGAACAGCCAAAATGTTTGTTGATTCCAAACCATCTCGTACATACATCAGTGCTAGTATGCACTCCACAAGTCATTTGTCTGATGAAGGTGATCGGGTAGTCATTGAAACGTCACATTACAATCTTCTACTGGTTGTGTTATAAGACGAAGGTGACCATGTAGTCATTGTCACACTCTAATCTTCTACTAGTTTTGTTATAAGATGAAAGTGACTGTGTAGTCATCGAAACGTCACACTCTAATCTTCTACTGGTTGTGTTGTAAGATGAAGGTGACTGTGTAGTCATCGAAACGTCACACTCTAATCTTTTACTGGTTGTGTTATAATATGAAGGTGACTGTGTAGTCATCGAAACGTCACACTCTAATCTTTAACTGGTTGTGTTACAAGAACTGCTATTCTATAGAAATAGATTACTCCTTTTTATCTCTGATGAAATTAAGTTAAAAGTTAAAATAATTGATACTAACACTATAAAATCCTGAAAATCTCCCATATTTTAATAATTTATAATCACTTACGGATTCATCCACCAAAACACCAGTCTACTTAAGAAGGAGGACGAGATCTCTGGGCACGGCTTCTGTTAAAAAAAATCACCAAATTATTAAAATCACAGTTAAAATTTTTCTTTCCCTTATAACATAAATTTTCATTAGACATAATTTTTCTTATGAATTGCATAGAGGAATGTACAATATATTGTTCATCAAAAGTTTACTTCTGACCGCAGAAGGAACAATTGGCAGCAGTAATGTTGGAGTTACCTGATGTTGTCAAAACAAAAAAATTTTTAAATGACAGATAGAATCTAATTTCAGTGATTCCAAACCTCAGATATCATTATAGTTCCGATAAATATGCTTTGTCACCAGAAATGAATCTTATTCTTGCCTATAGAGTTTACCGTAACTATACTGACCTCTCCAACTAAGTTGTAACCACGGCGTGTAACTTTTTCAGCAATACAGTGTAAGATTAACTGTAGGCACAGGGCTGCCCAATACACATAGAACATAATAAAGGTGAATAGATCGTCTTCATACACCTGTTAATTACAAAAAACAGAAATATTGTTTTAAAATCATCAATACAGGGACTGCATTCAATGATAAATCTACATCTCAGTCTTGTACTAATAGAGTAATCTGTTGGGACTCATACAAATTTTGTAACATTTTCTTCAGGTTGGTAATGTCAGTAGAAGTTCTTTTAGCATAACCAGTAAATTAGAGTATGATATTTCGATGACTACACAGTCACTTTCATCTTGTAACAAAACCAGTAGAAGATTAGAGTGTGACGTTTTGATGACTACACCATCACCTTCATCTTATAACACAACCAGTAGAAGATTAGAGTGTGACGTTTTGATGACCACACGGTCACCTTCATCTTATAACACAACCAGTAGAAGATTAGAGTGACGTTTTGATGACTACACAGTCACTTTCATCTTGTAACACAACCAGTAGAAGATTAGAGTGTGACGTTTTGATGACTACACGGTCACCTTCATCTTATAACACAACCAGTAGAAGATTAGAGTGACGTTTCGATGACTACACGGTCACCTTCATCTTATAACACAACCAGTAGAAGATTAGAGTGACGTTTCGATGACTACATGGTCACCTTCATCTTATAACACAACCAGTAGAAGATTAGAGTGTGACGTTTTGATGACTACACAGTCACTTTCATCTTGTAACACAACCAGTAGAAGATTAGAGTGTGACGTTTCGATGACTACACAGTTAACTTCATCTTGAAACACAACCAGTAGAAGATTTCAGAGTGACGATGACGACACAGTCACCTTCATCTTATAACACAACCAGTAGAAGATTAGAGTGTGACGTTTTGATGACTACACGGTCACTTTCATCTTATAACACAACCAGTAGAAGATTAGAGTGACGTTTTGATGACTACACAGTCACTTTCATCTTGTAACACAACCAGTAGAAGATTAGAGTGTGACGTTTTGATGACTACACGGTCACCTTCATCTTATAACACAACCAGTAGAAGATTAGAGTGACGTTTCGATGACTACACGGTCACCTTCATCTTATAACACAACCAGTAGAAGATTAGAGTGACGTTTCGATGACTACATGGTCACCTTCATCTTATAACACAACCAGTAGAAGATTAGAGTGTGACGTTTTGATGACTACACAGTCACTTTCATCTTGTAACACAACCAGTAGAAGATTAGAGTGTGACGTTTCGATGACTACACAGTTAACTTCATCTTGAAACACAACCAGTAGAAGATTTCAGAGTGACGATGACGACACAGTCACCTTCATCTTATAACACAACCAGTAGAAGATTAGAGTGTGACGTTTTGATGACTACACGGTCACATTCATCTTATAACACAACCAGTAGAAGATTAGAGTGTGACGTTTTGATGACTACACTGTCACCTTCATCTTATAACACAACCAGTAGAAGATTAGAGTGTGACGTTTTGATGACTACACGGTCACCTTCATCTTATAACACAACTAGTAGAAGATTAGAGTGTGACGTTTTGATGACTACACGGTCACCTTCATCTTATAACACAACAAGTAGAAGATTAGAGTGTGACGTTTTGATGACTACACGGTCACCTTCATCTTATAACACAACAAGTAGAAGATTAGAGTGTGACGTTTTGATGACTACACGGTCACCTTCATCTTATAACACAACCAGTAGAAGATTAGAGTGTGGCGTTTTGATGACTACACGGTCACCTTCATCTTATAACACAACCAGTAGAAGATTAGAGTGTGGCGTTTTGATGACTACACGGTCACCTTCATCTTATAACACAACCAGTAGAAGATTAGAGTGTGGCGTTTTGATGGCTACACGGTCACCTTCATCTTATAACACAACCAGTAGAAGATTAGAGTGTGACGTTTTGATGACTACACGGTCACCTTTATCTTATAACACAACCAGTAGAAGATCAGAGTGTGACGTTTTGATGACTACACGGTCACCTTCATCTTATAACACAACCAGTAGAAGATTAGAGTGTGACGTTTTGATGACTACATGGTCACCTTCATCTTATAACACAACCAGTAGAAGTTTAGAGTGTGACGTTTTGATGACTACACGGTCACCTTCATCTTATAACACAACCAGTAGAAGATTAGAGTGTGACGTTTTGATGACTACATGGTCACCTTCATCTTATAACACAACCAGTAGAAGTTTAGAGTGTGACGTTTTGATGACTACACGGTTAACTTCATCTTAAAACACAACCAGTAGAAGATTTCAGAGTGACGATGACTACACAGTCACCTTCATCTTATAACACAACCAGTAGAAGATTAGAGTGTGACGTTTTGATGACTACACGGTCACATTCATCACACACACAAATGACTTGTGGGGAGGGACCTTATTTTTGGCAAAGACTCATGAAAATAAACTCTAGATTGTTGACTATAGCTACCAGCTGTCAATTTTTGTTGTCATGCATCATTTAATTTATCGGAAAGTTGACTGATTTGAATACAGATACAAAATGGTTTACTTTCACAATACATCCATTCATATAGCTTTTTGAAGACTTCAGAATTAAGACTTGTATCTCACCAGCTCAATGTTATCAACCTATAAGGTTTAACCTTTTAATTTTCCTTTAATTTCATTTCATGAATAAATCAATTAAGATTCTAAATTGTTCAACAACAAATTTAATTCAACCTTTTCCTTCTTCTATTGTAGTATTTAGAATACTTAATATCTATTGGTTTGTCTACCCTTATATTGATTTGACTGTAGAATGACACCATCTGTAAATGTTGGTTTGCCTACCTTTATATTGATTTGTCTGTATAATGGCACCATCTGTAAATGTTGGTTTGCCTACCTTTATATTGATTTGACTGTAGAATGACACCATCTGTAAATGTTGGTTTGTCTACCTTTATATTGATTTGACTGTAGAATGACACCATCTGTAAATGTTGGTTTGCCTACCTTTATATTGATTTGACTGTAGAATGGCACCATCTGTAAATGTTGGTTTGCCTACCTTTAGTATGATTTGACTGTAGAATGACACTATCTATAAATGATGGTTTGTCTACCTTTATATTGATTTGACTGTAGAATGACACCATCTGTAAATGTTGGTTTGCCTACCCTTATATTGATTTGACTGTAGAATGGCACCATCTGTAAATGTTGATTTGCCTACCTTTATATTGATTTGACTGTAGAATGGCACCATCTGTAAATGTTGGTTTGCCTACCCTTATATTGATTTGACTGTAGAATGACACCATCTGTAAATGTTGGTTTGCCTACCCTTATATTGATTTGACTGTAGAATGACACCATCTGTAAATGTTGGTTTGCCTACCTTTATAATGATTTGACTGTAGAATGGCACCGTCTATAAATGTTGGTTTGCCTACCCTTATATTGATTTGACTGTAGAATGACACCATCTATAAATGTTGGTTTGCCTACCCTTATATTGATTTGACTGTAGAATGGCACCATCTGTAAATGTTGGTTTGCCTACCTTTATATTGATTTGACTGTAGAATGGCACCATCTGTAAATGTTGGTTTGCCTACCTTTATATTGATTTGACTGTAGAATGGCACCATCTGTAAATGTTGGTTTGCCTACCTTTATATTGATTTGACTGTAGAATGCACTATAAATGTTGGTTTGCTTACCTTTTGTATGATTTTGCTGTAAAACGGAACAATCCCAGCAATAGTCATAAGTAACCAGTAAAGAAACAGGATGCCTGAAGTGATAAAACCACTTCTTTTCTCTAGCTGAATTAGTAGGGCTGTCAATGCCTGTGGAATGGAAACAAAAACTTGCAATGATAACATACATGATGACACAATATATGCATGATTGTGTGTGTGTCAATATTTTGTAAAGTGGTGCTCTTTTTATACGAACAGTCCAAAATGTTTTTGACGAAGACCTGGTTCCAGCTGGTTAGTTAGAGATTAACAGTGGTTAGTAAAAAAATTTAAATTGCTGCTGTTGTAAAAACCAGGACTTAAAAATCTAAACTGACACTAAAAATATCAATCTGACCTGACTCAACAAATGTTTAGCTGTGAAATGATAAATAGTATGTGCTATTTTGTTTAAATTACATTCGAAAATTTTTACTAATAACAGGTTATTTTTAACCAACTTTAAACAACCAGGGCCTGAAGGTCAAGTAACAGAACAGAATTTTGATGGTATTTTTTTCTAAGTTGATATTGTTAAACGGAAGTTTTGTTTGATCAATTTGATATGGTCTGACAAATGTGCCATTCTGGAAACGGAAAGTATATACTAAGAACCGCAAAGTTTTCATTATTGAGCAAATGAGAAAAACTTACAAATGAGGCAGCTTTTATTGATCCAGCCACAAACTGTGCCGTCGGAACTTCTTTGTGATTGTCTGCCTTGTCACTCCCCAATCTAACCATCTCTACTGCCGTGACAATAAACAGCACCAGACTCAGAAACTGCAATCAAAACACAATGTTTCAATTTCATTTTGTCAAAAAGGAAATGATTATACCCAGGTATATCATTGTTACAAAACAAAAGCATTTCTAGAATTCCATCATGTCCATTCTTGTCTCTTCATAAGGCTTTTGAATATTCGGGATCTTTGGTTCTGCTAACTCTCAACATTAAATTGGATTACTGTTGAGAGTCACACTCACTATTTGTACAAAACTGATTCCTTTCACCCATTCAGATGCTTTTATCAACATTCAATTAGACATTAATGACTTACTATCTGCAGAGGTGAATTTAAGGGGAAAAATTGACCAAGGACAATGCAGTGGTTACATGCAATTTAGGAGATTGATTGGACCTGGTGAGCTGACAAACATTTATTCTAAAAATTCAAAATAATCTATCAAAATGTTATTTGATTTATCTATCAGAAAGATATTTTTTCTTGTTATAACCCCGGGTCAAATGATAAGATGATAAATCAAAATGACAAAATGAAAAATTCTATTTCAAAGTCCTGATATTGCCCCCTCCCCTTGCCCCTCTCCCTACCTTTCTAAGCCATTGTTTGTAATACATCCTCAGCTGACATCACCCCTGCTCCAACTTTTCTGATAACTACTACTATGAGGTTGAATCTCTGTTTCTGTTCTCTGTGTTGATCAAAATGATACTTACGGTTTTTGTGATGTTGAGGCTAGACAGAGGGAGTGGTATCCCATTAGATGTACAAAGTCCGTACAGGTAGAACGGCAGGGTAAACCACAGGAAACCACATGGTACCCACACCAGCAATGTATTCTGGGAACACTCCGTAAATTGTGGGTAGGTATTGTTAAACAGCAGATCATTATCCTGAAGAGAGCAAATGTAAACGAGAGATTATCAAAATTAAACAAGAGATTATCAAAATTAAACAAGAGATTATCAAATGTAAACAAGAGATTATCAAATGTAAACAACAGATTATCAAATGTAAACAACAGATTATCAAATGTTAACAAGAGATTATCAAATGTAAACAAGAGATTATCAAGTGTAAACAACAGATTATCAAATGTAACAAGAGATTATCAAATGTAAATGACAGATTATCAAATGTAACAACAGATTATCAAATGTTAACAAGAGATTATCAAATGTAAACAAGAGATTATCAAAGGTAAACAAGAGATTATCAAATGTAAATGACAGATTATCAAATGTTAACAAGAGATTATCAAATGTAAACAAGAGATTATCAAGTGTAAACAACAGATTATCAAATGTAACAAGAGATTATCAAATGTAAACAAGAGATTATCAAGTGTAAACAAGAGATTATTAAAATGTAAACAACAGATTATCAAATGTAAACAAGAGATTATCAAATGTAAACAACAGATTATAAAATGTAAACAAGAGATTATCAAATGTAAACAAGAGATTATCAAACGTAAACGGCAGATTATCAAATGTAAACAAGAGATTATCAAACGTAAACAACAGATTATCAAATGTAAACAAGAGATTATCAAATGTAAACAAGAGATTATAAACAAGAGATTATCAAACGTAAACAAGAGATTATCAAATGTAAACAAGAGATTATCAAAGGTAAACATGAGATTATCAAACGTAAATGACAGATTCTCAACCTGAAGAGAGGATTTGTAAACAACAAATTATTGATGTCATTCTCACAAACTGCACTAACCTATGTTTTAGACCTACCAATTTTAACTGTGATCTATGGGACTGCCACAATTTTATTGGAACTGCTTTAGAAGGTATACCACCTTGCTTGCCAAGAGGGAAGAGTAAATTCCATAGTTTTGAGAATTTTGACTAGAAAATCTTTAATCATGATTTATCTTATGTTCCTTTCAATGTGGCGTGTGTGTTTTTTATGAATCTGATGATATTAAATGGGCTCATGATGTAATTGACTCTCATATACCCGTAAAGGAAAGTAAACCTCAGGTAAATAAACCACTTTTAAAACAGAAATCTCAGAAGAGTGGCTTAAAAGGAAGATACGTTACGTATCAAATGAAAACAGCTGGGAAGTCTAAAGCTTCTAAAGGTTTTTGGTGAACTGTTAAGCCTGTTTTATCAAATAAGTGTTTAGCAATCAGAAAATTATTTAGTAGAAAATGATGCCTTCATAGCTTAACAGATTGAAGTCTGTAATGTTTTTAAGCATTTCTTTTCTTGTGTTGCTGTTGATGTTGGTAAAGATCTAGAGGGCAAGACAAAGTGTTCACCACAGTGTTGTAAAAATCAGAGAGAAAAAGTATATGTACAGATAATATTTCAGATGTCCTTATCTTGAAATGTGTTGATGTGAAGGAAGTGATGTGAAAAATGCTACAGGTTTTGATGGTGTCATGGCTACAGGTTTTGATTGTATCTCGGTTAAGATTTCAAAAGCCTGCACAGAGACTTTTCCACGTGTCATAACATCAGTTTTTAATCACTGTGTCTCAGTTTCCTACCATCCTGATAAAATGGAGAAAACATAGGTTTTACCTATTTTCAAGAAATTTGATCCTTTGTAGAAAAGCACTTTTAGACCCGTCTGTATTTTACCTTCTTTGTCAAAAATATTTGAAAGGATCACACATGAACTGCTTGGTGAATTAAACCTATTGTTTGTCCATTCATGGCACCTTTAAGGAGTGGTTATGGTGCCAGTCTGTGCTGCATTCTCTCGAGGACTGGAGGCAGGTCTTGCTTACCTGCTGGCAGACAGCGGCAGGTCAGGCTGAGGCCTGTGAACAGCAACTGGGCTGATGTTTAGAAGGGGGTCCCTCAGAGGGTTCTATAGTAGGAACTCTAATCTTAAACCTTTTTATAAAGGATATTTTTTGCTTTGTAAATGAATGTAGTTTATATCATTATGCTGATGATAACATGTTCTCAATGATTTTTTGTTTTAATTGAAAGGATTGTCTAGAAAATGAGATCAAAATCCTTGTAGACTGGTTAAATTTTAACAGAATGAAAGCAAATCCAGAAAAATTTTAGGCAATATTTTGTGGTAAAAATCAAGCCTTTCAGTACAGTCTTGTAACTTAGAAGGCTTAGAGATAAAGTGTGAGGAAAGAGTGAAATTGTTAGGTGTAGATGTCGACTTTTTACTTCAATCTGATCATCACATCTCGTCTTTGTAGAAATGCCTCCAAAGAACTTACTGTTTTAAAATGACCCAGGAAAAATCTTACCAGGAAAGACGAAATAATCATTTTCTAAATCTTTCATTTTGTCAAACTTTAGTTACTGCCCGTTAGCCTGTCATTTTGTACTGTTACAAACACTAGGACAATGAAAAAGTGTGTGAGCGGGTACTTCATTTTATCATCAATGATTATGTTTCCACAGTTAGCAACTTTTCAAGTTGATTTAACTTGATTTTTTTTTTACATGAAAACTGCATTAAATACATGGCCACTGAGGTTTTAAGGGTTTTACATGGTATTTCCGTGTTTATTTTACAAGGTCTTATCGCAAGGAAATATGTTTTCTTTTTGTGATCTTAGACAAGCTAGATTAAATCCTAGTGGAGGCATCAAAATATAAAATTACCTCCACTTCATTGACACCCATGTAGGGGCTCAACAAACAAAACCTAGCCATGCACTATAAGCTTCGCTGAACTTTCAGAAGGGGAAGTTATTATATGAAACCTTGTTGAATATCAGCTGTAATATATCAGATATGTCGGATAATATGTTTTCTTTTTGTGATCTTAGACAAGCTAGATTAAATCCTAGTGGAGGCATCAAAATATAAAATTACCTCCACTTCATTGACACCCATGTAGGGGCTCAACAAACAAAACCTAGCCATGCACTATAAGCTTCGCTGAACTTTCAGAAGGGGAAGTTATTATATGAAACCTTGTTGAATATCAGCTGTAACATATCAGATATGTCGGATATCTTCTATTTAGCTCAATCAGTTGAGCGCAGGACTAATGAATCAGTGGTCCTATGTTCAAATCCTAATTAAGGCATTAAATTAAGTGATGACCTCTGTTACCATATGCTTGTCCATAACGAAACTTTGTAAGGTCAAGGTCATTTACCTAGTTTTTAATAGCTATTTATCTCTGTCCCATAATGCAGCAGTGTGCTATTAAATTGACAAATATCTAGAATCTTAAAAGAATATCCATTGACCTATATTAAAAACGTTTCAATACTGATACCTGACACTGTGAAAGTAGGTCAAGGTCATTAATTTGTATTATTTTGTTGACCTTCAATCCAGACCAAAAAAATACAACTGATAAAAACTGATACAGACATATAACATAGAGGGATAAGAAACTAGGCCAAGTTAAAGCTAATTTTCTTCATAGTTTTGGCTGTATGCAATATAGGACGGTAGTTCAGTGTAAATATTCGTACATTTGGCTTTATAAATATCAAAAGTTGAAAGAAATTATTTGTCACAAAATCTAGCGCAATCAATTTAAAAATGATCAAGCTTTCTCCAGATTTATTTTGAAATGATTGATAGTCTGGTACTTTGTGAGTAAAATAGTTTACATATACAACAAGTCACACACCACGTGACTCTGCTCTACTTTAACAAGACAGTAGAGTCTCCTTGGTTTTGGACTATGCAACGCAACAGTAATTAGCACCAACATCTCTGCTAATTGTGTTAAAAAGAGATAAAGGCAGTCTCCAGGTAACTGTCATCCCCTCAGTATTATACGTCACTCGTACATAACACCTTGGGTATAAGTGATCCTGGTAATTAATATAGGAAGTTATTTAAATCCTTCGACACTGTTTAACCTTGTGAAATTGTAATAGGTATACAGTGTTGATATTGATTAACTATAGTTTACCTGTATTGACCCCACATACAGCTTGTCCTATATAATAACTCTACCTTTAGAGTATACTAAGAAACATTGCTAATGAGAGGCACATATTAATTCAATTTATTTATTATAGTATCTTGAAAATCTAACATGTATTATTGAGTCTGGTATAGAGGACTCAAGCACGTCCTGAACCGGAAATAAACTTATCTTATCTTACAGACAACAAAGTCAATGTAAAGCATATTATATATATACATGGTTTTTTTATATCAGTATCAGAAATATAAACATGTATATTAAAATCAATCCCATGGCCCATCCCTTGAATTGTGTAACCCCATTTTACTTTTCACGGTCATTCAATGACCGGAGCTGATGATTGGCCTAGTCAGCATATATACTACACCCAACAATATATCGACACCCGTATATTGTGTAACTTTAATCTGGTTTTATTCATATTTACAAGACAAACACTGCTATTGGTGTAGAAGGATTTTGAAATGTCCTTTAAATTCATTTCCATTTAAATGTCTGTTTGTATTCTGGTATGGAGAACTTGAATAGCACTACCGGTCATTGTGTAGTAGGCTTGCGACCTACAGGTGAATATTTGGAACGTGTTCAAAGGGAGGTAACTCAATTTTTAAAAATCTATCCCGTATTCTGTTTTTGCAGCATAATCACGTAAGAAAAATTACATAAACTTCTTTTAATGTTTTGATACGAAGTAATATCACGCACACGATGTTATGTCTTATCTATTTACACCCATTTGACGTCAAATATACGACGCACGACAAAACGAAACTAGGACCTAGCTTTACAGTGAATTCAGTGTTTATGTAAGTCATTTAATTCTTACCCATATCGCTCCACCTTTCTTGCCGCAGAAATCTTCAATGTTCACCATGGTGTCACACACTGGCTGCACGCGCGTGCGTGTGAAATACTGTGTAAATGACACGTGTGTAATAACTACACACTAACTTCGATCACTACCTGCCGTTCCACAATTTCAACCCCCGTTCATACAACGTCTAGTTTACACGAAATATGTATCAGGAATCAAATTACGAAGCCATGTCCGTCCGTTTACTGACGTCTTTTGTTTCTGCATAACCACTGACGAGTAAGCTATTTCACCGCCAGTCGGTCTGACAGTCTAACGGGTACGACAGCTCTCACTCCCGACACCTAAACGACCAGCAGAAACGACATCACGGTTCACTGCACTTGACCTACATGTAAAGTATCTAGAATCGTCTAGAGATCTGTAGTGATTCCATCGTTCCAATATTTGACTGTTCAACGATGACATCGTCAAATGATCAAGCTTTTTAGCTTCTGATAAGATAAGTAACTATCTATGCACGATGTATATGTTTTCCAAACGTCAGGTTATGTAAACGTATTTAATTCACCGTCAGCCAGCGTGTGTGTAGTCATGGACTAGATTAGCGGATTCATGATTACGGAAATGGCGGGGGCGGGGTTGGGGCTGCAGGGTAGATCGTCTGTTAGAAAAAGGAGCGGTGACAATTAAAAACAAAAACAAAAAAGTTGGCGGTGGGGAGCGAAACAAGATAGTTATAGATCTGTGGAGAAAGGGGCTAGTATTTTTGGAAAAAAAGGCGGCGGAGACAGGCGTGGGAAAGGGCTAGGTGTGAGTAGGGGTAGGGAGACTCACTATTGCAATGACGACTTTTAGGAATATATCCCTCCTGGTAATTAATTGTACATTACACCAACGTAAATGTATACAGATTCACTCTAGTGTACATAGCCTCATACCCGCGGAAACCTGTTTGGAGTTTAATTCAAAGTCACAGTAAAACATTTATCCATATACGATTTCAATATGACACAGAATGTCATCAGATGAAAGTTTTACATTAATAAAATCATGCCAAACCATCGACATTTTGATAATTTAAAGTGAAATCAACTCCTGCTTTCATTGACAGACAAAATGGACATCAATTACTAGTTATCTTTTTGTCGCACAAAGAAACCCTCAGACAAGCTAACGAGCATCAAACACGTCCAACTTTATATCGTTCAAAGGAACCACCAGACAAACTAACGAGCATCAAACACGTCCAACTTTATATCGTTCAAAGGAACCACCAGACAAACTAACGAGCATCAAACACGTCCAACTTTATATCGTTCAAAGGAACCACCAGACAAACTAACGAGCATCAAACACGTCCAACTTTATATCGTTCAAAGGAACCACCAGACAAACTAACGAGCATCAAACACGTCCAGCTTTAAATCACACAAAGGCACCACCAGACAAACTAACGAGCATCAAACACGTCCAGCTTTAAATCACACAAAGGCACCACCAGACAAACTAACGAGCATCAAACACGTCCAACTTTAAATCACACAAAGGCACCACCAGACAAACTAACGAGCATCAAACACGTCCAACTTTATATCGTTCAAAGGAACCACCAGACAAACTAACGAGCATCAAACACGTCCAGCTTTAAATCACACAAAGGCACCACCAGACAAACTAACGAGCATCAAACACGTCCAGCTTTAAATCACACAAAGGCACCACCAGACAAACTAACGAGCATCAAACACGTCCAACTTTAAATCACACAAAGGCACCACCAGACAAACTAACGAGCATCAAACACGTCCAACTTTAAATCACACAAAGGCACCAACAGGCAAAATAACGAGCATCAAACACGTCCAACTTTAAATCACACAAAGGAACCACCAGACAAACTAACGAGCATCAAACACGTCCAACTTTAAATCACACAAAGGCACCAACAGACAAACTAACGAGCATCAAACACGTCCAACTTTAAATCACACAAAGGCACCAACAGACAAACTAACGAGCATCAAACACGTCCAACTTTATATCGCACAACAAAACCTCCAGACAAACTAACGAGCATCAAACATGTCCAGCTTTATATCGCACAACAGCACCCCCAGACAAACTAACGAGCATCAAACATGTCCAGCTTTATATCGCACAACGGAACCCCCAGACAAACTAACGAGCATCAAACACGTCCAATTTTATATCGTACAACAGAACCACCAGACAAACAAACGAGCATCAAACACGTCCAGTTTTATATCGCACTACAGAACCGCCAGAGAAACTAACGAGCATCAAACATGTCCAGCTTCATATCGCACAACGGAACCCCCAGACAAACTAACGAGCATCAAACACGTCCAATTTTATATCGTACAACAGAACCACCAGACAAACAAACGAGCATCAAACACGTCCAGCTTTATATCGCACAACAGAACCAACAGATAAACTAACGAGCATTAAATACGTCCAACTTTATATCGTACAACGGAACCACCAGACAAACCAACGAGCATCAAGCACGTCCAACTTTATATAGCTCAACGGAACCCTCAGACAAACTAACGAGCATCAAATATGTCCAACTTTATATAGCTCAACGGAACCCTCAGACAAACTAACGAGCATCAAACACGTCCAACTTTATATCGCTCAACGGAACCCTCAGACAAACTAACGAGCATTAAACACGTCCAACTTGATATCGCTCAAAGGAACCACCAGACAAACTAACGAGCATCAAATACGCCCAACTTTATATCGCTCGACTGAACCACCGGACAAACTAACGAGCATCAAATACGTCCAACTTTATATCGCTCAACGGAACCACCAGACAAACTGACGAGCATTAAATACGTCCAACTTTATTTCACACAATGGAACCAACAGACAAACTGACGAGCATCAAACATGTCCAACTTTATATCGCTCAAAAGACATTTCTCATTGAGGTCGTTATGACTACCTTAAATATTTCCTACGATCTTCAGTTTTCATTTATCTCGATCAAAACCCTGTGTCGTGAATATTTTGTTAGTTGTCGCAGATGATTCCAAGAATGATCGTCATACAAACATTTCCGTGAGTGTTCGGGTGTTACCGTAATTGTAACCCACTCGCTCTTCACCTAAGCGTTCGAGATCCGATTCCCGGTACGGACATAAAAAGTTAGGGCCAACAAAAGTGATTGATATAAACTTAAAGTTTGTTTCGCAATAATGTTGTAAAATTGATATATAAGTATATACAATATATCTATAAAGTACCAAACTTAGTTAGGTTTGTATACGTATCGTCAGTCACTGAGATATCTGATATCTGTTACGTGACGTTGGTGGTAAAATATCTTTGTTAATACAGATCAGGAAAATATATTATCCCATTATAACTATCTCACTGATAATGCACTTTCTCGTACATCTATTTTCCATAAATTTCTACATTTGATATACATTTTACATATGTATATGTACCGGTATTAGCCATGAATGATGGCGCCTCAATTGGTCAGTTATATTGACAAATTTAAGTATCTCCTCTGTAAGTAAATTATCTCGTGGTACAAGTTAAGGTAAATCTGTAACATATCTAGGGTGCGGTCTGTCAGTCTGACTGACCAAGACAAAAGAATCATTTATCCAAACTCTGTAATCAGTGTTTATCTAGTATTTACATTTCTCATCTTATAAAAAAGTCATATTTATATAAGTTACTTGTATGTTCTTGGGGTCGCGGTGGTGTGACCATCGTTATCGCGAGCGCTCCAATCTCTTGGTCGCGGGTTCGAGGCCTCCGTGGGGCCTCTACCACCCAAACCTGGCATGACCTTAAATCACACTGGCTGTTTTAATAAGACGTAAACTAACAAGATGTAAACCGAGACGTTTTTAATATATCTGTCAGTTTGACTGACAAGGCTCTAAAACATCTTTATCCTTAATCTGTTACCAGTTTGACTGACAAGGCTCTAAAACATCTTTATCCTTAATCTGTTACCAGTTTGACTGACAAGGCTCTAAAACATCTTTATCCTTAATCTGTTACCGGTATTCACCTGGTAAATTTCAAACTGTTGATTAAAATGTATATCTTCATTTTTCTTTACGATCTTTTTATACTGAGCCCGTTTGTACAGTAATTGTGGTCTATGGATTTGGTTGTGTATGAAATATATTTTTCAGTTCATGTATCGATTCTTCCATATGTATTTAGGTCAATTTAAAGTTCTTTTAAATGGACATCAAACAACTTTATTCACCATTCCAAGGCGTTCTTGTTGAGAAGTGTTATTTACCTGTATGGCTTTTTGTCACTTACTTGTACACAACAGTAATAGACAGCCAGTGTAAAATGTATATCTTATGACACTTTTTATAATCGTAATTGTGTCTATGGATTTGGTTGTGTATGTATTCATGTATGACATATGTATTTAGGTCAATTTAAAGTTCTTTTAAATGGACACCAAACAACTTTATTCACCATTCCAAGGCGTTCTTGTTGAGAAGTGTTATTTACCTGTATGGCTTTTTGTTACTTGTACACAACAGTAAACATCCAGTGTCCGTGACGTATAAGATGTGCGGTGTATTCAGTATGACGTCACAATGCATCAATATTTCCCAAATTTTGTTATTAATAAAAACTCAATATAAATGATAAATTATGTTGAGGAAACTCCATGTAATTGTAAGATATCCCTCAGACAAATCTTCATCAAGAAAACTTTTAGTGAGTTAGTGTATCATTTCCTAAAAGGTTACTTGCAATTATATCGACTATAATTACACTAATAAACGACTTTATTACAGGAGTTACGCTGATGTCATCTTCCATCAATGAAATATTAACTTACTTAGACAAGGATTGCTGAAAATAACACCATGAACAACATTAAAACGTTCCACGTCCCCAGATTTCCTTCCGTTTTGCCAGTGACGTATATAATGTGTTTTTCTGGGTTTTAATTAGAGCAAAACAAAAAGTTAAGTTAGAACAAAAACTCGTTTAATTTATTGTTGCAAATTGTCTACACATGAATACAAGTAATTTTTGACTAACCACTGTTAGGACAAAACAAAACTACACACATTATCGTGTGTTTTACTCAATGGATTTTACGTCCACTATTACGGACTTGCATGTCCGCTGAAAGGCTGTAACAGTAGACGTAAAATCGTTAAATGAAAACTGAATCACCATGGTGACCTACATGTAACTACATGTGACTCTCAGACATGGGTTAAGAGGCGACCCCTTCCCTGAAAGGATTTCGGGTATTACAACAAATAAAGGTATTTAGTAAAACAGTAACACGACTTTACAGAGTAGAGGTCAGGAATTTACTCTAATAGACATACGTAGTACCGGACCTACACGGACTCTGTTTTGGTTTATATTTATCTTATACTGGACTACACGCATTTTTGTGTTGCGGAGATACCACGGTATCCAAAGTGTCATCACAACCCCGGGGTTATCAAAATGTAACGCGAAGCCGGACCTATTTTATATATAGGCCAAATCCTAATACTGCATGGTTCATATAGAATATAGGGTGACGGACTAAGACTATTCTTAGTGATAGAGGACAGAGAATGTCTGTACTAGAGCATTTCAAAAGAGGTATAACTAGTTTTTTTTCAATGATTCAACTTTATCATATCATCTTTTTGTTATCCAGAAATCACTCATGTTCTCTTTCATTCGCAGGCATACTTCACTTGTGTGATGTCACCTGTAGCGTGTTTCATTCAGAAACATGTGGTGACGTCATACTATAGACAGTACATGACCTCATGCATTAAACATTGCGCAACAAAACCACTCTCCCGTTTGATTTTGTTCTCCACATGTTAGCTTTTAAACCTATGAATATGTTATTTTTTATACTGTGGTGTAAGAAGATAAATAAATTCTTTTCATTTTTTATAGGACAAAGGAGTTTCAAATTTTGCCCTCGCAGGAACAGAGACGTATCACGGAACTAGATTATACATACATACATACATAAATGTATGTATAATCTAGTAAGTGATATCGACGGTATGGTCCAATATTGGATCTTCTATATATACCGGATCCTAACAAACAAATGTTCGTTGGATGCGTATTACTGGAATAGATATATGATCAATGAAGTAATAACGACAGTACAGACAAGACTTAGTGAATTGTCAAATTTTCGATGCAACCCCTTTATCAAGACACAAATATTTCATAAATTACATCACATACATAGAACATAAAACAAATATAAATTTATAAATCTAATTCGATGGCCGATGTACGCCGAAGGTCCTTTATTGTACATGAATATTTAAGTCCGTGGACACATATAACACGTGTTTTATCAGGGACGTTTAATATATATTTATACACCCCAGTTATATACGTCTCTGCACATGAAGGCTCACAAAAATGAAATTTGATAAGAGACGTTTCATGTGTGCATGGTACATATATATGATATAGGATTTTAAGCCGATAGGTATGTTATTAATGTATTCGTTCTCGCCCCCGGAGTAAAACAAAGGGCAGTAACTCTGGGAGATCTGAATGTAGTTATTTTTTATTCCATCGTCGATTTTCATTGGTTGACGCTGCAGCCTGAAATCGAAATCTCTGTAACGACAATCGGACATACCTACTTTCGTTTGATCTGGTCTCAATAATTTGACAACAAAATTTGTTCAAATGTATCTTTTCTTTTTTTTATATATAATTCTTTTTTTTATTTTTCATTCATTTTTGCCAATTAAAACAATAACAGATAAATGACGAGTCATACATGCAACATCATACAGACACACTTACTCTGACACTTGCACACCGTACTCATTATCCTGTTATAGGCCTCATCATCATCCTCACAATCAGGCAGGCCTCAATCATCACCCTGTAGACATCACCATCGTCATGCATAATACAAAAATTCACTGTACACTGAAAACTTACTGGAAACCTTCACAAAAATCATACCTGTAAATATTCTCACATAAAGGTATGCATATGCCAACATACAAACACATGCACATACACCCTCAGATGCAGATACACATGCATGCACACACACACACACACCCTTACACACACAGAGAGAGAGAGAGAGAGAGAGAGAGAGAGAGAGAGAGAGAGAGGACAGAAATAACATAATATTAACAAAGAGAAAGAGGGAGGGTGGGCTTGGAGGTTGGGGAAAGAGGATGTAGTGGGGTGATAGGGGGTTTGAGATGGATGGGAGGATTATAATAAACAATACAATAGAGCCAAAAGAATTCTCATGATCAATTTTAGTTACAATGTGGTGATGTCAAGGCCATTGGGACAAGGCTTGAATTAACTAGTATATTATAATTCCAAAAGAGGTAACCATTTTTTCCAATTTTTCTGAAAATTTACTTTAAAAGTATCTATTTTACTATAAGAGATATGTTGTTGTATATGAAAATGTTCCTTGATATTATTTAGGAGAGCATTTAAACTAAGAGATTTGTACAGACATCTGGACTTATAGACATAATGTTTAATAAGAATTAGAATTTCATTACCTACCGGATTAGTATTAGGATTGGTAATTCCAAATTAGTATGTTTCTTTATTTACCCCAAAAGGAATCAGTAGAATATCTAGCAATGCCTCAAATTTTTCTAACAGATTCTGTACTTCTATGCACTCCCATAAACAATGAAATATTGTCTCCCTTTCCATATTACATTGATAACATAATGGACTAGGAAATAAATTTATTTTGAAAAGAAATGTATTTGTTACCAAGATATGATGTATAATTCTTAGCTGGAACCACTGTAATTTTGCACTCTTTGTAATATCAAAAGGAATTCGGAGTAAGTATTTCCATTTCTGGTCATCAAAGTCAAATTCTTCCCCCCATTTTTTAATACCAGTAGGTGTTGTCGCTGGTTTAATAATGGTGTTGTAAAAATCTTTAGATCCTTTTTTACTTTTGAAGAAAATTTCAAGCAGGAGAGGTATGAAAGGCTGAGAGAGTCCCTGTGGTTGAAAATCATGTTTCCTCAAAAACTGTTTAATAGCAGTGATCAAGCCAAGATACTCTAAATAGTTAGTTTTAATTGGGAACTTTTGACAAAACTCTTTGAAGGTGAAGAAAGACAAATCTTCTGAATTTTTAACAAGGTCATTAATAGTATAAATACCAGAATTAAACCATAGTGGATAAAAAATGTAATTATTTCCAACTTTAATATCATTATTATACCATAAAGGTGTTTTCAAAATTGACTCAGGAGTATAGTACTTCATGGACAAACAATTATTCATTTTAACCCAACATTTAAACACATCTTTCCAAAATTTATTGCCACAATTTATATTGCATAAATGAACATACTCTCTTCCACAGTTAAACCATTTCTTTATATTAATTATAGAATTCAGCAGAACTTTCCATTTTCCTGAGGATTGAGTGATTCTACTAATCCATCCTAGGTTAAGGGAGTCTATAAAACTGCCTACATCTATCATTTTTAGCCCCCCATCTATGTAGTTTTGAATTAAAACATCTTTTGTTATTCTATATGATTTTCCATTCCAAAGAAATTCAAAAATGGCTGAGTTTAGTTTGGCAAGAAACTTATCTGTAGGATCAGGCAGAGTAATGAATAAAAAATTGAATTGGGAAATTAAGAGCGATTTTATAATATTAATTTTACCAATTGGAGTAAGATTCCGTTTTTGCCACATATTAATAAGTGATTTCAGTTTAACTAATTTTTTGTCATAGTTCATCCTAGTAATTTCAGTTAAGTCAACCGAGAAATCAATGCCTAAAAAAGTGAATTTGGTATTACCCCAAAGCAGATTCAATTCAGGAAGGAAAGATTCATCACTATACTTTTTGCTACCTATAACTTGTGTTTTATTAGTGTTTATATTTAGCCCAGAAATTTTTGCAAAAGTATTTAATTGAGTAATTGATTCCTTGAGTGATTTTTCTGAGCCGTCAAGTATAAGACCGGTATCATCTGCATATTGTGCGTTTAGAATAGGTACATTTTCAATTTCTATACCTTTTATGCTTTCATTTGCCCTTATTTTTGCTGCTAACACTTCGACACATAAAATAAAAATATATGGGGCGACCGGGTCGCCCTGTCGACACCCGCGCTGAATCTCGACAGTGCCAGATAGATTGCCCCCTTGGTTGATGGAAGAGAAAACATTAGTGTGCATGATTTGTACCCACTTTCTAATGTCCCACCCGAAATTGAAGTACCCCAAAACTTTATCAATAAAATCCCATGATATCGAGTTAAAAGCTTTTTCAAAGTCCACCATAAGTAGCATTCCTGGAATATCTAATTCTTCAACATAAACCATAACATCATAAATAGTCCTAATATTTTCACCAATATACCTCCCAGACAAAAAACCTGTCTGTTCTTCATTTATGAGCTTACTCAACACTGATTTCATCCTACATGCGTTTACTCCTGAAGCTATTTTGTAAGAAATATTTAATAAGGAAATTGGTCTCCAATTTTTCAGAAAATGACGAGGCTTATCTCCCTTTGGAATACATGTTATTGTATCATGTCTCTGAGTAATAGAAAGTTGACCAATTGAAAAACTAAAATTAATTGAACGAACAACAAAATCACCAATAAATTTCCAGAAAAAATTCTGATGTAAAACCATCTGATCCCGGACTCTTATTATTTTTCATATTTTTAAAAATTTTACCAGCTTCTTCAACTGTAATCAAGCCTTCTAACTTCCTAGATTCTGTGTTGCTTAATTTTGGTATCCCACAACCCTGGAGGTGATAATCTAGATCAACATCATCAACTTCCCGAAATTTATACAAATTTTCATAGTAAAGTTGAACTTCATTTAAAATATCCCCCTGGTTTGTAACAATAGTCCCATTATTTTTTTGAATTTTCGGAATAATCTTAGAAGTGAAGTTTCTATTTTCCAAGTTAAAGAAATATGCAGTTGGTTTTTCCCCCTCCTCAATCCATTTAGCTCGTGACCTAATCAGGCTACCCTGTATCTTTCTTAAACGTAAAGCCTCTAATTCTTGTTTTTAACTATCTAACTCCTCTTGATCTGGATTGGAGCTAGCTTCTATAGTTTCTATATAATTTTCATTAAATTATTCTCTTGGTACTTCTGTTGATTTTTCCTAAAAGATGCAAAAGCTATCGATTTACCTCTTATTTCCATAAGAAAAGTCTCTAAGAATAGTTGGTCATTGATTAAAAACTGAATCTCACTATTAGGAATAAGTTCACTAGAATTTATATTATAAACTGGCAAACAATATTGTAACTACACATCATCTATACATTTTTTTACCATATCAACATACTCAGGTATATACAACAAAGAGTTATTAAACTTCCAAAGACCCCTCCCCCTTTTAAATTCATTTAACTGTAATGCTATAACTGTTGGTGAATGGATTGATCTATAACTAGGTTCAATGGTTGCTTTTCTAACAGAAGATAACAGAGAATCAGTAATAAGAAAGAAATCTAATCTGGCCTGTTTTAAGGGGTTTTCCTTCGCCAAGTAAATCTCTTTGTATCTGAATGAAGTTCTCTGTAAATATCAATGAGATTATAAGTGTCGTTAATTTCCAAAACCCTTTCCCTAGCAGCAGCATTATTAATATTTCTATATGTGTTATCATAATCCATATCGGGATTTAATACTAGGTTGAAATCACCACAAACTACTATATTATTGTTTCCAAAACTATCTATAGTATTAGAGACTTGACTATAAAAATCTGGACTATCATTATTTGGTCCATAAAGATTGATCAGTGTTATTCTAGTACCCTCAATATCAATATCAATACCCAGAAAATTACCATTCAGATCCCGCTTTTCTTTATAGACTTTACTTTCAAAATTATTGTTCAATAAAATTGAGACTCCACGCGAGTTTGATGAAAAAGAACTAAAATAACTCTTAAAACCCCATTCACTTCGGATAAAATTTTCCTGTTCTGAAGAAAAGTGTGTGTCTTGTAAACAATAGATATGGTAATTTTTGTCCCTCATATAAGAAAAAACACCCTTTCTTTTCTGAGTTATGTGATAAAAATGGCTTATATGAGAATGAATATAACTTTGTTTGATACCTTGATTGGATCGGGATCCCCAATGTTAAAACAGTGGGGAAACTGACCCGATACTACAGCACCACAACACACAGTGTTCCATCATGTTAACACATTGCCAAACGTTAAAAATGATTACAATGGAAACATCAAGCAAAAAAATCAGCTTCATCTTTTTTTATTATATTAGAATAGATTATAGATTTAATAAAAAATTACATGTTCATAGACAATACATAGTGCCTTCAAAATATCTACCCGCCAATAAATATATTATCCAATTGTGGAATGATATTGAAATCAATAATACATTATATCCATATGCATAAAGTACTTGTAGCACAAGGTTAAAGCCAAAATAGACGTCCTTTAGATAAATAAGTAAAATAACACCAAACAGTACAAAAATGAGTACGCTGACGAATATGTTTCCTTTTGAATTCACAAAACAAGAACAAGACAAAAATTAATGTTCAATGTTTTATTTGTTATACAGTGTGAATAAATAAGATGTTTGTTCATCATGCAAAAGCGATTTTCAATTTTGTATAAAATAAATCTTCCTAGAAACAAAAAATAGAAAAAAAGACATATCTGTATCTGATATGGTTTAGATGTATATGTATATGTACATTTTACAAGTAAAGACTTTGTAAAGTAGTGATAGTTACAATATTTGTTTAAGGTTTGTCATAAAAGTAGTTTCTCAATTTAAATAGATTCATTTTCATTGTTACAGCAATGATTCAGAATCATTTCCCTCTTCACACCCTGGAGATTTGCGTGAGGGCGAGATAGGACATGATACAGCAACACATTAAAAAAAACAGTAATATTACAGCATGGGTTAATATCTAATTCTGTGACCACACTTATCATCACATACATTTTGTATCATCCTTTAATAAAGGGAAATGACATCTTTTTATAACACAATATTCAATTTCAACCGTAGATTTCAGCTTGGTCTTTAAATTAAGCACCTACTAACTCTTGCTGTGAATTTTCTTAAGAAATGTTTTTGGTAAAACTTGACTGACTTCATTATATTTAACTTTTTCATTAACAAAAATTAAAAAAAAAACAGTAATTCCTCTCATTTTCTTTGTGTCTCTCCTGTTCTGTGATTGGTTTAAATATCCTGGAAATAAAAGCAGAGCTCCTGTAGATTTTGTTTTTTGTCTCGTGTTCTCTGATTGGTTTAAATATCCAGGGGATGAAGGCCTAACTCCTGTAGATTTAGTTTTTTGTCTCGTGTTCTGTGATTGGTTTAAATATCCAGGGGATGAAGGCCTAACTCCTGTAGATTTAGTTTTTTGTCTCGTGTTCTGTGATTGGTTTAAATATCCAGGGGATGAAGGCCTAACTCCAGCAGGTTTTGTTTATTTCTGGCCTGTAAATTACTTCCGGACAACTCCCATTTACTTTTGGCACCGTCAATCTTGGTTACCAGGGAATTCAGTGATTCCTGTCAACAAACATCAATTGATTTTATGTTAAATACCAAACAACAATAACTCCTCTCTAACAAATACAGTCATTTTGTCTCAATCCTACAGTACAACAATTCTTAATTTCATAATCAAATTCATAAAAGTTAGATTTTTTCGCTTTAAATACTATGTTTAGGTGTCTATGGATCAATTCCTGTATGAGCACCAGTAATATCGCTATTCATTTCAATATTTTAAAAAAAACACAATAAAAAAAAAAGAAAGAAAACAAAACTTGATGGTTTTCCACTAGAAACACTTTTGGAGGAAAAAAAAAGGACTGAGGAGGAACTTGTCCTTTGATATATAGAGACAATACAGTCTTACTACAAGGAAAATGTACTGAAACTTCAACTGAAATTTATTTTTTTAAATATACATAAGTTTCTAATTTACGTTAAGATATGTATATCCTTATGTTCAAAGCATTAGGCAGAATGCCCTTACATGTATATGTATGTAGTACATATCATTTTAAATGTTGATATCAAGAATCATCAATATAATCGGACACGTGAATGTGATTCCAAAGTTAAGACTCTTGTCAAATTGATAAAAACATTGATGTGTGATTAAGCTGATAACGATGATTGTAACTCTACTATATTTGTGTGATTGTGGGCTGTGTTATGTAGACTCTATACATGTAGAACATTCACTGATCAATATATGATAACATGTGTCTTGAATAAATAAACAATTTTTTTTTTTTTTTTAATCATGATTATGGTTGATGTTCCTCATGAAATACTAGTGCATGTTTGATAATAGCGATTATAGCTGTAGAGGTTCCAGTAAACCAGATTAATTCCATATATGGTGTTTATTGAAATACTGACAATCACATTAAGAGATTTACAGTACATATACCGAGAAGTCATTATTTTTTGTGGGGGATTATTTTTCATTGATTTAGTGGGTACAATTATTCAAGGATTTGTTCACGAACTGTTAAAATCAGTACAAACAAATTAATAGAGCTACATTTATCCACAAAATAGTAATTTTTTGAAAAACCAAGAAAATTGAGCCCCACAGAAATATACAATTTTACAGTAATATTTTTTAAAGTAAAATTAACAAGGTGTATCTAATCTCAGTTTGTATCTCTGTAAAAGGTGTGAATAAATATTCAGCTGTAGTTAACAAAAAATACTCTACAGTGATACTGTCTTACCTCTATTTCAATCAAACATGATAGCAGCATGGAAGAACATTTTCTTAAAAATTTCTTTAAACTTTTACAGACCTGTTTAGACATTTGTACAATTGTAGGTAATTGTGGTGAAAATATTTGGAATGAAATTAAAACTAAATTTTTTCTACAATAATTATATTAATCTCTTTTGTTGGCCCCAAAGGAAGTGCGCTGGGTCTTACTGTGGGAGGAAACAAGAGTACCCTGGAAAACCTACATGGTCGGGAAGGTGACGCCATAGTTTTCCACATTCATTATTGTATTCGAACCCTGAACCTCTAGGTGAAAGAAGACTGTATTACAACTGCATCATCTGACCACCCATATAATTTGTGCACCTTCCCATCTAGATTTTGACATATTTTCCTGTCATCTTGGATTTACCTCCTAGGTTTGAAAAATTAGGCCCTTAACATCACTGACAAGTCCTATGTGGACAAAACAGTTGTATGATGCAGTTTCATTCATTATTTGGCAACACTGTATCAACCTGTAAACTGTGTGAAAAGGTGACAATTACTTATGGCTCTTTTGTACAATCTTTGTACAAACAAAATAAGATCCTTCACAACCTATTTCTCTTTATATCCAAGATTCAGTCAAGTTTTTTTCCCAATTCATTACAGCATTTAAAGTGATAAAAATTGGGCTCAAAATTTAATATTAGCCTTGTTTATAAAGACTGTTCTGAGAGCCACAGGACCTAATTTGCTGCACTCATGTCTAATAAAGACTGTTCTTAGAGCCACAGGACCTAATTTGCTACACTCATGTCTAATAAAGACTGTTCTTAGAGCCACAGGACCTAATTTGCTGCACTCATGTCTAATAAAGACTGTTCTTAGAGCCACAGGACCTAATTTGCTGCACTCATGTCTAATAAAGACTGTTCTTAGAGCCACAGGACCTAATTTGCTACACTCATGTCTAATAGAGACTGTTCTGAGAGCCACAGGACCTAATTTGCTGCACTCATGTCCTTTATCTTATTAAACGACAAACACTTACATCAAGAATTCTGATATACTCCTTTTCCATTACACGTATGTTGAGATTTAGCTTTTCTATTTCCTCGTCTTTTTCTCTGGTGATACGTTCCTTTTCATCCTCAGTCTCTCGTAGTTTTTTCTCTGTCTCTTCTGTAAATAAAGTTGATATAAGAAAATAAACATATGATATCTCCACTGTTTTAGTAGTGGTACAATTGTACCAGTGACATGTTTAAAATTTTAGAGTGAATTTAAAATTTTGAATTTTCTGTAACATCATACAAATTTGTACTACTAATAGTGTTTGTTTTAAAAAGCAAAAATAGAATAAACAGGGGATTTATTGAATGATTTTTAAGATAACACCTGAGAGACCCATCTTTTGTAGGCATAAGCGAGGTTTACAATGTCATTCGAGTGAATTATTAAATGGGACAAAAGTAACACAAAAATCTAGAGGATCTGTCAGTCACAGTACCATGAACAGACACAAATGGAATTGCTGTATAAGACTCATAGACACAAATTTCCTACCCCTCTATACAAAACATATAACATGTTTTACAATGATAACAAGAACAAGAAGATCAACAGAATTGTCTCCCTTTACACATCAATATTGATCTATCATTAGAGAGTTCAGTTATAACATGAACTTCCACTTTTAATACAGTTTACAAAACAGATCTTGCCGATTTCATTTTAATTTGAATAATTTCAGGAAAAGGAAGAGGTGATGAAAAACCTCTTCAGGATGAGAAGATAAAAATGATATTTGTGATCCTTAGGTTTAGAACTGGTACATGTCCATTTTCAGTTACCTGACAGATGTAAATGTATGAAATAAGAAGTGTAATGAATTGAAAATTAGAATACAAAGCCTAGGATATAGTCCTAGAAATCATTTGTTACATCTTAATCAATAACATACAAGTACAGGCATTATATACAGATTAAAAATGGGAATGAATGCTTAGAATGTATAAATGTTCTTTGAAAAATATCTTATAGATGATTAAAATTTTAACTGAATTTTGATCTCTTGTTTAATGACATCATTATTGTAAAAAAAATGATAGTGTGCAAAATATTGTATTTAAAAATAAAGATAACAATATGATGTTAAATTTTATGATTTTAAAAAATAGAATGACTAAAATTTGCTGGTTTTTTAAAAAATCTTTCTTCATGTGATCAACAGAAGGCATGAGTTAGCCTTATATAAATAATTTTCTAGTCAATTATTGCAAAATGCATACATGATATACATGTACTTATAAACATATCATTTCTCCAAAATGTCCATCCGTTATCTTGATTTGAACAGTGGATGCCATTTCTTTGATGCTTTGTGTTCTTTCAGCCTGATTTCAATTAATATGGTATTAAAAATTTAAAGGAGTAAGAAGATTTTGTATCTGAAAGTTACATAATTATACTTACTAAGTTTGGCTTCTGTCTGCATCAGTTTCATGTCAAGTGTATGCACTTTCAGTTGGAGGGTAGTTTGCATGCTTTTATAGGCAAGTGCCATTTCTGTTATTATAAAAACAGAAAATAAAAATTTTAGTTCATTCCAAACAATTATCTGAACATGCTTGGTATTTTTAATTGACGGCAATGCCTTTAACTGTTTGTTTGTTTATTTCTTTATAAAACTTTGAAACATTAGCTTATTTAATTTATACATTGACACAAAGTCACAGATAACTCAGCATAGGTGAGATGATGGAAAGTTGATCACAATTACCAGTCAAATTATCACATAAAACTCACAGCTTTGAATTAGTTACATATTCACACTTTGTTGGTACAGTGATGATTAGACTTAAAATGTGGTGTCTTATTAAGCCATCAACAGAATTTTGTCATGTTTCTAAATTTTTAAATGTCATTTGATCTGTTCATTTAATTTTACACAAATACAGAGCACATCTCCATTCATCAAGGTATAAGCAGTAATTCTAGTCACATTTCACAATTGAAACATGGACAAAACCTCAAAAGTTTTTGTTTGTGATGTGATTCTTTAAAAATATATTCTCTCCACCTGAATTAATTGCCTTCTGGTCTGCCTTCTGTTCCTCCATGTCCTTCTGTGCATCTTCCATTCGAGACTTCATCATGTTTCCCATGGCTTGTGATTTCCTCGCGATCTCCTTACGAATTGCTGTGAAAATTCAATACAGCAATCCTACATACAGAAAACCCAGTAAATCAATAAATATAACATTTACTAGTAATTAAAAACATCAAATATGGCAGTTATCATAAGGCGTGAGGTTAGAGCTAAATAAAGAAATCAAATCTGTTGATATTACCATTTCAGTTTTCTTTTCTATTAATGTATCAATTGCTCTTTCTTCTAAGATTAAAAACAATATGTTTCGGAAGTCATTATTTATTTCTATAACTCCTCGAGGATTTGAACCAGGACCACAAGCTAATAGTCTGACGCCAAGTGAGCTGAAGAAAAGTTCTCTCTAGCTGAGCATTATATTGTGGCTAATATTTGACCATCTTACTTTTCTCTTCTTTGTCAATTCTTTTACTATAGATACAAAGAGTAATCTAGGGAAAATACATTTGTTCAAATTATTACAATAAAACTTTAGTTTGGATACAACTCATTGTTTGAGGAAAACAACATCCACACATAAAAGTAGTCTTATTTACTGAAGTGAACATATTGTAATATTTACCAAGGTGATCTTTTAGTGCCTCTATTTCTGTCATCGTCTTTTTGTATTTGTCTTCAAGTTCTAAGGAGGCATCTGTGAAAAGGAAATAGAAAATATGAACATACTTGAAAAGTACGAAAAAGTTGTGGTCTGACCTCTATTAAGTTTTAAAATGGTACAAGTCTTTAAATGAAGAAAAGTGATTGACTTGATGCATAAATTGTTTCAAAAATATAAAAGTAAGGTTTGATAAACTATTTCCAGGGAACACCTACAATGGGAAATAAAGTGATAAGATTGCATGTGGAGTTAATCTGAATTATTTTGATGTTCTATCGACTTTTGAATATCAGATTTGTGTCGACTCCAAGCTGATGTATAAAAGTTGATAGAATGTAAGAATGATTTGGGTCACTCTGGTCAAGACTGAGACCAAGCGCCATTCACTGTGTGACAAACTCTGACATTAGACTGTCCCATCACTGATTGGTGTGTTCAATGTCAGAAGAAGCTGTTTAAAACAAAGAGTAACTGCTGAAATATGGCTGAACAAGATAAAAACCATTAATTTTTTGTTAAGATTCTTCCTTGGTACTAATTGATATCGAATCTCTGAAAATATCCCCCGATGAGTAACATTGTCAAACGTCCGATGAGTCCCAAGGAGGAATACAAACGGTGTTTTAAACCTGGAACCTAATATCTAACACTAACAATTGTAAACCAACAAAGCCATTTGTACCTGATTATCGTCCTTTTATGTTTGTACACCTGGTATAAATAGTTGTATCCTACTTGGTATTCAGGTTGTATCAGACCAATATATGTGATGTACATATAAAAATACATCGATAATATCATGGCTTCTGTTACAAATCCAAATGTGCACACAAATAAATGACACTAGAACAGTGCACATCAATATCGATGTTTTACAAAAACAGCACAACCGCTGTTTACTTTTATTTGATATTCAATAGGTGAGAGGCAATGAGCTATTAACAAAACCTTGAAAAGCAATAACAGCAGTCATAGAAATGAGGACGAAATCACCCTGCTTGTGCCAGGATCGAGAATTTAAAGCCACTCATCGACCCTAAGATCAACCTTTATCTCAGATTAAGTTCTCGATATGTAATAATTACCATCCTTCTTCTTTTTCTTCCCTTTCCCCTTTCCCTTTTTCTTTTTTGGAGGCATGTTTGTAGTTGAACACGCACTAAAATATGTTCCTCGTTTGTTGTCAATCAAGCCTGGTAGTCTCGCACAGAAGTATTTCTGTAATTTGATTGGATAAAATAAAAAGTAAGGGACATAACTCGTAAATTAATAAACTCCAACAGAAGGAGTCGCGGAGACGGAAAATCTGTCAACCAACCAACCGCAGTTTTCCGAACGCACAATATTTTATCTTTTTTTTTTCAGAGTCCCTAAAAGTTGGTTAAAATTAATAACTGGATTGCAAGGCTGATACAAACCAGGCACGATCAATCCATCCAAATGACCCAATCAGGAATCATACCCAATAATAGTGTATATAAAAGCAATTGTAACCGTCTATTAATTATCTATATCATCTCATACAATAAAAATGCTACAAGGAGTATTTCTGTTATTTTGGGACTAGTGTGAAAATTGTAATGATGTAACATGTATATGCCTTCGTCATTCACCAAACTCAGCCACGTAAATTCGTCCCATTTTACAGATTAAGTAACATCCAAAATTCCTGAGTATTTTCAAGGACGTTTAATACAGAGAGATAAGAAACTACCTACATGTATATCTCTGTGACGCTGTAGCGAAGAAGTTCGAGGTTTCTAATTTATATACCGTTTTTTTTTCTCAAAAAGTCATATAACATTTTTTTTTTTCAAAATAAACATAAATACGAAGTTTAATAATATGCATAGGTCAGTTTTGTGACCAGTCACAAGCAAATTCGATAGTGTTACTTTTGTTACGAAAATAATCAAGAGATTTACTTCTAACTTGTTAAAGAATTGCTGTGGTCAGTCCTGAATAATTTTGAACTCTATGATAATAATCATGACTTTTCAGACCTTTTGATTTGACCTGTTTCCTGGAATATAAAAAAGACATTTTTTGTACAAACTGGTTTGATTTCATCCCCTGAAACCTATTTAAAATATATATACCACAACCACAACCACCATCACCACTACCACTATCACCACCACCACAACTACCACCACCACCACCACCACCACCACCACCACTACTACTGCTACCACCACCACCACCACTACTATACTACTACCACCACCACTACTACTACCACCACCACCACCACTACTACTACTATCACCACCACCACTACTATTACTACTACCACCACCACCACTACTACTACCACCACCACCACCACCACCACCACCACCACCACCAACACCAACACTACTACTACTACTACTACCACTACTACCACCACTACTACTATTACTACCACCACCACTACTACTACTACTACTACTACTACCACCACCACCAGCAGCAACAGCAGCACTATTACTACTACTACCAATACTACAACCATCACCACCACTACTACTACTACTAGCACTATTACTACTACTACCAATACTACAACCACCACCACCACCACCACTACTACTACTACCACCACCACCACCACTACTACTACTACTACTACTACTACCACCACCACCACCAGCACCACCACCACCACCACCACTACTGCGACTACTACCACCACCACCACCACCACCACCACTACTACTACTACTACCACCACCACTACTACTACTACTACTACCACCACCACCAGCAGCAGCAGCACCACCACCACCACTACTACTACTACCAATACAACTACCACCACCACTACTACTACCACCACCACCACCATTACTACTACTATCAATACAACCACCACTACTACTACTACCACCAGCACCACCAGCACCACTACTACTACTACTACCAATACTACCACCACCACCAGCACCACTACTGCTACTACTACAACCACCACCACCACTACTACCACCACCACCACCACCACCACTACTGCTACTACTACCACCACCACCAGCAGCAGCACCACCATTACTACTACAGTGAAACCTCGCTATTAAGACCACTTTGGGGACTGGACATAGCAAGGTGGTCATAATAGCGAGGTGGATCAGATTGACCACAAAGAACCGTAACTCTGTTTAAAATAAAGAGTATATATATCATTAAGTAATGTACATGTATATTATTCAACAATAATAACTAATAATAATAAACTAAAATGTTGAATTTTATGAAATGCATGTAAAAAAGACAAAATTGCTGAATTGACAGAAGAATAATTATGTATATATTCCTTAGTTTATATTACAATATACATGTATATTTACTATTGTAAACATTGAATAAAAGGAAACAAACAATCCATTTTAATTTCAATTGGAATTTAACGTTAATTTTGCAACTATTTCACATAAATTTACGAACACATTTACTCAGTATTTGTAACAACTTTAATGAAGTCACTGTAAAGTCTTTCAACGCTTCATTTTTCACTTAAATTCGCAAACACATTATCTTTATCAGTGTATCACTCAGTACAACACATTTTTCTTTTCACTTAAAAAAAAAGAGTCCAGTGCACAATATTGCGAAGAGCTACAGATCTGGACAGCCTCCTCTTTCATACGTCCTTTTTACCGATCGCGATAGCTCGTTTCGTTTCCGTGGTTTCGTTATTGCTTGATAAAGTTCATCTGAGCTTTGTGACAGAGAAAATGTGTCGTAAAAAAATTGGAACACATAAACTTTTTTTATTATTCAAACGATATCGAGAGTGTAACATTGCTACAAAAACAGTTAAAAACCCTCGACAACGTGTGCGCGTGCAAGCCAAGGAATATCGGCCGAAACGACTACATAATTCACTTTTGGGTATTCAGGGCTTCTAAGGTGTTTAACAGCATACCTACCGATCTATAAATATATAATTAACAAACAACGGATCGCTATTAAAACGTGTCTAGCACGCGGTTTCGGACGGGTAGGCCAAGTTAATCCGATAATGATGTTTACTTCGTTTAACGCCACCTGGTGACAGGGTCGGTAACCCGTGACGAAAACAATGGTCGTGAACGACGCACATGTTCGCGGTTCACTGCTCACCAGGTAAACTTTAATCACTGGTCAGACCGTGGTCGTATTTGTGAGGTCAATTATCGTTAATAAGTGGTCGTTGTGACTGTAGGAAGTGGTCGTAATACGGACTAGCGGGGTGGTCGTAATACTGAAGCGACCAATACAAAGATATATAGTGGGAAAAAACGGGACTGAAAAAATGTGCCCGTAATAGCGGGGTGGTCGTAATTTTGAGGTGGTCGTTAGGTGAGGTTTCACTGTACTACCAATACTACCACCACCACCACCACTACTACTACTACCACCACCACCACCACCACCACTACTACTACTGTTTCTACTCGATTGCCAGATTTTATATCTGACAATTGTTTGTTGAAGTCAGGAATCATAACAGGAAAACCCACTTATTATGAGTACTTCAATTGTTCATATGAAGCACGGTTTATCTTACAAACACATACACCCTGGCACGGCCTCACAAACACATACATACACCCTGACACAGTCTTACAAACACACCCTGACACAGTCTCACAAACACACCCTGACACAGTCTCACAAACACATACATACACCCTGACACGGCCTCACAAACATATACATACACCCTGACACAGCCTCACAAACACATACATACACCCTGACACAGCCTCACAAACACATACATACACCCTGACACAGCCTCACAAACACATACATACACCCTGACACAGCCTCACAAACACACCCTGACACGGCCTCACAAACACATACATACACCCTGACACGGCTTCACAAACACATACATACACCCTGACACAGCCTCACAAACACATACATACACCCTGTCACAGCCTCACAAACACATACATACACCCAGTCACAGTCTTACAAACACGCCCTGACACAGCCTCACAAACACACCCTGACACAGCCTCACAAACACACCCTGACACAGTCTCAAAAACACATACATACACCCTGACACAGTCTCTCAAACACATACATAAACCCTGACACAGCCTCACAAACACCCTGACACAGTCTCACAAACACATACATACACCCTGACACAGTCTCACCAACACATACACCCTGACACGGCTTCACAAACACATACATACACCCTGACACAGCCTCACAAACACACCCTGACACAGCCTCACAAACACATACATACACCCTGACACAGTCTCACCAACACATACATACACCCTGACACGGCCTCACAAACACATACATACACCCTGACACAGCCTCACAAACACACCCTGACACAGCCTCACAAAACACACCCTGACACAGCCTCACAAACATATACATACACCCTTACACAGCCTCACAAACACATACATACACCCTGACACAGCCTTTCCAACACAAAATAAAACTCCTTTTTCTATGTATATCAATATTTTTGAAGTTTTTATCAATAGTTGTAATAGTGATTAGAAATTTGAAGAAATCGGACTTTATATATTGTTGGGCGCGGAGTATACACTATGTAGTTTTATTTTTAGAATCAGTTGAAGGGCTTCGAGATATTCCTGATAATTTAGAAGCTTATTGTCATAATTACAACCTTAATATAGATAAAGAGAAAAACATTAAAATGTATTTTTTAAGGAAGGAAAATACTAATTCCTTATTTGGTTTTAATTTTTTATCAATCATAAATTTTGAAATATAAAAAAATAACTCGCTGAATCAGGGCACAATGACATATTTGCATAATTTTCTAGATACTAAATTTCTAAATTTTCTATATTTTCAATATGTTGATATTACAACATATAAATACTGTATTGCAAAAACTATGATCCGTCATTTAAATACATATGTTTGTGTCATACTTTTACTATGCTAGTAAAGTTCGTGTGTATGTTTATCTGTCAAAAGAGAATCATTTTCTATACATTGAACGATATGACTTGTACTGATGGGACAATGGTCTAAAGTTTTGAATAAATCTTGAAATCTTGAACCTTGAAAAGGTGAAGGTAGGTTTAAGTAATTAATGGAAATAAACGCTGTGGTACATAATTAATGACGCGCTTGGCGGTTATAACACCTCACAACACATCCTTTTAAGGCAGTACGCGTTTTGCAGATATCTGTTATCTCCATGGCATGAAAGCCAAAAACGACTCAATTTGGGAACTTATCTTCTCTATATTCATATCATTGTTCATGAATTTGGTCTTAGTGTTAAGTGTTCACTCAAGCATGACATATCATTGATGTTATTCAATTACTGAGATAAATCTCTGCTTTAATTATCAGTCTATTTATGAGCGGTATCGATGTAAATAGGAAAGCGTTATGACTTGGCGTTCATATTTCAGTGTGATGACACTATAAAAAGTATGTCACGAATTTGTATTTTTTTTTGTATTCGTATTTAGGAAAATATTGAAAAGTATGTATCTTCTGCTTCTTCGACAACACTTTTTTATGTAAATTTATGTAAACGCAACGTAATGTCATGCCCACAAAGTGAAGTGTGGGTCATTTATCACCGATTAGGGACATGTTAAACTTCATAGCATAATTACAAAATTACAAGCTAGTGGGAACATCACTGATGGCGTCGAGTCTGGAGATGGGTACAAGCGGGTTAATATTACATAATCCTAGATAGAAGAAGAAGAAGAAGAAGAAAGAAGAAGAAGAAGAAGAAGAAGAAGAAGAAGAAGAAGAAGAAGAAGAAGAAGAAGAAGAAGAAGAAGAAGAAGAAGAAGAAGAAGAAGAAGAAGAAGAAGAAGAAGAAGAAGAAGAAGAAAGAAGAAGAAGAAGAAGAAGAAGAAGAAGAAGAAGAAGAAGAAGAAGAAGAAGAAGAAAGAGACTAATGAAACAAAAAACAACAACAAATACTAAAACTAACAAACAAAAACAAAAAAGTAAGACCTTAAATCTGAAGGTGCTCGTGAAATAATTTTGGAAATTTATCTTGAACATTGTATATTGATGACGTCAAAAAGGACTTTTCTAAATTTAAGTATGATATTTTACGAAGAAACACGGTAGCATGTATTGTAAATCAATCTTACAATTTTTATGACTTTTATAAGTAGAAACTTGACTCTTCAGTTGATATATCTGAAGTAGTTTGTTCTATTGTTGACAAGTAACACCATCAGAAGTCTTTCCGGTTTAGTGAGACTTCCGGTTCGTCTATTGTTGACGGCGAGTCAAAACGTGCCATTCAATGATCCACAGGAAATAACTAGTCGCTATTTACGGCCTATTGAAGCCCTGATTGACTGCAGGCTCATAATGTGTTTTCATTTTACGTCAAACCAGAAAATTCATTATGATGTCACAAAAAAACTATATAAAGTGAGAATTTCCGCAAAACTTATATGTATTTAAATATGTTACAGGAATCTTCTAGCTGTGTTTATTTCATATGAGAATTGTGAAATTTGCCACTTTTTCACATTTTGCTCATTTCGAAATTCTTAGAAAAATGGGAATTCGTGTAAAATGTTTTGTTTTTTTATTTATTATTTATTTTTTGTTTTTTAAGAGTTAATCATATAGCTATAAAATGGGTCAGAGTTTATATATAATCACGGGGACACGTTACAATAGATATCACTATAAACTAGGTCAGAGTTTATATATAACCACGGGGACACGTTACAATAGACATCACTATAAACCTTGTCAGAGTTTATATATAATCACGGGGACACGTTACAATAGATATCACTATAAACCTTGTCAGAGTTTATATATAATCACGGGGACACGTTACAATAGACATCACTATAAACCTTGTCAGAGTTTATATATAATCACGGGGACACGTTACAATAGATATCACTATAAACCTTGTCAGAGTTTATATATAATCACGGGGACACGTTACAATAGATATCACTATAAACTAGGTCAGAGTTTATATATAACCACGGGGACACGTTACAATAGACATCACTATAAACCTTGTCAGAGTTTATATATAATCACGGGGACACGTTACAATAGATATCACTATAAACCTTGTCAGAGTTTATATATAATCACGGGGACACGTTACAATAGACATCACTATAAACCTTGTCAGAGTTTATATATAATCACGGGGACACGTTACAATAGATATCACTATAAACCTTGTCAGAGTTTATATATAATCACGGGGACACGTTACAATAGATATCACTATAAACTAGGTCAGAGTTTATAAATAACCACGGGGTCACGTTACAATAGACATCACTATAAACCTTGTCAGAGTTTATATATAATCACGGGGACACGTTACAATAGATATCACTATAAACTAGGTCAGAGTTTATATATAATCACGGGGACACGTTACAATAGATATTACTATAAACCTTGTCAGAGTTTATATATAACCACGGGGACACGCTACAATAGACATCACTATAAACCTTGTCAGAGTTTATATATAATCACGGGGACACGCTACAATAGACATCACTATAAACCTTGTCAGAGTTTATATATAATCACGGGGACACGTTACAATAGATATCACTATAAACTAGGTCAGAGTTTATATATAATCACGGGGACACGTTACAATAGACATCACTATAAACCTTGTCAGAGTTTATATATAATCACGGGGACACGTTACAATAGATATTACTATAAACCTTGTCAGAGTTTATATATAATCACGGGACACGTTACAATAGATATCACTATAAACCTTGTCAGAGTTTATATATAACCACGGGGATACGCTACAATAGATATCACTATAAACTAGGTCAGAGTTTATATATAACCACGGGGACACGCTACAATAGATATCACTATAAACTAGGTCAGAGTTTATATATAACCACAGGGACACGCTACAATAAATATCTTTTTGGACCGACAAATGGCATTAGTTAGCACAGTGATATCTTGACACCATTACATATTAGATTTTCAAGTATTTTTTAAAACCGTGCCTCTGTGACTGAATATAAATAAAGATGTCCATTTATATTTCATGATATGATGTTTTCAATACGACAAGATGTTGTCAGTAATCTTTTTATGAACTCAAATCACAAAATACCTACAAGTAATTCTAATAAAAAGATATTTCGTTACTTTTTACACCCAATGACACCAATTCATACTGAACCGCCGACTTTTTAAGAGAGAGACTAGAAATATTTGATATAAATTCATCAAGTGAAATTGAAAATAAGACAAATCTGGTATGTACATGTATGTGTATATAGAGTATGTATGCTTAACAAACAATGAACGGAATCTGTGACACTCCGTTGCCAGGGTTACAGTGATGACGTTTCTCAGTCGAACGCGCTGATGTCTAAGCGTTTGAATGAGACTGATCGATGCATGACCTTGACATTTTTGCAGGGTTGAGTGATTTTGTGAACTGTCTTTACAAACAACGAACTGGCGGGACATCCGAAGGTGAGGCCGACGTGTTAATATTTTTTTTCGCGTTTCCGTCATAGAAAGAGTATGTGAATTAATTTCTGTCAGCATATCTCTGTTAAAATTATCTACCATTATCTACCAAAAGTATAGAGCGAATTTTAAGTAGGAAATCATGTCTGTGTAATGTTACCTTCAAAATAGTATATATATATATATGTGTTTTTTTATTTCGTGCTGAAATAGAAAAACTGGCAAAAGATCCAAGGTGATTCACCATTACTGACCATTAACTTGTTTAACCAAGTACAACTGGACCTTGATGAAAACAAAGATTTTAGCTCTTAAACTGGAATCGTACCAATTTCAGAAATTTTATATTAATTCCACCAGAAAATGGAATAGAAACATGATGTATGCGGAGATATAGTGATAATTTTTCTGATATATTTTATTGTTTGCCTGTTGGTTGAATTGTTGTATACCTTGTTCTCATTTGAGAAGATGTAAATGGTACTTGGATTGACCCAGATTTACATGGCGAATGTCGTCAAAGAAACAGAAGACGCTTACTCCTCCACCGGAACATATTGTCTTGTCTTCCTTGTACTTTTTCAGTGGTATACGTGTGATTCTTTCTTTTGTTTATATTTTGCCCTGGTTTTATTGAATTTGAGTTTGTATTATGATTATTTTCACATACTTGTACTTGCGCTTTTTTTTACTATAAATATTTAGAACATATTTGATAACTTTCCATTTAATCTCATATACAACGCACCAGTGTAAAATATAGGGATATTTTGCTGTACGAGTGAAATGTGTATGACATTTGTCGGAAAACCATTAAAATTTCCCTATTTGACAAGTTCTGGAGAAAAAGGAAATGAAAAAGGACGATCTTTATCATAACATTAAGTGGTGTTAAAACCCCAATATACGTAACATTCACCAAAAATTTAGAGTAGAATCACACATAATTATTGAGATATTCTCTAAGATGTAGTTAAAATTAAGTTATTCAAACAATAGTTACCACGACTTTCTGCATAAAGTATTGATATATGAGCAGTTGAAACTCGCTATTTGTAAACACACCTCCATTTTAAACACGCCGCCATCGAAATTACGATTGTTGCCGAATGACGTCGGAAAGTTCGTGACCTGATCTCGCGAGGGTTGAGGTTGAGGTTTTTTGAGGAAGCACATGCAGATCTGTCTACGGCAAGTTTTTGTTTACAAACATTGTTTGCGAAGTCTTGAGGTATTCCTGTGATAAACATTCAGTTTTTGGGAAATTATTAGAAGGAATATTTAGTTTAGAAACGATACGACGCACAATTATAACGTAAGAATTCAGAACTGGCCTGATGTATGATTGGAAAAAGAGGAAGCGACTGGTGAACGTCTGTACTGTGTCTGCCATGTTTATACACGCGAAATATGCGCATGCGCAATGTTATCACTACGAGCGGTAATGTATGAATTATTGTGGGTCCCACATAGTTTATTTTGCGATTTTTTTTCAATTTTTATTTAAATTGAAAACAGTCAGTTTTATTTTCTTTAATTAAAGGAAAGTATTTGTTTTGTTACATATATTACGGGGAAAATAAGATAAAATTTGTTTTGTATAGTGATTTTTACGTATATTGGGGCTTTAAAAAAGTTCGGGAACATCACGTTCTAGGTCATAAGCTTGACGTTGCGCTCGATAACAACACGATGCCATTTTGAAAAGGCTATTTTACGTTGTAATCAATAACTTTATGTTGACATTGTTAGAATAAGAAAAAAAACCAACGTATTCAACCTCCGCTACATTTGTGTCCAAACTGGATAACCGGCGAATACCAATGCAGTAACTAGACAGCACCAGTAATGATAGAATTTTTGTTTATCAATTTGATAAATTCCTATATTTCACTAGAAAAAAATATAATAAAACTAGAAATTGTTGTGAACAATTTGGCGGGCTTTTCACTTCTTTGGCGACAAGCTGACCGGAAGTTGACATTTATCCTGATAATGATGTATGAGAAAGATTCCTTGTTTGTTAGTCTCTACAACATATCCAAAGGTGAACTTTGAATCTTGAAACGTTAAGGAGATATAACTACATAATAACGAAGAAATACACTTTTTAAAGGTTCAAACATATTTGACCCCTGTGACCTTGAATGTCGGTCAAGGTTATTCATATTTGCAAGCCTTATAATGTAACATCTGATAATCAATATATCACCAATATTAGTTCTCTAGACCTTGTGAGACTTGACAAGAAGATTGTTGAACACTGGTACCCTATTTTGTATATTTGAACTTTGACCCCTTTGGGAAACCGGAAGTCGACATTTTGAGGGAAGTTTTCCTTATGACAATCACTAGGAAGTCTCCACAGAAGGTTTATAATCAATTTTCATCATTGTATGCCTTCTAGAAATTGAGAAACGTTCATTTAACGATTTTTAGTTAATTGACATCTGTGACCTTGAAAGTGGGTCAAGGTCATTTATATTATCAAACTTCGTTGCCAGTTATATATGCTTCATATGTGTGAAATATAGAGCCTCTAGGCCTTTCAGAACTTGAGAAGAAGTTTTTCAAAGATTGGTACCCTTAATAGCAATTTTCAACTTTGACCCCCTACTGCAAACCGGAAGTTGAATTTTGAGGTACGTTTCTCTTATATCATTCGACAGGAAATGTCCACAGAATATGTATGTCCAAAGTTGAAGACTTTGGGCAGCTTAACAATGGAGAAATGACCATTTAACGATTTTTACGTAATTGACCCCTGTGACCTTGAAAGTGGGTCAAAGTCATTTATATTAACAAACTTGATAGATAATTGATCAGACATCTTACACATGAAATATCAAGACCCAAGGCTTTGCAGAACTTGAGAAGAAGTTTGTCAAATTTGGTAACTTAAAATAACACTTTTGAACTTTGACCCCTACCGAAGACCGGAAGTTGACCTTTGATCCCAGTTTTTTTCCTGTGAAAAGTGTTTTCTTATTATTTTACATAATATGATTAAAACTGTCACTAGCTGAAACAGTTCTTGAGTTACGGCATTTTAGGTAAAATCGGATATGACGTCATGGCGGCCATTTTGTTTTTCCGATGAATTTGAATATGTCACTAAATGGTAGAAGACATCTGGGGAAATATTCCCAGTAACAATTTGATCAAATATAGCCCATCAATATTGATCTATAACCAGTTTTCCCTATTTGTCGGCATTTTTAAAAGATCAAAGGAAATTTTCAAAATGGCGTACAGCGGAAATGGTAAATGTTTCAGAAGAACTGAATACACTAAATTCATCGGAAGGACGTTCTGCATCGATCTGAATAAGAAAATTTCATTAAAGTTCAAAATTGAAAAAAAAAATTTTAAAAAATGTTAAATTTTGAAAAGTTTACCCAACAGCGAGCTTTTTTATTCGACATATTCTCTGATAACATGTCATGACAACAATTTAGATAAGGAAATTCTCTAAAAATAATATAATTGCACAAACTCTGTATAATCAACGGTCTTCGAGATATTGCCGTTTTAAAGTTTTTAACTTATGACGTCATGGCGGCCATATTGGAAATGATGTTTTACAGACCAATATGTGGTCTACATACTTGAGAGGGACCCTGTTTGTAACATCATTACCTTGGCTAGTTGGCTCACAAGTTAAAGGTTAATTTTCTCTGATGTTCGTCAGTGTTCAGTAGACGCGAGAAATTGACCCGTGGGCCCTGTCCATTTGGTACACTGTTAGAGTCGGGTAGCGTTTCTTTCGAACAGACTGACACATCTCATAACACTAGGGCTCTCTTCTGTTCTGTCCTTGTATTTGTCTTTGCTCCAACGACAAGTAGTATATTTATCAGTTTACACGCTTGTATGCAATCAATGTAGCAGTGGTCTCCCTTTTGATACTTTTTATTCCATTACAAATGGTGATAAAATTACTTTTCGATACTCGTATTTTAACAGTTTTTCAGTGATCAATCAACAATTTATGTTCAAGTATTTAAAAAAAATTACACGAGTCCCATCAAAATTATATAAGTACAAGACTTGGTACTCGTATGAAGATTCGTCAGTGTTTTTTCCCCAAAGTTTCATAACCTATGGGAATATTATTATTGAATTGCACACAAGATGAAGGTGTTCTTTGGTTGTTTGTTGGTGTGTTTAATTTTGATTCTAACCGAAAGGCCAAAATTGCTTCCTTACAAATTTAAGTCTTACATAGATGAATAATGTACCTCGCAAAAATATATACGCTTTAATTTAGTGGTCAGTTGTTTGTTAAACCAAGTATTGTAGCTCTGTGATATATTATATAAATCTACACAGATTGTGATCTGCCTGGTATCTTTGTTCTAAAACAAGCAGATGTAAAGAGTAAAAGATAGAGGGAAGCCCGTATGTAACCAAAATCACGGACGGGCAATGCGAAGGTTTCTTATCGACTGGAGTCACACATAGAAACCAATTATCACTGTTTGACAATTTACAAATATATATACACGGACTTATATACACATGTATATAAGTCCGTGATATATAAACTTGTTTTCTCTGTATCCAGTTTGACAGTTTAAATGCTGAATGGCTAATATAAAGTACAGAACGGAATCGGATATCCGGGAAGGCTCTTTTGCCTCATGTAACCCCTTCGGATATACTCCTGACATAAGTCTAACATTAATACAAAGACAACCTTTAACTTCAAGAATATTTTCGAGGAGTCACGAGAGGTCAAAGCAAACTTCTAAAGTACGGCTGTGTTATTTTTCACACTTCTACATGCAATTTTATTTCAGTGAAATTGACAGTTGTCGTGCTGGTATGAGAAAAATGATAAGAAAATAAATATTAGCACCTTCCACTGTAATACAGTGTCCCAAGCAATGAATTGAAATATATGATGAAAGGTAAAGACATCCGTGTTTGCGTCCCTAAGCCGTGGGTTAGTTTGTTATCGTGTTATACCAGACACGGTTGACCGAACATGCGTCTACGTATTTATACTTGTGTTACATGTGTGTAGACTCGGTCAAGGTATGTCACTAGTTTATATATTATTCAATACAATCCTGAGTCTGTTTATTGAATGTTGCCAGAGCTGCCAGGTGGTCATCGCTAACCGGTTAACACTAGTATCAGAGATGTATATATCACTTTGTTATATATGTCTTTGCTAGTATAGACAAGGGTGACAGACCAGGAGACAGCCAACCACAAAATGACCAGTGTATGATCAGTTTCAACTAGACGACTTTTTTAAAACTTGACACTTGTTTATACATGTTTGTCATTTCTAATTTTGGATTCCCCAAATATTTTCAGAACGTTGCCTGTCGTATTGTCTGGGGCGATTACTTGTCAAGATTCATGCACCCTAAGGTATGACCTGACCGTTAGAATTCCAAGAAACTGACCGGAAGGATCTTGACTGGGCCTAAAGCAGAGCCGTAACAGGTAAGCTCTTTGCGCACAAAATCATGTATGGTTTAAATTTGACAATGACAATGCAAGTTTAAAAAATTCATGTTGAGATGAAAAAAAAAAAAAAAATTATATATGGTATATACGTGTAGGCGCGCGCATCCAGTGGTATAAAAAACATGCATCCTGTTAAACAGGATATCACAATTTCATGAACATTAAGTGAATTATAAATGAATTTGCTACACCGGTCCACTGCACACCTAACTTTCTTTCATGTGTAGAGATAAAAGATTGGTGCTGTGTGCAGTGGATTGCAGTAGCACAGACAAGAGAAGATAATCACTCCGTAATATTTACGTAACAATACAGATAGAGTAAATGGATTTCATTTATAGTATATACGTCTGTGTGACCAATACAGTGAATGGCCGTTGTGTAGCATCGTATTGCACTCTCAGTACACTCTATATGAAATGGGATTTGAACGTGAAGTGATAGGATGTCGAGTGTGTAAGGGTGTGAGTACAAACATTTAATTGTATATTTCATTTGTAGGTTCTCTACACTCATTACATTTTAAAAAATTAAAAACCTTAGTCATTGTTTCAATCTGGCTAATCTTGGACTAAAGTGTTAAGCATTTCCTTAGATAAGGTGACCGGAATTTTTTTTATCCGAAATTAAATTCTTTTTAGCTTGCACTGTAAGGTTCAACAATATGATACTATTTAATCTGGTCTGTCTGCTTTCCCTAAGGCAGACAGGCCGGTGATGTCAGTTTGCAGCTTCCCTAAGTCAGTCCCTCCGTCCGCTTTACGTAAGTGGAGTATATGGTGTTTTTCATGCCGACTGCTTCTCCACTAACGCACATGACGGTTTTGTCAGTCAGTCAGTCCCTCCGTCCGTTCTTTCTACATAAGAGGGAGTAGATGGTGTTTTTCATGCCACTGCTTCTCCACTAACGCACATGACGGTTTTGTCAGTCCGTCCGTTCTCTCTACATAAGAGGGACTAGACGGTGTTTTCATGCCGACTGCTTCTCCATAAACGGACGATGTTGTCTGTCCTGTTCTGCCTTGGATGGATTTAGACAAGGTTTTGTTGTCAGGTCGCCCGCTGATTTATGTTAATTTGAAATGGCTCCCAAACTAAAAGTATATATATGTATTAATGGGAGTAGTTCTCATCTGTAACGGGCCCCAATAGATCGTATATTAATAACAGAAACAGTTTATCAAAGTGCCACATATTGATCGACTGTAAAATTACTGACCACAGTTGTAAAATATACGGGTTACACGTGATCAATATCTTGCCATAATTGTTTGATTTATGAGACAGCAAAATTTTTAAAATCAACAATAGTCAATGAATGTATTAATGAATTAATCCATTTTTACACTGGGACTAAGAGCAACACATATTGTTGTAGATATCAAAGGTTGAAAACACCTTCACACACACACACACACACACACACACACACACACACATACGAACAAGCAAGCACACATGCACATGCACACACGCACGCACGCACGCACGCACGCACCGAGGTAAATTTTGAAACACGTATAGGAAGAAGCACTATGAGGTTTCCCGTAATTTACGATGGATGAATGTGAAATAAATTTCTGATTAATCTGTCTGAAACTATCACCAAAGGTTGAGCGGTACATAGATTAACAGTTATTCTGAAATTTGAAAGTTTGATTTTTTCACATACATTGTGAGACACAAACGTGTCATGTCATGTCGTGGTATAGACAAATCGAGGTACACGCACTCAAATCCAATTTAATCCAATCCAGCTCAGTTGGGTACATAAAACTCACCTCTCTTTAGCGAAATCCTGTTAACAAACACAACGTAGTAATTCCAGTCGAACCTAGCGAGGTACATGGAAATTACCTCACTTAAACGAAGTTCTGTTAACCTCTTTAACGCCCAACTACGCATTGTGACGCTGGTGTCTGAAAAACCGTCATATCTCTCTTATTGGTGGAGGTATTGATCTACTATTTATATCTCATAAATTTGGAGAAAATGCTGAACAACTTTTGATCTTAGTAAATTTTGATTTGGTAAATATTTCTTAGCTTTTTGTGAGTTGAAAAAATAAAAGGCATTTTTCCGAACATCTTGAACATCTCGAACAACATGACGTCGTGTGCACGGTGTACGTAAATGTCTATTCGCGGTCCGGTCAGTATATATGTTCATAAAGAACGAGATGTTTCACTCGAATGTCAATACAAGAATACCTAATATTTTAAATCGTCTGTATTGATAAAGAAGTGGTTGAAACTCCCTTTTTTTTTTAAACATGCCTCCATTTACGATCGGTGCCGAATAATAGTCGGAAAATCCATAAAATCTTTCCGTGAGACAACACATTTATTCAGGATTGAATCAAGACCAACTCAATTCATCATCCCATGAAATCGACATAAGCAAGACTCAATCCTTATATTTCAATTCACGCTTCTTTTTTCTGTAGCATGGGAACTGACGTAGTTTATCTTCTATTTTCCTTTTTCGTTTCTTGTCATCATATCGTTTGACGACATACAAGCAAAATGGTCCGTCACTTGAAGACAGATTATTGTGACAGGTTGAAATATATTTCAGCATGGTTACTTAATGTTCAATGAAACTTAAATAAGAACAAAATTTAATATATTATTCGACAACTTTAATGAAAATTTAAATAACACTGTGCAACAAAGACAGTATGCATATTTTCCCCGCGGAGGAATAACGTCTAGACGTGGTGCGCCGGTTCGCAAACGAAGCGGTGTCGGCCATATTTTTACAGGCACCGAAGCGGAGAACAAGATATATCAGGCTGCAGTCGCTTTACATCTTTTGAAACGTAAAGTTACAATTATTAAATGTTGAATACATAATTTTAAAAAAATCTTATCAATAGTATTCAATAGTTTTTATTTTTTTTTATTTTTTTTCATACTTGTGGTATATTGCCAGTCTAGTTGGGGAGTTTTCTCACCTTATCAAATATTTGTATTCATACGCACTTACAATGTTAATCTGGTCAAATTCATCGGTAAATGAAACAGATCACATTTAGTAGTTTCATTGAGTCTGATTTGGGTAGAAATTGAAATATAATATAATGTATGTCCTATTCAGACTATACAGCGATCCCTCGAATGATTATACACCTGCATTTCCCCTGTGATGTGACTTCAGATAAAGCATGCAGGACGCGATATCGCACTATACATGTAAACGCACCTACTCCATATGTACTATGTACAATTTTTCGTGACGGCTTACTGAAGTTTGTGTAACATCGATTAGTGGGACCAACTTTTATTCGCGAGCTCAGCGAGCGCTTTATGATATTTTGTGTTGTAATTATAAACCAACAAGCTTCAGCTGTCGATCATACATTTTTTTCATAAGATAAACAAACACCCATTTTGTAAAGATAAGTAATAACAATACTACAATACCAGAAGTTGACTTTACTCATTCAGGTTTAACGTCAGCCATTACGGCCTCTTGGGTTTTAAATGTTTAAGGAAACGAGATAAATTTGAAAAGCGGGTTATTATGCATACAAATAATGTCTGTACTCAACATACACAATTGATAAATATCAATTCATTAATATAGGTGTCCCATGCTTGTTCATTATAAAAGTCCAAAAGAGGAGACACTGACGAATAAATTTGTGAACGAACGGAAGGAACAGGAAAAAATTAATAAGAAAAAAACCCAGAATAACGCATCCTGTTTATGTAAATAGTTATATATTTTACATACAATATGCAATGATAAAATACGACATAATTCATAAAGTTGTAATTTTCATTACGTCAGTTTCCAGATCTGATATGATCGTCGTGAATAAGACGGTGATGACACCACGGAGATAGATCAAAGTCCGTGGTAACACATTGGTATATATGGATATGTTGGCGATGACACCACTGAGACAGATCGAAGTCCGTGGTAACTCCTTGGTATATGTGGATATTTCGGCGATGACACCACGGAGACAGATCGAAGTCCGTGGTAACACATTGGTATATGTGGATATGTCGGCGATGACACCACGGAGACAGATCAAAGTCCGTGGTAACACATTGGTATATGTGGATATGTCGGCGATGACACCACGGAGACAGATCAAAGTCCGTGGTAACACATTGGTATATGTGGATATGTCGGCGATGACACCACGGAGACAGATCAAAGTCCGTGGTAACACATTGGTATATGTGGATATGTCGGCGATGACACCACGGAGACAGATCAAAGTCCGTGGTAACACATTGGTATATGTGGATATGTCGGCGATGACACCACGGAGACAGATCAAAGTCCGTGGTAACACATTGGTATATGTGGATATGTCGGCGATGACACCACGGAGACAGATCAAAGTCCGTGGTAACACATTGGTATATGTGGATATGTCGGCGATGACACCACGGAGACAGATCCAAGTCCGTGGTAACACATTGGTATATGTGGATATGTCGGCGATGACACCACGGAGATAGATTGAAGTCCGTGGTAACACATTGGTATATGTGGATATGTCGGCGATGACACCACGGAGATAGATCAAAGTCCGTGGTAACACACTGGTATATGTGGATATGTCAGCGAGTGTCAGTGAAACCATGAATCATACAGGGCAAAATTTTGATCATCTTGCGTTCACGTTTTGGAAGTGCCGATTTCATGTTTATTAATTTTTTTTCAATATCCATACACAATTTGTGTTAACTGATATACCACCCCTTCTTAGTCGTGTTTTTCTCACATCAATGCTTTTGCTGAAAACAACCGGCGACAAAACTACGACAATTATTGTGTAGTTTGGCCTATATTACCATATTTTTATAAACATATTGCGTTGAAAAGCTGACATTTTCCCACTTCAAAGGTTTTGCTGATAGCAACCGGCGACAACATTAACATCCATTAACATTAAGATGCACAGTAATGTCGGTAATGTCTTGGTATGTTCAATCGGATGTAACATTAGACAATGAATCATTCGTGAACCGCCCATATGTCTTTTCTCCGTTCACGTTATTACGATTGTAGCCTGAGACTGCCATTCGTGACTACGTTTTAATCATAATTTCGGTAAGAGTTTTGTGACTACAAATTTTGATGAAAGGTTTAAATTGTATATCTATGATGTGGAGAGCCTTTCATCGTTAAACATTTTTTATTGGACTGCATTGACTGTCTACTCGAGAATGTTTTTATCATAACATTACATGTCTAAAAAACCTTTTTGAAACTGTTGAGATTTGTAAACTTCTACATTACCCGAAAGATGTTGGTCTATATAACAGACTATGACGTACTCTTTTTATCTTTTGTATTAACATACCCATTAAATATTTTTAACATTTGTCTTTTAACTTTTGGTTTGTTTAATGTTATTTCCTTGTGGATCGCTGTGTGTTTTACCGTTTGATGGCCCAAGTGACTTTTATGTGTTGACGAGCCGTTAAGAATGTCATAATGATTATAAATTGGATATGGAGTTTTCTGTGTCTGTATCGTCACACGGACGTTGCACTGAAATATTCCAAACCTCGTCGTTGTCGAGATGACTATTCCTTTAATTTGTTCTGAAACTGATGATCTCCGAGCCTCCGGATTTTACACAACGGTATCGCACACGAGACATTCTGTTTCTATAGACACGAACGCCACCCCATATCACCCCTGGTAACAATACCGGAGGTATACTTTCTAATCCCTCGGAAAAAAAACGACATATCACCCCTGGTAACGATACCGGAGGTATACTTTCTAATCCCTAGGAAGAAACGACATATCACCCCTGGTAACGATACCGGAGGTATAGCCTACTTTCTAATCCCTAGGAAGAAACGACATATCACCCCTGGTAACGATACCGGAGGTATACTTTCTAATCCCTAGGAAGAAACGACATATCACCCCTGGTAACGATACCGGAGGTATACTTTCCAATCCCTAGGAAGAAACGACATATCACCCCTGGTAACGATACCGGAGGTATACTTTCCAATCCCTAGGAAGAAACGACATATCACCCCTGGTAACGATACCGGAGGTATACTTTCTAGGAAGAAACGACAATCCCTAGGAAGAAACGACATATCACCCCTGGTAACGATACCGGAGAAACGACATATCACCCCTGGTAACGATACCGGAGGTACTTTCCAATCCCTAGGAAGAAACGACATATCACCCCTGGTAACGATACCGGAGGTATAATCCCTAGGAAGAAACGACATATCACCCCTGGTAACGATACCGGAGGTATACTTTCTAATCCCTAGGAAGAAACGACATATCACCCCTGGTAACGATACCGGAGGTATACTTTCTAATCCCTAGGAAGAAACGACATATCACTGGACATATCACAATCCCTAGGAAGGACATAACGATACCGGAGGTATACTTTCCAATCCCTAGGAAGAAACGACATATCACCCCTGGTAACGATACCGGAGGTATACTTTCTAATCCCTAGGAAGAAACGACATATCACCCCTGGTAACGATACCGGAGATATACTTTCCAATCCCTAGGAAGAAACGACATATCACCCCTGGTAACGATACCGGAGGTATACTTTCCAATCCCTAGGAAGAAACGACATATCACCCCTGGTAACGATACCGGAGGTATACTTTCCAATCCCTAGGAAGAAACGACATATCACCCCTGGTAACGATACCGGAGGTATACTTTCTAATCCCTAGGAAGAAACGACATATCACCCCTGGTAACGATACCGGAGGTATACTTTCTAATCCCTAGGAAGAAACGACATATCACCCCTGGTAACGATACCGGAGGTATACTTTCTAATCCCTAGGAAGAAACGACATATCACCCCTGGTAACGATACCGGAGGTATACTTTCTAATCCCTAGGAAGAAACGACATATCACCCCTGGTAACGATACCGGAGGTATATTTTCCAATCCCTAGTCAGAAGCGACATGCTTTGTTTTGCACATCATTTATAACCGAATCATCTTCGTTCCCCATATAGAACCGCCGTACATAAGCACCGGTCCGAGTCGTGGAGACTTATCGGATTATATAACCCCACTTGTAGACAACCATGGCGATTTGTGTTCAACACAATTACTGTGGATGGCATACATTAGGCCTCCGTATGTTGGTTAGGGAGTATTCAATAGCTTATATTGGCCGATCCCTTGCTGTTTACAGGGCGATTTGAAGTTCTAACACTAACACACCTTCAATTATATTGATTTGAAGCTGAATGAATACACTAACACGATAACACCTTCAATTATATTGATTTGAAGCTCCATGAATACACTATCACACCTTCAATTATATTCATTTTAAGCTCGATTAATACACAATCACACCTTCAATTATATTGATTTGAAGCTCCATGAATACACTATCACACCTTCAATTATATTCATTTGAAGCTCGATTAATACACTTACACTATCACACCTTCAATTATCTTGATTTGAAGCTCCATGAATACACTATCACACCTTCAATTATATTCATTTGAAGCTCGATTAATACACCATCACACCTTCAATTATATTGATTTGAAGCTCCATGAATACACTATCACACCTCCAATTATATTCATTTGAAGCTCGATTAATACACTTACACTATCACACCTTCAATTATCTTGATTTGGAGCTCCATGAATACACTATCACACCTTCAATTATATTCATTTGAAGCTCGATTAATACACTTACACTATCACACCTTCAATTATCTTGATTTGAAGCTCCATGAATACACTATCACACCTTCAATTATATTCATTTGAAGCTCGATTAATACACTTACACTATCACACCTTCAATTATCTTGATTTGAAGCTCCATGAATACACTATCACACCTTCAATTATATTCATTTGAAGCTCGATTAATACACTTACACTATCACACCTTCAATTATCTTGATTCGAAGCTCCATGAATACACTATCACACCTTCAATTATATTCATTTGAAGCTCGATTAATACACTTACACTATCACACCTTCAGTTATCTTGATTTGAAGCTCCATGAATACACTATCACACCTTCAATTATATTCATTTGAAGCTCGATTAATACACTTACACTATCACACCTTCAATTATATTGATTTGAAGCTCGATGAATACACTTACACTATCACACCTTCAATTATATTGATTTGAAGTTCGATGAACACAACATCACACCTTCAATTATATTGATTTGAAGCTCGATGAATACACCATCACACCTTCAATTATATTCATTTGAAGCTTTATGAATACACTAACACCATCACACCTTCAATTATATTGATTTGAAGCTCCATAAATACACTAACACCATCACACCTTCAATTATATTGATTTGAAGCTCCATAAATACACTAACACCATCACACCTTCAATTATATTCATTTGAAGCTCGATCAATACACTTACACTAACACACCTTCAATTATATTGATTTGAAGCTCGATGAATACACTTACGCACCTTCAATTATATTGATTTGAAGCTCCATGAATACACTAACACTAACACACCTTCAATTATATTGATTTGAAGCTGGATGAATACCCTTACACACCTTCAATTATATTGATTTGAAGCTCCATGAATACACTTACTATCACACCTTCAATTATATTGATTTTAAGCTCGATGAATACACTAACACGATCACGCCTTCAATTATATTGATTTGAAGTTCAATGAATACACTATTACACCTTCAATTATATTAATTTGAAGCTGGATGAATACTCTTACACACCTTCAATTATATTGATTTGAAGCTCCATGCATACACTTACTATCACACCTTCAATTATATTGATTTTAAGCTCGATGAATACACTTACAAACCTTCAATTATATTGATTTGAAGCTGGATGAATACACTAACACGATCACGCCTTCAATTATATTGATTTGAAGCTCCATGAATACACTAACACTAACACACCTTCAATTATATTGATTTGAAGCTCCATGAATACACTTACACTATCACACCTTCAATTATATTGATTTCAAGCTCCATGAATACACTTACTATCACACCTTCAATTATATTGATTTGAAGCTCCATGGATACACTTACACACCTTCAGTTATATTGATTTGAAGCTCGATGAATACACTTACACTATCACACCTTCAATTATATTGATTTGAAGTTCGATGAATACAACATCACACCTTCAATTATATTGATTTGAAGCTCGATGAATACACTAACACACCTTCAATTATATTGATTTGAAGCTGGATGAAAACACTTACACTATCACACCTTCAATTGTATTGATTTGAAGCTGGATGAATACACTAACACGATCACACCTTCAATTATATTGATTTGAAGCTCCATGCATACACTTATACTATCACACCTTCAATTATATTGATTTGAAGCTGGATGAATACACTTACACTATCACACCTTCAATTATATTGTTTTTAAGCTCGATGAATACACAAACACTATCACACCTTCAATTACATTGATTTGAAGCTGGATGAATACACTTACACTATCACACCTTCAATTATATTGATTTGAAGCTCGATGAATACACCATCACACCTTCAATTATATTGATTCGAAGCTCCATGCATACACTTATACTATCACACCTTCAATTATATTGATTTGAAGCTGAATGAATACACTAACACTAACACACCTTCAATTATATTGTTTTGAAGCTGGATGAATACACTTACACTATGACACCTTCAATTATATTATTTTGAAGCTCCATGAATACACTAACACTATCACACCTTCAATTATATTGATTTGAAGCTGGATGAATACACTTTCACTATGACACCTTCAATTATATTCATTTGAAGCTCCATGAATACACTAACACTATCACACCTTCAATTATATTGATTTGAAGCTTGATGAATACACTTACATTATCACACCTTCAATTATATTGATTTGAAGCTGGATGAATACACTTTCACTATGACACCTTCAATTATATTGTTTTGAAGCTCCATGAATACACTAACACTATCACACCTTCAATTATATTGATTTGAAGCTCGATGAATACACTAACACACCTTCAATTATATTGATTTGAAGCTGGATGAATACATTTACACTATCACACCTTCAATTATATTGATTTGAAGCTGGATGAATACATTTACACTATCACACCTTCAATTATATTGATTTGAAGCTCCATGAATACACTAACACTATCACACCTTCAATTATATTGATTTGAAGCTCGATGAATACACTAACACACCTTCAATTATATTGATTTGAAGCTCCATGAATACACTAACACTATCACACCTTCAATTATATTGATTTGAAGCTCGATGAATACACTAACACACCTTCAATTATATTGATTTGAAGCTGGATGAATACATTTACACTATCACACCTTCAATTATATTGATTTGAAGCTCGATGAATACACCATGACACCTTCAATTATATTGATTTGAAGCTCGATGAATACACTAACACACCTTAAATTATATTGATTTGAAGCTGGATGAAAACACTTACACTATCACACCTTCAATTATATTGATTTGAAGCTGGATGAATACACTAACACTATCACACTTTCAATTATATTGATTTGAAGCTCGATGAATACACTATCACACCTTCAATTATATTTATTTGAAGCTGGATGAAAACACTTACACTATCACACCTTCAATTATATTGATTTGAAGTTTCATGAATTCACTATCATACCTTTAATTATATTGATTTGAAGTTCCATGAATACACTAACACTATCACACCTTCAATTATATTGATTTGAAGCTCCATGAATACACTAACACCATCACACCATCAATTATATTGATTTGAAGCTCCATGGATACACTAACACTATCACACCTTCAATTATATTGATTTGAACCTTGATTTATAATTTTGAAATTTTGAATGGTCAAAAATAGATCGTGAAAGTTGTCATTTCTTGTACGTAATTAGGGGATATTGCAGAAACACTTGTGTGTGTTTGGTCAGTTTAAATTTATGCTGTTGAGGTGAATTATAGAGTATGTTATGTTTTATTCTTATGTAAAACTGTAAAATTGTAGGTGAATACTAGGTCTGATATTTTCTCTACTGTATTATGCAAAAGATGTTTTAATTGTGAATAAACCTGTGTCATTTGAATATTTAATTTTTCTTGTTATCGATGCGTATCGGTACATTCCCACACCTAAACATAGCTAGCTAACTGCGACGGGATTTACGCATCACTATTTCGTTGAATATTCAGGTCACCTGGCCCGAACAAAGATAATAACCAGGGTATTTATTACATCAGAATGCCATATATATATAGTGATTGTTTAAAAGATAATGTCGCCACAGTCATGGTTGTACAAGGTGAAACCTTGATATGTCTGCTACTGAACAACGCCTCAATATTCTCGACGGAAGCGCGAGCTATCTACCTCGCCCTTGAATATATTCAAAGAAAGCAACGAGAGCTATTATCCATTCTCTTTCTATACTACAAACTTATAGCAATATAAATATCGAAATTATTTTCATTCGTAATGCATTAATACTATATCATGAACTTGCCTTTAACTTTCGTATAGTTTTTTGGTGGGTTTCTGGGCACATAGGAATACCAGGCAATGAAAAAGCAGATCGTGCCGCAAAGTAATCCTTATCGCTACCACCTGTTGTTTAAAAACCCCATTTGACCGATTTTAAAGCATTTATTAAACAAATTTTAATCAGCGGAAGGAGGAATGGAATCAATATACCAATAATAGATTGCTTTAAAATGGATGATTTGCTTAAAAGTTAATCATCTGTAAGATTTCTAAAGTTGAAAATAAGCAATTTTTGTAATTCTTTTATTTTATGACAAGTTTTTTTTTTATATATTACACAATACACAATATCCAAGAGAATCCACACAAAAACATACACACACACTCTCACAATTGTGTGCTCTTACTTGAATATGTCTTACACATATACATGCATCATCATCATCATCATCATCATCATCTTTATCATCATGCACATGTATCTACTACTTACTGCACACAAACTCACTCATCAACATTCACACCCACTTACACTCACATAGCAAACTTACATGTACTTAAAAAAATACTCACATACACATACAATATCATATCACTTACACTGATCAAAGATATTTTCTCACACACACATACTCACTCATGAATACATTTATATATATAAAAAAACATTATACATCCTAAACAAAGAGAGAGAGGGAGAGAGAATTGGGAGGATTATAATCATTATTAAATAAAAATAGCACTAACTTTGTGGAAATTCAATAAATTTAAAGTCAGTTTGGTAAAGTCAAGGCCATGGCCATTGGGAACAGACTTGTTAGCATACATACTATAGTTCCAAAATGGGCATCCATTTTTTCCAATTATTCTCAACATTTGTTTTCATAATAGTGCTTTTGCTGGAAATGTTGTACTTTTGAACGCGTGGAAATGATCCTTAATCTTATCTATAAGAGCATTTAAATTAAGAGATTTTTGTAGACATGTTGACATATAAACATAGTGTTTAATGAGAATTAAAATTTCGTTATCTACAGTGTTAGCATTACGATGGATAATTCCAAATAAATATGTTTCTTTGTTTATCCAAAAAGGAATCAGAAGAATATCAAGAAGAGATTCAAATCTCCCCAATAGAGTCTGTACCCCTATACACTCCCATAGACAGTGAACGATAGTTTCTCTTTCCATATTACACAGTGTACATAAAGGGCTAGGAATTAGATTAATATTGAAAAGAAAGGAGTTCGTAACCAGAATGTGATGTATAATCCTTACTTGAAACCACTGTAGCTTAGAACTTTTTGTAATAGTAAACGGAATTATTAATATGTTTTTCCACTTCTGATCATCAAAGTCAAACTCATCACTCCATTTTCGAATACCAGTAGGGGTTGGTGCTGGTTTAATAATAGCATTGTAGAAGTCTTTGGCACCTTTTTGACTTTTATAAAAAGTTTCCCATAGAAGTGGTATAAAAGGCTGAAATAGTCTTAATGGATGGAAGTCATGTTTTCTCAAGAAACACTTGACGGCTGTAATCAAGCCATAATACTGTAAATAGTTGGTATTGATTAAAAATTTATGAAGAAATTCATCAAAGGAGAAAAGTGTCAAATGATTAGAATTTTTAATTAGGTCATAGATGGTATATACCAGCATTAAACCATACTGGATAGAAGACATATCTATTGCCCAATTGAATGTCATTATTGTACCATAAAGGGTTTTTTTAATTGACTCAGGCTTACTTTGCCTCAAAGAAAAGGAATTATTCAATCTAACCCAACTTTTAAAAACATCTTTCCAGAATATATTGCTACAATTGTTACTACATAACTTAACATACTCCTTTAAGCAATGAAACAATTTTTTTACCTCTACAATAGAATTCAATAGAACTTTCCATTTTCCTGATGACTGAGTGATTCTTCTAATCCATCTTAATTTAAGAGAATCCATAAAAGCTCCTACATCTATCATTTTTAGCCCCCCCATCAATATGGCGTTGAATTACCACATCCTTTTTAATTCTATGACATTTACCATTCCAGAGGAATTCGAACAGTAATGAAATTAATTTGGCAAGGACTTTGTCGGGAGGATTAGGAAGAGTTATAAATAAATAATTGAACTGGGAAATTAGAAGTGACTTAATTATGTTAATTCTACCAATAGGACTAAGATTCCGTCTTTGCCACATGTTAATAATTGCTTTCATTTTAACTATTATTTTGTCAGAATTCATTCTAGGAATATCACTAAGGTTGACCGAAAATTCAATACCCAAAAAAGTAAACTTATTATTGCCCTAGAGAAGGTTCAATTCTGGAAGGAAAGAGTCATCACTATATTTTTTTGCTTCCTATCCAAATTACCTGTGTTTTATTTGTGTTGATATGTAAACCTGACATTCAAGCAAAAAAAAAAGTTAGTTCAATAATTGATTCCTTGAGTGAGTTCTCTGAGCCATCAAGTATAAGACCAGTGTCATCTGCATACTGTATATTAAGAATAGATACATAATCAATTTGTATACCAATGTATATTGTTATTTGTCCTTATTTTTGCTGCTAAAATTTCAACGCACAAAATAAAAATGTACGGGGAGATAGGGTCGCCTTGACGACAACCGCGATGGATGTCAACAGAGGCAGAAATATTACCTCCCTGATTAATTGAGGAGTAAATATTAGTATGCAAAAGTTTTATCCATTTCCTAATACCCCACCCAAAATTGAAATAATCAAGAACTTTATCAATAAAATCCCATGAAACCGAATCAAAAGCTTTCTCAAAGTCGACCATAAGGAGCATTCCTGGAATATCTAAATCTTCAGCATGCGCCATTACGTCATTAAGAGTACGAATGTTTTCACCGATATAGCGCCCAGATAAGAAATCTGTCTGATTTTCATTTATAAGCTTTTCTAGAACTGATTTTATCCTATGAGAAATTATTCCAGAAGCTATTTTGTAGGAAATGTTTAACAAAGAGATAGGTCTCCAGTTTTTTAAGAAATGACGTGGTTTATCTCCCTTTGGAATAAGCAATTTTGCAATATCAGCTGTAAGCCGAGAACGACTCCGTACAAAATAAAATATTAATATCTTAGTTATTTATCTTTTTATTGTTTAAAAGAAACAATATTTAAATAAAAAGTTTGCTGATTACGTAAACAGTACTGTTTATTGCATATAAACAATATTTCACAAAAAATGATCGGTTTGTGGAAGTTGATTTGTTTAATATTATTTCTTTTTGGATCACTGTGTGTTTTACCGTTTGATGGCTCTAGTGACTTTTATGTGTTGAAGAGCCGTTAAGAATGTCATAATGATAATAAATTGGATATGGAGTTTTCTGTGTCTGTATCGTCACACGGACGTTGCACTGAAATATTCCAAACCTTGTCGTTGTCGAGATGACTATTCCGTTAATTTGTTCTGTTCTGATGATATTCGAGCCTCCGGATTTTACACAACAGTATCGCACACGAGACATTCTGTTTCTATAGACACGAACACCACCCCATATCACCCTTGGTAACGATACCGGAGGTATGTTTTCCAATCCCAAGTAAGAAGCAACATGCTTTTCTTTGCACATCATTTATAACCGAATCATCTTCGTTCCCCATATAGAACCGCCGTACATAAGCACCGGTCCGAGTCGTGGAGACTGATCGGATTATATAACCCCACTTGTAGACAACCATGGCGATTTGTGTTCAACACAATTACTGTGGATGGCATACATTAGGCCTCCGTATGTTGGTTAGGGGGTATTCAATAGCTTATATTGGCCGATCCCTTGCTGTTTACAGGGCGATTTGAAGCTCGATGAATACACTAACACACCTTCAATTATATTGATTTGAAGCTGGATGAATACACTTACACTATCACACCTTAAATTATATTGATTTGAAGCTCGATGAATACACTATCACACCTTCAATTATATTCATTTTAAGCTCGATTAATACACCATCACACCTTCAATTATATTGATTTGAAGCTCGATGAATACACTATCACACCTTCAATTATATTGATTTGAAGCTTGATTTATAATTTTGAAATTTTGAATGGTTAAAAATAAATCGTGAAAGTTTTCATTTCATGTACGTAATTAGGGGATATTGCAGAAACACTTGTGTGTGTTTGGTCAGTTTAAATTTATGCTGTTGAGGTGAATTATAGAGTATGTTATGTTTTATTCTTATGTAAAACTGTAAGACTGTCTTGTAGGTAAATACTAGGTCTGATATTCTCTCTACTATGTAATGTAAAAGATGTTTTAATTGTGAATAAACCTGTGTCATTTGAATATTTAATTTTTCTTGTTATCGATGCGTATCGGTACATTCCCTCTCCTAAACATAGCTAGCTAACTGCGACGGGACTTACGCATCACTATTTCGTTGAATATTCAGGTCACCTGGCCCGAACAATAATAACCAGGGTATTTATTACATCAGATTGCCATATATATAGTGATTGTTTAAAAGATAATGTCGCCACAGCCATGATTTTACAAGGTGAAACCTTGATATGTCTGCTACTGAACAACGCCTCAATATTCTCGACGGAAGCGCGAGCTATCTACCTCGCCCTTGAATATATTCAAAGAAAGCAACGAGAGCTATTATCCATTCTCTTTCTATACTACAAACTTATAGCAATATAAATATCGAAATTATTTTCATTCGTAATGCATTAATACTATATCATGAACTTGCCTTTAACTTTCGTATAGTTTTTTGGTGGGTTTCTGGGCACATAGGAATACCAGGCAATGAAAAAGCAGATCGTGCCGCAAAGTAATCCTTATCGCTACCACCTGTTGTTTAAAAACCCCATTTGACCGATTTTAAAGCATTTATTAAACAAATTTTAATCAGCGGAAGGAGAAATGGAATCAATATACCAATAATAGATTGCTTTATAATGGACGATTTGCTTAAAAGTTAATCATCTGTAAGATTTCTAAAGTTGAAAATAAGCAATTTTGCAATATCAGCTGTAAGCCGAGAACGACACTGTACAAAGTAAAATATTAATATTTAAGTTACTTATCTTTTTATTGTTTAAAAAGAAACAATATTTGAATGAAAGTGAGCTTGATGATTACGTTAACAGTACTGTTTATTGCATATAAACAATATTTCACAAAAAATGATCAGTTTGTGGAAATTGTTAAAGAAATGATCAGGTGCGTGAAAATGTTGGTACACAGATGAGATACATTTAGGAAATGTGTAATTACTGCGTTAATGGCTTAAAAACAATGCTAGTTCCTAATTAAACAAATTACTGTCCTCCTCAGTAAAAACATCTTTTCTGTTATAGTAGAATACATGTTAATAATAATGGAAGTGTACAGCATGGTGAAATAGATGTCATTCTGTGTAAATGTCGATTAAAACTTAGGTAACGAACGACTTGGTTCACTTACTGAAACATAGACCAAAACAGATACTCAGTTATTTGTTGAAAAGGATTTTCATATGCATGTGTGAAATGATCTCTCGGTTTTACTGTTCTTTCATAGATCATGCTGCTTGTTTCTGTGGAACGATGCATTGTAAAATGCTTCAACCTTACATCCCCGTTTCCGAATTATACACTAGAAACAGCAATCAAATTGCCAATCACTAACAGGCAGGGTTTCCATTTCTGATATGTCTTTGTTACCATGGAAAGAAACCATGAAATGATGTCTCAGTTGACTGTTCTCCCTCGGCAGGTGCCCTAAATGTTGTTGTTTTGCACTACAGCTGGAATTTCATCTTCTAAAACAGGTGATTATCTAATCTATCCCATTCTCCACCTTATAATAAACAGATGAATTGTATATAATTGTTTATAGTAATGATTGGCCCTGTGCTCAATTCAGGCTTCCTTTTGAAAACTTTAAGCAATTCTTGGACCACAACATCACAATGGAAACCATTATACTGTACTACCTAGTAAAGTCAATTTTCATGCTTTCATATAGCCATCCACCCTGAGTCCCCATCTTAATGTTATACTGACAGTGTCAATTAACAATTAAAGTATAAGGTTGTCGACACGCATGCAACGTCACCCTGGTCAAATTGGTTGAAAACATTTATAACAACTTATCTTGAATAACCAGAAAACTTTAGATATTGAAATTTCACCAATATCATGCTGATATGATGACTTCAAGTTAGTTCAAGTGCACAATCTTGTTAAACTTTCAACATCACGAGGTAAACTGTTTTAAATACTTAAGAGGTTGAAACAGGTGAGCAATGCAGGCCTAATGGTCCCGTTAGCTCTGACATGCTCTACAGATGACCTCTTCCGGTGACGATCTGACAGCAGTCTTTATGACTACACACAGTGTCTAGCTGTATGCTGGCTTTTTATATGTGTACAAAATGTCCGGACCACTGCGAAAATATCACTGTGAAAAGTTTGTTCCCAAAAAGTATTTCCGGAACCGGAATTCGAATTTCCGAACTGATGGGTATCATTTACGTTACGGAAGTTCATTCTTCAACATTTCCGTCGATAGTAAGTATGAAGTTTTCACGCTGCATGACGTTGGTAATACTTTTCCCACAGTAAATGCACAGGAATGTCCGTGTGAAATAAGATGAAATATTTTACAAGTGAAAATATGAAGGAGAATAAATAGTAAATAACCATATCAGTTTTGACATGGTTTGTTATTCATATAATTGAAATACATTGATTTACTTACAACTGGCTGATAACAGAGACAGAGAGGAAGTAGGGGGGAGGGAGACAGAGAGACAGATTATATATATATATATATATATGAATATATAGTTTTTTGTTTTTGACGTTGGGTAGATTTTATTCAATGTGCCAGTGGTTTAGGTGTTGATGTATTTGTGATTTTTACTGCATTCCTTGGAAAAAGTGTAATTCATCCGTGCAGTTGTGTATCACACGTTTGACAGCTGACAGATACTAATATTATACAATATTATCTTGCTTTGACAACTCAATTATACCATTACCACGAAATTTCAATACTTGATTAACGTGAATTAAACTGACACTTTTATTATATTCACATTGATATTACCATTACTTAATCATATCCCATTCTGCTTTTACAAATGATAAAAGATATATTTTCATACTATCAGTGACGGAATCTGCATATTTAAGGTAATGGTGAATTCACGTCTCTGACTAGTTTCGCCATGTGTGTAAAAGGATGTGGCATTTAAATTTTAATAATAAAACACTACCACGTGTACGTTGTATGTATGAGGAAGACTTTTCATATGACGGTAACCTGCGCGTGAACCACGGGGACAAGCCGTCAATTCTGCCACGGGGAAGAGGGACTCACTGGTGTATCACTACTACTGTTAGAATGTGTGTGACCAGTATCGGCAGAACTTTCAGGCCGAACCCGCACGTGTTTAGCGATTTCATAAATACACGTTTATAATCTTTACAAAAACATGTGTTAATCAATTTTGCAAAAACACTTTATCAATTTTGAAAATGCATGTGTTTGATAATTTTACAAATGCACGTTTTTCTCAATTTTACAAAATAAAAATGTTTTCAATTTTATAAATACAAGTCTATCTTTACAAATGTACGTATTTAGACATTTTACAAATATACATATTTAAACATTTTACAAATACATGTATCTAGACATTTTGCAAATATAAGTATTTAGAAATTTTACAAATATACGTATCTAGACATTTTACAAATAAACGTATCTAGACATTTTGCAAATATAAGTATTTAGAAATTTTACAAATATACGTATCTAGAAATTTTACAAATATACGTATCTAGACATTTTACAAAAATAGATCTAGACATTTTACAAATATACGTATCTAGACATTTTACAAACTAACGTATTTAGAAATTTTACAAATATACGTATCTAGACATTTTACAAATATGCGTATCTAGACATTTTACAAATATACGTATCTAGGCATTTTACAAATACACGTATTTAGACATTTTACAAAAAACATATCTAGACATTTTACAAATATTCGTATCTAGACAATTTACAAATAAACGTATTTAGAAATTTTACAAATATACGTATCTATACATTTTACAAAAAATATATCTAGACATTTTACAAATATAGTCTCATAGTAAATAGATGATAATGTAGCTTTAAAATACCTGATGCTACCTGACAAGAATGAATTTCTAACTCAGTAGAAATGACTGGAATATATTAATTGAGACTGCTATTGATATGTGGAAGTGTAGCTATTTAGTATTTAAACTACCGATATAGAATTTCTCTAACTTAACATCCGAGAACGACATCTTTGTTTATATTTATTGCTCCTTTGAAAGGAAGGATTTCCTTTAATTGGGCGAGTTTCCCCGTTAGCAGGTAGTTTCTTATGCACAGAACAACAAACGGTAGGCTTCGTCGCATATTGCCCAAATGAACTCGTGTAAAGAGTGCTGTCCATCGATTTTCTAAAAACAAATTGGTGCTGAATTGCACTTTTGTGGAAATGGATTATATATATTGGTTAAAATTGTCAGATGTGGCATCCGCCATTTTGAGTTTTGTGCATTTGTTTGTTTGCGACCATATTTTCGTACTTTTCAATACTGTACACTACCAACAAGTTAGCGGTTGGTAACGTATTTTATTTCCGACGTAGTCAGTTGTAAATTGAATAAGTCAGAAAAATAAAGAATCAACAAGACTATTTCCTGGCTTACCTTATTTTCGATGAATTGGCTTCTAGAATCGTCACTGATGATCGATTATTTTCGGCCCACCACTAAATGTACATAATAGTATGTTTCTCAGGTCCTTTTTCTCGGCGTCCTCTTATACACAAACAAATTCCTTCAGCCTCCAACTACATGAATTTCTGTCTAAAGTATCCACTGTCCAATCGGGGTTGTTATTTTATGCAGTTAACTTAATTTATTATATAAATAAAAGCGCAAAGAACTCCTTCGTTCTCTTTTGATGGGAGTTTTCTTTTCAAAGAAAGGTGAACGGTGGTACAAATACATGTTTAGGCACTTTACTGAAGCGTATTTCGTGAAAATTACGCCGAAATCAAAGAATAAATATACGGAGAACGGTTTCTGATTAACAACGTTTTCGTCTCCTTGTAAATCGTTCTTTTGTTTGTAGTTTGCTTTAGTTTAATTGAATTTAGAGTCTGGATTATGTCCCAGTCACCATACCTGTACATGTACGATATGTCTTGTCATTCGAACTCGCCGTTCATGGTTTACATGCAGCGGATCGTGATACTAGTTCACTTGTCTCAAGGTCTTTGTTGTGAAATTATGATGACATGAATGGTGCACATTTCGTGTTTTTATACTTTTTGGTTTGACGAGCTCTGGCTTGTTGCTATAATTTTATCATGTTTTTTGTCTCATGGGTGTTAGCGTTCTTTTCTGTTTTTGTCCTTATATTTACATAATTGTCTTTTCTACTGTTTTGAAGTATCTTGTACGATTGTTGTGTTCTTTATTTCTTTTGACGTCTCTTCTTATATCTTGAAAGACTTTTTGTGCTATAGTGAAAACCAATGTGAGATGAACTTTCTACTCGTGTCTTGTTTTGGTGTCTCCTTGTCGATGGCAGTGACCTTTTCTTTCGACGTCTCACGGGTTGTTGCCACCATTTGGTCCTGATTTAGTGGATCCTTGTCGGTGGCATTGGACGGTTTTTAGTGTTTGTTACCTCGTTTTGGGTTCGATGGGATTCAATTTGTCATCCAATATGTTCTGTATATGATGTGTTCTTATTATATATGTACAAATGAGTCCTAGGAGAAATGCATACACAATCACGAACAAGGTACTGGGAATGAGGAAAGTTTTATTCCATGATGGTACCTTTTTGCCTGATAAATGAATTTATGCGTTTATTCTAATATCAAACACCCTCAATCACAAAACGACATTTAACACAGAATGGTCGAACGAAACAAAATCGTAACGTGAGTTAACTGATGTCTTCAGTAATAATGAATATACATTGGCATTTCAATAAGTGTCTAATATTTTAGCGTCATTCACGAGTGAGCATTATTACTGAAGACACTAATAAATATGCTAATTATTACATTTTTACAAGCAAAACAGCCAAATTACTGCTATATTTAGGACATATATTAAAGGACGAAGCTGACTATGCTTTTTGCGGATAACTTCGCAATACGGAAATGCGAAAATGTAGTCCGTTTTTGGAAAAAAAATAATTGAAATATATCAACATGAAAATAAATTTGATATTCACATAGAAAATGTCACTTCTAGACATAATTTGTTGTAAAATGTTCAGAGAGAGTTGAACCTATGGATAATTACTACGCATCTGAACATTTGGCGGCAATCTAGATGTCGATGTCGTTGACCCGAGTTATCCTGAAATGAGCAGATCCACTTTCAAGACGCCCGGTTGGGTATTGGGTTTGAACCCGGATAAGGCATTTTGAGTTGCATTGCTGCCTGACTTCCGTGGAAATGAAAGTTTACCATGGAAATGAAGGTTGTGTCACCTTTCAGGTTTCTGGTTTTGCAATTTTTTGTTTTAAAAAAAAATTCCATACAAACTGTGTTGGACAGTTTCAGGGCTGTGTTAAAAAATCTGTAATCCAAAAGATCATGAATTCAATGTACGTCTTTGAATGAAACAAAGTTATACCATTATGTGATGAAAAACGTATTTCTTGAGGGTATTCCGAAACCAAAGTTAGAGTTAAAGAGAGTAGAGTCAGATAATGAATTAAATTGTATCACAAAGTTGTTTGGCCGGTTATGGCGGAGGAGTTAAATATGAGTTTGATAATTTGTTAAGTGGAATGACAAAATTTGCTGAAACAAACGTTGAAATATAGATGATAATCTGCACTTAGGACTAACCAAAGACATACAAGTGATACAAACACTCTTTCGGCATCCTACAGTTGTTTCGTTCTTCAAAGACTCGTCATTGCCATATGTTAAAACCCTTGTTTCTTTTTTACAGATATTTCTTGACAAAGGTACTGAAGGCTTGGGACATTTCTATAGTTAACCGAGGGTATTTAATTGTATCATAACTTGATGTAGACTTGCCCACCTTGCATAGTGAGTCCGTCAAGTCACACATGACATCCCAACCATGCACTGACAAAGTAATTCGGTGGGTAGTTTACCTACCTGTATCACTGGGTACAAGGCGACATAAATCGGTTACACAATCATCCGCAGTGTGCATGCCATGATCATGTGTAGCCGTGCTAAGTTAAGTGCATGTAATTAATTATTAGAAAAGCGGTTGTTACAACAGAAATCTGATATAAATGTTGACATGTTTGTAGATGTAACATTCTTCTGCTGAAAAAATATCACATCATCGACAGCCGGGTTGGTAAAAACTGTGTAAAACCTACTGATTGTTTGAGTGTTCGTTCAGTCCAGCCATGACTGATCTAGAAAAGAAGGTTAGCCAAACATGTAGTGCAAAAGTGCTGTTGTTTGCGTTATTGGGATTATGTGTGCTGATGATTTTCAGTATGCTAATATTTTGGTACCATATCAAAGAGATGGCTTCGTTTTCTGAGGAAATTGCTAATGACCTCAAGGAACTGTATGAAAAGGATACCAAACGATTACTGAAAGTTCTAAAATCAACTGAGTTTGAAAACAAAGAAATGATGACCAACAATTTACCAGCAGACATCAAACTAGTTCCAACGTATTATATCTCACCAAATAACACCAACTAACACATAAGGAACAGCTGTATCAGGGTTCAATCGCATTAGAGTTCCAGCTGACCCTGGTGTGTACCATGGAAAAGCTCATAAAGACGTCATGCAACATTCCGCCGAATACGATGGAAAAGACGTGAGTTGGAAAGTGCTGATATAATTGGTAATTTAGCAGTTTTGTAGGACTCGTCAGTGATGCTAAGGTCTTGATTCTTTAAAGCCTAGGAGTAAAATCCCAAGTGATCGAAAGAAAAGTAATAATTCTAGGTGGGGAGATGCACTTTCGCCATTCCTCAATGGATTTTGTAATTTTTATACATACATAATTTTAGAAGGAAGTACATGTGTATATCCAGAACCAAGCCACAGCAGATTGACGTTATTTTGTCTTATTCTTTATTATACACTGTATCCTTGACTTTTATTGTTCCTGCTCACGTTAATATCTCTACTATATGTTCAATATCTTGTGTTTGCCCTTTTTTTCCATAGTCCAGTGTTATTTAACATCATATCAAAATTTGTAATATGTTTTATTAAATGTAAAATAAAGAGCGAAGAATATCCTTTAGTATATATTAATGTTTTTTGTAATGTTTTTTTCGCATTCAATATCTGTAAAATTCTACCATCTGTTCCAAGATATCCAAGATTGTGAATACTAGCATACCATTGCAGCTTGACCAGGTTATTTCCGCCATGTTAAGTTCTTTTTACAGGAAAACACTTCTTAATAATATATCTTGTACCAGATGAAAGAATTTTATAAACAAAGGTTTTAAACATTTAGCATTAACTCCAGAATGAACGTTTACCTCACACCATATCAATATATCACCCAGTGAAATTAGCCTGTAATACACCACGCGTATCGATTGGACCATGTGTGTAAACAGGTGTGTAAACAAGATCTGCATTATTAATAATTATTGTGAACCTGTAGTCGGATAGAAATACGGATCCAATCTTCAATCGACAGGATGGTCCGATCAAGCCTAGTGTCCACAGTGTCGCTAACGACTGCGATCCCATCATACTTAGCATCACAATGGGTACTTACCCTTTGTTGTGTTTAATAATATATAATTATATATCGTTGACACCAATTTAGCGTATCCATGTCGAGCCTCAGACTACCCGACTCCCGACTAATTACGGGGCTTCTGTCATTACCGGTGGACGTTTCCGGTGTCGGCAAAGATTACTTGGTCAAATTTCAAAATTACTTTAGTAAGTAGTTCATATTTCGTTGTGTTTTTAAATTCGTGGATTTGCTCATCCACGAAAACAACGAAAATTGGACCCCCACGAAATAAAATGAATCCACAGTAGATCACTCGATGTTTTGTCATTATTTCTGCACAGAGGTTCTAAGATGAGTGCCAGTTCCTTCTAACACCAAATGTCTTCATGTTTAAAATAATCCCTGGTAATATCTCTCCCACGATTTGCAAGTTATCTGTGCCTTATTAATTTACAATAGCTTATAAGGATAATGTATTTTTTGTCGTTTCCTGTATGATATGATATTATTACAGTTTAACTAATATATTTCAATGGTCGTCGATATTTTTTCTCAAAATTTATCCTTATTGTAACACTTATGTCTGTAGATTTTATTTTATATATTGTTATGATATTTAATTGCTTTCCAAACATCTGCACGAATATTAAGACACTTTACGGCTGCAGTCCATTTTCTGTATCTTTGTGCGATATGAATCTGGACATGTTTGATGTGCGTTAGTTCGCCTGGTGGTTCCATTGTTATATACATGGTTTTCTTTTAATCTTTAGTTTAGATTACGATTATGGTTACGTATTTATAGCTTCTTATTGTTTTACTTAACAGATATTTTATCACCTGTCTATCCCATTCTTTTCACAACATGATGAGTATAAACGGCAATATGGCCGTCTGTATTAAAATACCTTATCTCCAAGAATATGAATGTCCGATGACATATTTATTTGTAAACATGTGCTTGAGACCTCTAGGAGAAGGACGAAACAGCTGTATTATAGTTTAACTCTTAGTTTGAATTATGAACAAACTGAAAACAGTTCAAGATTTTTTTTAAACATTTAAGATTAGTAGATCAGGTATAGATGGTATCTTGTAAACAAAATTCGAGAGTAATGTTTAGTTTTTCTAACCCATCGAACAGAAATATCCACACTTCCGGTGGCGCACCAGCACGCACAGAACATAAACACGTGCTAAACTGGAAGTTGTAATTTTGGGACGTGACTGATTGATATTGACGGTTCAAAAGAAGGTTTATATTATTGTAGGGCAGTATCTGATCATCTTTTATGACAATGAGTTACCATCACAATTGTCTTTGCACAGTGTATAATGTATATTACAGTTTGGTCAAAATAAAACATAACAAAAAAATAGATTTTGCCTCATATTTTGTCCTCGCTATTCTATGTCTATCATGTTGGAGATGAGGGGTAGAAAAAAGGATCATTCCTTAATTTGAGGGTAGGACAAAGAAATATCTGCCCAAGGAGGATATTTACGACTAACTCGAGGTTTTTCTGCCGTTTTCTTGTTCCTACTGTTGACCTGTTGATTTCTTGTTCCTACTGTGGACCTGTTGATTTCTTGTTCCTACTGTTGACCGGTTGATTTATTGTTCCTACTGTGGACCTGTTGATTTCTTGTTCCTTCTGTTGACCGGTTGATTTCTTGTTCCTACTGTGGACCTGTTGATTTCTTGTTCCTACTGTGGACCTGTTGATTTCTTGTTCCTACTGTGGACCTGTTGATTTCTTGTTCCTACTGTTGACCTGTTGATTTCTTGTTCCTACTGTGGACCTGTTGATTTCTTGTTCCTACTGTGGACCTGTTGATTTCTTGTTCCTACTGTTGACCGGTTGATTTCTTGTTCCTACTGTGGACCTGTTGATTTCTTGTTCCTGCCGTTGACCTGTTGATTTCTTGTTCCTATTGTTGACCTGTTGATTTCTTGTTCCTACTGTTGAGCTGTTGATTTCTTGTTCCTGCTATTGACCTGTTGATTTCTTGTTCCTACTGTGGACCTGTTGATTTCTTGTTCCTACTGTGGACCTGTTGATTTCTTGTTCCTGCCGTTGAGCTGTTGATTTCTTGTTCCTACTGTGGAGCTGTTGATTTCTTGTTCCTGCCGTTGACCTAATGTCTTTGCCTTTGATTGTTTTCTTCTGTTGACCTGTTGAACTACTGTTTCCTACTACAGACCTGTTGATCTTTTGTTTCCTAACACTGACCTGTTGACCTATTGTTGCCTACAACTGACCTGTTGATCTATTGTTTCCTACCAGTGATCTGTTGACCTTTTGTTTCCTACCACTGACCTGTTGACCTATTGTTTCCTACCACTGACCTGTTGACCTTTTGTTTCCTACCACTGACCTATTGACCTATTGTTTCCTACCACTGACCTGTTGACCTATTGTTTCCTACCACTGACCTGTTGACCTTTTGTTTCCTTCCACTGACCTGTTGACCTGTTCTTTCCTACCACTGACCTGTTGACCTATTATTTCCTACCACTGACCTGTTGACCTTTAGATTTAGAGAAGAATTCCGAATTTAGGACTAAAAAGTAGGTGAATATCGATGAAAGTTTGAATAGATTCACAGAAGCGTGTTTTTTTTAATTTGCTTATTTTTTGCAAGATTTTAGGAAGTCACGCGCCGACATATCAATGTGTTACCACGGACTTGGATCTATAACCGTGTTTTTCGTTATTTACAAGACGTTGTTACATTCATCATCGCCATCTGACGTTGGTCAGGTGGTGTTGTAGTAACACACACGCTTTTCTCCTTGCTGCCCGGGGTTTGATTCCCTGAACGAATTTGTGTTTTCTCAAACAGAGAGACTCCTCGCTCGCTTACAAGATTTGTCAGTATAAGTAGTAAATATATAAATAAAGTTAATTTATTGAGAGAGTATACAAAAAGTGGACTACGTAGTAAGAAACGAATTTTGAGGAGGTATTTACTTAAATAACATGCATTCTTCTGAGATCTTTTCATCTTTTTTTTAATTCATTTTCTTCCGTTTGTTCACAAATCTATCCGTGTCTCCCCTTTTCTACAGGTTTGGACTTTATAGTGAACATGGATGGAACACCGATATCCATGAATTGATATTTATTAACTTGTGTTAAGTACAGAGATTGTACCTGATAATCTGACTGTCGAACTAACTCCGTCTCCTGAAGTGTTGAAAGGCCAAAAGGCTGTAATACCGGACGTTAAGCCTGTTAGATAAATGAATAGATAAAATCAACTTTATACATTGTAGTGTTGTTATTACTGATCTTTACAAAATGGATGTTTGTTTATCAAATGAAACAATGTGTGAAGCTGAAGCTTGTTGGTTCAGCATGATCACATATTATACATTATTGCGCCCGCTGAGCTTGCGAATAAAAGTGGGTATCACTAGTCGATGTTTTTCAAACTTCAGAAAGCTGTCAAGGAAAACAATTTTATTAATCATGTAGAGTAGGTGCGATATCACAAGTGCTGCATGATTTTTTTTATATCACTGATATAATACAGGTATATAATTATTCGAGGGCTTGCTGTGTAGTCTGAACAGGACATACATTATTTTGTAAATGTGCTATCTTATTTTTGAATCTTTTAAACTGTTTACATTGATATCTCGGGTGTAAGACATATCTTTCCCGCTTCTAAAATAAATTAGCTGGTCCATTGTCATGCTTGATCTTAATAGATCTCCGTACCTTACACTCTGGTACTGCAATCAATATTAAGAAAGGTAAAACAACTTAGACTGAAATTATTTCACTGATGAAAACAATAATCTTTCGCCGCATTTAAAATACTGTCAAATTCAACATCTGTAACACCCCTTCAGCAGACCAAAAAGCTTAATTGATGTTAAATACACATAGTCCTGCTTGTCAGTTGTAATGTAGTTGTTCAAAGCTTGTAACGTGTACACTGTATATCGTATGGAACAACTCAGTGTAGCTCTGTCCTGAAATCGACAATAAATGCTTACCTGTAATAATATCCGTACATACATGATACTATTATAGTTGATACTGTAGGGTTATTCAGTCTTTGAACTATACGGAGTTTTTATACTCTTGAACAAGAGCACTTGAGGGTTTTGTTTCTTTGTTTTTTTTATTTTGTGTCTTTGTTTCTGTGTTTGTTTTAATATTGTGTTTTGTTTCGTTTTATTTAATGTATAAAAAATGTAATTCAATATTTGGAGGAATTGTGGTGAACCCCAATCTGACGAATATTTGTCCGTTAATCATATGTTGCCGGATTCTAAAATGCACGTTTTCACTGGTGTAGAAATCTTATAAAATCTACACTGGTTAGGATACCTTTTATTTCTCGAATCTGAGTAAGTCCTAAAGCTGGTGACCTATTCTTCCAAGATGGCTATCTGCGTGTGTTGCTGAAACCATTCGTTCTTACTTCATGAGATCATATACAGATGCGGTATCAAATTGTGTTCTTAATCTTATGGAGTGCTAGTCAAATTGACCTCGGGGCAAATGGATTCTGCTTGTCCCTCCTTTTCGGAAATTCAAGTTTACCGCCACATGTCCCATAAAAAGGTACAAACATTATGTTTCGTCCAGAAATTAGAATTATAAATCAAGCCCTTCAGAACTTGGTTACTGAGACTTCAATGAATACATGTTAACACTAATAAGTTACTAATCTTGGTATAGCTATATCTACATTTTATAAAGTGAAGATGGCCTTCATTTATTGTTATCATTACAATAACAATCTCTTTGATGGGTCATCATTTTTTTTATCGTCGGAGATATTTCCTTCATTTCATTGTTTTTGCTTTTGATTATGAAATTTGAAAATTCCTTTTACGAAAAATGAACAATCATCTTTAACTGTCATTTTTTTCTGATCCGTCCCAAAGTTAAAAAGGAACAACTAGGAACTATTCTGGAACCTGAGAAAGAAATAACAGTAGCACACTTTCATTGATCCAGGATCACTGCTTGTTAGTCATTTTGTTTATTCTGATCAGTCCTAAATTTCTTGGCAATTCTTGGTCTCGATGTACGTAACTAGATATATGATAAAGCTGATCGTTTCTTGGCAATTCTTGGTCTCGATGTACGTAACTAGATATGTGATAAAGCTGATCGTTTCTTGGCAATTCTTGGTCTCGATGTACGTAACTAGATATATGATAAAGCTGATCGTTTCTTGGCAATTCTTTCGATACGTATGATATATGATAAAGCTGATCGTTTCTTGGCAATTCTTGGTCTCGATGTACGTAACTAGATATGTGATAAAGCTGATCGTTTCTTGGCAATTCTTGGTCTCGATGTACGTAACTAGATATATGATAAAACTGATCGTTTCTTGTTAATTCTTGGTCTCGTTGTACGTAACTAGATATATGATAAAGCTGATCGTTTCTTGGTAATTCTTGTCCTCGATGTACGTAACTAGATATATCATGTTTATATACAATAAAGGTTTCTAGAAAGTTCTTGTCTAGATGATTCTAGACTTGCAGGTATCAAGCTTGGTTACATGTGTCTTTAGAAACTTCCGGAAGCACCCAGGTAATTCTAATAACCGAGCTTTCTAGATTTAGAAACTTCCCGAAATACACAGGTCATTCTAGTAACCGAGCTTTCTAGAAAAAATCTTCCTAACACTATCTACACATATTGTGACAAATAATTATAAACAGGTTTTTTTTATGTAAACAGTCAATATGAGAAAATGCATGTAAACACGGCACATCTGAATTTGGACACAGCATTTACACATAACAACTTTTGTACATGAATGAAAAAAAATACATCATTCAAGATTCAGAGAATACGTTATCTTCCTGTGTGATTTGTATGGTTGAATATTTCATGTCAATAATTCCCAGGCAACCGTGCTTAAGTGTTTCAGATATTGTTGTTGTTGGATATTCGGTGAGCTGTTCATGGTCAATCATCCGTGAAGTCTGCAGATTTAATTTTTAATCGGTTTTATTATATTTCAAAGTACAATGTAGAGAAAACCGTTCTATTACTATATCATCATCATCATCATCATCATCATCATACTGTTGACACCTTTAAATCATCATCATCATCATCATCATCATCATCATCATCATCATCATCATCATCATCATTTACCATCATCATCATCATCATCATCATCATCATCATCATCATCATTTACCATCATCATCATCATCATCATCATCATCATCATCATCATCATCATCATCATCATCATCATCATCATCATTTACCATCATCATCATCATCATCATCATCATCATCATCATCAGTATAGTGAAGATAAGGTAAGAGCAGCAAGAAGAGGCTTCACGGTTCAGTGAACAAACACAAAAAAAAACAGAAAAGTCACGACTGGGCCTTCTTTCTTATTGCCCTGTCATTCGTCCCTGACTCTATTCACTTCCATTCACTTTATAAAACGAACGCCTGACTTCGGCCTCCTGCATTCTTCAAAACAAAACCAATATGCGTGTCGAGAAAGATATTAAGTCTATATGTGATACGGACGTTTCTATTTCTTCTTGTCTTCCTTATCAGAATATGTATCCATTTTGTTGTTGTATTTTAGGGAAATAGATATATGATCAATGAAGTAATAAGGACAGTACGGATAAGTGAATTGTGAAATTTTCGAGGCAATCTGCCCCTTTATTTAGACACAAATATTACATAAATCACATCACATACATAGAACATAAAACAAATTCAAAGTTATAAAATTAAATCGAGAGTGGTGGTGTAAATTTAGGTGTCTCGATAATCATTTCGGCCGATTGACGCCGCAGGCTCTTTACAACGGAAAAAAAATCTTCTTGATTTGTTGTGGAAGATATATATGAATAAACAACATCAATTATTCTCACATTCACGCATAGAAATTTCATAATAATCATTAAAAAGACAGGTAAAAAAAATTTACAACATAATACATGCAAACACATATAATCGTATACGTTTCCACATCACCACACATTTCAGTTAACATAATGTATCCATGTACTTGACTTGTAATGTAACCTGCCGTCACCAACCTTTCTTTATGTTATTCGCCAGGTTGCCGCATGCCGAGCAAACAAGGACAGCTGCAGTTTATTCACGCTTGACACGTTATACCGGGAGGACATTCTACTTAATGTTGGCTTAACCCTCTAAAACGTCTAATAATGATCTACCTCGGTCACGATTGGTCCATATTTACCTACTGTAACCAATTCTAGGGTACCTGTATATGGTCGCACATATGTCGTCTTGTGTACCCGATAGGTGTACGTGTCGTGTGTCTGCCTCATTACAAACAGGAAAACTGATTCAGGCCATTACCACTGTCGGACCTAGTAACACATGGCTCATATTGTGTTCCATTGTGCTCACCTGTAATGTGTGCTTTTCTGTATTGATCAAACCTGACAGAGCTGCAGGGCTGTATGACAAGGATTTGTCCCGGACTCAAATGACAATAACATTTATTAACATATATGCTGGGTATTCCCGTGTGGTGTAGGCCGTCTACTAACTTTACTTCTGTAAAAAGTGTCATTACGAACGTGACAGGTGAAATGGATATATGGATTTCCCTGACCAGGTGTTGAGTATGTAACCGAAACAACTATCGGTTATATGAATTTAGGTATAATGAACGTGTATGTGAGACATTCATTAAGGAATTAAAGCAACTGCAGTGAAATTTGTTAAATAACAGTTACAGAAATCCGATTCAACCAAACCTGTCTTTCAACATTGTAAGATATCCTGCACGGATGAGTGACCTCGAGACTGGATTAAAAGTCGATATTGATACCTTCGCGTGTGTTATAGTGACAGGGATTGGTTTGCGACATGATGAGGATCAAGAAGGGAAGCAGGCCTTGTAACAACAAAGCCTTATTTTTCACATTAATATGCCTATGTATAGTTATTGTAAGTAGTGTTGCCCTATCCTGGAAACACGTGAATGAAATCTTCACATTGTCGGAGAAATTATCTGACTCTGTACATAACCTATTCAACAATGAAACAGGGGTATTATTTGGCGTGCTGAAATTACCTCGAAACAAACAAACGCCGACAAACTGGAAGTCAATAGTTCGTAACATGACCGCGTTGAACGATTCAGCCATTGTAAACATTTCCCTGACTAAGATTCCGATTAAAGCGCCATCTAAACCTCCATCTGATCGTCTGGACAACTGTGAGTCCTGTTTCAAACACAGTTTTAATTACATTTTAGACAATGACAAAATATGTTCTCGCAACGATAAGTCTCCGGAAATAGACATTGTTGTTATGATATTTACTATTCACAAGAACAGAATACAAAGGGACACCATACGTAGAACATGGCTCACTTACGCTAAAAACAATTCGTTAGATTCTAACATTCGATATGCTTTCCTACTTGGAGCACCTGCTGATCCAGCGATGAACGATAAAGTCAAAGAGGAATTTAATTTATTCAAGGATATTCTTCAGGAAGATTTCAAAGATAGTTACAGCAATTTGACCTACAAGACCATGATGGCATTCAAATGGGCCAGCACCAAGTGCAAAGAAGCCAAATTTGTGATGAAAACTGATGATGATATGTATGTCAATATCCCTAACATTATTACTGCAGCGAAAGCCCGCAAAGACCAATTACAGACATCCGTAGGAGGAGCATGTCATCAAAAGGCACAACCAATCCGTGACCAGCGTTCAAAATGGTATGCCTCCAAAAGGAGTTTTCCTGGAAGTCATTATCCGGGATTTTGTTCCGGTACCGGATACGTTACTAGTATGAACGTTGTAACAAAAGTGTTTGAAGTGTCGCAGCATGTACCATTTTTCCATCTTGAGGACGTGTATGTTGCCCTCTGTATAAGAAAACTCGGATACAAGTTACAAGCGATAGCTAATTTCAATGCTGGAAGATTTCGTGCCGACCCTTGTATTTACCAGGGTAACACCATGATGACGTCACATCAAGTTCCGCCAGATATGATGCAGAAAATGTGGTCTGGAAAGTGTAATAGAAATTAGAGATATTAGTGGTTTAAGAATTCCAAACTTTTATTTCTAGAAAGGAATAATTTTCAACGATAACATTTACATTAAGATGAAACCTAAGGTTTACAGTTCCAATTGAAGGAGTGTTAACATCTCGGAAAGCACTGTCTTAATATGTGATCTTCAAATTAAATTTATACACGAATTCAGGAAATCATTAGCACAAGATGTAACTTAACACTGTAACTTTTTTTGTATAATTTATAGAAAAAAATGTGAGTTTGATAAATTTCATAATAACGAGTTTGAGATTGCTTTTTACTATTATGTTTGCCAGACTTAATAGTTTACACATTTTGCCAGGAAGAAAACATTTTGAGATATAGCTGCACCTCATTGAATATGTATGAATAATCAACCATATTAAAATCTATCCTTACACCAGGTGTTACCCCTAAAACATGTCACGGCAAAATTGAAGGTTCCGTGTGCGACACCTTGTGGACAAGTCGAAATGACTATTTGATCATTTGATGTACATCAAAGGAATCTCGAGGTCACATAACGATATTTTGTAATGGATATGAAGTTGGTGTCGCTTCTTTGTAATCTACAAAAGGAGCTTATCAGCCTGTCGTTGGTATTTTTTCCTCCTGGAACCAATCAAATTACTTCGCTTGTGCCTACAATTTTGCCATATGTTCTAGGGGTGCGGAGAGTGAAATTGGTCGTATTCCCTGGAGTATCGAGGATGGTTCCAGGGGTGCAGAGAGTGAAATTGATCGTAACCCCTGGAGTATCGAGGATGGTTCTAGGGGTACAGAGAGTGAAATTGATCGTAACCCCTGGAGTATCGAGGATGGTTCTAGGGATACAGAGAATGAAATTGATCGTAACCCCTGGAGTATCGAGGATGGTTCTAGGGGTACAGAGAGTGAAATTGATCGTAACCCCTGGAGTATCGAGGATAGGGATACAGAGAATGAAATTGATCGTAACCCCTGGAGTATCGAGGATGGTTCTAGGGGTACAGAGAGTGAAATTGATCGTAACCCCTGGAGTATCGAGGATGGTTCTAGGGATACAGAGAATGAAATTGATCATAACCCCTGGAGTATCGAGGATGATTACATTGAGTTTTTTTTCAATAACAAACGTTATATACAATGCATCATTTTCTATCACTATTAAATTACAGATGATGAGTTAAGTTTAATTAGAATAATATTACAAGATTATACCTTTAATCAATGTTAATGGCAGTAACATCAGTTCTGAATGTATGTTGTACAATACTTCCTGATGGTTGAAAAGTATGCAAATATGCTGGTATATACCCTCAGTTCAGAAAAAGTCAGACTTTCCAGGTGTCTTGAAATCTGCATGATGAAAGCTTTTCCCCATTCTGTGAAATAAAAACAAAAAAAGCAAATATTAACATCGACTAATACGCAGCTGTCAGGTAATCAGTACGCTTTTTTTCTAAATATTTCATGAACAATGGGGAAGACTTGACGAACTTTTAAATACAACCACAATATATAAATGCATATTTCCGGAGATCTCGTGAGGGGATAAGAACGAAACAGAAATAAAATAACAAATGCACATTGAAAATATTACACAAAAGATCACAATATCTACTTTGTCGTCGTCCAAGACTAGGTCAGGTGGACTAGTGTGCAATGACGTCACAGCGGTGATATTATAAATAAGACATATTAAGACATAAAATGCCGGTATATCATAACACTTGATAGTCTTTGTTTCCTTGTGTTTGTATTCTGTTTTTCACATTACACCTTTTTAGACATAGACATTAAACGTGAACTTATTCTTTACGCTATTGAATATGAAAAGCAAACATTTGCCAGATTGCATTGTACCGAACGTAGATATAACAATGCAGCCTGGACTTAGTTTAATGATTTTGTGTTAGATATAAATAAATTCCCCACCATAAAGACTGTAGATACAGGTGTCTTTTTGTGAAATGATTAAAGGATCATCTAGGTAAAACATTAATTTTTTGCGTTTTGTTCTTTTCAATTTACGTTTCTATGTTATTTCGATATCCACAGTCGATGTCCAGCTTGACTACTAATTTAGCGCTGAAAACGTTCCGTAATAGAATTGAAAACGAAGCAGATCACTTTGTAAACACTTTGTATGGCGGGCAGTAGTGAAAGCAAGAGGAGTGACGGAGTAAGTGAAATCACGTTTGGCACCACACGATTTTGTTATGGGTGTGGCAGATATCTGTCGATTCAGAATTACAAAATAAGTGATAATAATCGCTAACATTGTCGTGACCGATTTAGTCGTGGAGCAAATTTTGTTATGGGTGTGGCAAATGATATTTGATAATTCTAAGTCGGTTCAGAACCACGAAATGTGTTACATAATCGCCAACCTATTCATAATATAAAATACTAAACACAATTATTGTACATAAACAAGATGATAGTAAATACATTATAAATATATCATTTTTATAAAATACTAAATAGAATTAATGTAAATGTACAATTTCTAAAATCAACCAACTATATTAGCCTACAATAACCACTGTATAAGTCTATAGTCAAAATGTTTGCCCACAAAGTATCTTCCACAGGTAAACAGACATTCTACAGGTAACTCGTAATTTAGAAACTGACTTTAATCCCTTAAAATAACATACCAAACAATTGGTGTTTGCAAACTGGGAACACCCCGTTGGAGCAATTTTTGTTTCCAGGCGACAGTGTTGTGATTCAGATTAATTTATTTCGTTCTATCACGTGTATAACATTTTACAAAGTAAGAATTTAAAACATGGCTGGCCCAAATTAAGTTTTGGCTGATTACATAATTATACATAGTAATACGTGTATGCTGAAATTACAAAAAAAAAATACCTTTCTTTACAAATTTAAAATTCATGTAAGTTATACAGACTGTCTAAACCGGAAGCATTGCACAGAGTAAATAGAGTTGTTGTGACTTGTTATACAGGTAACAGATACATCTATAAATAATAAGTTCAACTTTCTAAGAATATGCAAAAGTTTAAAATTAAATACTAATTGAAAATGAAAAACAACGCCCTTCATTTGTTAAAACTTAGATATTTGTAGTAATTTTGGAAATAATTTGTTTCTAAATTGTAGCATTGTTTCGGTTATTTGACCCGAAGGGACAGGATAATTTATAGCCATCGTGTTTCGTCCATCGACGTTCGCCGTGCGTAAACTTTCCATTCAAAGGATTTCTTCTCAGTAACCAAAAGGCACAGGGTACTGATATTAGGCCTGTAACACAATGGAAAAAATAGATACCAAGTTTTTTAATATGAATGATGTTGACCTACTCTCAAGGTCACAGAGGTCAAATATGTTAAAATAATTAAACGACTTGTCGATAACAAAGAGCCTCAGGGTACTGATATTTGGCCCGTGGTATGTATATGCAGCTATTTCTACGGGATATCATGGGTTACATCACCTCAGCGCTTATCGAGCCGTAGACAGAAGAGCCCACAGGTAGAATGAGACCAGTCATGGATGAATGATTTCATCAAACTGAGTAGATACAGCTTTACTCGGAGACCCGTACAGCTATAGTTATATATGTAACTACATGCATTTTCTGTCCATTCTCCACTGCGGTATTGCATTGCCTGCCACTGTATTTATATGTATTGTGTACATACTGATGAGCTGTAAAGCTCAAAGTCAATAAATGAATTTGAATTTGAATATAGGTTTGTGTTGTACCCTACATAGAGGTTACACACTGAACATGTCAGACTTATTTCGAATTTGAATCCTTGATAGCATTACTATCCATGTTCAAAATCACACACAAAAAACTACGTTCTATGATTATTTTAAAAATGAGAGTGTTACGATTCAGTTCAACAATATCTATTGAATAAAAACATCATTTATTATATGTAAACCCCCTATTTAGAACCCCATGGTTCACTGGACAATTATCACTTTCACGTGCTAATTTGTCATCATCTGACTCTATTTCATGATTTCACACAATACTAAAGTCAATATACGACGAAATCATCTGATTTGGTTTAGGGTGTATATGATATAGACACCCCTGGATTTGGTTTAGGGTGTATGATATAGACACCCCTGGATTTGGTTTAGGGTGTATGATATAGACACCCCTGGATTTGGTTTAGGGTGTATATGATATAGACACCCCTGGATTTGGTTTAGGGTGTATATGATATAGACACCCCTGGATTTGGTTTAGGGTGTATGATAAAGACACCCCTGGATTTGGTTTAGGGTGTATATGATATAGACACCCCTGGATTTGGTTTAGGGTGTATATGATATAGACACCCCTGGATTTGGTTTAGGGTGTATGATATAGACACCCCTGGATTTGGTTTAGGGTGTATATGATATAGACACCCCTGGATTTGGTTTAGGGTGTATGATATAGACACCCCTGGATTTGGTTTAGGGTGTATATGATATAGACACCCCTGGATTTGGTTTAGGGTGTATGATATAGACACCCCTGGATTTGGTTTAGGGTGTATGATATAGACACCCCTGGATTTGGTTTAGGGTGTATGATATAGACACCCCTGGATTTGGTTTAGGGTGTATGATATAGACACCCCTGGATTTGGTTTAGGGTGTATATGATATAGACACCCCTGGATTTGGTTTAGGGTGTATGATATAGACACCCCTGGATTTGGTTTAGGGTGTATATGATATAGACACCCCTGGATTTGGTTTAGGGTGTATGATAAAGACACCCCTGGATTTGGTTTAGGGTGTATATGATATAGACACCCCTGGATTTGGTTAAACAAATAAAACTGAGAAAAGACCCAGAATTTGAAAATATATTTGAACAGAACATTTGACACTCTAGCAATTAAAGTTGAAAGATTAACAACTGAAAACTCTTGATCAAGGATTCGGATCGGACGGGATCTACAACATCTACCGTTAACTATATCTGAAAGTAACCCATTACACTAAGGAAAAGAAGGACAATGATTCGAAATTGATTAACCACAGTATTTTTTAAAAAGACCTTTTTTCCTCTACCGTGCCCACGCTTTTATCTATTTCCAATACACAGTACAGGTCAAATCTCGGATTCACTGAACTCGTGCCTTTTAATTCTCATTAAGATTGATGACTAACATTCATTAAGTCAATTCTTTTTGTAATCCATTTGCTTGGTTGTTACAAAATCAAACCATGTTCATAATTTTCAAGCAACAAGTTCGTGATTTTTGAAAGCCTAATGTAATGATATACAGTGTACTAAATGCGATACTAGCACGCCAGCATAATTAAATCTTCTTTTAAACAAGTCTTGAATGTCAGCTATGTCAGGTAAATTCAGAAACGTATAATAGAGAGATTTGAGACTGGTTTTTTTTTCTACCTTTTCCTAGTTGTTTCAAATGCTGGAAATGCATGTTTGTACCTATTTTGATATCTGATTATTATGATTGTCTCGAAACATGGTAAATATAACCTATAAATTGATATTTTCTGTACGATGATTGTATTATGGAATCAAAATACTGTATCAGTTAGATTTAATTAGCGTTGCTGTGTTTATATACAATTTTTCTCCAAAAGTTCCTCATCAATCTTTTCTACACAAACAGTATAGTAGAAATCCCGATTTCCGAATTGATCTCGCTAACTTTCGTGACCAGTACTTTTTACTTACTTCAGATTGTTTTATAGAAATGGCGGATTTGTGTTATTTACAACTGAAATATCACCATATATCGAAGGAAGTATTTTGTAAATCCATGGCATTAAAGTCTAAACAATATCCCGTCCGACAAAAGTCATTTTTAGGATTTGTCGTTAGGATTTATTAGTATCATTATTTTGTTACGAAAATTGTATCCCCTTTCACAGTGCAAAGAGCGCATATATTTTGTAATGAACGGGGCACAGGTAACTGAGACCTAAACATCTCTAATCACGTTGGTGCAATTGTAAATGAAAAGGGTACCCCTTTACAATTCGTTGTTTACTCTAATGATTGAAACAATGTAGCAATGATGAAATTTGTACCACTCCCTTTGATAGTGAATTTAGAATTGGTCATTCATATCACGTCATTTCTGATAGGGCGGGTTGGGAGCGGGGGATTAAAAAAGGCTTGCCGCTGAGGTGTGAAAGTCAACTGCCCTGGGGCGTATATAGCAAGTAGTACCTAAGTCTAGGACACGGGTAAACTTAATTAGGACGAGTCAAGTGGTATATGGGTCATTTTGAGGTAGCATAGACAAATGTCTTAAAATTAGCTGTACACCGGTGACGGCAATAATGTGACAAAATAATTTGCGATGCGTCAACCATGCAATATAAATAATTCAGAAGATTTTAATGGAGTTACTCAGTATCTCCCTGCATATACATATCGATACATTTACAAACGTGTGTGTACTTGACTATATGAAATAAGTTTCGAATAAGCAGATGTTCTGTATAACATTGCACAAGACAACAATTGTCATTACGGCCATTACCTAAGGATCACGTCGTCCGATAGTTATTGACACGGAACTGGTTATACAAATTAGTTATAGAATCATGGATATTGACTGAGAAAGAATTGAAAAACAAACAGAACAAACAGACAACAAAACATTAGCCGTGACTTGTACGTTATCACGTCCGTACACTTCCTGAAAATCGAATAGCTGTTATATCTATCATTGTATGATATGGACGTCCCGTCCTGCCTCTTTAAAATTCCCGAGAGTATATGAAAACATTCTGAACCCAGATAAAATGAAATCAAGAATGAATGTCTTTGTTATATTCATGTCTGTATCGTTAAATGATTGTACATGTAGACTCAACGTATATAATGATTGTACATGTAAGTGCCAACGTCAACATGGTATATACATTGTACACTTCTTCAATAACGCTTGTACATGTAAGTATCAACATAGTATATACATTGTACACTTCTTCAATAACGCTTGTACATGTAAGTATCAACGTCAACATAGTATATACATTGTACACTTCTTCAACAATGCTCACATAATTGTCATTATTGTTTAATTTACTGTAAGTGAATCGGTGAGTATATATTCACACCAATGGTCACAAATGTCAGTCGTAATCTGTACATATGTCTTTGAAATTGCAGTATATATATATATATATATATATATATATATATATTTATATCAATATATAATCATGTATACAAACGGAATGTACGTGATTAACTTAATAAATAAATGTAGAAAAAAAACCCCGAAACATTTAAATAAACTCCAGTCATTGTTGATATTCTCCTACTGTGACCTATGTATTGGTTATAGCTTTGTCGTTCGACCAATCAAGACAAACCTTGTCACACAAATACTCCAGAATGATAAGGATAATACTAATGTACTTTTCATCGGATAGTGATAAACTCAAGATCATCTCCTTCTTTAAAATAGTCAGGGATTCTCAAAATTCACGTAAGCACTTGGAATGGATTCCAAATAGTATATTTTTGTGTTTTGCTTTAATACAAAATTATCATGCATTTTTCTAATTTTGTGTACGAAGGGAGACAACTCGGGTATAAATCATTCAGAAGTGAGACAATACAAATATGTACAGGAAAAAACACGCGCACACACATAACAAATAAACGACACAGGAACTACTAACTGCTAATCACTCCATAGTAGAACTAGGTAGATATATATGTAGTAGCACGGAGCAGTACAGGGCATTCTACATGACGGTTCCTCACTCTCGCCCGCTTCTGATATGTCATTTAGCCTAGTTATCATAACACTAGGTGTGGTGACGAGATGGTGGTGACTGCAACTAACGACACTTTTGTGATTCCAGTTTCAGATAATGGGCATGCACTTCATAATTAGACTGATTCGTTGATATTTTGAAGGTTCTTACGTGTTTAAAGTATCTTAGATGAGTTGCACCATTTATGAGCGTTACTAAAAATAGAGTCACTACATACTGTAACACACATTGATGAAAGGTCATTTGTGTACCTTTTATCATGAATGCATTCACAAGGGATCTGATTGCTTTTCCGATGATGTATATCTGATTATTTACACGAACTTTATCTTACCGAGGATAAAGATTTGTCATTGGTAAGTGTTCGTGAATCCAGATAGTGATTGTATCGTCACAGTTACTGACCCCATATTGTTACTTTATCTGGTGGGCTTTTGTAACTCCACATACAGACTGATTTCTTTTGCTTCAGGATAAATGATGGCGTCAACACCCAAACGAGCACACAGAGACCCGGTGGTGAGGAATTTATGGGCACTGCAGGAACTAGCTTTGAAGCATGACGTGCCGGATGAAGTTAAACAACAGATTGACCTCTGTCTGGAAGTAGTTAACGTAAGTGTTTTATAAATATGTATAGCCAGGCCATGAAAATAGAATCACATGAGAAAATGCGGTGGTTAATGCAGCCTTATACGGAAGAAGATGTATTTAATTTTGATTTTGTAACGACTTAATTACTATGATTATCCTAATGTTATGATATCTTGGTAATAATTTTGATTTGCATGCCAATTCAACGTTCTCTTTCACTAAATTAATGTTGTTCTTTTTTGTGAAATCTTCTTAAAGGAGGAAATAAAGATAATAATAATAATAATATATGTATAGCCAGGCCATAGAAATAGAATCACGTGAGAAAATGCGGTTGTTAATGCAGCCTTATACGGAAGTAGGTGTATTTAATTCACGTTAAACGTTATATAAGTATCTTACAAACTTATCAGAACATACTTGTTCTTTGTACGGAGTTACGCCCCTTGTCATGTCAACAGCTGACCTCTTACGCAATGTAATCGGCCCATTTTTTGCGAGTATAATCAAAGTAAAACACAGTGGGCTCTCCACTTGTCTGTTACACCAGAAGAAATTGAGATTGGGATGTATGGAATACATTTAACCATTTAAAAGGAAAAAAATAATTAAAAAAATGTTCGTAAAAAGAAGCCAAGTTGTACCGAACCGACTTCACTTTGTAAGGGGAAAGCTGACTACCGACTATGGTGTCATAGGGTATCCGCCCTATTTTTGGCAATAACTTTGTCGAATCAGTGTGACGTAATATATATATTCTCTAACTGACAAACCAGGTATCAGCTTCAGGAAATCTCATTTTAGGCCGTTAAATGTATTTTGAACTTTCAGTGTAAACGCAAATATGTACCACACAAATAGTTCCGGGACAAACGTCGACTCTACGATGTTTTTGTAACTCTTTTATTTGTAAAGTTTAAACGACATGCCTTTGTCATTCAACGATAAAACGTAAATATTAACAAATTTGTAACAAAAATAAAATCAATTACAAATTCTTGTTAGCACAAAGATTCATTTATCAATATCATACAAGTGTAGTCTATGAGACATTTCCATATTGATCTAGATCTGATAACCATTTTTTTCAACGTGATCATGTATTTCAGTAAATAAAACAGCTGTGCTAACTATATCATATTGAAGAATCACTTTGAATGTTATATTATATAAAAGTATCTTATGGGTGTAGTTCATGAGGTGCAAACCTGAAATAAAGTAGGCAAATAACGCAAAAATAAAAATAAAACCCTCAAAAATCACCGAATACTTCATACATGGAAATTTGGAACTAAAAATATGAACATGAATAAAAAAAATAGTTGGAAAAAGTACACCATGTGTACTTACACAATTCTTAGTGTTTCTATTATACATATACATTGTACAAGCTGCTCACCAGAATAAAAAGTACTCAGCCTTAACTGACTTAAATTTGATATGTGTACTATGAACACAACTAAATAACAACAGATACAAAAGGCACGTGGACGTGTATTGCTCAGCTTTAACAATAAAAAATGCTTAAGGTTATTATAACAGAACTTTCGTGGGTGTTTCAGCAAATGAGCTCTTGGTCACATGGTATAAACCATTTTGTTAACCAATACTATCTCTTACCATACTCAATACTATCTCTTACCATACTCAGTACTATCTCTTACCATACACAATACTATCCAACACCATACTCAATACTATCCAACACCATACTCAATACTATCCAACACCATACTCAATACTATCTCTTACCATACTCAATACTATCCAACACCATACTCAATACTATCTCTTACCATACTCAATACTATCTCTTACCATACTCAATACTATCTCTTACCATACTCAATACTATCTCTTACCATACTCAATACTATCTCTTACCATACTCAATACTATCTCTTACCATACTCAATACTATCAACACCTCATATCTACCATACTCAATACATTCCAACACCATACTCAATACTATCTCTTACCATACTCAATACTATCCAACACCATACTCAATACTATCCAACACCATACTCAATACTATCTCTTACCATACTCGATACTATCTCTTACCATACTCAATACTATCTCAACACCATACTCAATATACTATCAATACTATCCAACACCATACTCTACTTCCAACACCATACTCATATACCATCTCTTACCATACTCAATACTATCTCACCATACTCAATACTATCTCTTACCATACTCAATACTATCCAACTACCATACCATACTCAATACTATCTATCCAACACCATACTCATATACTTACCATACTCAATACTATCTCTTACCATACTCATACTACTATCCAACACCATACTCAATACTATCAAAAACCATACTCAATACTATCCAACACCATACTCAATACTATCCAACACCATACTCAATACTATCCAACACCAGACTCAATACTATCTCTTACCATACTCAGTACTTTCCAACACCATACTCAATACTATCTCTTACCATACTCAATACTATCTCTTACCATACTCAATACTATCTCTTACCATACTCAATACTATCCAACACCATACACAATACTATCCAACACCATACTCAATACTATCTTTTACCATACTCAATACTATCCAACACCATACTCAATACTTTCCAACACCATACTCAATACTATCTCTTACCATACTCAATACTATCTCTTACCATACTCAATACTATCTCTTACCATACTCAATACTATCTCTTACCATACTCAGTACTATCTCTTACCATACTCAATACTATCCAACACCATACTCAGTACTATCTCTTACCATACTCAGTACTATCCAACACCATACTCAATACTATCTCTTACCATACTCAATACTATCTCTCCAACACCATACTCAATACTATACTCAATACTATCCAACACCATACTCAATACTATCCAACACCATACTCAATATACACCATACTCAATACTATCTTTACCAACACCATACTCACCATACTATACTATCAACTTACCATACTCAATACTATCCAACACCATACTCAATACTATCCAACACCATACTCAATACTATCCAACACCATACTCAATACTATCCAACACCATACTCAATACTATCCAACACCATACTCAATACTATCTCTTACCATACTCAATACTATCTCTTACCATACTCAATACTATCTCTTACCATACTCAGTACTATCCAACACCAGACTCAATACTATACATCAATACTATCCAACACCATACTCAATACTACTCAATACTTCCAACACCATACTCATACTACAACACCAGACTCAATACTATCTCTTACCATACTCAATACTATCTCATACCATACTCAATACTATCTCATACCATACTCAATACTATCTCTTACCATACTCAATACTATCCAACACCATACTCAATACTATCTCTTACCATACTCAATACTATCCAACACCATACTCAATACTATCTCTTACCATACTCAATACTATCTCTTACCATACTCAATACTATCCAACACCATACTCAATACTATCCAACACCATACTCAATACTATCCAACACCATACTCAATACTCATACTCAATACTATCCTTACCACCACTCATATACTATCAATACTATCCAACACCATACTCAATACTATCTATCTCTTACCATACTCAATACTATCTCTATCCAACACCATACTCAATACTATCTCTTACCATACTCAATACTCAATACTATACCATACTCAATACTATCCAACACCACTCAATACTATCTCACCATACTCAATACTATCCAACACCATACTCAATACTATCTCTTACCATACTCAATACTATCTCTTACCATACTCAATACTATCTCTTACCATACTCAATACTATCCAACACCATACTCAATACTATCTCTTACCATACTCAATACTATCCAACACCATACTCAATACTATCTCTTACCATACTCACCATACTATACTATCCAACACCATACTCATACAACACCACACCATACTCAATACTATCCAACACCATACTCAATACTATCTCTTACCATACTCAATACTATCCAACACCATACTCAATACTATCTCTTACCATACTCAATACTATCCAACACCAGACTCAATACTATCTCTTACCATACTCAGTACTATCCAACACCATACTCAATACTATCCAACACCATACTCAATACTATCTCTTACCATACTCAATACTATCTCTTACCATACTCAGTACTATCCAACACCAGACTCAATACTATCTCATACCATACTCAATACTATCTCATACCATACTCAATACTATCTCTCCAACACCATACTCAATACTATCTCTTACCATACTCAATACTATCTCTTACCATACTCAATACTATCTCCTACCATACTCAATACATTCCAACACCATACTCAATACTATCCAACACCATACTCAATACTTTCCAACACCATACTCAATACTATCTCTTACCATACTCAATACATTCCAACACCATACTCAATACTATCCAACACCATACTCAATACTATCCAACACCATACTCAATACTATCTCTTACCATACTCAATACTATCTCTTACCATACTCAATACATTCCAACACCATACTCAATACTATCCAACACCATACTCAATACTATCCAACACCATACTCAATACTATCCAACACCATACTCAATACTATCTCTTACCATACTCAATACTATCCAACACCATACTCAATACTATCTCCTACCATACTCAATACATTCCAACACCATACTCAATACTATCCAACACCATACTCGATACTATCTCTTACCATACTCAGTACTATCCAACACCATACTCAATACTATCTCTTACCATACTCAATACTATCCAACACCATACTCAATACTATCTCTTACCATACTCAGTACTATCCAACACCATACTCAATACTATCTCATACCATACTCAATACTATATCTTACCATACTCAGTACTATCTCTTACCATACTCAATACTATCTCTTACCATACTCAATACTATCTCTTACCATACTCAATACTATCTCTTACCATACTCAATACTATCCAACACCATACTCAATACTATCCAACACCATACTCAATACTATCCAACACCATACTCAATACTATCCAACACCATACTCAATACTATCTCATACCATACTCAATACTATCTCATACCATACTCAGTACTATCTCTTACCATACTCAATACTATCCAACACCATACACAATACTATCCAACACCATACTCAATACTATCCAACACCATACTCAATACTATCTCTTGTATATACCATACCAAACTTTTACATAATCACAATAACATAGTACATACAGATGTCAATGCTCCCCTGACTAGAACATTAGCAATGTTACGACTCATGGCCAATGTAAGTAAGTCATTCATTTTGCGGATCGACCTAACTCATTAGAAACAAAAACAAAAGAAAATATCTGGTATGCAACATGCATTAAAAGACTATGATCTTCTGACATACAGTGTCATTCCAACTGAGTCACTGAAATGAAGTTCAAATATGTGTTAACATATGCTCAAAGACTGGATAAGCTTATGTATCCTCCTTGAAATGAGTAAGTCTATTGTGACCAGTCTCTCTACAAATTCCACACTTCAGTTCTATCCTGTTTTTTTTCTGATAGTAACTTAACATTACACATTTCCGATTTATTTCATCTACAGGCACGTGATGACTACTGTGACATGAAGTCGTCCTCCGCTAGTGAGCACGTGACAAGCCTAATTGAACAAACCCAGAACCATCCTTGGAGCGATTTACATAAGGCTGGAACCATTCCTTTCCTGCATTCCGGAATGATTTCCGGGAAACTAGAAGGTCAGTTATATTGTTGGTTTTCGAAGAACAACAAATAAACACCCTCCCACCCCCACCCCTCATATGTATACGTATATAAATAGAAAATTTGAAAAAAGATTACTGATTGACTTCTCAAGGTTGGAATAATGATAATTACAATCAATCTGATTAAAGCTAATTGATTTAAAAGATTGCTAATGACAGGTCACGGGCCCGTGATAGGGAAATTACACAGCAACACTGGCATTTGTATGTACCCTGTAGCTCCCTCCTCATGGGATCTGTGCATGACGTCATGATCTTCCTTAAAATACTTGAAATATCAGCCGGGTATGTTAGGCATGTTAACCAATTCGTACAAATACGTTTCAAGGTAAACAAAGAGAGGCTTTTCCTGAATCTGTTATGGTATTGTGTCTGAAAAAAAACCCAATGAAACCAACAAACAGCATGTATGATCGCTCTGAACTGATCAGCGGTGGAACTTTTATCGCAGCACGGAATTAGAAATTCTGACCCGTTGTGTGGATAAAAATACACTGACCGATGAAAAATTAAGAAAAAAAAAAAAAAAAAACACAAGCAAACAAAGAAATGTAACTAACACAATTTTGCCAAAAACCCGATGAAAATGACTAATTAAGATACCATAATGTAAAAACAGATCTCATTTCATTCTTACCTGATTTCAGGTTGAATGCACGAGAACATTTGCCGTTTTTTCGTAAACGATTTGATATTTAATAAGATTGTTAAGTTTATTATCTATATTTGTCTTTTACACAGGAAATTTTCTGAAGACAATCATCAGCTTGAGCAACGCCAAAAAGGTTTTAGAGCTTGGCCTATTCACCGGATGTGGTGCTCTAACAATAGCGGAAGCACTTCCGGCAGACGGCAGCGTAACATCGTGTGAAATAGCGCCATATGTAAAAGACCTTGCACGTAAATTCATGGATAAGTCGCCTCATGGAAAGAAAGTAACAATAAAAATAGGTAAAAACGTTTCTTACATAAGTTAAGGAAAATCTAAATTTTAGGAAATTTCCTTAATTATTTATTGCTCTCCTATTGGGAATCTGAAGTTAAGGAAAACTTCAATTTTAGGAAATTTCCTTAATTATTTAAGGCTCTCCTATTGGAATTTTTAAGTTAAGGAAAATTCATAAAAGCATTACATAAGTTAAGGAAAATTTAGATTTAAGGAAATTTCCTTAGTTTATGTAGTGCTCTCTTGAATTGATTATCGGACTTGCATATTTGACGAAAAAGTAGAAAGATTGAAGATGAAGGACAAGTGTAGATATTGGTATAATAGTACGATATCGACTACAGGCCAACATGTCTGTATTTAAGTCTAAAAGTGGAATTCTAGTAAATTTTAAGTCGAAACTGTTTACAGTGTCTGTTGTGTCATACGACAACATCACGTCTTTTGTGTTTGATCTCGTTTACTCGATTTGCAGGGTCAGCATTAGACTCTCTTGCGGAACTTGCTGATGCTGGAGAAAAATATGACATTATTTTCATCGATGCTGACAAAGACAACTATCTCAACTATTACAAGGTAATGGTACCAACGATGGTGGTAAATATCTATACTTAAGTCACTAATATTAACTATTACAGGTTAATGGTGCCCATACTTAAGTCACTAATATCAACTATTACAGGTTAATGGTGCCTCTACTTAAGTCACTAATATCAACTATTACAGGTTAATGGTGCCTCTACTTAAGTCACTTATATCAACTATAACAGGTTAATGGTGCCTTTACTTAAGTCACAGATATCAACCAAAACAGGTTAATGGTGCCTCTACTTAAGTCACTAATATCAACTATTACAGGTGAATGGTGCCTATACTTAAGTCACTAATATCAACTATTACAGGTGAATGGTGCCCATACTTAAGTCACTAATATCAACTATTACAGGTTAATGGTGCCTTTACTTCAGTCACTGATATCAACTATTACAGGTGAATGGTGCCTATACGTAAGTCACTGATATCAACTATTACAGGTTAATGGTGCCTCTACTTAAGTCACTAATATCAACTATTACAGGTTAATGGTGCCTATACGTAAGTCACTGATATCAACTATTACAGGTTAATGGTGCCTTTACTTCAGTCACTGATATCAACTATTACAGGTTAATGGTGCCTCTACTTAAGTCACTAATATCAACTATTACAGGTTAATGGTGCCTCTACTTAAGTCACTAATATCAACTATTACAGGTTAATGGTGCCCATACTTAAGTCACTAATATCAACTATTACAGGTTAATGGTGCCTATACGTAAGTCACTGATATCAACTATTACAGGTGAATGGTGCCTATACTTAAGTCACTAATATCAACTATTACAGGTGAATGGTGCCCATACTTAAGTCACTAATATCAACTATTACAGGTTAATGGTGCCTATACGTAAGTCACTGATATCAACTATTACAGGTTAATGGTGCCTTTACTTCAGTCACTGATATCAACTATTACAGGTTAATGGTGCCTCTACTTAAGTCACTAATATCAACTATTACAGGTTAATGGTGCCTCTACTTAAGTCACTAATATCAACTATTACAGGTTAATGGTGCCTCTACTTAAGTCACTAATATCAACTATTACAGGTTAATGGTGCCTCTCTTAAGTCACTAATATCAACTATTACACTAATATCAACTATTACAGGTAAATGGTGCCTATACTTAAGTCACTAATATCAACTATTACAGGTTAATGGTGCCTATACGTAAGTCACTGATATCAACTATTACAGGTTAATGGTGCCCATACTTAAGTCACTAATATCAACTATTACAGGTTAATGGTGCCTATACTTAAGTCACTAATATCAACTATTACAGGTTAATGGTGCCTCTACTTAAGTCACTAATATCAACTATTACAGGTTAATGGTGCCTTTACTTCAGTCACTGATATCAACTATTACAGGTGAATGGTGCCTCTACTTAAGTCACTAATATCAACTATTACAGGTTAATGGTGCCTTTACTTCAGTCACTGATATCAACTATTACAGGTGAATGGTGCCTCTACTTAAGTCACTAATATCAACTATTACAGGTGAATGGTGCCTTTACTTAAGTCACTAATATCAACTATTACAGGTGAATGGTGCCTTTACTTAAGTCACTTATATCAACTATTACAGGTTAATGGTGCCTCTACTTAAGTCACTGATATCAACTATTACAGGTTAATGGTGCCTATACTTAAGTCACTAATATCAACTATTACAGGTTAATGGTGCCTATACTTAAGTCACTAATATCAACTATTACAGGTTAATGGTGCCAATGATTGTTTTATATATCCATGCTTACTTTGTAACTATCAGCTACAACGTCGAACATCAATGTCTGCTACTTAAAACAGGACATCAACGTCCGCGTAACAGTCAGGGTCATTAAAGGTTAAATGGGATACAGAGTAGAAAATAAAAAACACAGCAAGAAATTGTAGGCATGAAGTAAAGAAAAGGGTCAAGTGTTCATGTGTTACAATAGGGCAGCAGACCTAAATTGGTTTCTATAATGATTCCTTGGTTTAAGCCAAAGACAAAAATCCCCGATCGTGCAGGGGCATATTTTTAGTCGTCTCCAACTATCATACAGTGGCATAGTGATACCTTTTTCTATGTCTAACTACACCACGATGTTCCTATGAGGTACGTAGGTCCTTTCTACTGAATGCCCTATAACAGCTCCTTATTAAAACTTATTACGTCACTAATACATTTTTTCTAAATATTTCACTATTTCCGTTTTATGGTAATATAATGGTGACATTTCCACGAATATTGATTTTTCTCAACAGCCTCAAAGGTTTAAAAAAAAATACGTCCTTCATAGATATTATGGATCGTTAGAGTTAACATTTTTATAATTTCTACAGATAATCATGGACAAAGACATGTTAACAGCCCGGGGGACGATCCTGGCAGACAACACCCTATTCCAGGGAGCACCCTACTGCCATAACCTGATGTCGGATAGGGCGATCAAATTGGGTCAAATCATTCGAGATTTCAACGACTTTGTAGAAAAAGACGAGAGAGTGTATCAGGTAATAATCGTACTTATTTGGGGGATATTGTTTTCTACCTTTCTGTAAATGATTTTTTTTAGATAAATCAAAATTTCGCGGATGATTCTTATCTAATTTTACCTCATTTTGCTCTTTATACAAAAGTCACAATCACGATTTATGGTTTTCTCTCTCACATTAATTCCTGTTGTTATGTATATTTATAATTCCGGTCCGTTCTTAATAAAGCGAAATATCCTATCGAAAATACAAATCTTTAAAATCACATTTTGTTCTTAGACGAAACGCATTTGTCATAAACGAGGAGTTACATCGAAGTTTGTATATCGTTAAAATGCAATTTAGATTAATCACTTTAGAAATATACTTCATACATGTTTTGGCTTATTATAGTCTGTGTACGTATTGATCGACCGATACGATGCAGATATTGGTGATGACGTGTTCATCAAGAGTACTACTCGTCTTATCTGCCTGTAACCTTTCTAATGTAGAGAAGGTCAGGAACTCATATAGGCCCCGGTTGTTCAATGACTGGTGAATGAAAATTGTCAAACATGAATAAAACAAAGCTGAGAATTTTCGTTATCATTTCTGTTGATTTTATGAGGCAACCCAGACTGATATACAGTCGAAACTCTTTGTCTCGAAGTCGTATAACATGAAGACCCCGTTTAATTCAAATCATTTCGTCGGTCCCGTCCTGACTTTACAAAAAACATTCAACTCACTTAAATCGAACACTCAGTTATCTCGAAGTATTCCCATGGTCCCGAAAAGTTCGACATAACGAAGTCCAACTGTATTGTGAAGTGTTCATTTTGCCTTTAACGCTTTTGTGTTTTTGTAGCAATACATTTCACTTGCTTGTGGTTAACTCGGCTAACCTTTAAACAACTGGAACCTAGAAATCTGATTGTAACCTGCCATATTATCTACATCGGAGTTAGATATTGTAGAGTTTATTTCCATTAAACTTGTTTGAACCGATAAGATATATGAATAAGGGTTCTGGCAATGGTCCAAAGCTCGCCTTACATTGCTTTTCACTACAGTATACACCAGTGTTAGGGTGGAGGTTCGCCATATGTAATATTTCCATGTATTGCAATTTTATCAGGAAATGTACCAGTATTATTTTATATATACATATATATTTTTTGTCTGTTTTTCTTTTTTAACATCATTTGAATTTTCAAAGATAAATGGATTTAAATTTCAAATACAAAAATAAAGAATGAAATAAAATAATGAAGGTTCAAAGTGTTTACAGGTGCCAAAGCCTCAATATTAGAATGATAATCAATTGGATAACTATCTGACAAAATGTCTTAACTGACACCCCCAGTTAAACCATTTTTACCACATTTTTGGTTATATTCAATTTAATACAATTTACTCTTTGAATAAGGTTTTGGTTCCCATACGAGACGGCCTAACGATGATACGTCGACGTTCAGATGTGGAGGGAACTTCCTAAAGTGCTTGTGTAACACAGACGTTGAGGGCCTGTCCTGACCTTTCTGTGCAATTCAAATGCGGACTAGCTGTCGATTGTCTGTACAATTCAAACGTTTATGAGGGAGCTACCATCTGTATATTTAAAGACTTCGTGTAACACAGACGTGACAGGGGCCATAGGGACGTGTCATGAATTCCCAATCTCAATACACGGTCTTTCTATATGTATAATAGTGATAACTCCCGAGAAAGGGAAAATTGAAGACATTTTAAAATTCGGTTTTCTGACATTCCCATATTAAAAAGAACTAATATTTTGATTATATTCATTACAGTTCTAATGTCGAGTCTTGCGTTCAAGTTTTAAAATTCGCCAATATAAACAAATAAGAAAATGTAATGATTTTGTTAAAAGTGTCAGATTGTTAAAACACTGAAATAAATCTAAAATTGATTTGAGTTTTCGTTCCTTATTTTTTTGCTGTAATCCTGGATTGGGTTTTGAAGTTGGAGCCGAGGACGGCGGACATACTTCATCGGTGACAAAAAGAAGATGTCGGTTCCTGCTGAATAAAATGGGCTCCGTGATTTAATATCGGATTTCTGCGACGAACGAGATATGACACCATCAAATGACATTCTGTGTGGGTACACATTTACAGATGGAAGGACCTTTCAACCTTACAGGGAAAAGCTACATATATTTCTAAAATTGTAAGGTCACGTGTTGGTCAATTCTTGACAAATTTCATTCATCAAACACTCATTGGAAAGATAACACAAATCCTATTAAATTCCGATGTCCTTTGTCCGTCAAGACCGCTATTTTGTTCAAAACGCTACATCATGCACAGGAGCATGTGGACGTTTGAAAGAGTCAGTATTGCTAAGCATCTAAACGACTCGGAAGTTACTCCAGAAATTTATTGACTACTTTTTCCTGAAGTGATCAAGGGAGTACCGGGTTATTTGTAGATTAGCTACTTAAGTACCACGGAGCAAACAACCAATAAACGAATGATACAGTAGCTATATGGTTTTTAACAAGGACCTCAGTTATGGCTCGGGTTTTTTCTTTATTTTTCTATGTTTCATTTTTATTTACTTTTCCTCAAGTCTAACATTTTCTAGTTTCACTGGCGAACACCAAATCAGGTGCGGTACCCAAATCGTTTCCCAGTTTCTGGTAAAATATTGTATATTTTATCTGGTAAGTTGTTTAGCGTACAGAGTAAACTAATTGAATTGTGTCCCGCTGGGGATATACAAACTATTATTGTGTGGTGTTTCTGGTTACAACTGTGATTAATTACTTCATTACATTGCTGTTGTGGATAATGTTAATGCGCTCATTGTATGAGATAATTATAGTTTAAATACCAGTAAATATTGAAAAGGGCCACGATAGATCTAGCTCGGTTTGAACTCTGACTTACGTAATGTGAGATAGAGATCTGACCAAGCGTCTCGATCAGTGTTTCTCAGGACACGGAGTACTGGCCTGGCTTTGCTGTCGTGGGTGTGTTCACCCTGCATCGCATGCAAAGCCTCGTGTATGTTGTTCAGAGAGGTAACCACCAGGTGCTTCAAGGAGAGCTTGGTTGTTTACGAGGCCATAACCAAGCAGACGGCAAACTAGTAATAACTACATTATTGAAAATGATATGTATTGAGATTTTAATAATATGCGAAACAAAAATAAACCATTTTGTTTAATTTAATTATTTCAATTTATTTGAAAGCTGGTCTTACTGCGTGCTTAAAATGATTATTGTTATGATGATGATGATGATGATGATGATGATGATGATGATGATGATGAGGAGGAGGAGGAGGAGGAGTAAATGATGATAGATGATGACGATGAGGATGTGATGATGACATAGGGAGGATTCCTACATAATTGGTTTGTACATATGTATATATAGTAATAAAATTATAAATAAGAAAAATAGATAAATATACTTATTTGCGATTGAGTGATGGCTTTGAATGATTTTAATTCAATTGATCCTAGTGACTGAAAGTCACTTAAAAGTCCTGAGTATGTTTATAGGACTGAAAACATTATAATCAATGATCGTGCACCGAAAAGTAAATCACCCTTATTTACATAACCACGTCTGGTTTTGGCGAGACAAAAATGAATCAAAGGATATTTACAGAATTTGACACAAGCAGGGAACAATGGTTTTGTCGCGAACTCAGTAGACAAAGCGCAATTGTTCTGCACTTATTCAAGACTGGTAATAATATAAAAGAATACTTTGTGTTCAAGTTTGTACAAAAGACACATACGTGAGTAGTACCTCCTTATGATTACAAGGCAGTAGTTAGGTACATAACAGATCTATGTGTAAACGTAAACCAGGAAGTAATGTTAATCAGTTTTAATCACAACGTGGGACATGACCAAAACTAACACGTATTGAAACTCGTGTATTTGTCTTTATTTCGTTAAAAAAACCAGATTGTACAAAAGACACGAGTGAATAGCAACTGGCAATACACATGTAGATTTAGATACAGTATTGTATGATAATGAATTTGTCTGCTTTGCAAAGTTCCACTTTTAGTTACATCGAAGAAATCTCTTTTAGATATCAAAACAAAATATCGACGAAGAAATGACAATGCCATCAGATACTGTAAAACTATCATTTTCGAGAGTATTTAATTTCCCTCTTTTAGTTTACGCGGCTTTTCGCGGTTTTACTCTACTCGAATGTTTTTAAACTTTAACCTCATGATTTTTGTATGAGGACTTTGAAATTTTACGGGTCACATTTGTCCTGATCTGTGTAGTTTATTGATTTGGGTTTATATTTTCTATAAGATTGGAAACTGTCACCAATATACCATAAAACGATGTCAGTTTGAATAACTGTCACAAATTCACACACTTCGTTTTTGTGAAAAGTTCGGATTTTAAAACGAATTATTGTGTCCTATGAATTTAATACATGGTTGTTATATTTTTTAATGAAGTGTTCAGCTTCAACAGCATTAGTTATTGAAAACTATATTTTCGAGCTTTCGAGAGAAATCATGTTTCCCTTTTTCAAGCAATGAGTGCCTAGATGTGCGAGTTGACGATAATTCATTAACCCTCATTATTTCGCCCTTTTTGTTGACATAGGAAACAGAGGTTTTCAACAAAGCCTGCAAATGCACTTTTCAATCAATCTTGTGTTTAAGGTTAACATCTCAGAATATGCTGTACAGTGTATTGTTATAAGGTCTCGGTGATCTGTTTAAAGTATTTACAACCGTGGTCTCTGTAGTATGGAATAGTATATCCTTGTTCCGGTTCCAATGAGTGGTAATGGTTGGTTGTCAATGCAATGTTGTTATTGTCTGTTTCTGTGTTAGGAGATAATTTACTATAGTGTAGATCACAGTCAGCAGTTCATTCCAGAGGTAAGTGTTTCTACTTGCTGACATATGATAAGGCTTACATATATTTAATAATTTATATATTCTTTCTATTGATATAGATGTGTAACATTATAACTTATATAACTAAAGTGGTTACAGGATTTCATATATTCTTCTACAGGGATTCGTTCATATTTCATAAATTCGTATTTGTACAGTAGATTGATCAGAATACAGAAACATTTAATCTGTAGTTTATTACGTAAATGATAGGTACAGTTATTACTGTGACAACGAGTTTAAGGTTCATTAGCAATAAAGCTGATTGGCGTGGTGAGGGAAATTGAAATTAGTAACCTTATTGATATTATATGTGTCATTGTATTGTAAATCTAAATTTAGCATTTTTAAATGTGAAGAATAGTTGATACAAATTTATAGATGTACTTAAACCAAGTGTATAAATAAGGTTGACGATATCAGTTTCCTGAGCGAAGTAGGGGTACGATAGCACGCAAACATCGTAGTTTGATACGATGTTTAAAATGGTAGTAAATAAACGAATGGATTTATCCTACTTTCTCCTTTTATGGTTTTTCGTCCTAATAGCAAAACATGGAATAACGACTCCAATTAAATGTAACTGTACTGGCGTTGTTCCGTCCTAAACACGTGTACATTGATTATAAATTGTATAAAAGACACACAATGCAGGTTAATATATGCTTATATACAGCTGTACAAGTACACTCTATATAACCTGATATTATACTGGATAATAATGTTTTACTATTTGAAAGAATGAAATGATTAAAATAGATAATTTGGAAACAAATTGATTGGGAAATTTATAGCCGTTTAATCACACACATAACAGAAAAATAAATCAAGATTTTTGATGAGGTTTTGTAAAGAACTGTTCTTCTAAGTTCTTGGGTTATCTGTCCCTGTTTGGCATCTAGAATCAAACATGTTCAAGAAATCATAACTATAAAGCCAGATGTGAATTGCTATTTTTAATATACTAGAGACAGGCTAAGATTTTGGTAAATTCGTGAAAATTTAATAATCGAAACAAAATATATTTGCAGTTGGTATTTGTTGTTGGGTTACTAGACTATACAAGACAATCAGCTACTGCAGTAGAGGTGGATAGTGAAATTAAACTGCATCACAAGTATGTTTCGTCGTCTTAAGGCTCGTCAGTAATACTAAGGACTCAACAGTGATGCTAAGGGCTCATCAGTAATACTAAGGGCTCGTCATTGATGCTAAAGGCTCATCAGTGATGCTAAGGGCTCATCAGTAATGCTAAGGGCTCATCAGTCATGCTAAGGCCTCATCAGTAATGCTAAGGGCTCATCAGTGATGCCAAGGGCTCGTCAGTGATGCTAAGGGCTCGTCAGAGATGCTAAGGGCTTATCAGTAATGCTTTACGTTCATCAGCGATGCTAAGTGCTAGTCAGTGATGCTAAGGGCTCATCAGTGATACTAAGGGCTAATCAGTGATGCTAAGGGCTCGTCAGTAATGCTAAGGCCTCATCAGTAATTCTAAGGGCTCATCAGTGATGCCAAGGGCTCGTCAGTGATGCTAAGGGCTCGTTAGAGATGCTAAGGGCTTATCAGTAATGCTTTACGTTCATCAGCGATGCTAAGGGCTAGTAAGTGATGCTAAGGGCTCATCAGTGATACTAAGGGCTAATCAGTGATGCTAAGTGCTCAGCAGTAATGATTAGGACTTGTCAGTGATGCTTTACGTTCATTAGCGATGCTAAGGGCTTGCAGTGATGCTTAGGGCTCATCAGTGATGCTAAGTGCTAGTCAGTGATGCTAAGGGCTCATCAGTGATACTAAGGACTAGGCAGTGGTGCCTAAGGACTAGGCAGTGGTGCTAAGGACTAGGCAGTGGTGCTAAGGACTAGGCAGTGGTGCCTAAGGGCTCATCAGTGATGCTAAGGACTAGGCAGTGGTGCCTAAGGACTAGGCAGTGGTGCTAAGGACTAGGCAGTGGTGCCTAAGGACTAGGCAGTGGTGCCTAAGGGCTCATCAGTAATGCTAAGGACTAGGCAGTGATGCTAAGGACTAGGCAGTGGTGCCTAAGGGTCTGAATTGTTGAAGCATAGGAGGCGAATGAGGAAAATAAAAATTGATCGAAAGAAATGTCGAAATGTAGACATGGAGGTGCATCATCTTAAATAAATAAATAAATAAATAAATAAGGCGCGTTAGCTTAATGATTCAATACATTTTGTAATATTTGCATATCTGATAATCTCAGAGGAAAATCATATAGATGTGTTTATTCTGAACAGTGCGACTTTGAATTGATATCATAGATTACCACATTGCTCTCTAGTTATCGGTTATTTTTATGCACATATACATCTTACTGTCATGTAGATTTGACCTGATATGTATTGGATTTAAAACATGACAAACCTGTAAGATATATTTCTAGACGTTATATTTGTCATTAATATTTACATATGAACAGTGCACGACTACCATTCATGTCTACGTTATATGATCCCCCTAGATAATTACTAGGAAACCAGTGTAATAGGTACCGGTGTCTATACGTAGATCTTTAGATTTTGTCTATACAGACCTGTACGTATTAAACAACAGTCGTTAGGATTGTTAGCATTAAGTTAATGCACATAACCATATTAATACTGTACGGTAAGTAACTGTGGATAAAACCTCGATATCACAGGTATATGTGAATTTCCGGACTGCCGAGTTCGGGTATATGACAGTAGTTTAATTTACTGTAAAGTTCGTAGCGATTTCTTATCGCGAAGTTCGAGTATCTCAACAGTCAAGAAAAATCAATCACCATGGAGATTTCAGATAGATAATTACAAAAGAATAACTCGTGTACATAAATTGTGCTACGGCTAACAAGAGATAAATTGTGACACGGCTAACCAGTGATAAATTGTGACACGGCTAACCAGAGATAAATTGTGACACGGCTAACCAGAGATAAATTGTGACACGCCTAACCAGAGATACATTGTGACACGGCTAACCAGAGATAAATTGTGACACGATTAACCAGAGATAAATTGTGACACGCCTAACCAGAGATAAATTGTGACACGACTAACCAGTGATAAATTGTGACACGGCTAACCAGAGATAAATTGTGACACGCCTAACCAGTGATAAATTGTGACACGCCTAACCAGAGATACATTGTGACACGGCTAACCAGAGATAAATTGTGACACGCCTAACCAGAGATACATTGTGACACGGCTAACCAGAGATAAATTGTGACACGGCTAACCAGAGATAAATTGTGACACGGCTAACCAGAGATAAATTGTGACACGGCTAACCAGAGATAAATTGTGACACGCCTAACCAGTGATAAATTGTGACACGCCTAACCAGAGATAAATTGTGACACGGCTAACCACAGATAAATTGTGACACGCCTAACCAGTGATAAATTGTGACACGCCTAACCAGAGATACATTGTGACACGGCTAACAAGAGATAAATTGTGACACGATTAACCGGAGATAAATTGTGACACGGCTAACCAGAGATAAATTGTGACACGCCTAACCAGAGATAAATTGTGACACGCCTAACCAGAGATAAATTGTGACACGGCTAACCAGTGATAAATTGTGACACGCCTAACCAGAGATAAATTGTGACACGCCTAACCAGTGATGAATTCACGAAGATGAAAAAAAACCTTTATTTAACCAACCACCAACTGACTACTGACTTACGTGTCGTTGCTTTCATGATGTTTTGAACTCTTTACCGCAGTGTCAAAACTATTTCATTTCTATTGCGCGTCGTTCCAAGTACTTTTGGCTCTTAAATAGAGAAAGGAATTCCTTTTTAACGCCATGTAGTAATTCTTCTAACTTGCGTGTCATATTTTCCCTGATTTCACTCTTGATTTTCACCTAAAATTTCTACAGTGCTGGTGATGATCCTTCACGTGATATGCTTTCCGTTCCCAAAGGCGTAATTGGGTTGTTACTAAGACTGAGAAGTCATGTTTATTCACGATAAGTAACAAAGGAACAAACTGTCAATTATCTATTTCAGCTTGGTTACAAGGCTAAACCATTTATCCCGAGCCCCTAAGGTGCGACTGGAGACACGCCAGCAGAGTGCCTTAACAATGGGCTGTTTACCGTTTGTTTGTGACCCCAAAGTGGAGCGTGGATTGATGCCAATAGGAGTCAACATTCTTCTTGTTAATGTGTTGCTGTTCAGAGTAAGTATAACAACGTTTCATTGAGATGAACAAAACTTATGTCAAATCGCTTAAAGTACAGAAACAGTCATACAGACTAGGCAGAACTCCATCTCGTAAAACTTTCTCCTGAAGTGGGACGTCTCACAGCTGCTCACTGGTTCATCACCTGCAAGGAACAGTTTGTTTTAAAAACTGCTGACAATGAACATAGTGGTTCACCGGAAAGGATACCAATTTAATGACTTAGACGATGTGTTTATGTACATATGGTGACTCATTTGTTTCGTGGAAAATTGAATTTTGTATGTTTTTTTTATATATATACGGAAAAAGATCAATTTCTGTAATTGTAAGGTATTTTATATTGAAAATAAATAGCTGTAATATGAATATTAAGATACCTTACCTGATACCCTATAAGTATTAAAAAATATGTCATCCGTGACAAAAAACATATCCACATCCGGTGCGCCTAAATTACCGATATGCTGTGACCGTATACACATGTTCTTTTCTATTCAAACTTTTGCCGATTTCTGCCTATCACAAGACACGTGATCGCCAATACAGTTGCAACCAAGAATTGTTTTTACAAATTTGCTATGGCTATCCCAACTTGACAGAGGACGGGCTCTCGCAATGCTCGTGGAAGATAACACCCAACAGCAGGTCGCTACTCGCTACGGAGTTCATAAATCGACTATATTTTGGTTAGTCTTACGTCTCAACGCCATGGCAACAGTTGATGATAGATCGCGATCTAGACATCATTGTTTAATGCAGCGACGTCAAGATAGGTTAATAAGGTTTATCCACCTGTGTGACAGGAGATTAATAGTAGCCGAACCGTACAATCCACCAACAAACTTCGAGAATTAGACTGTGAGAAAGAGACAAATTTACGCCAATGTCGCCAGTACGTTGATTTGCCACTTATAAGTCAGCGTTGAGTACGTAGTATGCGATGTGTGACAGACCAGACGTTTCCCGATGAAACGTTAAAGGTCCACGCCCTTCACCAATGAAAATCGATTCATGTTGTTTGATTAGATGACCGTTAACGCGTGCATTTGCGTCGAGGAGAACGTCTGCAGACTTTTGCGTTTTGGAGCACGACATAATTAGTGATTGATTGGTCATAGTTTGGGGAGGAATTTTTCAAGGTTTAAAGTTTCTAGTGATTAATAAAGTGAATTAAATGAATTCACGCTCTTGAGATGATCATGAGGCCTTGTGTTGTGTCTTTTATCTTAAGGCACTATTTGATCTTTCAGCGTAATAACGCATGGCCACACGTTGTAAGAGATCGTCTGACACAGAACAAGGTCCCTATTGATTGGCCTCCATTTAGCCTCGATTTGGCCGCAATTGAACGTATGTGGGCTAAATTAGACAAAAGAGATAGGAATCGAGCAGACATCCCAAATAACCCCCGACAATTTGCCAAACCACTTACCGGGTCGAAAGTGTACATATATCTTTTGGACGTAGATTCGTCTCTCATTTAAGTATCAAAGCAAAACAGAATATACAAATAAATCGTTAACTATTTAGAGAACCAGTTTCAAGAATAATACCTGTCCTTAATTAGTATGGAACTGATATAACAACATTAAGTTAAACGTCATGTTTTTATACGTTTAATGGTTTTATGTCTGCTATTAAGGCATGTCGACCTTCCAAAGTGAAAGAGCGTACAGTTAGAGAGGATTTAATGTGTCAGTATGTATATACATAATCATTTAAATAACAGTTATAGTCGTCTATTAAAGCACAGTGGTACAAACACACATGTGCCCCAATTAAAACAGATTTACTACAGTAGTAGAATATGTTCGGTTGGTAATATCACAAGTTGTAAGAAAAGAATATATTGTAAAATCATATATATTCGTTGGGGCTTCATTTTTTTTTAAATGTTATTTCGTGGACACTTGATTTTATGAATAATAATCGTTCAATGAGTCATCTATAGTGCTTTTCTTAAGTTCATGGATATATGACTCCGTAGAACACGAATATGCATGAAACAAACGGAAATAAAACAGTATGACGTTTTATTGACTACACGTTGCCTTCAGCTGACGAATTACTATCGTGAAAAGTATTTGTATTGAGGTAAACATTGTGCGAGATGGTCATGAACCGACAGGACTTTTCGTCTGTAATATACTCGTGGGTACACTGAGGTAGAAAATAGTGTGGCGAAATGGTATTAGATCGACAGGACTTTTCGGCTGTAATATACTCGTGGGTACACTGAGGTAGAAAATAGTGTGGCGAAATGGTATTAGATCGACAGGACTTTTCGGCTGTAATATACTCGTGGGTACACTGAGGTAGAAAATAGTGTGGCGAAATGGTATTAGATCGACAGGACTTTTCGGCTGTAATATACTCGTGGGTACACTGAGGTAGAAAATAGTGTGGCGAAATGGTATTAGATCGACAGGACTTTTCGGCTGTAATATACTCGTGGGTACACTGAGGTAGAAAATAGTGTGGCGAAATGGTATTAGATCGACAGGACTTTTGAACAATTGTTTTATTAAGTATGGAATATCATTCCTGAGCCTTTCTTCAACCAGAAGTCGACTTTTGTGACATACAAACTATCACAGAGGTGATTTTTAAAGTCACATTTCAACTTTAAGTTATAGAATACCTAATATTACATAAAACTATCATACAGTTGATGTTTCAGTTCTCAAACAACTTTATATTATGAAATACGTCATATAACATATTAATTGTCATACAGTGATGTTCACTTCCTAATTCAACCTTATGTTACGGAATACATCACATCACATTCAAACTATCATACAGATGATGTCACATAATTGATACAATATCTTACAATATTATATATAAAAACACATATTCCAAAATTAGATCCGCCTGGTACATAATAGTCTACAGATCATCAGATTTCTTAAGATATTTAAAAGACTTTTATCAGACAAAACAACCATATCATGTCACAACGTTTTATGACTTTTTTAAAAATCAATCCTGTTTTGCTGCGAAGTTTCGACAAAATGTTCACTTATATATAGTATTCGTATAAATATTCAGCAATTGTTTTTTATATATGTATTTGTTATTCATCAGCCAGTAATGTATTAGATCAAGGTACGACTCTAATATGGCATATCGCCTTAAGTTGTAATGTCTCTGCAAACACCATTAGGCCTCATAGGTAGAACACATCACTTTTGAGGAGTAAGATGTTTTGAGTGTCAAGAAGCATGCACGGTGCAACTATATAACAAAAGAGTGGTAAAGAAGGGAGATAACTCTAAGTACAAACTGAAAAGGAAGGTAGCAAGACAGCACAAGGAGTAAGGTTGCATATTTTTATATTTCAGTTGGTCTCATTAGGATGCTCTGTATATGCATTGGTACTCATAAACACCGACACGGCCCTCAAGACCGTCCACTTAAACTTTGTCGATACACTGCACGTGTTCGGGGAAATTCAACTAGGAAAGATGCTGATCGTCATAACGTATTCCTGCGCATGTGCAATGATGCCAATACAGGTGTTAAACAGTGTGATGGGATTAGCAGGAGTGTTATTTACCAGCAGAAAGATCGTCTACATTGTATGTATACTAAAGATTTCAACCCATTTTGATTTCCCGTTTTGTTTTATATTGTTAATTTATTATAATAACTTGATAATACTATTGATATTGGCTTGTTCTTTTAAAAACAAAGATAATCAAACATTATTTGTCAAAAAAAATAAAAAATTGTATAACACCTTTTTTGCTATATCCAAGATTGTTAAGATTAATTTCTAGAAATATTTGCAGTCACAAATTCGAATTACTTTCCCTGTTAAATATTGCTTATTGTATGTTATCAGACATCAGTCAAATATACTTATATGTTTCTGAGATTGTTGAAATCGGTTTACTGTACATTAGAACTGGTCTATGATGCAGTAACATTTTATTTTTATCAGCACATCTGTATATCGTTTTTCACTATCCCCGTCATGATTGTGTACTCCGTGCTATTGGCTGGCGGTCTACATGACGTAAGTATTTATAGGATAATTTAATCAGCCTATCAAAATATCCTAAATCTGTGTCAGCATCATAGATTTATGATCAAACTGGATTTTTTTTGTGTTATATAAAGATTCTATGTATAAAAAGGTATAGGTTTCGTTTTGTCTGAATATGCTCACATTCGCCGGGTTTTCCATGCTACTGTTGTAACATTTTGAAATTGCTTTTTTAGTTTGATATAAGTATACCATAATATTAATGTAATACTTCATGGTTGCCATGAATGTGATGAAGATGCATACACTAATTTAGCAGAATATATAATTGACACTAAATATTGAACTAAGAGTAATTGTATGTAACCCAGTGGGGAAATGGAGACACCATTGTATACCTATCTGTAATGCATTGTCTGTTTGTGGTTAATAATTCACTTCTATTGCCATCCAGATATTGCTGGGAGAAGGCTTAAATAGTCAATGCCTGATCCTCTATCCCTTAGCCCTTTCTGAGCAATAAGATTTGTTGAAATTGACATATAAGTATACCGTTTTGAAGTTGTTGATAACGCAGACACCGCCTACCATCCGGAACGTATAATCATATGTTTTTGATTTTCATGGTAACCTCACATTTAGGTGGATTCAGGGGCGACAATCAGAGTTTTATAAATTTACCCGTTCTGTATCAAGATGCTGTTTTAAGCAACAAGGTTAATTTTGATACATTATTACTGTTTGTTTTCATTACCAATGTACGTCGACATGACAACGGGAATTTAAGCCAATATGATAAAGTATACATTAATTATGATAATGCGATGTATTAATTCGGATGCTGTTTTCCCCATACCCTGTGACTATGGTCTTTCTGTCAGTTGGACCCATGCAAAGTATTTCAAGTTGTTCTTTTGTAATGATGTCTAGTCAGGTTTGTTGTGTTTTCTCCGTCAGTTTGATCCTCAAAGCACTGATTGGTTGCATTTAATTTCGTTATTTACTACTAAGTTGTTTTGAGTCCATCCTCAAATTGACCATAGTCGTTGATAGGACGTTAAAATATCGATCCAAATCGTTATCACTTCGATTTCTTTAATATAAAGGGGATGCGATGGCCATATAGTTAAGTTATCTGAGCGTCTAAACACTATCCCTCCACCTCTAGGTCGCCAGGCCTACGCGGGACAGTCCCCAGGTACTGGCCACAAGTCGGTGGTTTTTTCCGCACGCTATGACTGTCCTCTACCATTCAAACCTGGCATGTCCTTAAATGACACTAACTGTTTATATGACGTAAAGCAACAATAAATGAATCTATAATATGAAGTCGATAAAGGTCATGCTGATATTGTGTTGTATCGTATGTTACAGATGATAATGCTATTGTTCAATATGTTAAACCTGTCTAGATGCTACAATGTTATTTCCAGACAGTTCAGTCCAAAATGATTGTATACAAATGAAAAAGAACATTTTACAATATTTGTATTTAAGGTTAGTATTTTTATATCTAATTTTGAAATTTCTGGTTTTGTTATTTTACTTTAGTTTTATATTTGGATCGATAAGGAATTCAACAGTCAGCTGAACATTGACGATTCCGTTACAAAGGAATTCAAAGAAACGGTAAGATAGGTCTAATATTGATCAAATGTCATCACAGTTAATTCAATGTTAGCATTTGTAAACCAGGTATCAATTACCTGTTGATATGAAATGACGTAAGACTACTTACAGTGAAATCTGATATAGCTCTCTTTAAGGAAATTTATTTATGGACAGATAAACGTAGGTATACTTTAGAAAGACATTTTACGTACTGACAGAGCAAACATAGGTGTATGGGTAGTCAATTCTATAAATAGCTCCTTTAAAAAGATTTTTTTCATACCGACTGTGTACGTGAAGTCAATTATGGAACAGCTCTTGTTAAGAAGATTTCTTTATGTATACCAGTATCAAAAAACGTAGGTATACTTCAAAAATGATGTTTTCTTCGTACTGACAGAAACAAAACATAGATGTACGTGAAGTCTATTCTGAAATAGCTCTCTTAAAGAAGACTTCATTTTGTCTATCAATATAAAAACGTAGGTGTGTTTGTAGCCAATTCTGAAATAGTCCTCACTAAAAAGATTTCTTTATGTATACAGATAAAAAAAACTGTTGTAGCTTTAGATTTGGCCTCACAAGGGTTATGATTGATCTGACTAAAGTCTGGTTATATGGTAGGTACTGATCCTAGTAGTGTGGAATGATCAACCTTACCTTCACAATAAAAATGTAATGTATGAAAATAATGTATACTGCTGTTTTATGAAGTACCCAAACTAAGATACGTAAATATAGAGACAGTGACATTACATTTCTATTTCGTTACAACAGTATCAGTATGAGATGACTATAGATGTATCGTAGTGTTAATTTCCTTTATTCTTGTTGGATTTAAATTAATGTATTAATAGTTATAATGTCTCCCTAGAGATACACCGGACGAATTTCACAGTCAATCTTAGGGGTGAGAGAGAGAGAGAGAGAGAGAGAGAGAGAGAGAGAGAGAGAGAGAGAGAGAGAGAGAGAGAGAGAGAGAGAGAGAGAGAGAGAGAGAGAGAGAGAGAGAGAGAGTGAGAGAGAGAGAGCAATCTTGGAAAATAAATATCAAATCAATAATAATATTTTGGATAATCTCTGTTCTTGATTTCATATTACATTCGTCACCTTGTATAATCATAGATCAATATCAATTTTATTCCAGTTATCCTGTTGTGGATTTTCTGGTGAAGACCCCTGTCTGAACTCTTATGTAACAAATGCCAAATTACCGGTAGGTCATTTAAATATCGCATTTTCCTTAACGTAACGAAGAAATGCGAGGGTAGAGGATGGGATGAGAGAGAGAGAGAGAGAGAGAGAGAGAGTACGGAAACACGCCACGTAATCAAACTGTTATTTCTGGCAACTCAACACCCCAACCTCGACGAGTAATAAATTTGTATACGGTAACACTATCTTGAAATTATACTTTAAGGCATTGTAACCCATTTAATTACTGGATCTTTGACTGGATGGAAGTGCGCGATGGGTATTGGTGAGGATGGAGCACCCGGATAAAATCACGCGCTTGAACAGGTGACCCAATACCTATTCACACGTCCCTCGGGTAATCGCACCTTTGACATTTACGTCGTGATAAACACTAACACAATTCATATTCCAACCTTAAACATAAAGTAATGCATCTATTTGCAAAAGTTTTCAAACTCATCAAAACCTGTATTAGAGATGTTGATATTTGTAAACGATAAACTTTACACAGTTCTACTTTGAGAACATGACATTTCTGAATTTGATATCCACAAGAAGGGTTACGTCGACAAGGAAATGGACCAGATATTTGTGTGTACCCAGTAGATGATTTTGTTTACTGGATTTTGTGTTTTGATTTAAGGATCTAAACACATTTCAAGGTGGTATCACTTCTAGTAAAAATAGGACATTTTTAGTTTGGTAATATTTTAAGATTCCTGACCTGTTCCAGGAATATAAAGATATTGTTATTACAGGTAACAAAGAAATCATATTGCTTTAATGACGATGGTACAAAGAAATGTACGAATGTCTCAAAACAGAGTATCACCTTTTAATGAAGTATTGAATAAGCTGTGGTATGGTTTTACTCTAACAAGGATGCTCGACAATTATGCTAATTATCTAAACCGCAGCTTGTGAAGCGCCCGATGACGAGTGGTCGGGTGGCGCAGTTGTAACGCACTCGTCTTTTACCTAGCCGTCCGTCTGGGGTTCGATTCCCGGAATGGATGCGAAAAGGTATGGGGTCACCTGCCCGACCACGTGGGTTTTCACCGGGTACTCCGGTTTCCTGCCACACTAAGATCACTCGTGCGCTTCCATCCGGGCCAACAAGAGTGATTAATATAAGTTGGAAAAACTTGCTTCCAATTGTTGTAAAATAAAGATTTAAAAATACCGATGAAAATCAAAATTGGTCCAGTGAAATGTCGCACATATGATATCCAAATAAATTAAAACGTGGATGCAGGTAACAGTAGATCTCGCTGACTGAAAATCCACCGGAAATGTATTTACATCTGCAATCTTAATGACATAGGCCTACTCTAACGACTCGACCTGAAAAATAAGCCTTTTCTGATTATAAGCCAGTAGTTCCTTAAATTTTAACCATAGTTGCTTACTATTAAAGAAAACAAACCGCGTTTTTTAAATTTCCTTCCCATTGAATTCTTTGTATCCAACATTGACCTATTTGTAAGTAATTTGCATTTCCTTTGAAGGGGTGCTGGGACCTGTGGTCGAGCTCGTTTCGTACCTTCTTAAGTACGATGTTGATGTTTGTCATCAGTATGTTGATTTTAGAAGTAAGTAAACAATTACTTATAAAAATGAAATATATATCAATACTTACATCTAACACATCTAACACTGATAATGTTATATAAGCATGCGTCATCGATGTGTTGTAGGTTATTTGTGATAGCGTTCCTCACTAACTTTGACGCAGATTTTGTTTGAATAATTATTTTTGCAAGCTTAGTTCCAATAAACCATAAGCTGATTCGAGTGTTTGAGCGGACATCTTAACTATAGTTCCTTCATTTTTGAGTCAAACTTGAATTCAAAGTAATGTACTTATAGGGGATTTATGAGTCAAACATGACTCAAAGTAGTGTAATTTTAGGGGATTTTTGAGTCGGAATTTAATTCAAAGAAATGTCATTTTAAGGGATTTTGAGTCAAACTTGAATTCAAAGTAATGTACTTATAGGGGATTTTTGAGTCATTGTTTTAGTCAAAAGTTTATCCCATGAGTCATTTTTTTTGGTCGGTTGTGACGTCACCGGGGCTCACCACCAAGACCGTCCATTATCATAAATACAAATATCGTGTTCTATATAATATGTGATAGTTCTGAGTGGACAGGATTGCTGTTTTAACAGTGTATATACTATTAAAGACGATGTGCATTATGTACTCGCTCTTCGTCTCGCCAGTTTTTGTTTCTTTGATCGGTAAGGAATAGTTGTATAAACACGGATTGCATACCGTTTGACATATCTGCCTCTTCTCCGATTTTCATATTTATTTCATAACTCCCGTTTGTAGTAGTTTGAAATGTCTTATGCTTGCTCTCTCTCTCTCTCTCTCTCTGTCTGTCTGTCTGTCTCTCTCTGTCTGTCTCTCTCTCTCTCTCTCTCTCTCTCTCTCTCTCTCTCTCTCTCTCTCTCTCTCTCTCTCTCTCTCTCTCTCATATTTTAAATATTTCAAATATTCTCAAAAATGTCGATTTCATACATGTTAAGGCTAATCATTATACCTGTATTAGACTTATTGCTAAATGTGCTCGAAGTCTTGCGATAGAACTATGTCTTTATTTGTTAACAATGAATGTCTCCAGAGCTCTTCATCTATGTTGCGAAGGTACAAGGTATTTGAGGGAAAATAGGGTCTTCGTTATCATATGTAGTTTTAAACATGAATATAAAAGAAGCTTTACAGAAAAAAATATTTTCATCGAGGATTGAATTATGTAATCCAGGTATTAAACCTGGTTATCACAGACTACAAATACAGAGAATGGAGACGAAAGGAAGAGGCAGAGAGATCCGAAAATACTGGTGTGATACCATATATCCCCCGGGACGCCTTTGGTGACGTCTACGTTAACATTGTTTTATATTGGAGAAAGTAAGTGTAAAGGACATGCACAAACATCGATATGATACTAATCTCCTGTGTCATTTGAACTCAAAAAACATGAAACTAGTGTAAAGGTAAGCACGATATTCAATACGCTGAGGCTATTTACTAAAAGTGAATTCAGTCTGAATTGATTAAATCAGAATAGATATCGTATTGTTTAAGAGAGCTTATGATTACATTGTGTTCGAAGTAAACCTTGCCTGAAACTGTATTCACAGCGTTGGTAGATATATCTTAGAAAAGTCAATTCATATAACAGTTCAATCTTATAGCTTTGTCTAACGAAATTATCGGCATTGTAGTGAATATTTATTGCTTATTCAATATTTTACTACTATCTGTAGTTTAATAATTTCGTATGATATGCCGCCAGGCTGAAAGGACGCTTTACACTCCCAGGGAATTTAAAAAGAGCACTGAGGAGTTAAAAATTGTTTTTGAAATGATCTTATCTATGTTTGAATTTTTATACCTTTCTGTTTGCTGTTTTTAAGGCAAACCAATTTATTTCTAGTTATGATTTGTAATGAGTTACAATGTTTCCATGAATTTTAGTTTTGCATATTAATAAGTGGCTAAAGGATATATTACGCCCCAACTGACGCCTTTAACAAAACACGCGTGCGTACAGAACTTGTCAATTAAACCTGGGAATATTCTTTTTTCATTATGGAAGAAACAGGTCACATAAACTCGTGTTTGTTATGTACGGTATTATTTCTTGCACGCTCGTTAGTTGCTTCCTAAGGTTACAAAACACTCGCTAAAGCTCTTTTTTTAACGTTTGAAAAATAACTCACGCGGATGAAGTAGGTACCAAACACTGCAGTCACTCGTTGTGTAAACTTTTCATACAAATCGAAATTAATTACCACATTATTTGTTACGTTATAATGTTGCCTTAGGAAGTTTTTGATAAAAAAAATTAATGTTTAACGTATATACGACAATAGCAATTGATTATTGTGCAAAAGAAAAGTTACATAGTATTGTCTTGTAAACAGATACAAGTAGATACTGTAAGGTTTAGTTTCAGATTTTGTTTAAGTATCCCCATTAAATTAATCTTGATATCCCGTTGATTAAAAATATATATTATAATACTGTTGTCAATAGTGACTAATACCATTGTATTCGTGTCTATTGTTACCTAACTTGTCAGTATGATTGTTTCTTTTTTTCTATTGTAGAGGCAGGCTATCGTTTTTTATGCGATGTGTGGCGGTGTGTCAGGGTGTAAGTGTATATCTTCATAAAATATGCAGATACACTGTATGTATAGATGAGCAAATAACACTTTATGAAAACTAATTTAATAGACATTACAATAAAAAGCAACAAATGGCCTTTGAGTCCAGCCTTGGACAATTGAGTCAAATGTCAACTTCCGGCCTGGTGGTTGCTTAAATTGAATTGACTTACAAATTACTTATTTTAAACTTAGAAGGAAATTTAAAATTCTTAATTGATTCTAATAAACTAAACAAATAAATATTTTTAAAAAAGTTTATATTATCGAAAATGGTACAAACTACAAAATTCCTATCATACCTTCTGTATGCAGTAACAGTTATTTATTTATTTGTTTTACATAGTGTCTCGCTGTAATCTTAGTAATCTATGGTGGTTACAATATACACAAGTACCCCTCGTTTGTGACCCATACACAGCGTCTTAGGTTCTGCAACGTTCAATTGGACGACTTGATTAAACTCCTTGCCTCTCTGCTCGTGTTGTGTGGAAGTACTTCACTCCTCGTCTCTCTCCAGGGTATCTCCATGACATGTGTGACGTCACGAGCGGCATATTACGTGGTAAGTGTTTAGCAATAGCATCCTTCCTGAAGTGTCGTAAAAATACGTAGAAATAAATGCTGAAACAAAAGACGTTTTCTTTCCGGAACACCTGGCATTCGTCTGCTTGGACCGATCAGAAGTGTTATAGTTTGCTCTGGTATTATGGAAGGTGAGTTTGGATGATTATGTTGGTATTTTCTTGATGTTTCATTTTGCATGTTATGGTAAATTTTCATTTTGTGAAGTCTTTTAAAATTCTCATGAAATTAGTTTGTTTTAATGTCAGAATAAAAAATAGCTTATTTAAAAATGATATGTTCTTACCCAGGCGACGCTTTAAATTGACATAGCCGTTTTTCTTACTGAACGTTACTGATATACTACAGGTAGACTACCGACCTGAAGGTTGGTTGTCTATTGTACAATACAATCTTTATAACTATTTAACCTAATTTTACAAATTTTGAAATGTTTGTTCCTTTGTTCTGTTCGATTTCCGAACATCGTGATTATGTTATTCCAATTCTGTCTTTAACGGTAATGTTAAACTTACACAAGATGATAATTAAATATTGATCTAATCTGTGCTTTTAACGACCTGCAAATTCATACTATTTTTGAAAGAACACAGTTAAAAATAAGAATTGTTTTAGGCAATTAACTTATTAATTCCGTAAAAAAAATTCTGAATCGTTCATATTTTATTTGCTTTTTGTTTTCTTCCCGTTTTTGATTTTGTAATGTTTGTGCTAACTATTAATGCTATATGTACTCCGGTACTTTTTCTGTTGAACTGATTGAGAGTTTTCTAAATATCAATTGAACAATCAAATTTTGAAACCAAAATCAGTGTGAACCTATTATGAAATCTCTGTCTATAGAGTTTATTTTGTAACTAAAGATCGGCACAGCTGCTTCAGAGGAGGAGTATATCGCTATTCTTATGATTTCTGTTAAGGGCAAGTCTTATCTAGGCCAAAGCAATATTTGTCTTGTTTTCAGTCTGCCTTCCTCAACAATACAGGGGTTGTCATATCGGTAACAGCAATTATATTCTTTGGCGTATTCATTACTGAGGTAATGTATATTACTTTTAATGTATTGTGTGGACCTCTTTTTATTGATTAATTTCTTGTTTAACGAAAGAAATATCGTATAACTAAAAACAGACAAAAAGGTATTGGAGATAATTACGATTATCAAAGTCTCATGCTTATGATTAACAAAAATCATCTGAAAAACATTATGATATCAATATTTATTCCTTGGTTAGCACCATTTTATTTCTCGTTCATAAAACAATGTATAGAAAAAATATATTTATAAATTATACACAACAATAAGTGTAAATATAAATATGTGAACTATATTAATCGCACCTTTCCGGCATCATAATAAATCGTGTTCGTTAGTATAAACAGCACAAACACGCTTGGCATTTTTGTGTGGTCAGGTAACACATGAAAATGTAAGGAGGAATATTGTCGATCCCGCGTGCTTTTCTTTTGCTAACTCACACAGCACCTTCGCGCATTTGTATTCGGGAAAACATATTAATTTCAGCTGACAGCTAGTTTCCCAATTGCTCTAAAGTAAAAAAGATATTATATCTGTAAAGAAACGTACTTTAATTATACCAAACCTTAGTCGATAACGAATGTTTTAACATCAAGAGCATACATTTGTTTTAGGTAAGAGAGAATATGGATGAAGAGGTTGAGGAATTATTTTACGCATCGTTAAACTACGAACCCTATTTTTCGCACGCAAGGGATTTAATTCTTCAGGTAATATATTTAAGAATTGATATTGAGGTTACAATAATAAAACATGGCATATGCTCATTAAACGCTCACAATTTAGCAGAATAAAATGTTGTATGTGTTGTTAAATGATATTTTTTCGTGGTAGCTTTATTTTCGTTTTTTTTCCCGTGGGTACTCGTAATCAAAGAGTAGATATCTTGAACTATTAGTAACCATCAAATTAAGTATCAACGAAATTTCGAAAAAAACTGCGAAAATTTAGCTCAACGAAAAATATTTTACAATATTTAAAGTACGACATATATACGATAAATAAAGCAGTAGTTCTGCAAGCATATTTCGAACATCGAGCAGTAGACAAATAATAACAATAATCAGTCATATGATTTCTATATTGAGCTTTACTCGTTTTTTTATGAAGTTAAGCTGCTGTGGAATAAGACGGCAACAAGACCTTCATTTGATATCGAGCTCTTCATGGTACAGATTATATCCTTTGTGTACAGATTTCAGGGTAAGTAAGGCATTACTTATCAAGTTTTACCGCGTCATTAATCGAACTGGCCTAAACATACGTGATGGGTGTCGTCGATGAAACTTAAGACGCTTACCCTTCAGAATACCTGGTCTTAATCTTCTTGTACATTAAGATATTAAATGTTTGCGTGCTATCTTTGTTGGTTTACATCTTGTCATCTTTGATTGATATTGAGGTTAGATTTTGATTTTGTTAAAGCATCATAATTATCTTGATGTTTATTTAACTTGCAGCCCTGCGTTCCAGTTCTCGAGGAACATTTTCAGACATTTTCAGGCGCTAGTCTGTCTTTGGTGACATTGACGCTCATTTTACAGGTAGGTTTATAAAGCAAAATATAAAAAAATATGGATTTGAATTCTAAAACTCTAGTCAGATATACCGTCACACTATGTTGTTATCGACGGTATATTCTGGGTTCTATTCTGGGGTGTTCTCATATGAATGAATTAAAGGCATATATCTAATAGACATTAAATAATTCAAGCATGATAAATTCTGCCAACTTGAGTAAATATGAGTATGTTTATGAGGAAAAACTTGATGTTTTTCGAACACGTTGGATGTTCCTCAGTCCCCTCTTACGTTTCAAACAGTAGGCCCTTAGCATCACTAAAGAGTCCTGTATGAAGTCACTTCATGATCGATTTGATCATTGATCAAACTATTTGCAAAGTTTGCAGATAACAAGACTGATAATGCTGTTTCTGAAGCTGTACTTACCTTCTATCTAATCTTGCAATTCCCGCCTTGCCATTATCGTTTTTAAAATAGAGATTGTACAAGACAGATTGAGTAATGCCAAATAATGAATTAAACTGCATCAGCTGGGCGCTAGCCCCGTAATTAAATAAATTTCGTAATTTTCATATATCAGATGATTTTGGAACATAGTGAAGTACATGTGTATGTTCTGAACCGTGAAAGTATTCGAATGAAGTAAAATGTGGCATGCAAGATACAGCTGACCCCTGCTACTTTTAAGGTAACCATTGTTTCATTTGCTGTTACGTTTATCCATCACAAAATACAAATTCAAAAAATCGCAGATAAACCGTCTTACAGATATTCTCACTGCTGTATGTAAACAAGAGGGTACGAGATTTGACCGATGAATCCACTGACTCGGACACAAGTCAAGTTACTCCAGTCATTCAAACAGGCATCGTTGGAATTCTAAAACGACGAGTTAAGAGCTTATGGGAGAAGTAAGTACATGTACTTAAATGGATAGATATTAAAAACAATATGATAAACGAACCAAATACAAATATGTTTGTTTTATCACTACAGCTATTTCATGATTTTGGACCGCGAAAGTTTATAATACAGACTAATACAGAGATAAGATTATAAAATATGTTGTTTTGTCTTGTTTGTTCAGTTAGGTCGATCCTGACAGTCATGAAGCAATCATATGTTAGGTTTTAGATAGACAAACTCTAAAGAATAGAATGAATGCTCTGTCTGATCTTAGAATTACACGACTTAAGGCTTCAAATTGCGAAGCTGGAAAGCGTAAAGTGAATGTAGAGAGAAATGATATTTTCATGCGAGATCTTTCAATTTCGACTCTTCAATAATACCTTGATGTGAAAGTCAGTTGATGAAATGATTTGCACTTCCTTTTCGCACACAAAAAAGGTTTATGAAAATAATAAAAAGTCCTTCCAAACCATAGACATGTAGTATTATTAAAAATACTGACATATTTGTCCCATCCTTATACATAAAACGATAAACAGATATATATCTATCCATTTGATAACTAATTATATTTACGTCTTGGTAGTCATTTCGGCTCTATATATTTAATCTTTATGATCAAACGTCACAATGGAATATAGGAATGAATGACATCATTTTATCATCTAAACTTATCATCACAATAGTCTATATTACACATATGAATAAGCAAAACATATCTTTATATATACTGAACAGAAAAGCAACAATTGAGTCGTTAGAGTGCCTTATATCCAACATGTCAATAACATTAATTGTATATCGTTCAAATGACCATGCATTAATAGTTGACATTTTCATGCAGAGATAAATACAACGGAGTTGGGATAGCCTTGAAGATCATAACAATGGTAAGTTTTTATTATAATACTATAGGCATATTCGGTGTTGTAGAAATAGATATATTGGAACCAATCAGCGCAGAAATGTTTGTATTATCAACGATAACGTTCCGTTGTTTATCTTGGAAAATTTCTAGCTATGAAATGATTTCAGGTTTTGAAAATGCGTCTAATCTTTCCATTTTTATAAAAGGTCGTTCCTTCTCTCAATTTCGTAATTCAAATAACACATTTTAATTTGTTTTTAAAAGTGATTTATATTATTACACCATGTGTCATTCACCCTATACTCTTGACGTATGTTTTTTGTGGTATATGTTTTACAGTTTTGCGGACTTTGCTTGGTTGTGACTGGACTACTACTGAGATTCGATGACATTTTTGATGATATTGAATTGCATGATATATTCTATAACCTTTCGTTTAACAACCGCCGCTTCACCTATTACATAGAGGCCCTATGGTTTGGTATGCTGGGACTTGGCATCACAGAGATGATTATCACTTTATTTGGATGTGTCATATACTGCTGGGACGCAAAATTCTTGGAAAGCATAGTACGTTACTTTGACTTTACAACTAACAATAAGCTTTTGTTTCATGCCTCATCAATCAACATTCAAATCTATTAAACTATACCCTCGAGGGGTTTTGGGACAAACCCAAAGAAGTGTTTCCCTAGGTTGCAAAGCCAGTGGGAATTCTTTTACTTATAATAAAGGCTTAAAACAAATCGAATGCTTCTTTTAAAATCCAAAGTAGAGGTCCTTTGAAAAAAAGGAAACAATATGATTGTAGCAATACACGTCAATAAAATGCAATCAAATCACCAAAGACCTCATTTGATAACTCTTACAGTCGTCCTTCTTCTTTAGGATTGACAGGAGCAACCATCCTGACCAATGTCATTTGCTATCAGAGAGATGTTTCATGATGCTACTTATTGTTTGAATGCTTAAGAGCATTTGAATGTTCCACGGCGAATAACATTCAAAAGTCAAAACTAGTGGTCAATAATGTCGACTGTTGATATGCCTATAACAATTGTCTTGCCTTTCGGGTAAAAATGAAATATTTTTGTTTTCTAATGTGCCTTTTAAAAGAACAGTACAATGTTTGTTAATAAAACATGCCTTACATAACTTTTATTGGTTGTAAATATACTAAAATATCACAAAAAGCGTTACTTACATAAATGCAGTAAGACCTTCATTAACATCCATTGTGTTTGAGGAAACAACAAGAGAAAAGCCAGCATGTCAATAGAACCTTAATTCAATCTCCATATGGATAAAGAAGGGAAAATACGAACAGAGGAAAGAGATACAAGTCTTGAAATTGCTTAAACGAAACATAAAAATATCAGAATGTGTGCTTTTGTTCTGTAAGAGTGTGTGACGGATGTACACCTTCTGTTTTAGTCGATTGTACTTCGAGGTGCACTTGCTGTCGCGGTGATAGTGATCATTGGATTGTGTATTGAGACGAAAAGCAATGTAAGGTTTGCTAAATTTTCCTGAATATGATTCTGAAATGTTTTTGTTTTTGCACGTGTTTAGATAAATTTCTAATTGGTAGTTTTCATGTAACGTTGGCAATTACAATAAACTAAAAAGAAAAACAATATTCCTGTAAAGCATATTTATTCGTTTGATTCTTTTGTGTAGCGTAGGTTGTCTTTATTGGTTTTCCGGGATCCTTATACATTCTTAACTTACGTTTCGTACATTTAGTTCGGCATTACACAGGAAAGTTCTAATGTTTTTCTTAGTGTGAGAACAATTATAGGAAAATGCTGCGTCACACCCCACTTTATACAGAACATGATAAAATGGCAACTACCTAACGTGATTATTTGAGATTGGTTCTTTTCCAACATTTGTTTCTTTCCTTGTGACCGTTGTATGATAATAGTCCCGTTCTCAGTGATTTTGATCGGTCTTTCAGTCAATTCTTTGGAAGCTTCTAGTAGTTGGCCATTGTATACGTCATTTGGGAATTTGTTACCTCTCATTAAATTTGGATCATATCATAAGGTTTTCATATTATTTTTTACAACACTGAAAAACATTTTTGCTAACATTTCATCATAAATCCTGATTTTGTTTTGTTTCAGATCGATTGGACGATGTATGATCAACTTCTTCAGCTATTCTTCAATAGATATGTGAATAGTGGAGAGGACTCTGGTACATCATGGGAGAAATTATTTTTTAAGGTATCATTATACTTTACGATTAATTCAAATCAATTTTAACTCTCAGAGAGACAGACAGAGGATATAAAGTAATAAAAATGAATAAATTACAAACTATACTTTACATGCATCACTGTATTGAGCATTTTCTGTGAAACGGTTCTAACATTTTACATAAATGTTAGGTCATTGTTACTTAGCTGAAACTCTTTTCATCGTTTCCTATTCTGACGTTTAATGTTCTTTGCGCTTCAATCGAGAACGAGCTTTATTCTAATTCATATCATTTCATTGCATTTTTTGAACTTCTAAAACATATACATTTAAGAACACACACCATACACACATTGTTTCCAATTTTTTCCAAAATAAAAAACACTGATTTGACATTAATTTGATAACTGTGATATCTTCCTTTGGGTTACATATGATCCCGTGTAGATGCAGTGTTGCGGAGTTGGCAATTATGGAGATTTCGAACACCCAAATTTGCAATTCAGACAAATATCTATCTATTGCTGCAAGAATGTGACGAGGTGGTACCCGGGTCTGGAGGCGGGGTCGGAGAATTGTACAAACGATCTTTACACGGGAACTTTCTATGAGACGGTAAGGTTTATATAAAATCACTTCGTTGTTGTGGTAGGTTAGATGTTTTCAGTTTCCAGTAATTTTGTTGGTACCGAGGCTTCCAGTCAGGAATTACGAGACATACCGTATAACCTGTTCTGTACCCACGTGTGTTTTGTTAACGCCATCAATTTCAGAAATAGATGAGACATTGAACCCCATTACGCATTATAACAAGAGTTAAATTGGTCTTCAAAGCCGAAAATTGAAATCAAATGATTACAGAAACAATATGGAGCTACTTATTGCGCGGTTTCGTTTTCGTGCTCAATGTTCATCCTGTTAGCCAATCAAAAAAGATTATATCACATGCAGTTTAACACATATGTTTACATATATAGCAAATGGAATGATAGATTGATGCATTGGGAGTTGCATAACATCCACAAATTATAGTAGAAACATGTATTGCACGTATATGACGTTCTCGGAAAACCTACTGTAAACGCTGTCTTTGGATTGCTCTAATTTTAGTCATTTGCAAAATATTCTTTAACACCAGTAATGAAATTAATTTTCCTTTCCTATGTCATTTTTTGAGACATTTGTTTTTCCATAATTGCATTTCATCCTAGAAAATATCCTTGGGATGAAAAGAATATATACAATTATTTATATTTGATTTAATTTGATTTTCTCTATTTCAAGCCATCATCGCAAAAAATCAATAATAGCCTCTATTTATGTCTATAAAACGAAAAGAAATGATACAATTGTTTAAATTAGGTTGATGTTTTATGTGTTTATCAAGGGCTGCAATGACACGCTTCTGGACAGATTCGGTGGCTACATGATCACGTTTTTATGTCTCCTCTCCTTTTTACTGGCATTTCAGGTAAGTACCACTTTCTTGTGTTGTATCATTACTTTAATCGAAGATGCAGACAGTTGGATTAAAAGAATACAACTCAAGACTTTGACAGACACAGAACGGTTGTCATTCCGATCACATTAATAACTAGTCCATCTTGTGGGATATGTTAAATGTTTTCTGGACATTATTCTCATTCGAGAACCTGACGTTACAAATGTGAATTAACCAAGGTTTACATGCCAGGTGTTGTTGGTGATGAAGGAGACGGTTACCATTGCAGATCACAACGCCTTCGTTTTGAAGGACTTCTGTATTTTTCATTGACTTTTGATTAAGGTTTTGATAGCTTTGATCGTCGGTATTGAATTGGCGAACATTAGTCTGATATTTGATGCTCGTTAGTATACATGAGTAGTTCATGATTAACAAACGGCATATCTTTACGAATAAATGACATTATCTATATTTACATCTTAGTCGGTTGTAATTACATTACATATAATTAAATATCTTTCTCATATCCAGACACAAAAGATTGATTTGAATATACATTTAAGCATAATCATACACAGAGGTAATGGAATGTGATGTTTACAGAAAATTCAAAATTCGTCCTATACACTGCAGTTGAGTATCTATTTACACTGTGAATCTTATTTTGTAGGTATTTAACATCGTATTCAGCGTTCGACGTATTCGAGTGCTTGAACCTGGTCACATTATTGATAAACAGATCAGCATCCTCGTTGAATCTGTGAAGAGAAAATGCAGAAGAGACACGTACGTTATACAATTTAACTGAATTCACTTCATTTGCCTGTGTGTAGTTTCAAAGTAACTTAAATTCAAGGTACAAATAGAAGTAAATAGTGAATTATTTCTATCAAAATATAGACTTATGTGCATTTCAAGATTGATTACGATAGGTTATTCATATTGTCGTAGTTGTTACCGACATTGATGTATAATTCGTGTCGGTGTATATGTCGCGTAATTGGACAAGTAATTATAATGTTTTTGTCAGGAATTTCCAGCTATATATTGTAGTTATTCATAACTACTACGTCCTCAACCTGTACTGTATGATCCCTGAGCATGCGCAGAGAAAACTAGAGTAAGTCAAGAATAAAAGTCGGCCATGATTCAATTAGATAGTTGGTGATGATTTATAATCCGAGTAATCCGCTGGGATCACTACCACTTCCACAGAATTTTTGTGGAGATATGGTGGTGTCATGGTTTGGCTACGCGATTTGGTGTCACAGATCATGAGTTCGAATCAGTGCAAGGCTGGAGTCTAAAGTATCTTCCTTCGTTATTTGTGTTACAATATCCAAATTACCTATATGTTTACATGTATTTAGACAGTATCAGGGCTAACTCTCCAGTTTCAAATTATGAAAACATGATTGGTCATACATAAAATGCACATTGTCAGAAGACAAATCGTCGATGGCCTGTTTTATAATCAGTATGTGAACTTCCCATTTCTTTACTGTAACACACACCTAGAACGCTACACTGCATATGATGGCGATTATGTCTTCCAATGATATTGCGTGCAAGAATATACTTGGTTCAAATCGATGTGTTCACACTACCTCAGTCCTTCAGGTGCAAATAATTTCGTTGTTGATGCCATGTTTTTCAGTTAGAGGCATGCTTAATATTAGGACGACTTTTGCTTCATTTCAAAACGATGTTTCCGTAAAATTGGTAATAAAGTATCTTGTACACTAAGTTTTGAAATCTGTGCTTATTGTTTTATATTACCTCTTGAAAGTTCATTCAGCGTACTTACTTACTTACACGTCCGCATACTGGAATTTAATGGAATCCATAATATTCTGTGTGAGAGAACTTGAGAGATACGTGATTGAAACGCGAAATAAAGTAGCCATGAAGTAATCTTACACGATGAAAATCTTTTCTTAGTTTGCTGTAAAACATAACGAGTGTATGTGTCTTAGGCGAACAATATCATGGACGTTTACTTATATAAGAATTGCTTTAAAACCAAAATATCGGGGAACACATTTGCTTTATTTGTCCTCAGACAGTTACTTAGTGGCTTCTTATCTTGTAGCTTTAGTTCGCTTCGAATATGGATAAGAGGTTCATGTTATTTATCCGTTTGTTTTGCTTTTTATCGTTCCTTAAGTCATTGTTGCATGAATTGCATAAAACAATCAAATGTGACTACTCATTCATTTCATGCTTTTGTTCGTTCTAATGCCATATTAGGCAATACCATGCTTTTAGGTATTAATCCGCTCGACCATGAGTTCTCTGCCTAGACCAAGGCAACCAAGATCCACTAAAACTGTTATCCACTGTTGTACGTTTGACGTACAACTTAAAACGACTTATGAGTAAAAGCCTGTTACAGAATAACCTGACATAATGTCGTGTCCAGGTTATAATAATTCACAAAGCGCTTTTTAGCGGTCTCATCATCCGTAAAAACATCCTTTAACCTTTGCCGCCTTTTTATGTGAGCTTAATTATTGGTTTAGTTCCTAATATATTGACGTCTTTGAATGTTTCCAAAACAACACGAAAATGCCAACATGTCAACATAATCATAACCCAAATTCAATCAAACTGAGGCAAAACATGCAGAAATAAAAGATTTACAAGGATACTCCTGAGAAAGTACCATAATAAGACCAAGTGTTCTGGCAGACCAAGCGTCTTCTGTTTCAACAAGGACAGCCGCCATGTAAATTTGTCAATCCAAGTAAGTAATGTCGCATTCTCAACTGATAACAATGTATACAACATCGGAACAAACAGGCAAACTAACGAGCATCAAACACGTCAAACTTCATATCTCTCAAAGGAATAAAATATTGAGATAACACTGTAAAACGTCCAGTCTTTCGTGAAAAATCCTAATAATGGGAACGGAACGGCCCCAATGAATATCGAATCAACTGCGACATGTAACCACCATAGGTTGGGGATGCGGGATTGTTGTTATTCAGAAATGGAAAATTCACAGCTACAGAAATCGTATATTTAAGTATGCAGATAGTGGGTACTTAAGCATGCTTAATATGTTTTTCTGTTTATGTCATTCGTGTAGGAAAATAACGGATTCCAGTGAGGGGTTGGTAACTGCAGGTCCTAGTGAGTCCCAATCGGACCCGATTCTCCGAACACCAGAAGACATGAAGAGGAACACGTTACTTCCGTCACTAGATGACAAGGCAAACACAACCACACCTCCGGCTTCCAAGACAATAGACGATACTACAGGGAGGGGAAAGTAATTATCTAAAATATGAAATAATTTCTGGTTATTTCCTTAATATCACAGTAAATATAACACATCTCAATCGAGGCATCCATGAGATGTTGCTACTTCAGTTCGTAGAGATTTATAATGGCACTGTGAAGGGAACATTAGTTGAAATCAAAGTCAATGACCGTTGTTCCAAAGGGAGCAATAGGTCAGCGGGAAGGTGGTTACACGATAAAATATCAATATTATGTTGGTCATGTCAATATTGTGGTTATTACAATATGTGCTTGGTCGGAATTACACCAAACGTCAGCCTCCCATTTTAGGTTTCTATCCAAAATTAAAGATTTCCAATAACATTTCTAGTTGGTGATAAGGGGTTCCTTACTAATCAACATATTGAAGAAGTTTTTCTATGGTTAAAAGTACTGTCTGTTTTAGTTTATTTCGTTGTTGGGAATCGTTCAATGAAATATTTTAATAGTTTAACTTTTCGTCTTAAATTCGTCGTATTAACAACAGCAGGATAATGTAATCCTCTCCGTTACATCGCAGGCTCATAATTAAAGCTCTGATCACAAAGAACGAATCAGTAGTAATGTTTTTAAGTAGGATCACTCTCAAAGGGGTATTTTGATTTGATCAATCACCTTTCAGATATGAGACCTTTTGTCTGAATAGAAAATTGTATCTTGCAAAATTTGAGCGGATACGGAAAAAACATCTACCTGCTCTTTTTTCATGTGGCTCCGTATAAATCATTCACTTGTTCACATTTTGCTTTAGTTTTATTGAATTTTATTTTTATTTTTTTCGTTTTTTTTTCTGTTTTTTAACGGTCGTTTTATAGGTTATATACATGTACGTTAGTATATATTGACATGTTCTGGAAATCTTAGGTCTGTTTGATTTAATTTTGAAGATATAGACCACAAGAATCAGACAATTAATTATTTGTTTCATGTTTTCTTATAGTCGTCGAAAGGATAAGGGAAAACGAAAACAAAACAAATCGGTGCACACTGTAGAAGTACACAGATCAGATTCAACTGAACAAGACAAGCACAGCTTTGTTCCATTACAAGGTAGAGAATCATCAAACATCGGGCTGAAACAGAACGAGAACAGGACGACCGGTAAGCGACACAGTTTCAGGCCGCCAACAAGGTCTTCCACCAGGTCCGGGCGTGCTTCTGAAACACAAGACCAAAACTTCCACTCTACAAAAACGCGACTTGAAGATAATGTTAGATTATTTACAGAGGCGGGCAATACAAAAAGTCATACAAATGAGACAAAGAAGACTTCGCAGCGGGTGGATGGTGACGCTCATATAATGGCTGACAAAATAGCAGGTAATTCTACTGGTATCGAACCTAATGATAAACGGACGTCAACGACAAAACCTGATGATAATATGCAACGTTCTGTCATATCAGGTGACAAAACAACTGAAGCGGAAACAGAAAAAAGGGAACAAATAGATAAACAGTTTCCAGGAAGTACAGGATTTAATTTGGATCATAACAATCTTGTGATTGACAAAGAAAACGAGCATTCGGATCTTGGCGATAATGACACAAAAGAGAAGTATTCCAGCAATTCCCCGTTACCTATGATGGAAACCCTTAGTACACAAACTACATCAAGTCAGGGGGGAAGGGAAGACGTGTTATCAGAGAAGCAACTGTCCACAGAAATAAGACAGGAAAACACTGAAAGGGCCGTGAAAGTGGACACTTTGCATAGAAATACTGAAGATAGAAACGAATTTGGTGTCGCAGATCTTGACGGGGAAATGGTTACTGCTACAAACAGATTTGCTGAAAATTTGGACGATTCTGGTCGCGCAGAGAAAGTGGTTGGTTCTGGAACCCCAGACAGACTTGATGAGAACGGGTCTCATGCCGAGGTAATATCTGAGGAGCTAATACATGGTAATAAAATCAACAAAGAGGTTGTACATGATGTGACTGTAGATAAGACCACAAAGATTAATGATTTCCCTGATGTTTATGAGGACGATTTCTCGGACGAGTCCGACGGTAACAACGACACAGAAGCCATAGACTTCTTCAACAAGATCGCCGGCAATTAAAAAAAGATTCATTTCTATCAATTATACTCAGGAACACCTGGACTATAGTGTATCGTTTACTAAAACATAAATCCACGATTTAGAAAGTAAAGCTGAATCAACATTATTCATGTGTGCCTTGTTATTTGTACACATCATTTATCACGTTAGAGGCTGGGGGCGGGGTATGAAAGGGAGACAACTTTGGAAAATGGAGGAAATTTCAAATTTTTGGTTGCCTTCACTTCAAAGAAGGGTTATCATAAAATTCATATTTATCTTAGCAATATTTGACTCTGATTTTGTCATATTGCTATGGTCTTAGTCACGAATGCTGAGTAAACAATGTCCATACCTTATCAACAATTTGGCGACAATGTCCAGAGACATGAATCATTAGGCGCAAACACGTGAATGTTAATTAAATTACTAAAGTCATAACCAGAGACTATTAGGCAATTTAAATGACTATGAAGTACATAATGCTAAAAAACTTAAAGAGCCAGACCCACTCTATTATAGATATTTTTCATATTTTATTGACTTGAAATGTTGTTGTATACTATTAGATAATATATACAGTCGAACTTCGTTAACTCGAACTCGGAAAACTCGAAGACCCCGTTTAACTCGAAGCACTTTGTCGGTCCCGGCAAAATCTTCTCTTTATTCTAGTAATCAAAACTCGGAAAACTCGAATTCGGAAAACTCGAAAAACTCTGTTAATTCGAAGTAAAAATTTGGTCCCAACAACAAAACATATACTGAATATGATCGGAAAACTCGAAGTATAAATTTTGTGCCGGTCAATTACATTGCTGATGCGCTACGCCGTTTTGCAATTTTACCGACAATAGGCTTTACAAGTGAATATTAATGAACAATACTGTAATTAACAATATTCATGTTTTAGAAAAGTGTTTATTGTTATTTAATTGAATGATAAAAGGTAACCGTTAGATCTTATAATTGATAGATATCGGCGATAAAAAGTGAAGTTCTACTCACATTGCGTAATTTCCGTGTCTGTCAGCCATAACAAACACCGACCTGTGTATACACTCAGTGAAGCGGAACTAAGCTATGGAAAACAATCACAACACTGGCCCGGTACTAGGCTTAATGTTTTTACAGGAGTACGCATGAAACGGTCACCTGTGCTCAATTAAACCGACAAATGAGTGAAACAATTATTTAATTAGCGTCGAAGTACTTAGGGCAGAATTAGTGAGTTAATTATGGCCTTAAATTCGAAGACTAGTGCTTATAATGAATGTTCATTTACTTACAGTGCTTTGTAAGTCGACAGGTGTTATCGTAACTAACATGTTGTGTACATGCATACTCTTTAATATAATCTTCCTAGTGTACGCGCCAAGTCAGTGATGTTGAGTAACATTTGTTGGACATGCGCAACGGAAGTTTATGTATGTTATCGAAGAAGCAGGAGAGTTCTCATAGTCGGTCATATGTAGTGCTGTTTAGAATGATATCGTAAGTTTTTCACATTGTATGTGTTTCTTAAAATGTTAGATTTGGTTCTATTTTGTTTGTATTATGTGTTTAATTAATGTCAAATTATTAAATTGTGAATGTTGATTTCCGTATCATCGTTATTTATGTAGCCTAGACTCGTGTTGACATGTAGGCTAATCTAGTTCTCGTTAATTAAAAAGGACTGACAGAACGACATTGATGGTTTCTAAATAATAAGCAAACTGCACCTAATTTAATTATCAATTCTGGTTTTTCAACGATCAAGAACAAAATATGTTTGCTTATTACCGGAATCTACATCAAGCTCGTATATAGCCAAAAAGTGACAAAAAGTACAAGGAATCAGGAACATTAAAAATCTTTGCACCAAAACTCATGAACTCGGCTATCTCGAAGACTCGGATAACTCGAAGTATTTTCGTGGTCCCATCGACTTCGAGTTAACGAGGTTTGACTGTAAATTGACTTGTATAAAGTTTCGAACTTGACATTGAAAGGGTACCGGAGATATCGGTGCCAGAATTAGTCTCATTAATCAACACCAGGATATGAATATTGATGAGGAAATGTCACGTGATACGTTCAGACGCGGTCATAACCAAAGCAAAAATTGAGAAAGAGGCGAGTAGTACGTCCATGTGACATCGCTTGTAAAGAGATTTTACCGATAAATGCAATAAATATTCTATATATCCTGTATGGAAATCTTCTAACGTATGTATTGATCACATCTTTCAATGCTTGGATATGACACAAAAACGTGCAAATTACGAGAAAATCTCCGATTAATTGCAAAGTGGTCCTCAAACGAGGGCTACGATACGGTAACGAACATCGCGAAATGGATTTATCTAAAGCGAATATTCGAGGATAAGAGTATTTATGAATATGATTTTAGAGTTATACTACACGAGAGAGCCTAACAGAGAGCGATAAAGAGTATGAACCAGCCATCTTCCTTCTTTTCGCCTCAGAGGCCGTCAAAACACGTTTTCTTCCCCGCTTCCCTTGCACGCTTTCTGCCATGTTGGAAGACGGCAGATTTATTTACAGTTCTTTGCGCATGCGTCAGAGGACAGGACGTCCCGCATAATTATGAATTAGCACTGATTAGTTTCGAATTCTTTTTTAAAACTATTTATTAGATTGGTAGCGATTTACTTTAAAATTGCGGTATTACAGGGTTAGTCAGAACTTTTGCTACCCGAGAAAAAAAGAAAATCGTGATTTTTTTTAATTTAAAATAATATCGGTCGAGGAGTGGGTCTGGCTCTTTAATGGTGCTATACGGTATATACGACAGTATTCCGGAAATTTGGAGAAGGGCGATAACTCTTGTCAGACATGAAACGATAAGTTGTCTTGAACTCGTTTTTGAGAAGAAATTGTATTTGAGATCGGAATAGGAGGAAATACAGAGCAAATGTACCAAAACAAGAGTTGATTCCATGTTGATTTCATCTAATTCGGAGTTAAATTCCCCCGAACGCTACGCCGGATACCAGCTTAAACGGACTGAATTAATTACGTTATATCAAACCTACATGCCGATGAAATTTCTCCATGTATAAAAATACTTAATCATAGAATATATTTCAATCAGAGTATTCAATATTGAAATTAATTTACCTTTGTCATCAGATGCTGAATGATCTAAATCGTGTTAGTTTTGAAAAAAAATCAAAGAAAATATCAACAGAATATTCATGAATGAAATTGGATGAAATACAAAAGAAAGATTAACATGGAGACTCCTGAAAAATATAAAGAGAACAAAGGGTGTTTTGGAAGAGCAAACGTCTCCAGCTTGATCGACGACACGTTAATCTTAGCCAGTCCAAATAAGTGATGTCATGTTCTCAAATGAGAACAATGTATACAAACAACAGAATCAACAGACGAACAAACGAGCATCACAAACGTCCAGCTTCATATCACACAACGGAACCAACAGGCGAACAAACGAGCATCACAAACGTCCAGCTTCATATCACACAATGGAACCAACAGGCAAACTAACGAGCATCACAAACGTCCAGCTTCATATCACACAACGGAACCAACAGGCAAACTAACGAGCATCACAAACGTCCAGCTTCATATCACACAACGGAACCAACAGGCAAACTAACGAGCATCACAAACGTCCAGCTTCATATCACATAACGGAACCAACAGGCAAACTAACGAGCATCACATCACACAACGGAACCAACAAACAAACTGATGAACTTTAAACACGTCCAGCTTCATATCACACAACGGAACCAACAGGCAAACTAACGAGCATCACAAACGTCCAGCTTCATATCACACAACGGAACCAACAGGCAAACTAACGAGCATCACATCACACAACGGAACCAACAGGCAAACTAACGAGCATCACAAACGTCCAGCTTCATATCACACAACGGAACCAACAGGCAAACTAACGAGCATCACATCACACAACGGAACCAACACACAAACTAACGAGCTTTAAAACGTCCAGCTTCATATCACACAACGGAACCAACAGGCAAACTAACGAGCATCACAAACGTCCAGCTTCATATCACACAACGGAACCAACAGGCAAACTAACGAGCATCACAAACGTCCAGTTTCATATCACACAACGGAACCAACAGGCAAACTAACGAGCATCACAAACGTCCAGCTTCATATCACACAACGGAACCAACAGGCAAACTAACGAGCATCACAAACGTCCAGCTTCATATCACACAACGGAACCAACAGGCAAACTAACGAGCATCACAAACGTCCAGCTTCATATCACACAACGGAACCAACAGGCAAACTAACGAGCATCACAAACGTCCAGCTTCATATCACACAACGGAACCAACAGGCAAACTAACGAGCATCACATCACACAACGGAACCAACAGGCAAACTAATGAGCATCAAACACGTCCAGCTTCATGCCGTACAACGGAACCAACAGGCAAACTAACGAGCATCACATCACACAACGGAACCAACAAACAAACTGATGAACTTTAAACACGTCCAGCTTCATATCACACAACGGAACCAACAGGCAAACTAACGAGCATCACAAACGTCCAGCTTCATAACACACAACGGAACCAACAGGCAAACTAACGAGCATCACAAACGTCCAGTTTCATATCACACAACGGAACCAACAGGCAAACTAACGAGCATCACAAACGTCCAGCTTCGTATCACACAACGGAACCAACAGGCAAACTAACGAGCATCACAAACGTCCAGCTTCATATCACAAACGGAACCAACAGGCAAACTAACGAGCATCACAAACGTCCAGCTTCATATCACACAACGGAACCAACAGGCAAACTAACGAGCATCAAACACGTCCAGCTTCATATCACACAATGGAACCAACAGGCAAACTAACGAGCATCACATCACACAACGGAACCTACAAACAAACTGATGAACTTTAAACACGTCCAGCTTTATATCACACAACGGAACCAACAAACAAACTGATGAACTTTAAACACGTCCAGCTTCATATCACACCAAGAAATAGAATATATCTCTATATGATCACTATGATGACAGTAAAATTTCCACATATTGGCAGCATCCTTTGAAACCCTGTGTTACAAAGTTGTCCGTTTGTTGACTTCCTGCACGAAAATCGTGATAGTGAAAACAGGCCTTTGTATATTAAACTAACTGCAATATGCAAATACCACAGGTTGGGGATACAGGAATGTTGCTATCCAGAAAATTCACAATGGGTAAATGGTAATCATCACGCTATTAATACAGCTTGGTGGAAGGCTCTTCGTGTTGGTTTCATCGTAAGAAAGATCGAGATAAGTGGCTGATGTAGAAGAGTCTGAAGTGTCCTTGATATCCATTTCTGGTTGACATATATGGACTTGGTTAATACTGTTTTGATAAGCTGTGTGATAATTAAGTCTCGTATACATGTAGGCATACCAATATCTTACCACTAAACTCAACGATGTTGTCAACCAGAATCTCGATCATTTTTATGTTTTCATTCGCCGTATATATCTCGGATATGGGTGTATCATATTGTTCGTGTATAACAATTCAGTACAGTTCACAATTACAAGGACCTATTGATATGTTGTCAGACATGTATTCAAGAAGTTAAGCAGGAGTATTTCAGCTCTACTACTCGGCTGTATACCTGACGACTGGTGTCATTTGGTCAGTTTATGTCTAAGAGGTAGCACTCTAAATTAAACAAGGCAAGTGCCTTTTGTAAAATGGACAAAATCGCTGAAATAGCAATGATTCAATATTTGCATAAGAAAGGCATAGCCGGTCACTTTAACCAGCATTTTTGCATTTTAAAAACTGAGTTCCTAAGTCAGAACAAGAGGCCCAGAGGCCCTGTATCCCTAATCTGGATGACCAACTATACTATATCTGTGCATATGTTCCACGTTTAACACATTTGGCCCATTTGACCTTGACTATGGGTCAAGATCATTTCTTTTTGCAAACAAGCTACGTGCTCTAAAATCAAAGAAGAATAAATATCTGGCATTTCAATTTTTCACATCACGGAAAAAAAAATCCTGTTTTGTCAACTCGTATAAAAATTTGTACATAACTTGAAATCATAAACCAATCTCATTTTGTTGCTGCTATTAACATTCTAGTTGCTAGATATGAATTTACAATTGCTTTTTGGTGAAGATGATTAAACTATACATTAAAGTCGCTCAGCCTTTTTATGTTATACTTTGAAAAATATTGCAGTGGATACCTACTAATTATCTTGTCATCTTGCCAGCCGTGCCTCTTCAGACGATAATTTGAATTGAGACACATTCTCTGGTTAGTTTTTCATTATTCTTTATTTCACTGATCCATGAAATCAAACCAAAATGAAAGGCTCAATAAATTGCATCAAATAGAATTTTTTTGTCAAAACGTGGTTTATGAATATGATTTTCAGAAGCCCAGATTTCTTATCAATCCAAACAGGTGTTAAATATATGTATTTAAGATATGAAGTAGTAAGTTCCAAACAAGTGTCAAATATGTGTATTTAACATATTAAGCGGAAAGTGTTCAGAAAAATTTTTCATCCAAGTATTTAGTCAGAAAACACTTCACTGACAGCACATTTAAATTTGTTTTCTTTTGTCAAGGACATTAACAATGCAGAGCACAAAACTCTCCTAATGGATAAAAACAATGAGTATAATTCTGACTTAAATTTGACTAAGTAAAACAACACATTGCACTACACAAAAAAACAACAATTAAAACATCAAGACCTAAAACAATAGGTTCTACTGAAATAAATTGTATCTGCCACTTAGTGTAGTATTACTTCAACTGCTGTCGACCAAAATAACCTGTCATGTTCACCTCCAATGAAGAAGACAGGCAGACCAATTTCTGAATTACATTTGTGAAATGCATGGTTGTTTTTGGAATGTCTACACTTTACAGGTGGGCACACGATACTATAAATGCCATGGATCAAATTAAATATTTCAGGTAAAATTCATGTGACAAGTCACTCATTTGTTGACTGTAATACACAATAAAATGGTCTGGTTACGTTGTAAAAACTGTAAAAATAAAATCAACCAAACAAAGTGCAGAACGTAAAACATATAATGTTTGGAAGTAAAAGGCAGTACATATTGTGACAACACCTTTCTTCAAACAACAACTAAATTTAATGAACAAAAAATGCCATGAACAACATAAACAGAAATTGGGTGAAAAGTAATTTAGGTAAGGTGCTAAAAGTCTAATCATTGATCATTGAATAGCTAAAATTAATCACTTTTTTCAAGATCCAGATAAAATGTGCTGGGGGTCTAAGGTTGCAGTAAACTGTTGATTTGTCCCCTCTTCATTTAAATTACAGGCAAGTTTGAGCTAAATATGTACAACAACTAGAGTGATCCTATAAAACACACGTATATACATATCTAAAATCTACATTATACTTGTAATTGAAAGAGTAATGAAAATTATGAAAACAAGTATTTTACTAGCTCATTGACTTGTGTAAGAAAAACGGTTCCGATATCATGAAATACTTAAAGTACCCATTTTTAACAAAAAACAATAATTATGTAATCATGAAAAAGTAAACCACAGTCACCATTACAAAAGTACTGATGTTTTTGAAAATTCAATCTAAGAGCAGTTTCACAATATTATTATGTTTTGACAGTAAGGAAATTTGAGATCCAAGACTGACCAAATTGCAAGGTCTTATCTCATGAAATATATGAAGCCCCAGTTCTCTTGAATGTGTTGTAAAATATTTGGTAAAGACTCTAAAAATTGGTTAATCTAAGGTATGAAACTGAGAGTGTCACCTAAGAGACAGTCAGAGAGACTGAATACAAGAGTTCCTTGAAAATGTATGTATCGCCTGCATAAAGTGTCACGGTCACCCAGAAATTGAACTGGATGTGCAACAATCAACCATAAAGTTGTAATACCAAATTTCATTTCTATAACTTGAAGCATAACCAAAGAAAGTCAAGAAAACAATATTCCTCGAGAATTTTCTGAGTTGAAAGGGGCATAACTCTGCCAAAAAGGGTCACAGACAATCGGAAATCAAACTTAATCTGTACCCTTGCAATAAGAAGCCATATATCAAATTTCATTTCGATAACTTGAAGCATAAACAAAGAAAGTCATGAAAACAATATTCCTAGAGAATTTTCTAAGTTCAAAGGGGCATAACTCAGCCAAGAAGGGTCACAGACAACCAGGAATCGAAGTTATTCTTTACCTTTGCAACAAAAAGCCATATGCCAAATTTCATTTTGATAACTCAAAGCATTACCGAAAAAAGTCCAGAAAGCTTTCGTACGGACGCATGACGACAGACAAAGTGATCCCTAAGTGTCCGCCAGCTCTGCAGGCGACACAAAAAACTAATTGTCAGGCAGTGTTCCAATAGTTTAAAAAAAAACAAGATTTTGATCTTGTTGGCATCCTGTAGGACATCTGTTCTATGTACTCGTACAATCAATAACATCTCAATAAAAAAGAAAGGACTTTATTAACCTCTGCTTGTCTATTATCAACAGGCTCTTCGGAATATGGTTGGGAAGCCTTTTAGTGACCAAGAACATCTCTAACAGAGAGCCACTACCTTACAAACTGTAACAATGAAATATCTGGAGATGATTTTCAAGCATTCAATTTTGGAAAAGAAGATAGCTCATCATATATGAAGAATTTTTTTTAAACGTTTATGTGATGCAGAAAAAAGGACATCTTTTGTTTATGGAAGTATACCATATTAATTCAGTTAACATTATACTGTGGTGACTAGCTAACAAGCGTTAGTTAAATTGGTAACAGATGTCTGATGAGTGTAAATGAAACTGAAACACTGACACAAATCTACAATTAAATTCTTCTTAACATATAAATGATTAATACTTTTTCAGTAATGTATCCGCTACATTTTAATATCACTACTAACATGAATTAAAACAGTTTTAACAGCACCGTAAAAACAAAGCACTATATACTGACATCAGTATAAGGGATGACATAAGATTTTAGTAGGGTCCTTCCAAATTTCAAAGTAATTGTGAATCAATATTGACAAGAGAAAATAGACATGTTGTTGGAGGGATATACTCCAAATAAGGATATTTCTATTTTCATTTCTGTTTATTTTAAAAATCTTAATTTAAAAGAAAGAACTATCCTGAACTCTTCCTACAAAAATTGTAGCAGTTGCTGATTTTAAGAAAAGAAATTTGGGAGAGCCCAGTCTAAATTATCTGACAGCCATCTCATCTATAACACAGCCACAACATTTCTTTATACAAAGAAGATATAATTTAAAAAGATAAGGATAACATGTTATATTCATATTTATATTCAAAACCCCTCAAAAAAAAAAATGTCAGTGGTTGTCATAAACAACTAAAGGGAGGTAACTGATCACACTAGTAAAAATAAGGAAAGTGTACCGCTGACCCATAATTTAAAGATTTAATGATATCAAATACTCAAAGAACTTAACAAATATGTAATTTCATATTGATTCACATAAAATTGCTATGATTTCTTGTAGGTAAATTAAAAAAATTTCATTTTTTTTTCTCACAAATGACTGTTTGCCTAACATTTATTATCTGCAAGATAATGTCACTATGATATCTTGTAGATGAATCCAAAAATATTATTGATTCACTCACATGTGATCCTGTGTTCATCATAAGCATTAAGATTCATTACAAGGGATTATAAACATAAATAGGATTTTCTGAAAAAATCTGGTTTTTTCTCAGAAAATGATCTGTGATCATCAAAACATTCTATAACACTAACATAAAAAATAACATGGAGATTCAGATAATATCAACAAAGTCATTAATATATACATAGCTACCATATAGCTGCTTATTTTTGCAGGGACCATATTTTTGCTATTTTACCGTACATTAAAAAAAAAATTCAAAAATTTAGTCTTTGAAATAATTTGACATTTGTGTAGATGTCCTTTTACATCCAGACTGCAAAATTTTGACTCGTTAAAACATATTTTGATTCTTTCAAAAGAAAATCCTGAAACTTTTCACTCGCAAAAATTACCAGGTATATGGTATGTCTAGCCTATGATAAACCCAGCTCTGTAAAATGCCCATCAAACATTATCATTCGACTTTCCAAGTTTGGAAGGTGAAATGTAGAAATATACACTTTTCGCATGATAATGTTAATACTACTTGTACTATGCTTTGACTTCAAGAATACATCATTGATGATCGTTTACAAAGGTCTTTTCCTGAAGAAATCAAGAGGTTTAAAATAACCAATTAAATTTTGTTATTTAGAGCTGAAACTCAAAACTAAACAGAAAATGCTCTAAATGTGAATATTTGGATTGGACAATGTAGATTTCTCATACAGGAATCTCGGCAGTGTGGTCCATTCTAAAAACTTTTTACTTAGAGTAGACACAGCTAACCTCTCTAAAGACAAGCTTCATTCATGTCTGGACTTATCATAGACTTAACACAGTAAAAAAAGAAATCTGTATTTCTCCTCTACCACAGTGGTGGACCAGCTCCAGCCTGTCGATCCTACTTTTGTAGTCAAAGTCGCAGTTGAATGATGAAATAATCCAAAATTATAAACAATTATGGGTTTTTGCACAAGTAGCAAAATTGTAAAGTTCATGAATTTATCCTTTGAAAATAAAGCATAAATACTGATTTGTATTCATGGAATGCTTAAATGTGATTTTTTTCTCATGTCATTCTTGTTTAGAAAATGAAAAAAACTAAGAAAAAAATTTCCATAAAACCCTGACTAAAAGTATACCCACTTAATGCTTAACAAAGTACACCTGTTATAAAGCTTCTCTCAGACACTCCTATTGTCTGAGGACTGTTTTTCAATCACACACTGAGCGACATCATTTTCTCTGTTGATCTGGATCTCAGACCAGCGTTTTCTCCATCAGTCCACCACAGATTCTGTGTTGAAAGCTTCATTAGTGTACCTGTGTGGGGATGGCCTGGGACACCTGGGATTTCTGTGTCTGTGGTACTGGTCGTCGAAACAGTAATACGTGTGGTTCTAAAAAGAGAGAATTTTTGATTTCTTCATGTTAATACAAGACTACAAACCAAAAATATAAAAACCTCTTTTGAAAAACTATGCTGTGCATCCGTCAATATATTGGTTTCAAGCCTTTTGTCAAGGATTAACAGATGTCAATAGTTTCGGTGTGTACATCAGTGAAAGATAATTTCTACTATCCAAATTTACTAGTTTTAGTATTGTTTGTTGAATTTAACACTATGTGAATAACCAGACCAGTTTTGAGGATGGGTTTCTTGAATGTGACTTGTGGCTTTTTCCCTACACATCTGATGGGAGGCCCACTTCAAGTCATTGACTAGGGTTAAGTGTCCTGCCCAAGGGAAAAAAACAACCACAGAACACGACAACCTGTGATCTGTTTTGTGAAAAACACAAACTGCTTTGAGTTGGGATCAAACCATACACATTGTGTCTTACCAAAGGTATAAATTAGTCTGATGTTTTGAACTGGGAAAATCTCTTGTCTGCCACATAGAGGAGAGGGATGGTTTCACCTCCCAAAGAATTGGGACAATGCATTACTCACTTCGGTTTTGTAGCACCTCCCAGTCATAGGTATTAAGACGTTTTTAACGATTCATCAACACATAAAAAGTCAATACGGACATCAACCGGTGCCTCCCAGTTTGAAATCCTCCATGAAATATGTTGAACATATAAACCATACATATTTATAGTGTTTTCACTTGTACACACCTGGTGAGTGCACCATGTAATGGATCCAGCCTGGGGACTGCTGCACACCAATATTTCGCCACTCTGTCTCCGTCATCAAGTGATTCTTCGGCACAAGCTTGGCAATATCAGGTGGTAGGATAACATGTCTGTTTAAACAAATTTAACACAAATGAGTGTCAAAAAATTGTTCTATCAATCTAAAAAGCAAGAAATCTCTCTTTGTCTTTCCTTTTATCAATAAATTGAAACAACAGAAATGGAACTGGAAACAATTCCAGGCACCGAGCTAGAGTTATTTCCCTCTTTTTCACTGGTTTGGGATGCAGACATTTTTGCCTCATTTCGATTTAGCAACTAATGGATTTTGAAGGAACTTTTTCAGAGTAAACTGAAGAATTTCAGAATTTGGCTTAAATGTGAAATAATTTCAATTTGGAATGAGATCCATTATCCTAAGAAACCAGAAAAAATGCCTGTTTTTCTTAGTAATCAAGTGTCCATATGTATAATATGTTTTTCCATTTGAAACACTTTCCACTTCAAACGATTTATATTAAAACACTAAAATAGATAGACTAGAAGATATGATTCCGGGTTTTCCATAACCCTAAAAAAACCTTCATTTTTATTCCATAATCTGACAAAAGACCCTAAAAAATCATGCATTTTACTTTCTTTCATGTATGATTTGAGTATGTGGAATCTTACAATTCGTAAGATTGAGAGTCCCAGGGAAAACCCTGATAATTTAAAATGGCTAAACATAACCTTTTATTCCATACAGCATGCTATTTTCAGACAACTCAAATTAGGGCAATATATGTGTAACCCTGGTAAAATACTAGCCGCAATATACTACTCGGCTAGAGAGAACTTCTAGACTAGTAAGCCAGGGGTCCCGGGTTCGATTCCTAGCGGAGGCCTTGAGATGAAAAATGACCTCTGTTACATATATATGTTATGACTGAAATTAAACATTTTTCTGTGGAAATATAGTCCAGACATCCAACACCATTGGTAAAGATTGAAAGACTTCCCATTGACATTTACACATAACTTTAGAAGCCAAACAAATACAAATGTGGTAATCATTTGAAGGTTTTACTATTCAGATTACCATTAAGATGCTTTTGTTTCCAATTTGAAAACTGAAAGAAATCGTTTTCTAATCATTCTATTTATCTTTTCTCTCCTCTTATCATTTCAAGGCATGTCAACTTTATATTAAGGTTATTCTATTCTGGGAAACAGCAAAGAATTAAAACTGCTTTGAAATTCCATGCTTTATCATAAGTCTAAGAATCTAGACCTATATAAAATGTGAATCTTGTGTTTATACACTATTCGCCAGTTGGGGTTTTGGTTAAGGATGAGCTTACTGCACAGAAGTGTGTTTTACAAAACACTTGACTAAATCTAGAGCTACTGTAACAGAAATCTTATGCCATACCTGTACTCAAAATGTTCATCAAAATATTTCTCTGAGTATGAAATCTGTTCCACAGGCATGATGGTGTTGATTAGTTAGAGCTCTGATCAAACACTTGGTATTATTGACCTGTAATAAAGAATCAAAACAATTCATCATACATTTCAGGGATTAATCTCGACAAATTTTACCACCAGTAAAAAAGGGAGTATTCCCCAAGAGGTATGTTTTCCCCTCTGAATATAAACAAATTTTCCATCAAGAAAGTATACTGAAAACATGGGGAAATTTCCTAAAAATACAGAAAATTTCTTCAAAACAGAGCAATTAATGTATTTTTACTGAACATATTTTCAAGTCATGCTGCCAAGAAATGAGAATTCAATTTGACCTCAATTGTCATTCATATAAGTCATCTAGTTTAACCCTATCCCTCTTTTGAATTGTGACCAACAGAGGTGTGAGAAAATTCTTCCATTTCTCTAAAATATCCAAGTAATTACCTCCTTCCACAATGTGTAGTATTCCCCAAATTCTAGATCAACCCATATATTTAACATCATACAGATCACAGAACAGTATTCCAGACTTTTAGGCTACATAGAACTTACAAACGGAAGATGATGAACAAAAGAAAGACTTTTTTGTGTCAAATTGATTTTAAAGGAAATTTCCAAACAGCATGCCATTTTCACATGACAAATTAAGACAGTATACATATATGTTTTGATTATAATTATACATTTTTCTGTGTAAATATAGTCCTAACATCTTACACCATTGATCAAGAGACTTCCTTGTGAAATTTACACATAACCTTAGATGACAAGCAAAAAGAAATGTGGCAATCTCCTCATTTGAAGTTTTAACTATTATATTCCAATATTCCAATTTACACAAGGTCAGATTTGTATGTGACATTTCTGTGTCATCAGCAAATGTGTTTTGCAGTAGGGAAGTGACAATGTTTACATAACACGTCCAGGTATGACATATTAACTATCAGGCATGAATCCATTGATCCTGTCCTCACTTACCTGATATCTACCTATGAATTTTTGTAAAAGTCATCAAAATGGAGTGACATTAAGCATATCCATGTGAAAATAAGTGACCATATCAGAATTTTCTCAAAAAGCATCCTATGAAATCCTAACTTGTGTGGAATATCCCTTCAATGTCACTTTCTGGTGATATATCACATTTTTCTTGATACACCGATTTTCTCCCTTTATATTCCATTAAAAATGTGGCAGCAGTTTTATGGATAACTGACATAATTGTTTTTTGCAGCCTCACTTTCAAAATGATGTGTGTTTCCATTAAGACCACCAGATGGATATTTTAAAGCTTACAATCATTTGAATAGTCATAAATGATAGATTAAAAACGAATGGAGCAGTAAAATATATTTGCATCTTGGGCGGAATATCCCTTAAACAGACATGACATTAAGTGGGTTCTACTTTATAACTGGAAAAGGTGGCACAAACAAAAGTTCAAGTCAAAGCAGAGAAAAAACCTAATGAAATGGCTTAAAATTAAATTATCAAATCTGAAAAGGTTAGTCAGGCAAATATGCATAATTTTGCTTTGAAATAAACTAAAGATTTCTGGGTATGTTAGGGAGGGGGAAATTGTTTAATTCGCTTTGTCCATGATGTTTAAGTTTTACCACTTTTATGAACTCCTCCACCCTGTCTCTAAAATGAGCATAATCAATAAATATGTAAATATCAATAACAACATAATAAATGTGAATATTTTAGAGACACAAATTTTCGGTCTGTTGAGTTACTAATTGATTACTCTTAAGCAGTAAACATTCCTCAAATTTAGAACTTTAACCCATATGTGGGGTTTTGCCCAACTAAAGGTGCCAGCCAGAGGACACCTGTACATGTAGGACCCCTGTACATGTATATCCAATCTGAGTGATAGGTCTTATTAAATAAAATGGGCGTGTTCAACAATAAATGTATCGGTCTAGATTTAATTTTTTGCGAATATGCATTTTCTTACAACAAATATTTGATATTTCGATCAATTTTATCAACCATTTTCCATTTCCCTAATCGGCATTTGCGCATGCAGTCACACACGTAAAGACGAAATTCCACATTGAAATACACGGGACCAGCCCAAAAATCACGGAAAATTTTAGAGGACACTCCCCAGCAATAAAATGATCATACAATGTATGATAAAGTGGTATTGAGCGCTGAGTAAATTATCAATAAACCTAACATTGGGTCATAGCTAGAATTCAACAAACCTATTTCCCTACCAAAATATTGTTGTCTGGTGTTGTTTTGATTCTGGCGCCTCCGGTTCATAAATCTCGAATATGCAAGCGAGATTTTTCGAGAGTTGGATTCGATCGACACATTTCTGACATTTAGTTTATTATAATATGTTAAGTCTAGAGGAGTTCCAAATAGACATTCAAGATGGCGCTTCTATTGAGGTGAAAAAAAATATTGGGATTTGATAATATGTTTTTGTCAATTTTACAGATTGCTCGAATCTGATATATTGCAACACAAGAGCAATGCGTTATTGTATACCATACACGTTTGTTATCGTACAACTTTAAGTTCATGAATTCCATAAAAATGCAAGAGTTTAGGTTTGTTCGTGTTTGCCCTTGGCCCAAGTTTCTAGTTTTGCCATGCATGTCGCGTAACGATCTCAAAGTAACAGTTATTTTCTAAATTTTGAAGCTAATTTTGATTTTAGTGATTCATGATTGGGAAATATATGGAGCAGGGAGTAATTGTACATGGGTTTTTAAATCAAAAGGAATACATCTTTCTGCGATTTTTTTTGTCTTGGTCACAGCCGAAACAAAAAAAATTTGTGACAGTGATAGTTTTCAATTGATATAAATCATAAGCGCACGATTTCTGTCAGTATTGATATACAGCAAATTTATGATGATACATCGCTAATGAGTTTACGTAATGTTGGTTAACTGAAGGGTTTTGTTTGATAAACACATGCAATGTAGGATATCAAAAAGTTGTCTTACTACACGTAGTTCTCTTAGCAAAGAATACAATGTACACATTAGTAAGTAAATATTACTGCTGATAATTAGTAATCACGCTCTGCACTAATTTTGATTTTAGTGATTCATGATTGGGAAATATATGGAGCAGGGAGTAATTGTACATGGGTTTTTAAATCAAAAGGCAAATTAGTCTGAAGGCTCTGACTATCTTTCTGCGATTTTTTTTGTCTTGGTCACAGCCGAAACAAAGAAAAAAAGTTGCAGATAGATAGTCAAAACCCTTCGGACTAATGGCAAATATAGTGTAGGCTTATTGTTAGGGAGGTCGGCGACGGTCATTTACAGGCTTATTACGTTCTGTTGGAGCAAAAAACCCCATTTTTTCGGGTTTTTCACACTAAAATTAAAATATCAAATAAGCGTAGTTGGGGGATAGAAATATATCAAAATAAAGTTCAAGACTTATATTTTCTTATTTTGGTAATTATTTTGTAATAAGATATAAATTCCTACCATTGCATGGAGTTCGAAGTGAAGTCGTTTCCAAAAATTCGGCCGCCATGTTGATTTATGTGTCAACAAGTGTGCCAAGTTCAGAATTAAATCCGCTGGCTATTACTGGACCAATTTTTACCATTAATGGCTTAAAATTTAGGAAATATAGTCTAGTTTTTGAAACTGAGTGATCTCTTTTGAAAAAGTATAAGGATCACACTGTAAAAAATATAAATTTGCAAAACAGTGTTTTTTTACCGTGATATCACTTCGCCGCGAACAGGGATCACTCGGATTTTGGTAGCCTGGACCTTCATCTAGCGATTGGTAACCAAGGTTTCAACAAAATAACAAGAGCAGCCAGCGGAAATCATTGGATATTTGAATGACTTTTGCCACAATGTTTTGTTCGTATGAGTTATCGAACTTTGCTGCTGCTGCAGGCCGGGTGCAAATCCTCCCGACCCGGTAAACAAAATTGACCAATGGGACATCAGTATGTCCATTCGGAACATTTTGGGATTTTTATGTTAAATATCAAAGGAAACATTCGATTTTCTTTAGGATTTATATAAAAGTTTTAGAACAAAAGAAAAACGGGGGGGGGGGGGGGGGGGGGGGGGGGGGGGGGTGGGGGGTGGGGGGGAATAGTTGCTGTGGTTAAGAAAAATATGTTTGGGGGTATAAAAAAAACATTTTCTGAACACAGAACCATACTTTATTTTCTTAATCTTTTAAGACACAAATACAAATTATTTTCCATGAAATAAATGGATGAACATTTGATGAGAAAACAATTTTCTCTGTAAAATATCATGATTATACTCCCTCTCAACTAGCCCATTCTTCTTAACTCAGAAAGTTGATTTTGGTCTATATCTTGGTTGTTAAATTCCTTCTGAATGTAAGAACTGCCCTTCTTTATCAATGCAAGGGGGTATTGTTGAAGTGAAAGAAAGTTGTTTTATTTATTTTGTTGAAATTCTTTATATTTTTAATTGTTTTGCTAATTTATGACACTTTTTAAAATCTCTTTTATTTCTTTAAGTTTTATTTTACCTTATTTTGGTTTCTTTTTAAGTTGTCAAATTTTTCAGAGGAAGAATAATAATTGTGATTTATTTTATTTAATTTTTAATCTAAATAAATCTTTTTCTAAAAAAAAAAAAAATTATTTTGATTTATTTTCTTTTTAGTTTGTTTACACGCTCTGATATACTGATTTTCATTTTATTTTTGGTAAGTGTGATAAGTTTTATTTACAATCCAATACACTTTTTTATTTGCAGTTTGATAAGTATGTGATGATTGTTTTTACTTTTTTTTTCAATACTATCAATGAATTAATTAGATAACAATTTTTATGACCGTTAAATTTTAACATTGATGTTAAAAATAACTTATGCTAGATAATGACAGATTTACCTATTTTTTGTGCTTTTATCTTAATCTTAAGGATAAACTTATAAAGACAAGAATAACCGTGTTTCAACTCTTAAGGCTTATAAAAGGTGAACTAATATCAACAGGAACGTTTTTTCTCAAATGATATTGTTTGTAGGAGTAAAAAAAAATTGGGGGGGGGGTTTCACCTTCTGAGAATGTTTGATTTTGGGGTAGGGCTAGGTTTTTATAGAAATACTTGGTGCTGTTAATAGATAGAGGTACAAATATGTGCTAGTTGCATTCTACATATTTCTATCTTTAAAATGATACCTTATACACCATACAATAGTTTATATTCTTCTCGCATTTCATGATTAAACACAAATTTCAGGTTTTATCCAAAATTTTCAAAACGTAGAAAAACAACCTTAAATGTTGCAAAAAATTGTTGTTTTGAGTTAAAACTGGATCATTTGTATGTAGAAATAAGCATTCTTATATAAATTGTCATTTTATTACCACCTGGGAGTAGTTGAAGATCTTTTTGTCCTGAAAAAATGTTATTTTTCGTCTTTTCGGGGCTAAAAATATACCTCTTTGGCAGCTATATTTTGGAGCTGTTGCTTTCAAAAAAAAAATTTAGGGGAAATATTACATATTTTCTGATAAAACATACAAAGATCAACAAGAAACACCATATAAAAAAAATTCCAGATTTTTTTTGAGCTTTCTGCATCAAAAAAGTCATTTTTTCTGAAATTTTCGATTTCGTCTCAAAAAGGGGCTGCGCAGGGTATTTGATATCAAAATATTAAAAAAAATAATGATCTTAAACCCTAACTGGAATTTTTTTTCAAGAAAATGCATTGTGATCTGTAAAAATAAGGAGATTTGGATAAATTGGGTGATTACTTTTTAAGATAAAGTTCTTCAAAAGTTGTAGTCTAGCAAAGAGGGGTGCCGACACATTTCTCAAAAAAACTAAGTCCAAACGAATAATTCCTCATGTTCAGCTGCCAATTTTTTTTTTATCTGTCCCCACCTAAACTAAGTAAATGTTTCTTTTTGAAGCTTAAGGGGAACTTGGCACCCTACAACAATCAGACAATACATATCATAACCACATTTTCAGATATAAGGCCTCAAACATGCCTCTTTTAGGGACTATTTGCTAAAAACAGAAAAAGGGTCGCTTTTCGAGGTACAAAAATTGATGTAACTTTTGAACCGCTCAACCGATTTCCAAAATTTTTGCACCAAAATTCCTCTTTCTTTGAGTTTTGTCCAAAAAACATGTTTTAAAATGTTTTCTAGGTGGTTCATTTTTTGAGCTGACCTCCCTATTATTGTTGCATGTATAGAGAATACATGGTCTGTGTAATAAAATATAAGCCGTGTTTTGGCGAGGGTGAAGAAAAATAAAAGTGGCGAGTTAATCATGCAACACTGATTGAAAATCAGGCAATCAAAACTTCAGCAGTTTACCTAATGATGATGTTACGTTGGATTTTGCCTGATGGCATATTGCCATAATAATTTCTCTGCACAGAAAAATTGTTCCAAACTTCAATGAATATGACAGTGATTTTATGACTTTTGTGAATAAACTTGTTCAGTATAACATAAAAAATTGCCTGTTTGAAAAATTATTGTGTTGTTAGACGTAATTTAAAGTCAGGAAGTAATTCTGTTGAATTACTGTTCATGCCAAAATACAGATGTTTTCTTTCACTGCCGAATATAGCAAAAATATATGTGGCAAGTGTATTTTGACAATGGCAGTGCTAGTTGCAGGATAAAAGTACATATGTCCATCTGTCTCTATGCATGCCTAATTTTTCTTTGAGCAACATTCCGTCCAAAAGCATAAGCAGTTGGATAGTAATGTTTGGTCAGAAGGTCTGGGATGGAATACTATAAAAATTTGTTAAAAACCTAGAAAAAAATTCTTTTCAAGTTTCATAAAGTTCAGGGTACTCATATTCTGATAGTGTTTTTGTGATAAGAAATATACATATGTAAATGATGTTGATCTTATTTCATAGTTGCGGATATCAATGTGCTGAAACTCTTCTAAAGTATTCTCCAGTTTCCGAAGACTAACAGGTTCACGTACAAGGTCCTTCTGTTTATTTTGACAAGCACAAGATTTGTTTCTTTTAATTACTAAACATTATAAATACCTGACCTAAATCTTATCTTTCTTTCAGAAATCTTGGCAGAAAAGGACTACTTGGACACAACAAATTGGTGATTACAAAATGGTATGACACATGCATCAGTGATTACCATGGTTGATAAAATTATTTAAGCATTTCAAAAAGTTTTATAAATTTAGCTAAAATGGGATGGAATAGGTTCCCAAAAAGTACCACAGGAAAAGCACAAGTCCAGGACTCAAATATTTGAGTTTCACTGATGCAGTATTATGGATTATCTGGTATTTTTTAAAATTTTCTTTCATTTGATTATACATAATCACATAACATTTCACACTAAATCCTACAAGACGCTTAATAATCCAATGCCTACCAATATGTATCAAGGTTTAATTTTACTGTTAATAACTGTTCTTAAAAAACTGATCGTAATCAATGTTTTTGATGAGGATGTCTATTTTCTATTGTAATGAAATTATTGAGTCCCTCCTTCCTGGCTTGTTGTTGAATGTATTTTTTGTTTGTGAATGTCAGTCATTATTTAGGAAATGATGTTCTGGACTCATCAGAATAAAATCTTGACCGCTGTATACCATGCAATGAACTGTCGCAATGATTCAATAGACAGAAGTCATTAAAAACACTTTAAACTCTTTTGATGTTCAAAGTCTTCATACATCTATATTATTTTGATTGCTTGCTATGTCAAATTGTTTAACAAAGAAACTTACCTAGAATTTCTATTTGTTACTGCATAAAAAGATTAAATTCTTTAATTTTTCCGAAGATCAGATCTTGATAGACAACGTTGGTCCAGTTAAAAACGATTTGGTTCACAGATTAGCCTGTTATTTATAAACAGTTAACTGGTTATGTTTTTAGGAGATATATAGAAAACTGCTTTCTTAAACCAAACATCTGTTTCCTTTTTGTGAGAACACTGTATTATGTACATGATAAATATCATTTGTTTTTCATTTAATAGTATACAGCCATCATCATCACAAGCTTACGATGAAATGAAGGATTTCTGGCAAAAAAACAAAAAACTTAACAGACCACTGTCTCCTCATCTGTCAATCTACAGGTAAGGCAACTTAATATACACGTGTTGATCTAAAAAAAAAACCTACCTGATATACATTTGTCAATCTATGGCTAAGACTACAGTTTATAAATTTCTAGGTTGTGATATTTCAGTGTGATCACACTATAAACATGTTTCAGTGATAGCGTTATTAGCTCTGGACTCAATCTTTAACCTCTTTAAATGTGTAAAATACCAAATTAACAATATTTGTTAGAACCATGTAAGTTCTTCATTTTTTAGACCTACTCAGTCACTTGTATGTTGTAAAGATCACACTGAACAACCCTGGTGTAACTGGATACACAAGGTTTGCTGTAACCTTTATGCCAGGTTTTTATTCATACAGTCATGTACTTGATGTTCTTCTAAAATCTACTGAATTATGGGGCTAGTGCAAACTAAATTTTGACATTTCTTTTGATAACTTTGGATTCTTCTCACTCATCTCATTAGTTTAGAATTAGGCTCTTCGTATCACTGATGAGTCACAGAAGGCGGAAACAGCTGTATGATGCTGTTTAATTCATTGTTTGTCTCTATTTTATCTTTCCTTAATTTGTATAAGAGATGATATTCACTTGTGTGTCATTTGTAGAATCTTTTTCATCAACTGATAAGAGGTAGCATGTATGTTTCTGTTGAATATTCATGATAGATGTAACATGACTTAGTAGGTACATTATTGACGGAGTAAATAAACATAATTCTGATAACTAGTAGCTAACATACAAGTTTCCTGCATTTTCTAATTATAAAATTTGTATTATAGACCACAGCTTACCTCAATGTTGTCGCTGACTCACAGAGCCACTGGTATAGCAATGTCAGTTGGTAAGTACAGTACAGTAGTATAAACAGGCATGTACTTTGTTTTTGTGGAGAGATGAGACAGAGGGGAACACCCTGTATAGAACACATTCTAGGTCACCTAAATCTCATGGTGACCTATTGCAATCCTCTTTTTTCTTGTTTCTGACATCGTGTGTAATCTGACGAGTGTCCTTAAACATTATAAGCATCTTTCCAAAAACCCATGAACAAGTTACAATGAAATTTTACTGAAACCTTCAAGGGCCACAGACAAATCAGTATTGTAAATCATATAGTCCCCATCCTAACAACCTGAGGGGCAGGTCCAAAAGTGGCCAAACTAGACTGAAAATTGAGTTTTCTGTAGTTTATAGGGAAAAAAGAACATTTTTGAGAATAACTTATTTAATTTTTGAGTGGATTCAAACTTGGTTAGAGTTATTATCAATTAATATAATTTTTTATTTCATTTATGATTTTGAAATTTGTTGTGATACAGACAATCAGTTTTCCTCATTTGCTATCTAATTCACAAAAGTTTATATTGGAAAATAAGATCTTGGAGCATGATTTGTTTACTTTCTTTTGGAAAGAATTTAAGCTTGGTTAGAATGGCCATTTTAGGATAACAGTTTGAGAATATGTATGTGTTGTTCCTGGCTGACCCAAAATTGGCGAAATTGACTGAAATTTAAAAAAATTTCTTCTCAATTCCTAGATAAAGTAGAGCCAATATTCTGTGTGGATGAAAATGTCTTAAAGTGTTAAACCAAAATTGTAAATTTCATGAGCATAGGGTCTCACATTTCCCACCATGGTGAGGGTCAAATTTCCTTATTTTTTTTCTTCAGGAAATTACATTTTTGAAACCCAATATTTTTATCTTCAATTTGAAATTGTTTTAACTTCATTAGAGATTGAACTATAGCATGATAGCTTGATATGTATGTATTGATCCTATGGCCTGATGTTTTACTCTTGTTTGTTTCTGACAGCTATCCCAGTTGTGGCTACAGGTTTGATGTTTGCCCCTGGAGATTTCACCACCTATCTTCACTCTGTACATCTAAGTGCAGGGAGTGTGATTGCCTGTAAATATATAGTAGCTTTTCCCTTCACCTATCACTATGTCAATGGTATACGGCATCTGGTAAGTATCAAAATGGCAACTATTTTACAAATCTAGACATATCGGTTAATCTTATGATCTGTTTTTAATTGAGAATATCTAATTGGCTTGAGAGAAAGAAAACAGAAACAGCTGAATATATCTTCTTTTATCATCAGATTTATTATAGCAATTTCTGTGGTTTAAGTTCTGAAACACAACATTCAAGTACTAATACTGAAATATTTTAACATGAATGATATGCTCAAGAATCACTAGAAAGTTTAATCATTATGTTGATATAGTTATTGCGAAGATGGAAAGAATATCCTAAAGTTTTATGTACATTCTGATACATTTGTATGTGATCTCCTGTTTGCTGTTTTGTGTCTTTAATGTCTTGTGTTGTTCCAGGCGTGGGATTGGGCTAAAGGCTTCAGCTTAAAAGAGACCTACAACAGTGGATACCTGGTGGTCACTCTCTCCTTCTTAATTACAGCTGCTCTGGTTCATCTTATCTGACATTTTCACATATAAAAATAGAAGAGAACATTACAGTTTAGAATCTTCACAGACATTTTCAAAAATGAAGAAATTAAGAAGATACAGAAAGATCTTACAGACTATGTTAAAGGAAAATTCCAGGGTCTTGAAAGCTCTTCACTTACTTTTATGCTGATAAAGATGGAAGAAAATACCAGGATTTTGCTATCATAGAGCTCCATAAATCAACATATTTCTTATGAGAATCCAAATTGTTGGAATTTTGCCTGTTTGGAAAGTAGCTAATTCGTGATCAATTATTTTCACATCTGATTCTTTTTTGGCATTTTTTGATAAAAAAAAGTATTTTTTATGTGAGAAATGTGATAATAGACATTGATTTTGATAGTTTGAGGGAATTGTTGATTTAATAAACGATTCAAAGTAATAATGTGGCACCACTATGCACTGGTCAATATTGCATTATTTCTGTGACCTGTGATTATTAATCAGAATGTCGAGACGTGCTACAAGCTGATTATTAGTGATAGTAACATTATATTTGATATATTTTCCCTTTTTGCTTGTTGATTGACCATTTGCAAAGGAAGTAGGGGCTGAATACAGATCCATGTAAAATGGTAGTTGGAATCTACTTCTTTTAAATAATGGAATAAAACATGAATAATAAAACTTTGTGATTTCTGTTTTTTTTTAGGCAAGTAACGTAAAAGGTTTTAGGTCAAAAAATTTTTGAAAGTCGTTATTTTGCCATTGTTTCATCTTTATTGAGATTGAATGATGATTTTGTAACATGTAGGAACATACTTGTTGGGTCTGCTGTTGTATTGTTTCCAATGTCTTTTTCTCCCACCATCATCAGCTGGTGGGGGTATTCAAATTGTCTTACATCTGTTGTCCGTCCATCCATACACATTTTTTGTTGTACCCATTTGATTTTTGAAGTGATCAGAAAAACAAAATGGCGGACAGATGACCATCTTGGATTTCACAGAGTGAAGTTTGTTATCAATATTTCTGCAGAAGTGCTGAAGGGATCTCTCTCAAATTTCTTATCTAGGTTCCCCATTGTTGCCCATTAAATTTTGTGACTGATCAGAAAAAGCAAAATCTTAGATATGGTAGTTGTATTATCTTTATAATATTATCTTTATTTCTGCAAAGGATTAATGTTCAAATTTATTATCATTAAGAGCAAAGGCAGAGAAAAGAAGAGAAAAGATCCCACATTCAAAGAACAAATAAAGATCAAACAATGGTGACCTCTAAGAATCCTCTCGGATCTCTTGTTTGATTCTGTTTACACAATCTTTTACCTGTTACAGCTTTGGTTTTCACGTTCTTCACCTGTTAGGACTACATTTGTTATTTTGTTCTGCGCGGTTTTGATGATTGTAATTTTAATTGCATTTTATTATCTTGTTTGGACTACACTTGTGATTTGATTGGATTATATGGAATTTAACAAAACTTTACACACATATTCATACATGCGAGGCGGAGTGCAGCCCACTTAAATTTTTCCCAATCGGTCATCTGAGCAGTCAGCTGTGGTCAAAATTTGGCCAAATTTTAGATATTGTCTGATTTTCTTGAAAATTGGTATATATGTATTAGGTCGCACTATAGGAGCAAAATGGCGTAGTCCATGTATGGCATAACTGCAGGTCTGATTATTGCGATCATTTACTGCTGATAATTTTTGTGAAAATTGATATATATGTATTAGGTCGCACTATAGGAGCAAAATGGCGTAGTCCATGTTTGGCATAACTGCAGGTCTGATTATTGCGATCATTTACCCATTACAATTTGTACTTTGTTTTAGTTGTGCTTTTTACGTTTTTGTTGTGTGCAGTGTGGAATAACAACTTCTAGCACGATCTAAAAACATATAACAATATTCGACATTGCTAGAAAGACGACAGAGTTTCCCCCCTTGTTCTTGAAAAAGATTTTACAAGGCACTCGATAATTAAAATAGTGGTTGAAATTTGAACATTACATAAACAGTATTTGGTATCCCCTGGTCGTACTTTGTCTTAGTGGTATGTCTGTATAATTACACAGTTCCATGGTGTTGTCATGACGACGACTGGTTTTGAATGAACAGCAAGCACCCATCTAGTACAGTGGCGATGATATTTTTAGCATTTAGAAGTTATATTAACTTAAGGTTAAGCATTTATTTGAAATATTTGAGAGATCGTCAACAAATACAAGTATTGGTCTACCGTGCCGCTCCCACATCGCGTGAAATATAGGCTATCGTATCGGTTACGTGTATCAAAGAAAATACAGACGCGTCAACAGAATCTTGATTAAAACTAAAAATGGATAACATAATGAGGGACATGAATGAGGAAAATAAGACAAATCTGAGCTGATTGTATGATAGTTTATGTTTTCACATTACTGAATGAGAATTGTCTTTTTTAAAATTAGAATTTCACTAGTAAAATTTACAGTAATATGAATAAATGATATTATTTTCGAGGATTGAAAACAATCCGAAAAAAAATGAGAATGCAATATAAAAGATATTCATAGTATTTAGTTCGTCACAAGACTTGGACAATAAATGCATCTTACTTCCCGGATATTGGTCAATCTGACAAATTAGCTATCTTTAAAACAACTTAAATATTATCACAACTGTCATCCTCGATACTCTATGGACTACGCTTGCTGTTTATTTTTCTCTTTGAATATTTCATGCCAAAACTGAAAGTTCCATGAGAGACATCTGGTGGATAAGACGAGAAGGCTAGTTTATTCTCTTATGTACGTCGAATGAATCTCGAGATCGCTTAATGGTTTATGTTGTACTAGATTAGAGGTTGGGTGAATCTCATTTGTTATCTTCAAAGTGAGTGTATCAGTCTGTCATTGGTCAGTTGTTTTTTCATATGAAATCCACTCAAGACCAATCAAATTACTTCGCTGGTGCCTTCATTTTTGCAATGAATGTTCCAAGGGCGCAGAAAGTGAAATGTGGTCGTGACCTGCGGATTGTCGAGGATGCACAGCTATAAACGTTACATATCTATTCACTTTCAGTCACTTTGGGTTTCCACCTCACTACATATCTGATTTTAATTTGCTTTGGTTCTTCGATTTCGTTGAATTGAATCGATCCTGTTTGAAATCTGTATAGAGGTTGGACACTTAAAGCTTGCAGCATGCTGCATGAAGTCACTAGAATTGTCGAGGGCAGGAATGGTGTACCCTTCCCTTATGTTTGTATGCAGATTGGATTCTGTGATCTTACATCAGCATCACTTCGATCCGAGGTTGTCAATTCTTCCATACTTTACTTATTTCGTTGTTCTAGTAGTACTTGATGCTATAGAAGTACATCGCGTGCATTTCTACTCCACGGAACAGGTGGTGTGTGCTGTTGTCAGTGCAGTTTCTAAATCAGGTCTGTATTATTACCTACTATAGGTATTGTTCGTTGGCTTTCGCTCGGGATCGGTTCATTCGGCATTTTCTTCTTTTGCGACCATTGTCTGCTTCTTGTCGTCAGAATTGATAGCTACAATTGACTTGGTACTATGCAAGGTAGCTACCGCGTCCTCCAAATCTTCACTTTCCGCAGTCTGTGCCATCTGACTAGAAGAAGTTAATAGGGCATGTGACTGAAGAAATGTAGTGATTTCAAGTGAGTCACAAATAGCGCTGCTGGTTGCTGTGTTTCCCGTTTTACTGCCTTCAGTGTCTGAAAGGATATAGGAAAGGCGTCCAAACTCTTGTATCAAGTGCTCGGTGGCTCCTGGAGTAAACTGAACATACGTGAGTGGTCCTGTATTCACCTCTATGTCAACTGGTGGTTGTTCAGACATTTTTGCAAGTCGCTTGGTCGTGTTCAAGCGTCTTAATTCTTGTTTCAGATTTCTGTCATAATTTAATAACGTTCGAGCTCCCGATAAAGTGATGTTGTTGTAGATTGCTTGACCATCCGTTTGAAGCTTCTTAAGGCATTCTTCTCTCCATTTCTGCAACAGTTCTGTAATATCTTCAACACGTGAATCAAGCTCTGCTGCTATTTTACGTATGTTTTCTTCGTTTTCTATTTTTCCTTTTTCCATCTCTTTTTTCAGCACCATTGCGTTTTTTCGTAACGCCATTTGAAGATATATTCTCTCCTTGCTTTCAAGATGTGAATTCAGATCTTCGTAGTCATGATATTTATGTCCTTCAAGCGGACATTTGTAGCATATAGGTCGCCCTTTACACGTATTACACAAATACACTGGCTTCTCATTGACATGGTAGAAGCAAGTGTCTTCGTTTCTGAAAAAAAGGTAAGAAATTTCGACTCTGTGACGTATTGGTGATAAAAAAGTACACAAATCGTTTTGAATAGAGGATATCTACAACATATTTTCAGAATGCATGCTAAAGGCCGGTAAGAAAAATTCAACATCGCGTAAAAGTCTACTAGCAATCGTTACGAACTATCAGTTACTATCGAATGACTATAATCATTTCAATCATATGCGCAGAATGCAAAGACAACGACAAAAATAAGAACATAGTCATATTTCAAATTCAAATTAAAAGAAGAGAGAACAGGACATTGACAATTGACGGAAATTCCTGAAAAAGGTGTTTGGGAATAGGAAAAGTCTGCTTCATCGAGGATATATGTAAATTGTGACTATCAAATAATGCATTCCTAACAGAACATTGATCTGGCTGCGCATGTTAAACAGTGTAATGAAATACCTTTCAACAGGACCTACGGCAGCTGGAACCGGACAGTCCTGGTGTGATGTACAGGTGATGTTGGCTTTAGGTGTAGCAGTTTCACTACTGTCAGCTGTATTCAGGATATTGTAACTGGGAACCATCTGCGACGGTCCACTATCATCTGATAACTGAAGCCTGAATTTTCAAAAAAAAAGACAAAAAATACTGAACTACATGGATTTGTAATCAAAGTTTGTCATTAACTTTGGATTAAGTTAGCAAATATAACATTCACGTTATCAACTGTCACGCTCTAAGGCATCCTCGATACTCTTTGGCACATGTCGTGGCAAAATTGAAGATTCCGTTTGCAACACCATTTAGTCAAGACGAAAAGACTAGTTTGATCCGTTCATTTACATCAAACGAATGTTGGGGTCGCATAGCGGTACATTTTAATAGCTTTGAAGTGGGGTGTCGCTCCTTTGTAATCTTCAAAATGAACGTATTAGCCAATGATTGGTCAGTTGTTTTATCCTGGAATCAATCCAATTACTTTGCTTGTGTCTTCAATTTTGCCATGACATGTTCCAGGGGAGAACGAAGGTGATCGTAACACCTGGAGTATCGAGGATGGCTCTTAGCCTGAAAATGAAACAGGTAACAGACATACTGTTAAAGGTGTGTCATTATTTGACGTCACTACCAATAAAGAACAGAAAACATATTTGAGATTGTTTTCGTTCAAGCCGTATTATTGATGTAAATATTTTTCAATATCAACATTTGTACGATTTAAAATAAAACGTGAGTGAGCAAAGAGTTTGAAGCAAACAGATTATTTCTATCTCGTCAACAAGTAAAGGGACCATTATTTGTCATCTGGTATCTTATTTTTATGATGAATAACTAAACACAATCATCACAAAGGTACAACCGTTATAGTTTACTGTGTTACTGCTATAAAAACGAAAAAAATACCGTTCTTTGTCGCTAGCATTATTGCTTGTGATATCCGTCAGTTTTTCTGTGGCGGTAACCTCTGGGGAACCAACAGCGGCGATGGGTTTATCATCAATTGTGCTTTTGTGAAGAACTGCAACAAAGTGGTTTGGCACCCATACACTCGCCAGGGGCTGTTTTCCTCGTGTATTTGTCCACATTATGTGTATAACTGTGTGATTATTCCGAGAAACCCTGGGCATGATCAAACGGTTGTGATCGTCACGGACATTTCTACCGCCATAATCGGGATATATTGATTGTAATCTGACTCCTAACACACTAGCTAATGCAAATACACTCCACATTCCATTATATGATCCAGGTTTCAGGACGTGCTTTGTGTTGATTCTGTAAATGTATTTGTACCAATCAGGGCCAGGTACATCTCTTGGGAACACTTCAGCGTACTGTGCTATAAGTCCAGCGGTTCGCTTTGTTGAATTGTTCAAACCGCGGTTTAAATAGGAATCATTTAAATACGTATCCTCAAATATGCAGAGCTCTATGAAAATTCGAACACGCATTTCGGGATGTCTTTGTTCATTACCGAAAGCAAACAGACTCCCAACACGTGGGAGACAGTTACCGTCTTCGACTATCTTGACTGGAACATGATCTGGTGGAGCGTCAGTCGGATATAGATTGAAGGCTTTGTCATCACGTTGATGTCCTGATCTACCTAAGATTGGTATAGTTGACATCTGATATCTTTCCTCTATCTCACGGAATACGTCTACGCACCTTGACTTGAGTACTTCGAAATCTTCAATCTGCAAAAATTCCTGCTGCATTCTCACGAAGAACTCTTTTCTTTGAGAAGCCACTGTATGAATGACGTCATTAGTAAGAAAACTCATGACCTCGTGGTTCTCCCCTTCAGCGTATTGCTGGATCCACTTTGAAGTTTTCTTTCCAATCAATGAACTGCAGATGAATAGAAATCTGAGATGATATTCTAGATTTTAATCCCTGTGCCTGCTTTCTCGAATTATAAGAGTGTTTTGGCGAAATTAAAAATATCAAAATATCTTATTGAATTTAAGTCCAAATCTAAATCCGAGTCCAATTTTTTCATTATTATGAACTGATGGCATATGGAATAAGAATGAAGTTACTCACCTGTTGGTACAAGAGTTTTTTAATGAAGTCGATTGGTAACAGCGACTTCCAATGCCAAATTCTTCTGTCGATTCTGAACCTTTTGCAGTCAAACTGACACCATTATCAAACTGTGGCTCAGGCTCACGTTCTTGTTCATGTAAATATGCCAAAATCCGTTTCAGATGTCGACTCGTGTGATTGGTCTGCTAGGTGGTGAAAGTTTCCGATACCTTCCGTTTCCTTAACGGACAGGACGTTCTCTGTTACGTCTTGTAAAACATTATTTGAAGTGTTATTTAAAAAAGTAGCAAACGGCAGGTCACTGGTCGTTTGTTTATCATCACACGAATCTTGCATTTGAACGGAGGCCACTGAGTGGTGCAGATGGTTTATCCAATCTCCGGTCTCTATGTTCACATTGCCCATTGGTTCAGATCTATTTGTTTCCACATCCTGTTTAACAGGTTCCGACACTTTCATTGCGAAGACACTGTCTTCAAATGACCGATATTCGTTTTTTCCGGATGACTGACTATCAACATGTAATCCGATTCCATCGGATTTTGAAACTGAAGCAACTAATTTATTGGATCGAGGAATGGAGCTAGCTGAACCCGTGTCCATGGAATCGCCGTTTACTATCGACCCACATACAAATCCAGGGTCTTCAAGACTATCATCACTACTAATCACGGACAACTTCCGCTTCCGTTCCCTGTATTTCTTTTGTCTAGCCCTACATTGTTCTCTATCCCTTTTTCTCTGATCCTCATTTCTACGTTTCCTCGATTCCTGTTTACGTTTTCGTTCATTTTCACGATATGATGGGTCTGTTTTTCGTTTGTTTCGCCACTTTTTCGACCGTTCAGAGTTGTTGTACATGGTCTAAAATAAGGTTATGTCAACACCATCACCATAAAATGTTCACAATCACCGTATGACAGGACTTGGAAATTGCAATCAATAATTGAAGGTCCGTTGATTTTGAACTCTGAAAAAAATACAAATGCCATGTGAATACAAAACTCTAGAATATTTACTGTGAACGCACTTAGTTTTAACTCTTTATCATGCTTGGCAAATTATCGCAAAGATTAATTTTAGGGACCTATAAAATCTTTTTTATAAACAACCTAGGGAAATTGCACCTAGTAACCATAATTTTGTATTATACGTCATTGCGAAAAGCTCTGAAATGCGATTACCGCGAAAATACGACAGTATACGACAATGGCCCTGTCCTGTATAAATGTTTAAGGAAAGGGATTGAAATAGGCTTAAAACTTGTATTCCCATCTCATATATAATATGTATTTATATTGAAGATTATGGAATAAATTGTTTAAGGAAAAGTAAGAAAATTGTCAATTGCAGTTTCCGGTGTCAAAACCCAGAAAAAATCCAGACGTGTTTTGATACAGTTTGAAGAGTGTGTTTGGATATTCAAGACCTTTAATGGCAGATTGCTTTTTAACTTGTTACGTTTTTCCAATGTCGGCTAAAGGATATTTGATACCATCCTTTACACTTGACTGCATTCTGTTTTATAGCAATACCCAGTCTTCCTGTTGTCGACTATTTATTGTTGTTGCGAAATGTCTTCTCGTGAGGTGTGTTCGTGGCATGCAGTATGTATGATATGAATATTTCCCTGTTTGTTTACTGTACGTTTGTGTTGTATTTATGTGTTGATACACTTACCCTTGACTTACCCACACTCCCAAAACAGCAGAAATATGGAAATTATTTTTATTTAATTACTTTATAATATAATGGAACCCGTGCAATAACATGCTGATTTAGGAATTGAAATGGTCTATACTTAAAGTCTATGGTGTATTTTTATTCATCGTTCAGCTTACAGTATCTTCTGATGCTGAAACCATAGCGACACGTATTGTATCTCTTACACAGGCCTTTCATCGTATTGTAGTACGGACTAGTATAAGAATCAGAGGTGATTATCACATTCAATGCCTCCTCTGATTTTAACTCGACAGTCTGGCTTACTGCTGATGGAGCTAAAGAGAAGATCTGTCTAACTGAGCGGGATATTGCGGCTAGCATTTACCAGGTTCCTTGTACCATTTTCCTTTATTCTACCTCATGGAAGTTTTCTCGTCCTCGTGTTTCTATCGATGCTAGTGAGTGTATTGTTATTTCCGAGTTCTAAAATGAGTGCTTATGAAAGAAATAATCATTATCTATTACAATGACTTCGCTAGTATTCGAACCCAAAACCTCTGGTTTACTAGCCTTACTCTCAACTGATGGAGGTGATGAGATCTCTCTATGCCAGCGATATATATTGCAACTAATATAATATGAATATTTAAAGATGTCTATTTAAGTTTTAATATCTCTTTAACTTTAAACAATGTATCTTGTAAGTAAATAAGATGATTGATAAACAAAGAAAATGTCTTAATTAATGAACAAGATGATTAATTTGCCAAGTACTGTATCAAAGTTGCTTACTAAATAAAAGACAACTTGTCTGGTCGTCCAAGCTGTGGCGTCAGAACGCCGGAAGTCATTCTGTATAGCCAACTGATTTTCTGACATGTTCGGAACCACTCAAAACAAAAGATATATCGTCATTGTAAATATTACAACAAGGCTGAGTACAGAAGTAATCACATTACAAGAATTATATATAGATATACTGTATATTGTTTCACAAGTTGTGTAATGGGACACAATCCGTGATACTTACCATTAAACATATACGGCAGTTCTCCATTTTTCTATTGATATAGGTGACGCGGAAATGACGAGGAACCTATTTATAACGACAATATAGGGCGTGGAAAAACCTATCTATTAATATCTCAAGATTGCTTATTATAGATTTTGTGGAGTTATATGTAGGGAAGATCGGCTGACGTCGTTTTAAAAACAGGAACCGGAAGTATATAAGCCATTCTTCTAAAATAGCAGAAGTCATTGAAATGATAAACCTTCTTTAGTGTATGGAAATTCCAATACCTATATTGTATATATTAACTTCAAACAAAATATATCATTTTAAAAAAAGTTTGTTTTCGCGGTAAGTTTCTGTTTCTTAACGTCTGTATATTAAGAACAGCATGGAAACATCATATTATCAAGACATTTAAACAAATTAAAACATATAATTCCCGTGTTCGTTATACAATCTCAAGAGGCCCATAAGGCTTGTATCACCCGGTTTTATTACTATCCATTTTCTCATTGTCTCTCTTCTTAAGTGAGTTAGTCCGACTGTTTTAACGGAGGTCCCTTATGTTTAATGACACTACCAACCAAACATAGACGGAATACTGGCATTCCTTCAAAAGGAGAGAGACTTCCAAGAATTTGCTCTTTTACCCATATTAGGCGCCGCCCCTTAAACCCCCTTCATCAAATGGTTATTCAGACCAAATTACTGAATCCTGGTTTTCCTTCAGCAGAATAAGTATTTTAAAGACATTTCTATATATCCCCTATTGGACCCCACGTCTCCAGCTCTAAGGACAAAACAGCAGTGTGTGTATTATGTATTTTAATCAACTGTCTGGTTCTACTGTATCGATCTTTTAAGTTGTATTAAAACGTGTTTTTCACATCTGAAATGTACATAAAACCTATCGAATTTTTTATCATGCTGGCGATAAAATTACAAACTATATCTGTCCTCCTAAGACTAGCAGTCATGGTTACAGAATTAAGTAAAACAAAATCGTTTCTTTAATATTTCCTTTTATTATACATAAATATCTTGGTGATGTAAAGAAATTAACAGATATTATATTTAGTAAAACTTAAACAAGATAAAGCATTAAACATGTTAACTTCAACTCAACAAATACACGTAATATCCTAATAATTGTGGACTGCTTGGTTTAAAGAGGCAAGTATTTAACAATATCAACAATCAAAGGCTGTTATTACACAGGAAAGTGTTACAGTGGTCCAAGATTTCCGTGCACCAAGAAATGATCAAAACAAACCAGATAAGTGAAAGAAATATCAAAATTTAAACATGCATGGATAGTGCTACGATTAAACAGGTGATCAGGTGGCACAGTGGTAACACACCCACCTTTCATCTACATGATCGAGGTTCGATTCAGAACGCATATAAAAATGTATGGGGGTCACCCATATAACTATGCGGATTTCCTCTGGGTACTCTGGATACTCACATAGTAAGACCCCTTGCACGCTTCAATCCATGGTAACGACTTTGTATGGCTATTGTAAAATAAGTTTATCTTTGTAATTCAGCAATAATTATGAAACAATCTTGAAATTTGGAGATATTATTTCCACTCCACGTGTATGTTTCATACACAATCCATTTGCCTCATCTACAAGTATTTTTCTTTTCTATGTAATTATTGTCCATTACATTTGTACAAATTAATTAATCGTACATAAAATCATAAAAAAACATACATAAAAACATTTTTTTTGTATTGATAATCAGTATCTCTGAATCGCATGCTACCACGAAGTGACAAGAATGGTCTTAAATCTACCAACGAACCGACTACATGATCAGCGTACAACGTTCAATTAACATTTATTGCACAATCATAATTTGTCTTATCCAAATAGTTTGCCACCATCTAAGGCAACAATGCGGGGGGGGGTCTACATATTTACAATATCTTAATTCAAACTCAAGGAAACAAACAGGAAAAGATTTACACGCAGATCACTTACAATGTTTAACAGGAATATGCGCAGGTGTTCCGGAAAGGTAAGCGTATTCTGCTACATCGACGACATAGGACATGTAGGTCTTGGTCGATTCTGATAAGTAATGACAGGATCACGAAGAAACGGCAAATAATATATAAAAAAAAACTCTGACTCAGCTTGTCGTTATCATCGACGAAGCAGAATACGCTTATTCTTCCGGAACATCTATTTGTATCATCCTTTAACTTTTTCAGTAGTCTCCTATAAATCTTTCTTTTGTTTATGTTTTGCTCTAGTTTTATGGAATTGCATGTTTTTCAAATCCCAAAGTAACAATCCCAAAACACTAAATTAGGATTCTTAGAATGTACCATGATAAAATCGAAGGTGATGCACTGACAATAATGTTGTTGGAAGTTGTAAAAGTTTTACACAATTAAATATATTTAAACTAAACGTTTTATAATAACTACACGTTAATTATCCTTCTCAAACAAGACGGGAAAAAATTGTAGAAGCATATCAATAAAACTAGACGCCTTTTATGACAGTGGCACTCTTCTTCTAGATATTAATGTTTTAGTTGATCTTTAATCCTTACGTACAACCAAGCAAAAAGGTTAGTTGGAGCCCTCGATATTCATGATATAATGTTTAATGTGAACGTCGTACTTCGAAAGTATAAACCTTATTTTACAAGTTCGTTCTCGGTCAGCAGTTGTATATTAACATGATTCAGATTTCATCCAAACACTTTACCAATACATGATTGCAAATGTAATTAACATCAAATTCATTTTCTTTACTTAAAAAGTAATAAGTTGTCACAATTGTAATTTCACGCCGGATTTAAGATGTACGCTTAATAAAAATTTAATCTATATTGTAAATGATTTTGTTCAATTATCAACGAATTTCGTAACATTTTTTGAGATAAAACAGCATGCAACAGCAATTTCATGACTTGCCGAATCAGTATGTAAAATTGGGAGACTTTCTTGAATAAACGTATAAAGGAGAGATAAAACGTAAAAATCACTATACAAAACTTCAAATATGAGGACTTATGATGATCTTAAAACCAAATGTAAACAAGACAGAGACACAAGAAATTAATATTTAAAATATCACAATGTCCATTACCAGGTAAAAAATATATCAAATTAGGCATGTGTGACAAAAATGAAACTTTACATAAAAATATCTCCGAGGTAATTGATACCAATTATTGGGGACATCTTGATCATTGTGTACACACAAACAATTATTAATCATCTGCTATCTTAATAAAATTGCGTAAAAAATGGAAACCTTATTTTTTAATTAAATTTCAAAGAGTTAAAACGACCTGGGAATTTTCATAACAAAATTGAAATATGTTACATTTCTCATACTCCACACAACTACTGGACAAACTGTAATATATTAAAATGTGATCTGCATTAGTTCATCACAGTGATCACAAGAGATGTATGGAACATCACTACAGTGATCACAAGAGATGTATGGAACATCACTACAGTGACCACAAGAGATGTATGGAACATCACTACAGTGATCACAAGAGATGTATGGAACATCACTACAGTGATCACAAGAGATGTATGGAACAGCACTACAGTGATCACAAGAGATGTATGGAACATCACTACAGTGACCACAAGAGATGTATGGAACAGCACTACAGTGATCACAAGAGATGTATGGAACAGCACTACAGTGATCACAAGAGATGTATGGAACATCACTACAGTGATCACAAGAGATGTATGGAACAGCACTACAGTGATCACAAGAGATGTATGGAACATCACTACAGTGATCACAAGAGATGTATGGAACATCACTACAGTGACCACAAGAGATGTATGGAACATCACTACAGTGATCACAAGAGATGTATGGAACAGCACTACAGTGACCACAAGAGATGTATGGAACAGCACTACAGTGACCACAAGAGATGTATGGAACAGCACTACAGTGATCACAAGAGATGTATGGAACAGCACTACAGTGACCACAAGAGATGTATGGAACAGCACTACAGTGATCACAAGAGATGTATGGAACAGCACTACAGTGATCACAAGAGATGTATGGAACAACACTGTACAAGTAAGAGGGTGGCAAATCAGCACTCCCCCCAAAAATTATGGGAGAAAAATTGACATCTAAAAATACTATTGAAATGTACATACATGTAGTTCAAGAATTGTTAACAATGAGATATAAAAAATTCCATTGATTTATGTAATAAATGAAGTCAAAAACATTTCAGCAATCTAATGGAAATATAGAATTTAAAAGGATTTGATTTATCAGACAACAGCAGTGTACCTTAGAAGTCCTTTTTCTGGGGAAGATATAATTTTTGTAAATTTCTTTGTTTAATCGCACCATGCATCATTTAGTTACTTTCCCATGACACATTAAGAGGATAATATATCAGTAAATATGATGTGATCAATAAGATAATTCCAGACATGACATCCTGCTCTATAACAGTTACTTTCTCCTAACATACCCACAATACAACTAGCATATGTACAATGTACCAAACACTACATACTTTCTGTCATTTAACCACAGAATACATACGTCCTACTAACATACGTACCTCAGAACACACACATCTTGCTAACATGTCCCTTAATACAGACTTTGAACATACATACTCCACAATATATACTTTCTACCAACATACTCAAACATACGTAATTTTTAGTACCCTTACCCACAATACATCTTTTCCTCTAGCATTTTACATACTTCTAGCTTTATCTACATAATAATACATACAAAACTGAAAAAATGATGTTATAATCTTAGATAAAACATACTATAACTTGACTGGAATGTTCAGTTGATATCAGGTAACAGTCAAATTACTGAAAAATAAGAGAAGTGATATAAAAGCCTCTAAGTACCATACAGAGCCATGTTTCCGAACAGTTTAGCATGATCAGAATGATAAGAATTGTGTTACCTGATAAATGAGTTTCATACCTATTAGACAACATAGAAATCTATTCTTCTGTACAACAATCTATTTTTCTGTACAACAATCTATTCTTCTGTACAACAATCTATTCTTCTGTACAACAATCTATTCTTCTGTACAACAATCTATTCTTCTGTACAACAATCTATTCTTCTGTACAACAATCTATTCTTCTGTACAACAATTTGTCACAATATTCAGTTCAGTACTGTTAAAGTTTTCCTTTCGCTGGACTAAATTTTCGCGGTTTAAGTAAATTTGAAAATTTCGCGTATCAATTTTTGACCCAATATCCAACAGATATTTATCTCAAATGTAACGAAAGATACACACCGAACACATAGAAACCTCTGAAAACAACAGGTACATGTGTGTATAGTTCGTTAAATGTGTATCTGATGACAATCTTACTTAACACATACAAGTAATGTAATGGAGAGATCTACTTTAAATGAACATATAAACAAAACACAATCATACATATCTGCACTCAGTGAACTTTATGATAAAAACAAATATAAAAATATCAAAGTTCACAATTCAATATAAATTGAGCAGTAGTAAAGGAATGAAACATTTTCAGGTAAAAATTAAGCATAAGTGCTGGTCTCCACGATTCTGACTACATCTCACTCTATATATAGCTGTTCTTAGTGTAAATTTATAACAAAGATTTCTTGAACAACAAATTCAATTTGTAAAAGTCAGGAACAATTTTGTTCACATACAGAAGCTTTAAAAAATGTTTTCCTTAAAACTCAACAGCAAATTATACAGTTTTGAGATTTAAAACAGATGTGTTTTTAAACATTAATAGAATGTTTTTAAACATGAATATTTTTTCAAATCTTATATAATAGGAATGTATCCGATATTGGAATGGTAATACTCCTATATATAAGTGTTTTGTATTCTTACATACAGAATACATTTATATAACAATTTACAGTGTAATGTAGGGTCTGCAGGGCCCAGATGGTAATGGCATCGGCCCATGTTTATCACCAGCCCTCCACCTCAGGGGCACGGTTCAAGGCCTACATACGGCAGTTCTGGTGACAGGTCAGCCTAGAATATCCTTAAATAACCATAATTGGTAATAAAAATTAAGATGATAAAAAGTGTGATGTTCTGAATTTTTAAAAGCTCTGCTTTATCAAGAGACAGTACATTTATTGAAATGAAATTGAATATTCTCAATAATGTAGTATGAGGCAAAGGAAAGCAGGCACATGAGGATACGTTTATCAGATTTAATACAAAACATGGGTAACACCATCCAAACCAATTTTCACCATAACTGCCATTCACAAGACGAAGAATCATAAGTTTCAACATTTGTTTATCACAAATATACCCTGTTAAACACTTCATATTGATTTGTCTCACGAACTTCACAAAGGTTAAAAATCAATGGTGTTACAGTTATACTGTATACAACAAATACAATCGTTTTTAATTCAAAGAGACATGACAGTCATACACACAAGTGCATCAAAAGGAGTAAACAAATTGAGGGTTTAGGAATGTTACACAGTAACTCACATCTTGAATTTAAACTATGTAATATAATTAAAACAACAAAATTGAGTCGCTGACAAAAAAACCCTTTACAATGTATTTAATTTCGTTTCAAGTCTATTTGTATGCAAAATACAACTTTTTAAAAAATATGACTTACGTCATAAATATGGATTGTCTTGTCTTTAGCTTAAAAACACTTTTACTTTCAAAAAAGTATTCTGAAATATGTCATTGCATGATTATTTTATTCTGTGTTAAAGTCTGATTGCATGTACATTGAAATAACACAAAATCACCAGACTTTCACAAATCACATCAATATGGTTGTCAAAGATATCCTGTTCTGTATACTGGTATATATCATGTGCTGAGTTTTACCACAGTTTTACATCAGGAACAAAGAATTGTTTCTATGGCAAGGTTCCAGTAATTTATATTTCTAATGTTATAAATTTCAAGAAATGCATTGATGATTAAAAATCAACCTAAAATTATTTTATAAACAGAACTCGCCCTGGACATAAATCTGCACCAAAATTTTCAAGATTTAAGCTCCATATACATGTATATACACTGCCATCAAAAGAATTAAAACAAGCTATTCTGATTTTTATGTAACTGGTTAAGCCATAAAAAATTGACATTGTTGAAATTTCCTCAAAATAATGATTTTGCCAAGGGGAATTAAACAAGACTTAAAATCTGTTGTGTTTCCATGTAGTATCAGTGGTAGGGTCATTCATTTATTTACAAAAATTATGCAATAGTAACTCTGATAAAAATAATTACTTCACAATTCCTTCAAATGACAAAATGCTATCAGTTTAAAGAAATTTAAACACAAAAACACAAACAATGACAAAAAAAGGATAAAAATAAACAAAAATAGAATTAAAAAGAATCAAATGAAACATACAGTATTGCATAAATACCACTACTGGTTTTATGGTCTCCTATCTAAGTATCCGAGAAAATAGACTATATATAGAAGCCTTATTCAATGAAAAATTATAGTAATCATTATTGAAATCAGTTTTCTGAATTTCGAAAATAGTTGTCTGAAATAAAGTCAAGGAATTTCTGTCTGGGAGTACTTATACAGTAACAGAAAAATGAAGTTAAAAATATTTTATCTAATTTATTACACTTTATGTGTATATCTGAAATACACATCATGGTTATTCCAGCAAATATCTACTTGACCCCAGTACTCAAAAATAAATTACTTCTTCTGATGGTTTGGATTCACGCATATTACTTCTGAACAGTTTATCAATATAATTGTATTGGTAATATCCTAAACAAAATCTGGATTCCCAGGGTGAGACAGATGTTTCACTGAAAAAACCAAAACCTGATGTCTTTGGGTGGGAAAGATGTTAAACAAAACTCGGTGTCTTGGGTTAAGAAAAATGTTTAATGGAATAACCCTAGATAAAACCTAGTGTCCTGGGTTGGGGTAGACTTTTTACTGGAATAACCCTTGACAACACCTAGTGTCCTGGGTTGGGGTAGATGTTTTACTGGAATAACCCTTGACAACACCTAGTGTCCTGGGTTGGGGTAGACTTTTTACTGGAATAACCCTTGACAACAACTGGGTTTGGGTAGACTTTTTACTGGAATAGTCCTTACTGTAATGCTTGCATCAGTGATTAACTATTATAAAATTTTCAAATGATAAGACTAAAACTTCACTTATAGTAAATCTCTATACATACAGCATTTTGAAAATCATGTGAAAATTATCATATATTATTATATCAAAGGAGATAATTTATTGACATCTTGACCTGAATTCCAAATAAATACAGATATATGTATAAATATCATTATCATTATTTCTCAAAATCCATCGGGACTGCTGCCAGGTCGTCTGAAGTCACTATTGGCGTAATACCAGTCGCCGTCACTCGTGATTGCATTCACTACAGCTATTGAGCTTGACAATGTTAAATTGTGTCCCAGCTCTGCCAGGCCATTAATGTAATACTGCAACAAAAGTATTGACATATATATATATATATATATATATATATATATATATGAAAATTGATAAAAAACACACAAGAAAAAGTTAAGTTAGCATAGTTACCTTGCACTGAGGAGCAGCTAAGCTGTGAAAATGTTATGCAAAATGCTAACTTAACTTTTTCTTGTGTGTTTTTTTAACAATTTTCTTTAGATTATCACTTGCGTATCGTCATTAACTATATTTTATATACATTTCAAAGTTACTTTATTGATTTGGTTTGATCACAAATCCTTATATATGTAGTTCTCGTTAAAAATTTAATAAATCTTGTAAAAGAAATATTAAAAATATTTGAATTTAAATACCCCAATAATTAACGATACATTTATTATTTTGAAGTTTAACAACTTTGTACATACTTCAGGTATTGCTATTACAACATTATGATCCCTATAACCGATACTGAATAACAATAGAATTTACTGTAAAATCATTTATTTTAGTGAGGTATTTATTTTCATTGAATCCATGGGGTACGCCTGATCCTTGATTCTCTATGTCCAAAAAAATGTCCAAAAATACCATATGAAAGTTGATATGGATTATGTAACAAGTTAATTTTGTGATCAAGAATTGTCCATGAAATCAAGTGCCAACGACAAAAAACATTTTTTTGAAAAAGAACAAAAATTTGGACCCCACAAAAATACAAGATTTAAGATTAGTAGAGCAAGATTAATTAGCCTGACATATCAGAACACTACATACCTCTGGAAAATTTGACTCATAGGAAATTTCTTGAGGTAACAACTGGTGATGTATTCGAGGAGAGTCTACTGCCTGTTTCACATCATCACCAAACCAAAGAAAGTTCGTCATCACCTGAAATGTCAAAAAAATAGAAATTACCCTTATACCTGGCAATTCATTTCACAATGCTGTTTTTTATAAGGTGACCTTGATAATAGATTTGACATAACCTTGAATGTAAGAAAACTTTGACCTATAAAATCTGCTATAACCTTGAATGTAAAGGACATTGACCTTGACTTATGATGTTTGCTACAACCTTGAATGTTACAAACATTGACGCCGACCTTTAAGGTTCTACATATAAATCTTAAATGTTAAAAAAATTCACCTTGAACCTTCAGGTTTTCTAAAACTTTGAATGTTATATACTTTGATCTTGTCTTTTAAAGTTCGCTATAACCTATAAGGTAAATGTGGAAAACACTGGCACAAAGCAGATTCAATGTAGATAATTGTTTTCTGTAGGTACATGACAAACTAAGACCACTAACATCCTCTGAATATCAGAAGCAAGATCAAAATATACAGAAAATTTATGCTCTTTAAATAACATGATAAAATTTTAATAGAACTTTGAAAATTTTTATGTAAAAATATGTATAAGTGCTGTACACAAATAAAGAAAACATGGAGTTTTAATATCTGTCTTTCTATACACATCCTGTAGAGATTGTGAAACTCTCTTCAGTCTGTACAATATAATATACATTCAGAATTCTACAGAACATTTTATCTTGGAAAAAAAAAAATCAATCTATATTGTACAACAATATTCTTCAGTTTTTCCCCCAAACAAATTGTCCTTTCATCTCACTGAATTGTAAGAGATGCAATTAATAACAGCATGAAAAATATCAAATCACGTTAAGTAAATGAATTGAGAAAGATTTTGAAAAAATTCAAATGAGCTTTAAATTCAAACAACATGTATACACCTAAATTATAAACCAATTGTATCCAACACAATGTACGTTTGTTTAAAGTGAAAAACACATAAATGTTTTGTAGATAAAATTAGATATGACAACATGCCTTCTCCTCTCTTTCAAATTGAACAGTTTGACAGGTAAGAAAACATCAAGCTTTGAAACAAAGTTTTTGGTTTAATTTCTTTCCATAACCAAGTAACTTACATAGGCAGTAGCAGTAGTAATCCGTGTTCCACCAGCAGCCCCTAAAACCATTTTTATCTTGTTGTCCTTAGTGACGAGAATAGCTGGACTCATTGATGATACAGGCCTTTTCCCAGGCTTGATAAAATTACTTGGTGAGGGTGCAACGCCAAAATAATTAGTTTGATTTGGTGTGGAAAAATCATCCATTTCATCATTAAACAAGATCCCAGTTCTTGATCCCAACACACCAGATCCAAACCTAAACAGACAAAATACAAAAAAAGTTGACTAAAAGTAACCAAAACTTGCTGGGTATCCCTTAATTATTCATTGATCTGATGCATCACCACTTTGTGGTTTAGAAATGGCAGTGAGTTAATGTCTTTCACCTCAGAGTCTGGCTTTCAATCCCCAAATTGGATGTGAAAAAGGATGTGTTCCACATGATTTTCTTCGACCTGCATCATTTGAAACCCTGTGTTTAATTCACAGAAAAATCATGCTAATGAGAACAGGCTTTTGAATATTGAATAAACTGTGACATGTAAATACCATGGGTTGGGGATGCATTAATATTGCTATTCAGAAATGGAAAATTCACAATAGGGAAACAGAAATCATCATACTTATCATACAGCTTGGTGAAATGCTATCTATGTAGTCTTTGTTGTAGGAGAAGATTGATATAAGTAGCTGATGCAACAGCGTCTATTGGATCAATCATAATACAAAATATCAACTGCACAAGAATATATTAATGATGTACCTTAAATTGACAGTAGAAGTGACAGACACTGCCAAGTTATCATTGCCAACAATGGAAACATGTGCTGTACTTGTCCTATAACGGTCATAGTATGTAGGGCCATAATACTGCCAACCATGGGTGGTGTTGTCCCAGATCATCTTGCGTGTGACATCAGCATAGCCCATAGCAGTCAAATTAGCAACCAGCTGAAATATAAAAAGGATAGGAAATTAGCAACCAGCTGAAATATAAAAAGGATAGGAAATTAGCAACCAGCTGAAATATAAAAAGGATAGGAAATTAGCAACCAGCTGAAATATAAAAAGGATAGGAATTAGCAACCAGCTGAAATATAAAAAGGATAGGAAATTAGCAACCAGCTGAAATATAAAAAGGATAGGAAATTAGCAACCAGCTGAAATATAAAAAGGATAGGAAATCAGCAACCAGCTGAAATATAAAAAGGATAGGAATTAGCAACCAGCTGAAATATAAAAAGGATAGGAAATTAGCAACCAGCTGAAATATAAACGATAGGAAATTAGCAACCAGCTGAAATATAAAAAGGAAAGTCAATATTCCTAATTTGAATATAACAAGAGGTTCATAGAACTTTCAAAGCTCTACAGATATTTAAAAAAATCATTTCTATTACAAAGAGTTTCCTGGCAGAAACTGAGGAGGAAAAATTTAAATATTTGAACCTATAATTCCTCTAATTTGTCCATGTCCCCCTAGCTCCTTCAGGCCAGGTGAGCTGTTTAAATTTATTTGTGAAAAGCAGACAATGAAATAAAACACAACATGTACAGAACATAAAGCAATGTTTTGATGTAGAATTAAGAAATACTTCACCTATTGTAAGTGAACATGATTTGATTATCAGGAGGGAATGCTTATGTATTAAGTCAACATGATGTTACCATATGATGTCATGTGACTTATCTTATCCAATCAGGTTTATGTAGATAAATAGGAGTTGTACCATTCTACAAATATACATACACCTTCAACATGACGGACAAACTTCGGATCTCCCATGTCTGTACGCTTGGCGTATGCAAATTTGAAAGCCTCCGTAATGCGATGATAAGCAAGAAGTTTATCTTCTTTTTTCCATTTCTGTCCTGAAGCAATTTCATAACCTAGAGAAAGTATACATCAGTTTTATTATTGTATATGACAGATTAAACTAAGTCAGAAAAATGTCTGTAATATTCATATTGATCATGAAAATCAGTTGAAAGTACTTCATTATCTCATTGATACAAAATTCTCTTTTTATCATACCATGCACATTTCCATTACCAAGATGATTTTTTTCAACTTCCATTTAGAGAAACTGAATCATATCTCAAGAGATTTTCACCCAATGACAAAAAAATGTTATTTGTTTTCATAAGATAATGCAAACATATAAAACAACACTGTTTATTCCATGTATTTCAGTGAAACTTTTGCAATTTTGTCAATTTTATACTCTTTTCAAAAAGTAAAATATTGAAAAAATGAAAAATTGAAAAATAGCGTAAAAGCTTTTTTTGTATAAGACCATATAACCCCTTAAGCTCGCCCTCCATTATAATGTAGGACATTTACCATCTAATATATTCATGATGTAGATGAGAACTGGACCTCCAGATGGTGCCCCAGAAGAGTACAATGTGCTACCATCTCTCATAGTCGACTTTAAACTTTTACTCATAAGTGCCTGGTAGCTCTTCAAGTCCTGCGCTGTGATTAGTGAGTCTGAAAATGTCCAAACAACTTAGATGTGTGGTCAGAGTTTGGTTTCTAGACACATACAATAGCAGCCACAACTGTTATAAACAACTTTGATCCAAGTTAAGTTTTATAGTTGTTTTACATTCTATAATTAGCCAGGACCATTTAAGGACGTGCCAGGTTTGTTTGGTGGAGGAAAGTCGAAGTTCCCACAGTTCCTTTAGAAAAACCACCAACCTAAGACAAGTACCTGGCAACTGCCCAACAAAGGCCTAGAAACATAACCCAGAGGAGGAGGGCTAGTAATAAAGACATTTAGATTCCTTAACGGCTTGGCCAACACAGTCTATTTGAACCAGGTAGTTTTTCAGCATATCATATATATATATGTATAATAATTTAAAAGTTCTTAATTTGTCACAAGGAGATTTTAGGACATTATCAGTTTCTGCATGCATCCACAATAATTACTAATATATACAGCGTTAAGAAATTACAACTAGCCTAATCCTATTTTAGTGTTAAACTTTCTCCACAAAAAATGCTAAAATAAAATACACTAAAATACAATTTACAGTATTTTCTTTATGTCACAGAGGTATGTAATTATTTATAAATGCCTCTAGATCTGAGATTGAACCTGAGGAGATTAATTTACCTAATTTTCCTGGCAAACACCCCACTGAATGATTTCAACAAACATTCTCCATGTAACTATAACAAGAAAGAACTTTTCAAGTTTCTTTAGGGCCACAATGATGCTAACTAAGGTTAATAGGATGTAGTTAACTATATATTACATACCTTTATCTTTGAGGTCAAGTAGTATGTCTCTGGACAGGTTACCAGTATAAAAACTCTCGGCTCCCTCTGTTGCTATGGTTCGAAGTGTCTTTCCTAATGCTGGAAGTTTCATCATTTCCCCAGTTTTGTAAAAATCTCCAGTAGCTGGGTCTGTGTAAGTTTTACTGTAAAAAAACAAAATGAGCAGAATTTCATGAATTTTTACCCAAGAACACAGGAAATGTGATATATTTATTCAAATGTGTTCTGAAGTAAGTCTTGTACTAACACTAGGCATCATAAAATCAAAGATAACACAAACAGCAGACATAAAATCAGAGGTCACACAAATGGCTGTAATATCAAGAGGTAACACATACAAATGGTGGTTAAATCAGTGGCAACACAATTTAAACAAAGGGAGATAATTCTGCTATTAAGGAGTTGCAGGTCCTGAATTTGGAACACTGCAAATCCTCCTAGTATAAAAATGTATACAACAAGGTATAGTCAAACCTAGTAATCTCGAACTCAGCAAAAACTTTGAGATAACTAAATATTTTATTTCAGTGAGTTTGAAAATTTTGTGTACAGCTAGGCAGGGACCAACGAAATGCTTCAAATTAAACGGGGTCTTTGATTTATACAAGTTCAAGATAATGAGGTTCCACTGTATATTGTCCTTGATTAAGTGAAAGCAAACTTATGCTCCACATATATAAAATTTTAATAGGGGCACTAAGTCATCTATATAATTACACTCAGGAAACAAAAGTTCTAAAAAAGGGAAATAGCTCTGTAAAAGTATTGGGCTGCAAAATCTAAATTTGGTACACTCTATACACTACACTGCAGTTTGTATAACCAATGTATAAAACAAGTGAAATGCTAGTTTAAATGCAAGCAAACGTAAACTATGGACATAAAAATTTAAAAAAAAAAGGGCAATAACTCTGTAATTGAGGAGTGCACTATACCTTGTCTTTTTATGACCAATGTGTAAATTAAATTTCATAATCCTTGCAGAAGTTTTTTTAAAGTTCTGCTTTGGACATGAAAGGAAAGATGAATGGATGGACTGACAGATGGACACCAATGGGCAAAACGGCAACTATATGCAAAAATTTTCCATCCCGTTAAAAGTAGAAAGATTGAAAGAGATGAGATTTTTTTACTGACTAAATCACAACATAAAAAGAAAAAATAATAATTTGAAATTACATGGCATCTGGATCTTTTGAGAGTTTGTTTCGTTCCTTAATCCACATGTCTACCAGATGTTGAGATACAGGGAATCCATCCTCACAAAGCTTGATAGAAGGAGCAAATAGCTCAGACCATGATAGACGACCAAATTTATCGTGGGCTGTCTTGTATCCACGGATTTCAGAGGGAACGGCGATAGACTTTCCTCCTATAACAAATGAATGTGATGTCGTAAGTGGCAATATTTTGTATGTACACATGTTGTGTAAGTTATAAACAGATAGTGCTATTAGCAAAATATGTTTACAGAAAAAGTTTGGTCTTTTTTAAATGTTTAAGACTTTCTGTACGCTGTTTTAAAAACTGAGAGCATAAAAGATTATCTATCAGTGGAAAACATGAATAGATTTTTATAACATTGATTTTATTACAATTAGCTTGGCTTAGCTTGAACATTTTTTAATTCATTATATCCTTGATAAAAATTTAAGAAAAAGTTAAAGAGACTTAAATTGATGCTCTGTAACATAATTAAGAATTCTACCAACCCACTTCCGACTCCCCAGGTTTGTTCACATACATATTCTCTGTGGCAGCGAGTGGTGCAACTTCTCTGGCATCAATTGTCATTGATTCCTGGCTTGTTCTGTTGTACACCACCATGAAGAACCCTCCACCAATTCCACTACTTTGTGGCTGGATGACAGAGTAACAGATCTGTACAGCAATGGTAGCATCTACAGAACTTCCACCCTTATCCTCAAGAATTTTCCTGTAAATACCACAAAGAGTCTGCAGTTGTTAAATGGTTTTATTGTTCAGTGAAAAGATATGATAACTCTGACTGGGGAAGGGAATAGGTTGTGTGTTGGGTGAAGGGGATGAAGGGGATGAAGGGTGTGTGTGTGTGTTGGGTGAAGGGTGTGTGTGTTAGGGGAAGGGTGTGTATGTGTGTTGGGGGAGGGTGTGTATGTGTGTTGAGGGAAGGGTATGTTTGTGTGTTTGGTGAAGGGTATGTGTGTATGTGTGTTGAGGGAAGGGTGTGTGTGTGTGTTGGGTGAAGGGTGTGTGTGTTAGGGGAAGGGTATGTGTGTGTGTTGGGGGAAGGATATGTGTGTTGGGTGAAGGGTGTGTGTGTGTGTTGGGTGAAGGGTGTGTGTGTTAGGGGAAGGGTGTGTATGTGTGTTGGGTGAAGGGTGTGTGTAAGTGTGTGTTGGGTGAAGGGTGTGTGTGTGTGTGTTGGGTGAAGGATGTGTGTGTTAGGGGAAGGGTGTGTATGTGTGTTGGGGAAGGGTGTGTATGTGTGTTGGGGGAAGGGTGTGTATGTGTGTTGGGGGAAGAGTGGGTATGTTGAGGGAGGGTGTGTATGTGAGTTGGGAGAAGGGTGTGTATGTGTGTTGCATGAAGGATGTGAATGTTGGGGGAAGGGTGTATATGTGTGTTTTGGGAAGGGTATGCGTGTGTGTTGGGGGAAGGGTATGTATGTGTGTTTGGGGAAGGGTGTGTGTGTTGGGGGAAGGGTATGTGTGTGTGTTGGGGAAGGGTATGTGTGTGTGTTGGGGGAGGGTATGTATGTGTGTTTGGGGAAGGGTAGGTATGTGTGTTTGGGGAAGGGTATGTGTGTGTGTTGGGGGAAGGGTATGTGTGTGTGTGTGTTTGGGGAAGGGTATGTATGTGTGTTTGGGGAAGGTTATGTGTGTGTGTTGGGGGAAGGGTGTGTATGTGTATTGGGTGAAGGGTATGTGTGTGTGTTGGGGGAAGGTTGTCTGTGTGTTTGGGGAAGGGTATGTGTATGTTTGGGGAAGGGTGTGTGTTGGGATGGCAGGGGAAGGTCTCCTTGCAGTAGCTGATAGCTGGTAGCTGGTAGCATTGTATGCCATCAAGAGCATTTAAAGCAAAGTGTTATGTTCAAGGACACACCCACATCAGCACAGCCTCAGCTTCCACACAAAGCATCACAGGACAAGAATCAAACCACACTCAATTTTTAACAATTTTATCAAGAACATATTATCAATATTATAAGTTATGAATATCAATTCTTACCTGCCAATTTCAGAACAAATAGGGCTATCTGTTGCCAGGGCAGCATGTTTAAATTTGCCAAGGCTGGAGGGGGATGGTCTCGGACTTGGTGTTCCAGATGATATGCCATTCGTCAAGAAAAACAGACCCACCGCCAAGAGAATGATCACCAGCAGAGCGAAGATCACAAACAAGCAAAACTGTGTTCTGTAAAGAATTACGGCTTCCAGTCAGTTATTATCTCCCTTTGGATATTCACAGTTATGCGACCAGTAAGTACGGGTTTTTTGTATGTGTAAATAATAACGACTATCACCTCATATACAAACTTAGATAAGTATATTATATTCTAATGCAATTACAGTACTGACAAAGACCTACCACCTATTTAGGTGTATAGAAATTTCTCTCCATAGAAATAGAAAAATGGGGCAAAGCCACAATTGGCTGGGTTTCGGGATGAGTACAATGTTATACGGTATTTTTAACACACTTAAAGGTGTTTCATTTGTTGAGTATGTAGAATATTTGTTATAAGAGAGGAAGTTTGGTTGTATTTTATGAATTGGTGCAGTTTGTAGTAGTTTGCATAACAAAATAACAAGAAAAGTTTCAGAAAATGACGAAGTTCCAAAGCCCTGAAAATCCAGAAAAATGTCTGGAATTAGTCTATAATAGGAGGTGCACATCTTCAACATATATATAAACATCCTACAAAGTTTTCAAGCTTCTACGTAAAACACTCTAGGAGGAGTTGATTCTACAAAATAGGTACACCCCTTTCCTTCCAAACTGCGGTAAAAATGACTAAGTTCCAAAGTCCAGAAAATCCAGAACAATGTCCAGAATGAATCCATAATAGGAGGTGCACATCTTCAACATATATGTAAACATCAGACAAAGTTTCAAGCTTCTACGTCAAAAACTCTAGGAGGAGTTGATTCTACAAAACTGGTACCCCATTTCCCCGCCCGCCTGTCTGCCATTTACCATACTATAACCTGGATCTGCACTATGTGCAACCCGGCCAAAAATCAAATTTTATAATTATTATCATGACATTCTTAATTGCTGTCAACACATAAAAGGTCATTAGGGTCATTAACTGGTGAAACCCACAGTGACCCAAAATGGAATAACATCAAACAAACTAAAAGGTAAAAGACAAATGCTAAAAATCTTAAATAGTTATATTATTACAAAAGATTAAAATGGTAAGTCATAGTTTATAATATAGACCAACATTTTTCGTTTAACTTAGAATGAAATCTCAACAGTTTTAAAAAGGGTCTTTAGACTTGTAATGTTATGATATTAAAATTCTCGCGTAGACAGAAGGTCAATGCAGTCCAATAAAAAATGTTTAACAGTGAATCACATCCTATGCACTGAGAATTACCGATGCCTTTAAATATATATGAATGCCTAAGGTATTTTACAAAACACCCCAAAATATGAATCTACAGGAAAGGAAGTCTGACTGCTAAGCTAGCATATCTATAGGTCTTTTTGAAGACCAGTATTTTTGCTCAATAGTGTGTAGGCTGTCTTTATTGCGAAGATTTATTTAAAGGATAACTATTATTATTGAGAAAAACAAACAGTTATTGTCATAACTCATAAATAACATTTTATGAGTTATTTATGTGACATTTTACAGGTAAATAAAACTACATATTGCACTTCACAGTCAATATTAATGAATATGCATGGAAAAAAAGTCAAATGCAATTAGTAGGATGTCATAAATCCAGATGATTAAATATCACACAAAGATATATTACCATGTTGTGTTTAGAACTTATCTATATATATCATTGGGGATTCTATTGAAATGCCAGGTAAACAGGATGTTTTATGTTAGTAATAAACACTATAAGGAAAAGTGATTTTTTCACTATTTACATAAGCAGAAAGAATCAATACTGTAAAATAGAAATTGTCGGCTAAAAATTGAGCCCCGTCACTCCTAACTATACATTTCTATTCATCGTGACTTTGGTGTTGGAAAAACATTCCTATCTCCCTTACTTTTGGAGGTATTGATCTACTGATTATATCTCATGAAACTAGAGAAAATGCTGAATAACTTTTGTTCTCAGTCAATTTTGTTTTGAAAAATATTACTTGGGTTTTTTGCGAGTTAAAAATACAAGGCATTTTTTCCTGAATATTTTGGATTAATGACATCATGTGCACGGCGTATGTAAATGTTTATTTGTGGGTCCGGTTTGTATTCCACATATATGTTCAATATGAACAAGAGATTTCACTCAAATTTCAATACCTGTATACCTAATATTCAAAATCTTATGCATGTTCCACCACTTTCACGTAATTTTCTGCAAAAATTTAGATTTGACACATCAGATGCTTTTCACCTGTACTGACCCCCTTACATAAAGGTCAATAATTTCCAAAACCTTCATAGCCAGACCATTACATATCTAGACTCTACACTATACAACTCCAGATTATTTGTGTTACCCAAAAGAGAACTTTCTAAATGTAACCCTCTCCGAAAACTGGAAGTTGACAAATGACACAATATTCTTTTACTACATGTTTTATCAACAGCAATTGAGAGCAATATGCAAATGACTAAATAATGGTCCCCTGTACCTCTTGGTTACTGAAAGGAAGCCATAACAAGATTTTAACAAAGTAGTACCCTGTGACCTCAAAAGTGGGTTAAGGTCATTCATATTATCAAACTTGATAGTTATAATGACCGGGTTATCTTACAAGTAAAATATCTAAATTGCAGACTTTGTGGAACTTGAAAAGCAGTTTTTCAAAGTCTGTTACCCAAAATAATGTTTCTGAATTTTAAACCTTAAACCAGAAGTAGACCAAGCAAAATACTTTTACCTACAACTGTCGCTAGCAACAGGCCTTAGTAAGGAACTGACTAAATACCATCACATTGTGTATCTTGAATACTGGTTATAAGTCATTTCTAGATTTCTAATGAAATAGACTTCTGTGACCTTCAAAGTGGGTCAAGGTTATTTATATTAAAAAGTTGATAGCCTATAACTACAGCTTCCTGAGTAGGAAATATAAAGGCTCTTGGCTTTGTCAATCTTGAAAAGAAGCTTTTCAAATTTTGTTTATCCAAAATAGCAATTTTCAAATCTGACGCCATTGAAAACCGCAAGTTCAAACTTCAGACAAGGTTTTATTAATAGATTTCTTAGCAATTGATCACCGTAGGCTGCTGACAAAATTTCATCACTGTGTCCCTCTTGGTTGTTGAGAAAAAACTATTTAAAAGTTTTGACATAATTGACCCATGTGACCTTGAAAGTTTGTCACATTATAAAACTTGATAACTTGAAGATAATCTATTTAAAATATCTAGCCTCTAGGCCTTGTAGAAGCTGTCAAAAATTTATTTCATAAAATTTCCAGTTCAAACTTTGACTCCAACCAAAATCCTGAAGTTGACATTTTACAAAAAATGATTCCTATGAAATGCTATTTATTTGTTATTTTACATAGCATGTCTGAAGATGAATTAAATTAATACAGCTATTATCTAGATATGGTAATTTAAGTTAGAATCCTATATGACATCATAGCAGTTATTTTGTTTTTTCTGATGAAGTTGAAAATGTCACTAAATAGTAGAGACCATTAGGAGAAATCTTAGATACAGACCTAAAATAAGTTATACCAATTTGTAAGCATTTCAAAAGATCAAAAAGAAACTTATAAAATGTCATTAAACATTAACAGTAAGTGCTGAAAAAATCAGAAGACATTAAATTCATCAGAAAAAGAAATATTAAAAAGAAACAATTCATTTTTTAAAAATAGAAATTTCTGAACTTTGACCCAACAGCAAGTTTTTCATTTGACATTTTTTTTTCATTAAATGTTATATGAATAAGCCAGATATGGAAATTATCTACAAATAACATAATTACACAAACTCTGTACAATAATTTTCGAGATATGACTATTTTAATGTTTTTAACTTATGACATCATGGCGACTATATTGAATACTGTTAGGTGAAAAATGCTTTAAATTATTCTGGAAAACTGGTACTTTAAACATAAGTTGATCATAGTTGATGTCATACGTTAAGTTTAACCTCTTCCAACATGAATCTTCTTTCTGTTTATGATTGATACTACACAGTTCAGTCCTCTCATCCGCACGAAACATTATGTCAATTATCTTCCCAGGTCACAACTTGACCGCTCTCTTCAATACGATTTCACTGGTGACTAATTATATTGTTTTTGTATAATCTGCGACCACAGGACAACTTTGTATAAAATGTAAGTATTTTCATCAACTGAAAATCAAAATGGAAGATTTCTGACTCTGGCTAACATGAATTTGATTTATTTCTCTCAAATGCCTCTCTAGGTCCACACAAATAAAATTATCCTGAGTTTTGAATGACAACTCACGGTTCCTTTTGTATTCATATGTATATCATAAGAAGCGGTGAATTACATAGTGGAATTTGGCAAGCTGGCCAACATATCTTCATTAAAGTAAGATCCACACACAATACAGCCTGGATATATTTTTTGTAGTTTCAGTTCAGGATTTTTTTTGCATGACCACAGACACCTTTTCTTAATACATAAAATCCTTAAGATATTCAGAATAGACTAGCACAGAGTTATACGAGAAAAAACAAAAGCCCTTTAGGTCACAAAGTGTAAGAGGAACTGGTGTCCTATTCCAACACTTCAAATACAAAAACTACTTTAACAATAACAATACTATAATATAAACCATTTTTCAGACACATCTGCCACCAAAGTCAATACTTGTTAATATTAATCAGATAGTAAATAGTATGTAGTGTAGTGTATGTATGAGAGAGAAAATAAAATAACTTAAAACATAAACAAGAAAGAGAATTTGCTGTACTTACGATCTTTTGGGACGATGAATCACCAATCTACAGCATCAAATCCAAAACACTGGTATATAAAATTGTTTAACCACTACACCATGAAAAAATCCCTTAAACTGAGTTGTAATATTGTGTTGAATAAGTTAATTGTATACTAACACCCAAAGGATGCATGACCACGAATTTGTACAAAACATGTAAGTGAATAACACAAAACATAGAAATGTGTCCTACCATTGTTTGAAGTTCTTTTAGGACTCGTAAGTGATATTAGCGACAACTCAGCGATTAAAATGAATAGACAGGTACAAACACTATGTTATTATCATTTACACAGTACACGAAAGTGGACATGTTTTGAGTTGGAAAGGACAAACAAATTATGTTTATAATGAGTTTGTAATAAGGAAAACAGAATGTAGTCTTGAGATTTGCTCATGTGTCACTTGCTAACCAATTTTATTGCGCTTTGAAAATGGGCAAACTTTTTGTCCTCATTCGTCTTTGCAGTCCCTCAATGTGTAGTAGAGGCTGTTTAATGTTTAACAATAAATGTACATGTGTGAACAACTGAAAAGAATCTTTCCAATAAGAATTGGACCAAGATGTAAGGTGGAGATCCTTCATTGCTTTATAAACTTACACAAAAGATCCCAACAAGATCTTGACACCAACCTTTGCATGGTTTTTATGAGTTCTATATTAGTTTTTCCTTATTTCCTTCCTTTCTGATTGGTTCGTATACCAAATAAGCACATCTAGTCTGTCTATGGTTCTAGGGGAATCTATATATTAATGTTTATAAATAATCCATAAACACATAAAACTCAACAGGCTTCTCCTTGTAGTTAATCAATTACATAACCAGCTGACTGTGACTTCAATATTCTTAGAAAGTGAATACATTCTGTCTGGCAGTAATATTTTCTTTTTTGTAGATAAATTAACATAAAACATCACTCATCTAGAATTAACATAAGTATGAATACCAATTGGCATCTTTATTATGCAAGATATGAATTTTATTTCCGCTAAAACACAAGAAAATATTAATGTACTGTTAATCTATTATGAAAAATTACAATCATCACATCACACGAGGTTAGATTAAATCATTGTATCACTACTACATATTGTTTTGGAGAGAAAAATGAAAATATTGCCTCTTAAGAAATTGTAATGATATTTTTTTCTATCAAAATCAAAGACTTCTATCTGTCAGTTATTTTATTTTTCTGATAATTTCTTAAATGGACCATGTTGAAATCCAAGGTGGTTGCCAGTCAGCCATTTTGTCAACACAACTTCGGACCAAAGGTATTTACAATAAAATCTGAAAATGATTCGTTTAGAGACAACTTTTCAAGAAAGAACCACAATAATGACCACATGGATCTGTTAATCATTTTGATTTTCTCATCAGTCTCTAAACAAAGAATGCACAACTAGAGACAAAATGAAGCCCAAATTTAAGACAGATCCATGTAACCCTTCACAAGATAGGGCTTCATGGATGTTTAGTTCAGACCATGGGCAATTTGAACAGCCCATTACATGATGAAGGTCGGATAAAGAAACATGCAGCTGTATGAATAACAATGACAGATGGTATTGAAAATATTTGAGTGTGATGAGGAAAAGGAAGAAGGAGGAGGTTCTTATATACCAGGTAATTAAAAAGCTGATAACTTACAGGTAAATTCCAATGTGTTTTGAATTTAAAATTTTCTTATCCATTGGGAAACAAATTTTCAGAAGTAAATTTTGGGAACTAAATCCCAATGTGAATGTGGTCCATATTCAATACCACAGAGAACCTGGAAAATGGCCTGGTCCCTATATGCAATCACCTTTAACAAGTTATTTTAATTCTGGTTTCCTCTCACAGAAACCCTAATTAGAAAGGTGAGAGCAGGATTTACCAATATTATTGCACCAGAGTTGGACAACTTAGTCTGTGGAGGAACTCATGATCAGTTTTCATGTACATGTAACCCTGGTAAGTACTAGCCACAATATACTTCTCAGTTAGAGAGAATTTTTCTTTAGCTCTGTAACCCTGGTAAATACTGGCCACAATATACCACTCGATGAGAGAGAATTTTTCTTTAGCTCTGTAACCCTGGTAAATACTAGCCACAATATACCGCTCGGTGAGAGAGAATTTTTCTTTAGCTCTGTAACCCTGGTAAATATTAGCCACAATATATTGCTCGGTTAGAGAGAAATTTTCTTTAGCTCTGTAACCCTGGTAAATACTGGCCACAATATACCGCTCGATGAGAGAGAATTTTTCTTTAGCTCTGTAACCCTGGTAAATATTAGCCATAATATACCACTCTGTTAAAGAGAAATTCTCTTTAGCTCTGTAACCCTGGTAAATATTAGCCATAATATACCACTCGGCTAGAGAAAAGCTTCTCTTTAGCTTGATTGGTTCAGCATTACCAGTTGAGCGGTATATTGCTGTTCCTATTTTACTATGGTTACATAATTCCTGCCAGGAAATACAAAATGTATCTTGTCCTCAAGTTTCTAGGGGTTACAGTGATGCTTGTGAAAGTAACACTAAGTATCATTACTGGGTTGCTTCGTGGGCAGCAACGTAACAATGGTCATCATTTATTTTAATGTCTCTGCTAGGATTCAAACCCGTGACCCTGGCTTACTAGTCTGAAGCTTAACCAATTGAGCTAAAGAGTTCTCTCTCCGAGTGGTATATTGTGGCTAGTATTTCACCGGGGTTACATATTCCTTGTAAAAACTGCTGACATTTTGATAATATATTAATAGTTTCAGTATTTTCTTCTCTTTTTTTTAATTTTTTGGTAAGATCAAAGACGTATATATGTTATATATGTCTCTGGTAAGATTGAGACAGGTTTAAGAGAGCCGCAGAGGACTCACTGTCACCGTGCTGTAACGTGTACGTGAATACATCTTAATTCTCTCACCTAGACTTTTTGTCCTTCTTTGTCACTCTTCTCTTAATATCCTGTTCGTCATAATAGCTAACAAATTCCGAGTCACTGTCTAGTAAAAGCGGTTCTCGCTGTTCTGGTTCGGCCGACATCCCAGCTGATCGTGTTTTCGCCATCTTTCCCCTGACAACTCGTAAATGACATTACAATCCTAATTTCATCAATTACGTGTCCTTATCTTAATGCAACGTTTCACTAAATATGCGTAGTCATTCTTTAGTTCTAGATTCTCACCTACTCTATTTGGAATTGACAGGTTACTGTTGTGTTATTTTAAGACCTTCACCTTTCTAGTCTCTAGGTCTTTGCGACGCTTGAATATTAAATGCTGCTGATCCATATATATCACCAGTAAGCGACATGTGAAGTTGTGACTTGTCCACTAAAAGGCCGAAAGGTCGACGTAATAGTGAATGTAAAACTCGTGAAATAAAAGGACGAGACATTAAATTGTGTCTACAAAAAGAATTTACAGCTATTTCTTATCAGCCAACCAAGACGGTAGTGTAAAAAAAAAAAAACCGGACTTCGGATATTTTATTCTAGGTCCGTGGAAAACCAAATACATATCAACTTAGTTAGTAAGATATCGTTGAATTTCCCCACATTGAAGTAACACAATCCTCCGTAGAACACGTCTTAAAACAAGTAAATCTCCTCGACAGGGACTTTGGTCCTGGGCGTACGATCCCCCGCCGATACCATGAAACGAAACCTGGATTTGTTTTCTAACCAGACCTAAATTTTCCGCATCATTTCGATCATTCGAGGTGAAGTCACTCAACCTCCGAATGTAAGATGTCCCATTATCAAAACTGCAGAAGACTACGACAACCAAGGTTCCACATCTCCAAGAAAGCATGTCTTTCTCCTGTAGCTTCTTCCCCTGGAGTGGTAAACGGCACCAAAGTCAAACGGAAGGAGTTATGAAAAACATCATGTCATCGCTGGGGTTCGAACTACCCGAACACTCTACTGCTCGACTAAAGGGAAATTCCCACCAGCCTAGACAAGTAAGGTAATCTGTGCTCTCGTGATCAGCTTCCACAACAGAATATAGCGCGGGTATCTAAAGTAGGAAAGCTACTGTACGTTTGTCTTTCTCCACCCTTGCTCAAATCAAGCTTATACTTTAAGACACTGACCATGTATTCTGTGCTGTATACATTTCGTTTGTTTTATTTTTTTACAGGATGCAATTTTGGTAAAATTTTTAATCATATTATAATTAAGTGTTCATTGGCACCTTTGTAATCACCTCTAACACCAAATGTATTCATGTGTCGGAATTTGACGATTATTGGTTCACTCTCTGATGAAGCAGACGACAGACACATGGTAATATTTGGATTTATTCTCAACCCCTGTCGGCATTACTGAGAATTCCAGGTGGACACAGCTAAAACTAAAATTCCTTTTTCTTTTTAAACACAATTTTTCATTTACAATATCTATGATTATTCGCCTCACATCATTAGTCTAGTGTATTTCGGATGTAAAATGATGTCATTGCTTAACATGTCCCGGTCAGCTTATCCGGATTTATGTACAAACTAATAATTAAAACAAGTTCCGGAATGAAGTTTTTTCCCCTGATATACCATCGACAACTTATATACAAAACACTAGAATGAAAATAAATGCTGGGGATTATTCAATTCATACTTCTCAAAACTTAAAGCACCAAATTAGCCAATACTATGTTAATGAATACAAGATATTTCATTCCTTTTTCTAAAAGTCATTATATTACGTACGATATGCAAACAGAAGCTGCGCTTCAGAAAAGAAGTCCTTATAACGCAACCAGTAGAAGATTAGAGTGTGACGATGACTACACGGTCACCTTCATCTTATAACACAACCAGTAGAAGATTAGAGTGTGACGATGACTACACGGTCACATTCATCTTATAACACAACCAGTAGAAGATTAGAGTGTGACGATGACTACACGGGTCACCTTCATCTTATAACACAACCAGTAGAAGATTAGAGTGTGACGATGACTACACGGTCACCTTCATCTTATAACACAACCAGTAGAAGATTAGAGTGTGGCGTTTGGATGACTACACTGTCACCTTCATCATATAACACAACCAGTAGAAGATTAGAGTGTGACGTTTTGATGACTACACGGTCACCTTCATCTTATAACACAACCAGTAGAAGATTAGAGTGTGACGTTTTGATGAATACACAGTCACCTTCATCTTATAACACAACCAGTAGAAGATTAGAGTGTGACGTTTTGATGAATACACAGTCACCTTCATCTTATAACACAACCAGTAGAAGATTAGAGTGTGACGTTTTGATGAATACACAGTCACCTTCATCTTACAACACAACCAGTAGAAGAATTAAGAGTAACGTGTCGATGACTGCATTGTCACCTTCATCCTACAAATGACCAATGTGAAGCGATTTGACTCTGACTTCTGTTTCAGTCTTCCAGTCACTGGGAGAGATTGGTTCGGTTCCTACCCGAGATCGTTGCATTTACTTTAATTGACCAATTTGCATAAGCTCTGTAACCATGGTAAATACTAGCCGCAATATACCACTCGGCTAGAGAGAACTTATCTTTAGCTCTGTAACCATGGTAAATACTAGCCGCAATATACCACTCGGCTAGAGAGAACTTATCTTTAGCTCTGTAACCATGGTAAATACTAGCCACAATATACCACTCGGCTAGAGAGAACTTATCTTTAGCTCTGTAACCATGGTAAATACTGGCCGCAATATACCACTCGGCTAGAGAGAACTTATCTTTAGCTCTGTTACCATGGTAAATACTAGCCGCAATATACCACTCGGCTAGAGAGAACTTATCTTTAGCTCTGTAACCATGGTAAATACTAGCCACAATATACCACTCGGCTAGAGAGAACTTATCTTTAGCTCTGTAACCATGGTAAATACTAGCCACAATATACCACTCGGCTAGAGAGAACTTCTCTTTAGCTCCGTAACCATGGTAAATACTAGCCACAATATACCATGGTTACCACTCGGCTAGAGAGAACTTCTCTTTAGCTCTGTAACCATGGTAAATACTAGCCACAATATACCGCTCGGCTAGAGAGAACTTCTCTTTAGCTCTGTAACCATGGTAAATACTAGTCACAATATACCACTCGGCTAGAGAGAACTCCTCTTAAGCTCGATTGGTTGAGCATCAGACTAGTAAGCCAGGTGTTTCGGGTTCGATTCATAGCGGAGGTATTGAAATAAATAATGACCTCGGTTACATATGACTGACAATTTTGATTACATTAGAAGTATCGTGTTACATCTGGTTCAGTCAGGTGTCATCCGATAATAATTTGCAGTGGGATTGCATGAGTTAAGCCGATCTTGCTTCACAGCAACCCAAAGACAGCCATGAACGCTCGTTCTGTCATGCTCAGCACATGCGCAATTTCACTATGTGTCTGTTTATCATCACACACGACATGTGGTAATCGATATAGTGTTATGCAGTGAAGTGGTAAATATCTCTGGAGACTGTGCGGGTTTGGTTGTAATAATTGAACATGGAATCATCCCCAACTGAAAGATACCACGTGATTCGGAAAATAGCAATATCCATTATGTTACAAGCAGCATACGTGTTCTTCACATACAACTATATTTCAATTCCAGAAGTGTTGAAGTTCTCTTCAAAAGCAGCGAAAGCACGTTATGTTCGAATGGTGGCCGTAGATAATGATTGTGTGCCTAATAGTGGTATGTGTGATATACCGGAAGCAGTGATGAAGGATGCTTCAACGAAAACCACGTATTGTACAGCAATGAAACGACTTAACCAGTATAGTATACAAAAGCATCACCCGAATAGTGAGAGAACAACTGAACAATGCTTTATAACATTTCCAGAAGATTCTCCAATCACGGATAGGATTGTGTATACTTTAAGATGGCAATTATTCTCTGCGTCGACTGTGCTTTTAGCTATTTTAGATGTGGCCTTGCGAAGGCTATTCACTAAGTCAATCGATCCTATCAATGGTCATGCTGAACATCTCGTGGAGGTCAAGGTCAGAATTTTACACAACACAATGGAACAACTCGTATGTAACGTAATTGGGCAATTGGTATTATGCACTTACTTAACAGAGGAATCCATGAAGATTGTTCCCATTTTAGTATTGCTGTTTGTTATCGGTAGGGTAATATTTAAGCTCGGATACGAACAGTGTCCGTCCAGACGTACGTACGGATTCGCCATCACGTACATTCCAACGTTTATTACATATCTATATTGCACGTGGTGTGCTATGGTACATGGAGGTATTGCGGACAATAGCTAAGTTATATATAGACTCATTCAACCCTTTGACTTTGCTCTGTACCGTTAAATTGATATTTGCTTATACGATGTAATCTACATACCTATTTAAAATATTGGAGAACTTGTATCTAATTAACAAAAACTTCCTTTTTCTCTCGATGCTTCAATTTTTTGCTGTTTTACGAAAAAATAATACTAAACATTTTTCACAGAGGTCATAAAACGGATTAGTCCGGTGGCAGATACCATCAGGCGTGCATCGCGGTCCGTGCAAAGTTTTTTGCTGTTTCTATATCTCTGATATGTGCTCTTTCAAAATCTGTATGATGGCACTCTGTCATCCTTGGACAATCCGAACAACATGCAAATGAAGGCCGCTATGAGTGAATTTTTTTTATCAATTTCTCAGTAACAACAAATGGTATGGAAATCATTTTGCTGTCTAACTCCATGTTTTGAGGGATGAAGAATCAGAATAAGTCATTTCAGTGAAGAACGCACCAATCACTATGGTGAATAGACATATTGAGGCGGCCATTACTGAAAATCTTGTTTTTGTCAATATGTCAATAATTACACGTGGTATCAAAGTAATTTTCGTGTTCATATCTCAGGGGTAAAGCATCGGATTAGGCCATTCCAGTATAGATTACAACTGTATTTTCTGCAAAGAATGGACAATCAACTTGAGTGTGTATGTGACAAGGTGGCACAGTCCAGGGATCTGGCATGATACCTCATTTCAGTGATTTCTTTATATCATGGGAAATCGTGCTGACATTTTTTCAGTCCCATCTCAACCTCATCTTCATCACTGCTCGGCACTAGCCTCAACAACGTTGATGCTTTACATTGAAACACAAGAAGACTAGCAACACCGGTGCCACTTAGCACGAGAAGATCCGAACCAAGGTATTCTAAAAACCTGGAGACCAAAGTTCGGCGGCTAATGCCTTCTCCGCCGTTTGACTGGTATAGGTCGTATAATTCGATGGAATTCCACACTCGCGATGATTCTGCTCTCAGTGCATTGACTGTGGTTTCAAAAGCCACACCCACCTCCTCTTGACTAGATGCTGCTGAAGCTGACTTCACTGACCGAGATGAGCAGAACTTCTTGTAGCAGTCTGTGTGGTATCTTAAATCGGTTACATGCAGATAACTCACTGCCTCAGTCAAACGTGTCTCTACTTCGTGTCCCCAGTTGTCGTTACGAGATCTGCAGATATCTAGAAGTGTTTCCTTATAATTCGTCCTTTTAATATTTGCTGATCAATTACTGAGGCTGACTTGCATCACTCGTGTCGTCAGTAATTACTCAAAGTGGGATACCCGCGGGAAAAAAGGACTCTTGACCTGTTGTGGGCATCCCTTCACGAATCCCTGCACGGATTCTTCGATGATTTGAATTCATGAGAACATTAATTCACCTCAACAGAATGTTGTTCCATTGCGTGGCGTGGTGATTGTGGTGGTGGTGATAGTGTGTCTGTGTGGTGGTGGTAGTGTGTGTGTGGTTGTGGTGATGGTAGTGTGTGTGGTGGTGGTGGTGTGTGTAGTGGTAGTGTGTGTGTGGTGGTGGTGGTAGTATGTGTGTGGTGGTAGTGTGTGTGTGGTGGTAGTGTGTGTGTATGGTGGTCGTGGTGTGTGTGTAGTGGTAGTGTGTGTGGTGGTAGTGTGTGTGGTGGTGGTGGTAGTGTGTGTGTGTGGTGATGGTAGTGTGTGTGTGGTGGTGGTGGTGTGTGTAGTGGTAGTGTGTGTGGTGGTGGTGGTAGTGTGTGTGGTGGTAGTGTGTATGGTGGTGGTGGTAGTGTGTGTGTGTGGTGGTGGTGTGTGGTGTTGGTGGTAGTGTGTGTGTGGTTGTGGTGATGGTGGTAGTGTGTGTGTGGTTGTGGTGATGGTGGTAGTATGTGTGTGGTGGTAGTGTGTGTGGTGGTAGTGTGTGGTGGTGGTGGTAGTATGTGTGTGGTGGTAGTGTGTGTGGTGGTAGTGTGTGTGTGGTGGTAGTGTGTGTGTATGGTGGTGGCAGTGTGTGTGTGTGTGTGGTGGTAGTGTGTGTGTGGTGGTAGTGTGTGTGGTGGTGGTGTGTGTAGTGGTAGTGTGTGTGGTGGTGGTGGTAGTGTGTGTGGTGATAGTGTGTGTGGTGGTGGTGTGTGGTGTTGGTGGTAGTGTGTGTGTGGTTGTGGTGATGGTGGTAGTGTGTGTGTGGTGGTGGTGGTAGTGTGTGTGTGGTTGTGGTGATGGTGGTAGTGTGTGTGTGGTGGTGGTGGTAGTATGTGTGTGGTGGTAGTGTGTGTGGTGGTAGTGTGTGTGTGGTGGTAGTGTGTGTGTATGGTGGTGGCAGTGTGTGTGTGTGGTGGTAGTGTGTGTGTGGTGGTGGTAGTGTGTGTGTGATGGTAGTGTGTGTGGTGGTAGTGTTGGTGGTAGTGTGTGTATGTGGTGGTGGTGGTGGTGGTGTGGTGGTGATAGTGGTGATATGGTTATGGTGGTAGTGTGTGTATGATGGTGGTAGTGGTGGTGGTGGTGGTGGCGGTGGTGGTGGTGGTGGTGGTGGTGGTGGTGGTGGTGTTGTTGTTGTTGGTGGTGGTGGTGGTGGTTGTGATAGTGGTGATATGGTTATGGTGGTAGTGTGTGTATGATGGTGGTAGTGTTGATGGTGGTGGTGGTGGTGGTGGTGGTGGTAGTGTGTGTGGTGGTGGTGGTGGTGGTGGTGATAGTGGTTGTGGTGATGGTTGTTGTGGTAGTGGTAGTGGTGGTGGTGTGTGTGGTGGTGGTGATAGTGGTGGTGGTGATGGTTGTGGTTGTGGTAGTGGTGGTGGTGGAGGTGGTAGTGGTTGTGGTAGTGGTGGTGGTGGTGGTGGTGGTAGTGGTTGTGGTGGTGTGTGTGTTGGTGGTGGATGTGGTGGTGGTTGTTGTAGTGGTAGTGGTTGTTGTGGTGATGGTGGTGGTAGTGGTGGGTGTGGTGTTGGTTATGGTTGTGGTAGTGGTGGTGGTGGTGTTGGTGGTGGTGGTGATGGTGGTGGTGGTGGTGGTGGTGTGTGTGTCGGTGACTAGTGATGGCTGGTTAAATGGTATTTATATATTTCTAGTTGTTTTTATCATGCTATTGGAGGAAGCATATTGTTCAATACACCCACTGACCGTAAGGTATTATTAACGACCGGGTTACTCAGTAAAATTATGAAGTAACGATCAAGTGGTGTAGACCAGAGTTATAACACGGCCAAAGGCGTAAATTACTTCCATTCTGAAAACGATGACGTCAGGGTTAGACAGGGAGTACAAAGAATGACTGTACTTATGCACACTGAAGTCGATGATTGATATAAATGGAATGGAGGATCTATATCAGACGGAAATGTTACATGTTTTTGAATTGTTTAAGCATATACTGTCCGAGGATGACAGATTCCAGCGTATACGTAAAACACAAGAACGCAAAAAGTTTTTCACATTAAAAATGATCAAAATCCAATTTTAAAAAGTCAAGCATTTAAGTATTGATCTAAAAAGGCATTGGTACACTGAAACGCAGCTTTAATAGCAAAGCCTGCTGCTGACTTTTCCATTTATAAATATACACAAATGACCATGGATAATCAAGAGACAATCATTAGATCGAGATAAGCTGGCATTTCGTCTTTGGAAGGATTATATAATACATGGCAGGGTTCCCTTCGTTATTAAGTGAATCGTTTTATTATTCAGAAAATATAATAATGTGTACAAGGTTTTGATGCCGTATTATGAATATAAAAGGACGAAACAGCTGTGTAATTTACTTAGATTCGTTATTTTTAGTACTGTATCTAACTCTTAATTTGTATTGTGAGATCCTGTTCAGTTGTGTCTCTTGTACAATCTTCAAGTGTGGATTTAACATCAGAACCAAGGAATCCTTTTTATTATCATTCTAGGATTAATGACTGTCAATTCTGTTAGATTGTTAGATCTCCTCGTTTGATTAGCTGGTTTGTTGGGATGATGCTTACATTATCAGTCACTCGGTGCACAGCTCGCCCACAGGTATAAGGAGAGACAGAAGAACAAGCTGACGAGGTCATTTGGGCATCTACATTCAGTTGATGTAGCATGTCTTTGCAGTTGAGCGTTATTCACGTAATGGGCGTAAAGTAATTGTAAGAAAGTAAGAAATTATAAGACTGTTTTTTATTGGAATGTGTTGGGATGTTAGCTTTAACAAATTGTGGTGTAAAACATTTCTGATGCTAAAATCATTCACTTCCTTACTTGCAAGATTGTTCAAAAGACACAAAATTTTAATAACTCTGTTCGATACAGTAGAGCCAAACAATAAATTAGACTGATTCAAAAAGCTTTTCCGTCCTACTAGGTTTAGTCCGTGATGCTTAAAGGCCTAACAAATTTAAGCCTAGGAGGCGTTGAAGAAAATCTTGCAAAGTGAAAAAAAGAAAAAACAAAATCCAGACGGTGAGGTGCAGAAGTTCCATAATTAAATAAAATTAGTACATAGATCTAAAATTTTATTACAGTGTCAAGTACATGGTATATTCTGAAGCATGCCACGATTCGAATTAATTTATACGGTATATAGGTTCCGCCAAAGTTTGGGGAATTAAAGTCCACCAGTAGTGTTTACCATCAATTTCACAGACTGTACAAAAGACACGTTTCTGTACTTGAACTTGTTATATATATCATATATAATGTCAACTTATATGTAGTTTCAACGGTTACATTCAGCCATGTACGATTTTCAGTGAATCGGCAATGTAGCTGACGCAGTGGTCAGTGTAAAAGCAATGTAGCTGACGCAGTGGTTAGTGTATCAGCAATGTAGCTGACGCATTGATCAGTGTATCAGCAATGTTGCTGACGCAGTGGTCAGTGTAAAAGCAATGTAGCTGACGCAGTGGTTAGTGTATCAGCAATGTAGCTGACGCAGTGATCAGTGTATCAGCAATGTAACTGACAGTGTTCAGTGTATCAGCAATATATCTGACGCAGTGGTTAGTGTATCAGTAAAGTAGCTGATGCAGTGGTCAGTGTATCAGCCATGTATCTGACGCAGTGGTCAGTGTAAAAGCAATGTAGCTGACGCAGTAATCAGTGTATCAGCAATGTTGCTGACGCAGTGGCCAGTGTATCAGCAATGTAGGTGACAGTGTTCAGTGTATCAGCAATGTATCTGACGCAGTGGTTAGTAGCAATGTAGCTGACTCAGTGTTCAGTGTATCAGCAATGAAGCTGACACAGTGTTTAGATTGTCAGCAATGTATCTGACACAGTGGTCAGTGTATCAGCAATGTATCAGCAATGTAGCTGACACATTGTTTAGGTTGTCAGCAATGTATCTGACACAGTGGTCAGTGTATCAGCAATGTAGCTGACGCACTGGTCAGTGTATCAGCAATGTAGTTGACGCAGTGGTCAGTGTATCAGCAATGTAGCTGACACAGTGGTCAGTGTATCAGTAATGTATTTGACGCAGTGTTCAGTGTATCAGCAATGTAGCTGACTCAGTGGTTAGTGTATCAGCAATGTATTTGACGCAGTGATCAGTGTTTCAGCAATGTAGCTGACAGTGTTCAGTGTATCAGCAATGTATCTGACGCAGTGGTTAGTAGCAATGTAGCTGACTCAGTGGTCAGTGTAAAAGCAATGTAGCTGACTCATTGGTCAGTGTATCAGCAATGTAGCTGACTCATTGGTCAGTGTATCAGCAATGTATCTGACAGTGTTCAGTGTATCAGCATTTCAGCTGACGCAGTGGTTAGTATATCAGGAATGTAGCTGACTCAGTGGTTAGTAGCAATGTATCTGATGCAGTGGTCAGTGTATCAGCAATGTAACTGACAGTGTTCAGTGTATCAGCAATATATCTGACGCAGTGTTCAGTGTATCAGCAATGTATCTGATGCAGTGGTCAGTGTATCAGCAATGTATCTGACGCAGTGGTCAGTGTATCAGCAATGTAGCTGACTCAGTGGTTAGTAGCAATGTAGCTGACGCAGTGGTCAGTGTATCAGCAATGTAACTGACAGTGTTCAGTGTATCAGCAATATATCTGACGCAGTGGTTAGTGTATCAGTAAAGTAGCTGACGCAGTGGTCAGTGTATCAGCCATGTAGCTGACGCAGTGGTCAGTGTAAAAGCAATGTAGCTGACGCAGTGATCAGTGTATCAGCAATGTATCTGACGCAGTGGTTATTGTATCAGCAATGTAGCTGACGCAGTGGTTAGTAGCAATGTAGCTGACTCAGTGTTCAGTGTATTAGCAATGAAGCTGACATAGTGTTTAGGTTGTCAGCAATGTATCTGTCACAGTGGTCAGTGTATCAGCAATGTGGCTGACGCAGTGGTCAGTGTATCAGCAATGTAACTGACACAGTGGTCAGTGTATCAGTAATGTATTTGACGCAGTGTTCAGTGTATCAGCAATGTAGCTGACGCAGTGTTCAGTGTATCAGCAATGTAGCTGACGCAGTGGTCAGTGTATCAGCAATGTAGCTGACGCAGTGGTCAGTGTATCAGCAATGTAGTTGACGCAGTGGTCAGTGTATCAGCAATGTATCTGACGCAGTGGTTAGTGTATCAGCAATGTATCTGACGCAGTGTTCAGTGTATCAGCAATGTAGCTGACGCAGTGGTCAGTGTAACATCAATGTAGCTGACGCAGTGGTCAGTGTATCAGCAATGTAGTTGACGCAGTGGTCAGTGTATCAGCAATGTATCTGACACAGTGGTTAGTGTATCAGCAATGTATCTGACGAAGTGTTCAGTGTATCAGCAATACACCTGATACAGTGGTCAGTGTATCAGTAATGTATTTGCCTCAGTGGTCAGTGTATCAGCAATGTAGGTGACAGTGTTCAGTGTATCAGCAATGTAGTTGACGCAGTGGTCAGTGTATCAGCAATGTATCTGACGCAGTGGTTAGTGTATCAGCAATGTATCTGACGCAGTGTTCAGTGTATCAGCAATGTAGCTGACGCAGTGGTCAGTGTATCAGCAATGTAGCTGACGCAGTGGTCAGTGTATCAGCAATGTAGCTGACGCAGTGGTTAGTGTATCAGCAATGTAGTTGACGCAGTGGTCAGTGTATCAGCAATGTATCTGACACAGTGGTTAGTGTATCAGCAATGTATCTGACGCAGTGTTCAGTGTATCAGCAATACACCTGATACAGTGGTCAGTGTATCAGTAATGTATTTGCCTCAGTGTTCAGTGTATCAGCAATGAAGCTGACATAGTGTTTAGATTGTCAGCAATGTATCTGACACAGTGGTCAGTGTATCAGCAATGTAGCTGACGCAGTGGTCAGTGTATCAGCAATGTAGCTGACACAGTGGTCAGTGTATCAGTAATGTATTTGCCTCAGTGGTCAGTGTATCAGCAATGTAGCTGACTCATTGGTCAGTGTATCAGCAATGTAGCTGACTCATTGGTCAGTGTATCAGCAATGTAGCTGACAGTGTTCAGTGTATCAGCATTTCAGCTGACGCAGTGGTTAGTATATCAGGAATGTAGCTGACTCAGTGGTTAGTAGCAATGTATCTGATGCAGTGGTCAGTGTATCAGCAATGTATCTGACGCAGTGGTCGGTGTATCAGCAATGTAGCTGACGCAGTGGTTAGTAGCAATGTAGCTGACTCAGTGTTCAGTGTATCAGCAATGAAGCTGACATAGTGTTTAGATTGTCAGCAATGTATCTGACACAGTGGTCAGTGTATCAGCAATGTAGCTGACGCAGTGGTCAGTGTATCAGCAATGTAGCTGACACAGTGTTTAGGTTGTCAGCAATGTATCTGACACAGTGGTCAGTGTATCAGCAATGTAGCTGACGCAGTGGTCAGTGTATCAACAATGTAGCTGACACAGTGGTCAGTGTATCAGTAATGTATTTGACGCAGTGTTCAGTGTATCAGCAATGTATTTGCCTCAGTGGTCAGTGTATCAGCAATGTAGCTGACAATGTAGTCGATTGGAGGCAAGTCAGGATACCAATATACCACGTTAACGATCTGTTGATGTAGACCCAACAACACCAGAAGTATGAGGATGTGCGTTGTCCGGCTTCAAAATAATTTAGCCAGGATAGCACAAACTGGTCAAGCTGGCTTCCATTCTCACCAAAGTGGTCCTTCCATGAATGCATTGTGATGTCACCACAAATCGCAATTGTCCCTACACCATAAGCATTTCTGCCCTCTAGATAAATAAAATCTTACCGAAGTATCACAGTCCAAAGTCCTTGTCACCTTATTGTTTCACTATTGGTAAAGCTTGCATCCGAACGATGTGATTAACGATAGAGACTCTCGTTCTGCTTCTCCGGTTGTGTCTCTTTCTCCTGTGTGTCTCCTTCTCTCTCTACCCCCCTCCCCCCCTTCCTCCCCCCTTCTCTCTCTCTCTCTCTCTGTGTGTGTGACTCTCTGTCTGTCTGTCTGTGACTCTTTCTCTCCCTCTCTCTCTCTCTCTTTCTCTCTCCCCCCCCCTCTCTCTCTCTCTCCCTCTCTCTCTCTTTCTCTCTCCCCCCCCCCCCCTCTCTCTCTCTCTCTCTCTCTCTATCTCTCTCTATCGGCCTGCTCTTAACATTAACTAAGTTTATGACTATTTACTGCTTCAGGTACGAAATCTAATGTTCTGTCGTATATCCCAACTGATGGTTAATATTTTGAGTTGATGTAATCTCTTTGAATATCTGAAAATATTTTGAGTATACAGCAGGTTATCCTCCATTTCACTCGACGGCCCTTACATATAACTATCGGTGTGATAATTACACTAATTACCGTCCCTGATCTGTAAAGGTGTACTGTGAGAGAACGTTCAATCTGGCTGATATAGTTACATCACGGAGATTGCACTTTGTAAAATGACTATCATTTGAAGTGCAATCTTGCTAGCCGGTTTTGCGTTGTACATGAATGCTATACTTTTATCAACTATTTTTACTTCTTATCTATTACCGATTTTAATCATTCATTGAAAAAAGTGAAACAATTTACATCTTGAAAACAACAAAAGAAAAACTATGTAAACTTCTAAAACAGAAACTGACCGGTTCATTATCCTATTATGGTTTTAATATTGAACACCTATTGAGTTTTCTGATATTGAGGTGCCCTTAAGCATTCCCATCTCATATTGTGTGACACTGACTTTGGCGATGAACGTGAAGACATAGACAAACAAATAGCAGAGAGTAAATTTGATTTAATATACAAGGTAGAATAAATCCCACGAATGAAACTTGCCCTCAAGTGCTTGGCTTACATTTATGCTTAGTACATTGTATTTATCCTGACCCAAAATCGGATGGCAAGGACAATTATTTTAATGTTACTCCCAAGAATAATGTATGTGTAGCTTATCTATTGAGCATATTAGGCATTATCATAATGTAGTCGTTAAATGTGGAGAAATGGCTGTTGTTAGTTTATCCCAGAAAACAACCTTGCCATGTTCGTCGTCTTCGGGATATTCGATGTAACAGTCACTGTCTATCAAATCCAGCAACATGAACGGCAATTCTTTGGTTGGAATTTCTCCATAAAACACCAATAACAGAACAGAGTCACCTCCCCTGGAATAAATACTCTCCATTCGCGCCATGTTGAATTCGTACATGCACCAGTATGACTTAAGATATGCTTGAGACAGTAAGACCACGGTTTTCCGACTTTGGTGAATAGCGTTGGTGATGTTTTGGGCTATTTCCTGCCCGGGTATAAAATCACGTTGATGAAGACAAAGTTGCAAGCCTTGTTTTTCTTCCAGGTTGGGTACCACCTCACCTCTTACAAAACAGAAATCGTCCGAACAATATGAGATAAACGCGTCAAATACGTAATTGTCGTCGTCCTCTGCATGGGCGACTGTTGAATAGCCTTTATATCGTGTCTTTGCCATGTAAAACAGGTAACGGAGTTTCCATCTGTACCGATATATAATACCAGAAATAGTCAGTGATAAACACAACAAAACCATGGAAGCAAACACTGCTATGATAGCGATATAACTGTCACATGACTTACTCAGTTCAATCAGGATTCCGTCTAAGTCAGTAAATGACGCCTGTGTTCCATTAGTAAATACACAATCGTATCCATGGAAATTTACAAAAAGGGCTTTGTTTTCGGCTATCCATTTCAGGAACTCTAATTCCATACAGGAACAGTCCATTGTGTTTCCTACCAAATTAACCGTCACATTGTTGACCTTTAAGCGTCCTATCTGGTCCTGCTGGCTCTCTTTGATTGTTCGTAGTTTGTTGTGTCTCAAGTCAATATATGTCAGATATCTCATTTCTGACAAATCTAAACTGAACTCACTTAACGCATTATTACTAAGGTTTAATATCTGAAGTGTGTATTGATGCCGTAACAGACGACTTGGTAAAGAATAGATATGATTTGTAGATAAATCTAGAATTTCTAAATTTGTAAAATTCTTGAATATTCTTCCATCATGATCTGTACTTAGCACATCTCCTAATAAATTGTTTTGAATGAATAAAGTCTTGACATTGTTATCGAATGGAAAAAAATAATCTGACATGTAACTACAATAATTATGAGACAAATCTAAATATTTGATATGCTTTAAATTGTTCAATGGTCCTCTCCACGAATGAAATAAATTATTACTTAGATCTAAAATCTCTAAATTATTTTTTTCAAAATCAATTAAACCAATTTCGAAATTCATTGCATTGTTACTGTAATAAAGTTTTCTTAAGGATAAAGGAAAAGAAAATTTTGTTATAATTTCAGTATTGTGTTTTAAATTCCGTAGAGGATTTCTGTTACAGCTAAGTAATTCAGTAGATAAAGCGAATGTTATGGCGTCTTGAGGTGGCGGCGGGGCGCGCCAATCGTTACAATCACTACTTCCGGTCTCTAAGTTATGCGGACTTCCTTGATGATCGGCGTGAACAACTTCTATATTAGGTATTTCAGACATAAGTTCTATATAGTAAATCCCGAAAGATAAGTTATTATCTGATACGGATAAGAATTTAAGACTTTTTGGGAATTTCCTTGCAACTCCGGTTTCCAAAATAGCTATCCTATTGCTTTCCACGTACAGATGTGTGAGATTTGTGTTATGGAGGTGGTCCATGTCACCTGTATGGATAACAGTGCTAGGCCCAAAGGTGCAATGCAAGCGACTTATGTCTAGGACGCGAATAGATGTGTATTGCATATCATTTGTGATATTCGCAAGTACTCGGAATGTTAAGCATTCGTTAGACGAGATATTGAGAGTGTGAAGTGATTTCAAACCACGAAATGTTGCTAGTTCAATTGTGTGAATATTGCATTCGGAAATATCCAAATACACGATATTAGGAACATTTTTAAAGAAATCGGATCTAAATGTTCTGATGTTGCAGATCCCTGCTTCTCCAGATAAATCCAATATTTTCAACTTGGTCAATAATTTAAAGCTTTCATCGAAACCTAACAAATCTACTCCATCTAAGAGCAACGTTTCCAAGTTTCTCAATTTAGCAATGCTGATTGGAAATCTTAAGTTTCTTGGTGTATATTTCATGTTATTTTGTTTGATATTCAGACATACCAAACTTGTCATTCCCTGAAAAACCGAGTCGGAAAACACAGATTTGGTATACGGTAGGAAATTATCATTTAAATATAAATATTTCAATTTTTTCATATCCTTAAAAGGGAATGGACTGATGAATGAGCCTAACTTGTTTCCTGATAAGTCTAAATATGTAGCAGATTTTGGGAGTCCTTCTCCGGAAAGGTTTCTAATTATGTTTCCTTGTAAGTATACTACCGACACGCTATGATGAAATCGTGGAACAAATTCGATATTCTGATAGGAACAGTCGGCCACATAATTGTGGTCACTGTCAACATAACAACGACACATGTTCTCTGATGAACAGTTGGTAGATAGGTTTGTGAAATTGCTGAGACGTTGAAGCTGATTGGCCATGGTAAAATCACGTGGAATATCCGATCCATCCATGTTGGTGTCTTCACCATGAACGCCAAGTGTGTTTAACCACCAGATAAAAAAGATAGTCCCTGGAATAAGATGATGTGAGGTCATTTTAGATTATTAATATTCTACAGATGATGTGAGGTCATTTTAGATTATTAATATTCTACAGATGATGTGAGGTCATTTTAGATTATTAATATTCTACAGATAATGTGAGGTCATTTTAGATTATTAATATTCTACAGATGATGTGAGGTCATTTTAGATTATTAATATTCTACAGATGAGGTGAGTTCATTTTAGATTATTAATATTCTACAGATGATGTGAGGTCATTTTAGATTATTAATATTCTACAGATGATGTGAGGTCATTTTAGATTATTAATATTCTACAGATGATGTGAGGTCATTTTAGATTATTAATATTCTACAGATGATGTGAGGTCATTTTAGATTATTAATATTCTACAGATGATGTGAGGTCATTTTAGATTATTAATATTCTACAGATGATGTGAGGTCATTTTAGATTATTAATATTCTACAGATGATGTGAGGTCATTTTAGATTATTAATATTCTACAGATGATGTGAGGTCATTTTAGATTATTAATATTCTACAGATGATGTGAGGTCATTTTAGATTATTAATATTCTACAGATGATGTGAGGTCATTTTAGATTATTAATATTCTACAGATGATGTGAGGTCATTTTAGATTATTAATATTCTACAGATGATGTGAGGTCATTTTAGATTATTAATATTCTACAGATGATGTGAGGTCATTTTAGATTATTAATATTCTACAGATGATGTGAGGTCATTTTAGATTATTAATATTCTACAGATGATGTGAGGTCATTTTAGATTATTAATATTCTACAGATGATGTGAGGTCATTTTAGAGGTCATTTTAGATTATTAATATTCTACAGATGATGTGAGGTCATTTTAGATTATTAATATTCTACAGATAATGTGAGGTCATTTTAGATTATTAATATTCTACAGATGATGTGAGGTCATTTTAGATTATTAATATTCTACAGATAATGTGAGGTCATTTTAGATTATTAATATTCTACAGATAATGTGAGGTCATTTTAGATTATTAATATTCTACATATGATGTGAGGTCATTTTAGATTATTAATATTCTACAGATAATGTGAGGTCATTTTAGATTATTAATATTCTACAGATGATGTGAGGTCATTTTAGATTATTAATATTCTACAGATGATGAGAGGTCATTTAAGATTATTAATATTCTACAGATAATGTGAGGTCATTTTAGATTATTAATATTCTACAGATGATGTGAGGTCATTTTAGATTATTAATATTCTACAGATTATGTGAGGTCATTTTAGATTATTAATATTCTACAGATGATGTGAGGTCATTTTAGATTATTAATATTCTACAGATGATGTGAGGTCATTTTAGATTATTAATATTCTACAGATAATGTGAGGTCATTTTAGATTATTAATATTCTACAGATAATGTGAGGTCATTTTAGATTATTAATATTCTACAGATGATGTGAGGTCATTTTAGATTATTAATATTCTACAGATGATGTGAGGTCATTTTAGATTATTAATATTCTCAGATGATGTGAGGTCATTTTAGAGGTCATTTTAGATTATTAATATTCTACAGATGATGTGAGGTCATTTTAGATTATTAATATTCTACAGATAATGTGAGGTCATTTTAGATTATTAATATTCTACAAATGATGTGAGGTCATTTTAGATTATTAATATTCTACAGATGATGTGAGGTCATTTTAGATTATTAATATTCTACAGATGATGTGAGGTCATTTTAGATTATTAATATTCTACAGATAATGTGAGGTCATTTTAGATTATTAATATTCTACAGATGATGTGAGGTCATTTTAGATTATTAATATTCTACAGATGATGTGAGGTCATTTTAGATTATTAATATTCTACAGATGATGTGAGGTCATTTTAGATTATTAATATTCTACAGATGATGTGAGGTCATTTTAGATTATTAATATTCTTCAGATGATGTGAGGTCATTTTAGATTATTAATATTCTACAGATGATGTGAGGTCATTTTAGATTATTAATATTCTACAGATGATGTGAGGTCATTTTAGATTATTAATATTCTACAGATGATGTGAGGTCATTTTAGATTATTAATATTCTACAGATGATGTGAGGTCATTTTAGATTATTAATATTCTACAGATCACTTTTATCAGATGATTTATGTTCTCTCTTTTTCATTGACGTGAGTCTGGAAAAAATGTTTTTTTCACTCTTGAAAAAATAACCCCCCAAAAATGTTATTTTTTACCGTAAATGAAACATTTCAGTATATTTCACTGGCAAAAATGTTTACTGAGTTGTTATGGTTTAACTATATAATGTTCTTTTATATGCGTTCCCTGTGTTGCTGCTAAATGGAATTAACAACACGATTCATACAGAAACATATCATTCAGTGCAACCTGTCTCGTGGAATCGATATTTTGACGGTGGGTGAACTCTCTACGTTTCAACGCCCGCAATACTGTCATCAAGGCGATCATGAGCAGTGGCATTCATACTACCATAAACAACTCATCTGTTTGCTTAGTTGATGTACAGTGTAGTTGCTTTACTGTGCAAATGAATCGGAGACGCGTTATATCGTGGATTGGCATTATTGTATAGTTACTAGAATAAATTCTATAGTACCAGGTCTTATTCCGTGTAATACTTTCCTATTTTTATTTTGTTCTGATGTCATACAATTTGAATTTATATTAATCTCTTTTCACATGTAGATTTTTCTATTTTTTATTTTGTTTTTGTTTTTGTTTTCAGAAGTGAGCGACCCAAATTTAATGGGTGGATGACCAGAGGCTATATGGCTGTAATTGACAATTTCTAGTTTGTGTACCTTTAGTGGTGAATAACTTTGATAGAACATGTTGAATATTTGTTCTCAATATTAACTCAAGATTTGTAAGGTAGCCTATATTACAATCACAATGTCATGTCCGGCAAATATCATCAACAACTATACTTGTTCTTTTTTTCTTTGAAATAATCAATAGTTATGCTAACGTTAATAATGTAACATGCTAGTTACCTAAGTAACCATATTTTACACTGTACTAACCAATGACCGGTGCTAACTGTTCCATATTTTACACTGTACTAACCAATGACCGGTGCTATCTGTCCCATATTTTACACTGTACTTACCAATGACCGGTGCTAACTGTCCCATATTTTACACTGTACTAACCAATGACCGGTGCTAACTGTCCAATATTTTACACTGTACTAACCAATGACCGGTGCTAACTGTCCAATATTTTACACTGTACTTACCAATGACCGGTGCTAACTGTCCAATATTTTACACTGTACTAACCAATGACCGGTGCTATCTGTCCCATATTTTACACTGTACTTACCAATGACCGGTACTATCTGTCCCATATTTTACACTGTACTTGCCAATGACCGGTGCTATCTGTCCAATATTTTACACTGTACTCACCAATGACCGGTGCTATCTGTCCCATATTTTACACTGTACTAACCAATGACCGGTGCTAACTGTCCAATATTTTACACTGTACTCACCAATGACCGGTGCTATCTGTCCCATATTTTACACTGTACTAACCAATGACCGGTGCTAACTGTCCAATATTTTACACTGTACTCACCAATGACCGGTGCTAACTGTCCCATGTTTTACACTGTACTAACCAATGACCGGTGCTAACTGTCCCATATTTTACACTGTACTTACCAATGACCGGTGCTATCTGTCCCATATTTTACACAGCTATGTCTGCATTCTAGGTCCTGGAAATATAAAGACCATCGTGTTCAAATAGTGACAAAAAGAATAGAAATCTTAAACAAAAAATGTAAGAATTTAGATTCTATTCTTCACAAAGAAACATTTCATTCTGTTGATATTGATACTGTACAGGTAGCAAATGGAATAAACCCCAATTACTATTCATTTACAATAAAACTACACACTGTAGTTGACAAAACGTCTTTTTTTTCATACGAATTTACCTTTAAAAGATGTAGCTTTTGTGAGGTAGAAGTTTTCCTGTCTGTATGAATTAACTTCCTTAATGGTTATAATTTATTACGTTAATGTAACGTCTGGATGTCAGGTGATCAGTTTAAAAGACCTAGTTAGATATAAACACCTATATACAATACATACCTACACTGGCTCACTGCATACAGTACACGTTATGAATAACAAATATCGTAAAACTCTTTGTACCAAAGTCCATTGTTTTAATTCTATAAAAGGCAACAGAATAAAAAAGGACACTTAGAGTCGTAACTGAATCCATTACTTGTCCCGAAGTATACGATTTGTTGTTGGTTTATGCTCAGTTGATTTTCAACATAAGGAACCTTCAAGTGAAGATCGGAGGGGGCGTGGCTTGACATTCACTGTTCCTGTTTCTCAGAAAGCTGAGAAAGGGACCGGTCTGTGACATCTTGAATATCTCCTTTAGTAAGATATCTTAACTCTATGGTTTTGGATAACGTCCGACGGAACTTCCTTCTCTTGTTCAGTGTTGTGTACACAAGATATTACAGGATGGCTAAACCCAGGAAATAAATATATACACTAGTTCTATTACACGTAGCCGACAATTACCTTTGTAATAACTTTTGGATTATGTTTCGAGACAAACTTTACTCGCTTAGGAGAAGGAACATGCATGCATTAACTACGTTTTGGTCTATTTAAAGCTTCAAGTGTAAAATAGCTCTATGTTACTCTGTTTATCTATTGATAATTATGTTGTGAGTTATTGTAGTCTATTAAATTACATTGGTTAGACGTTTACCGCAATCTCGTATCTCACTGTATGTTTCTCATACATAACTATTGATACAATAGATACATGTCCTAGTTTAGACTTGAACATCTTCTGCGAACACATCTAAATAACAAACAGTAAGTCACAGAGACTGAAATGACAAAAAGTGTGCTCTTACAATATCTTGGATATGAAATGGCGATGACTTTCAAAAAAATGATTATGTTGAAATAGTTTCACGTTTCGTATTTTCAATCGTTATGTGATACTATAGAACCTTCCTGATCGATTCTGTCTTATCAATTCGGTCAGACACGTGTCTGTCAGGTACATACTGGATCGTTATGTAATACTGTAGAACCTTCCTGATCGATTCTGTCTTCTTATCAATTCGGTCAGACACGTGTCTGTCAGGTACATACCGAATCGTTATGTGATACTTTAGAACCTTCCTGATCGATTCTGTCTTATCAATTCGGTAAGACACGTGTCTGTCAGGTACATACTGGATCGCTATGTGATACTGTAGAACCTTCCTGATCGATTCTGTCTTCTTATCAATTCGGTCAGACACGTGTCTGTCAGGTACATACCGAATCGTTACGTAATACTGTAGAACCTTCCTGATCGATTCTGTCTTATCAATCCGGTCAGACACGTGTCTGTCAGGTACATACCGAATCGTTATGTGATACTATAGAACCTTCCTGATCGATTCTGTCTGATCAATTCGGTAAGACACGTGTCTGTCAGGTACATACTGGATCGCTATGTGATACTATAGAACCTTCCTGATCGATTCTGTCTGATCAATTCGGTCAGACACGTGTCTGTCAGGTACATACCGAATCGTTAAGTGATACTATGGAACCTTCCTGATCGATTCTGTCTGATCAATTCGGTCAGACAGGTGTCTGTCAGGTACATACCGAATCGTTATGTGATACTATAGAACCTTCCTGATCGATTCTGTCTGATCAATTCGGTCAGACACGTGTCTGTCAGGTGCATACTGAACCGTTATGTGATACTATAGAACCTTCCTGATCGATTCTGTCTGATTAATTCGGTCAGACACGTGTCTGTCAGGTACATACCGAATCGTTATGTGATACTATAGAACCTTCCTGATCGATTCTGTCTTATCAATTCGGTCAGACACGTGTCTGTCAGGTACATACTGAAGCGTTATGTGATACTATAGAACCTTCCTGATCGATTCTGTCTTATCAATTCGGTCAGACACGTGTCTGTCGGGTACATACTGAAGCGTTATGTGATACTATAGAACCTTCCTGATCGATTCTGTCTGATCAATTCGGTCAGACACGTGTCTGTCAGGTACATACCGAATCGTTATGTGATACTATAGAACCTTCCTGATCGATTCTGTCTGATCAATTCGGTCAGACACGTGTCTGTCAGGTGCATACTGAACCGTTATGTGATACTATAGAACCTTCCTGATCGATTCTGTCTGATTAATTCGGTCAGACACGTGTCTGTCAGGTACATACCGAATCGTTATGTGATACTATAGAACCTTCCTGATCGATTCTGTCTTATCAATTCGGTCAGACACGTGTCTGTCAGGTACATACTGAAGCGTTATGTGATACTATAGAACCTTCCTGATCGATTCTGTCTTATCAATTCGGTCAGACACGTGTCTGTCAGGTACATACCGAATCGTTATGTGATACTATAGAACCTTCCTGATCGATTCTGTCTTATCAATTCGGTCAGACACGTGTCTGTCAGGTACATACTTAACCGTTATTTACAATCGTGATTAAGAGGGGTTTGTTTACGAAGTGCCACACGTGACCAGTGTACAGTCACTCATTACGTTTACATTCTATAAGGAATTATTAAATGGAAGTCTCTTTTTTGTCTCGGCAATGAATCGAAAAAATTTTAATTCCGTCAGAAACTAAATTCTATTTTTATTACTTTTGTAAAATTCTCAATTTTCTGTCAGTTTGTTATTACGAGGTAAATAGCCAGGATCCAGCCGGTACTGACTAGTCTCCTATTGTTTTGTTTAACCAATCGAACTTAGAAGTTTTGATGGCATTCCCGTTGAATTAGTAGATTGATTTTCTTACCTTGGTTTAGTACTACAATGATAAATCTATTCTTGCTTTAGATACATTTGCTGCTCAAGGTAGAAACACTGTATTTTCTGCTATCATAAAAATAAAAAGATACATGTTGATTTGCGATAATCAATTGTCACTGTTTGGTATTTTATTGCATTTTTACTTAATTATACGTATGAGGTTTTAGGAGGGGTATTTATTATTCTTTAAAGATGTGCTTGGTGTTAAAAAATGCCTTCATGGTCTACTCTGAGCTGGGTCATTTTCCTTTATCAAATGGTCGTAGGATTGCTGTTATAAAATACTTTCTTGAATTAAAGAATATTGATAATGGCCTATTAGAATCACGTTGTAATATACTTGTGGAGATTAGTATAAGATGAATTTTATGTTTCCGATGAAGCAGGATCTAAGTAATTCAGAATTTTATGATGCTTGGTTGTCTAATTACATACCTATTGGCGACACATTGTTTTGTCTTTATATGTAAATCAAGGATTGAAAACAGAAAGTTAAGAATAGAGTTGTTAGTTTGTCAAAACATACTCGAAAACATCTGGTTTCTTTTCCGTCTTTTAGTTCATATCGTCGAATTTTAATTTGAATCAAGCAGTCAGATTGTATTCAGGGGAGGCAACTCGAACTGCATTGTGAGATTTGTACTGTGTGTTCTTGGAATCGCTTCGATGTGGATTTGTCAATGTACTACGGTATAAAACCCTACATCACACATACAAATACACACACGTAGTATTCTGAATAAACAATTACTCTGTATAAAATTCAATACATACATTGTAATACACATACGGATGTATAGCACAGACTTCTGACTCCGAACGGATAAGTGAAAGGCGAGAACGGTACCACTGGATGACCGCCTTATATTCCGAAGGCCCAATAGTCCGAAGGCCCGATAGTCCGAAGGTCCAATAGTCCGAATTTTCTCAGGTTTTTTTTTCGCGCCATCTTCGCCGCTCATGTAAGTCGGATTCCCCGTACTGTTTACTGTGCATGCTTTCTTCTACATTTTTTTCGCGCCATTTCTGTTCACATTCCCGTCGCTTACAATTATGAGTCGCCTTTCTCTTAACTGTTATAGTACAAGATAAAAGAATAGGGCCATTTTTTCTCGCGTTTTTTTGTACCGAAACCTGTACTAAATGTTACGAAGATTTCTGTATTGTCGTTTCCTGTCTGATCTAACGTATATCCGTCTATTACTGATTACCAACTTTGGCCGTCGCCGACATCGCCAGCTGGCAGTAAATCCGTTTCATAAATACCATACATTATGCTATAACGATGTTCTGTGCGTGATTTTATTTGTGGGGATTAATTTAGTGTGATTCTTGTGAAGTCCTAATTATTGACCCCATGCCAAAGAAATTCACGTCAGTAAGCACACCACACTATCAGTGCCCTAGATCATGCTATTTATAGAATAGGAAATCTGACAGAAAAAAGAAACCGCAAATTCCGGAACTAAAAATATATATCAATATTCTGAAGATAACATTGTACAGGTTAAAGTTCAATATTGAAATTGAAAAGCCGTGATTTTTATGACAGAATGGACCGTTAAATGACAGCAAGTACCTTTACTGAAATACAATATTTCTTATACAATGTAATATACACATCTTGGAAACCCCGTATCAAAATGACCCTGACTATTCAAGGAGCCGTATACTCAACGGACGCCTATTCAGTAAGAAAAGTACTAATAAAGAAAATAGACAGATATGTCAGTAGAGAATTGGTATGATAACGGGGATATCTTAATGTACATGTAAAAATAGTGCTAATATTATCTACCGATGAAGGATAAACTCTCACATTTGTGTTGATGCGACAGAATATCGCGCCATTTCAAACTGATGACTCAAGCCGGTTCGCATGGAAATTTCTATCGTATTTGAATTCACGCTTGAAACACATCACACCACCGCTATGCTAGGTCAGACTATTTATAGAGAGGGAGTTTCCCTATTTTGTTTTAAACGTATTTTATTGCTTATGAACAAAAGTATTGGTCATCAGCTATACAAACTCCTTTAGTCCTCTCCTAAATGAACAAATACAGGAATATTTCACACTGGAATCACGTAAAGACAGCAAGATATGTACATTATGGATGCTACGTCAAGCTATTTATAGAGAGGGGATAGACGCACTTCTAAAATAGATAGGAAAACCGTAAGAGCTTCAACATCCTATAATTACAAGTGACCCCAACTTCGATATTACGACAGACGTTTTCAAATGACCTAAATTTTAAGAGAATATCCACTTTGTTGAACGTGATTTTACGAACGTTATAATAAAGACAAAAAACACAAAACACTGTTAAATACATATTTAGGATAAGTTACACTACATCACCAGCTGTTTCATCTTTCCAGCGCTCGGTAGTGGTGCTAAGGGCCTATGTTTTTAAACTTTAAATGCGAATGGAATATCAAAATGTATTAGCAATTAGGACATGTCAACCGTCAACTTTTACCGAATTACAGACATACATATATATACTTATATAACAACAAAAGTCGAAATGTGAGAGTACAAACTCTATTGAGACAGCATGTTTTATATCACTATATATTTATATATATACATATACAAGACAGACAGACAGACAGACAGATCGACAAATAGAAAGCTAGATCGACAGACAGACAACGAAATGTTTTCTTTTTCAGCTTTACGTCAGCATATATACGTTTACAAGCTGTTTTGAAGTGTGTCGCGCGAGTGTTCCACTCCGACACATTCAAATATTTGGACTTAACAATATTTTATTCAATCATTCAATTATACATAAAACATCTGTCAGAAAGAGGATTCAGGAAAAAAACATACAACTGTAATTATGTTAATCTGTTTTATCGAACACTAAATGGCCTTATGTTGCTCCACTGTGTACAATATGGACACTGTTGTAGATACTTTAATGGGAATAATAATACATTGTTATGACATGAAATAAATGGTTTATTTTCATATCATCTTACCTTTTACTAAATATCATAAATCTGGATTTATCGTTATCAGTTTAAAGTTTAACTGTCATTAATTGTTAAAAGAAGTATAGAATTATGTTGTAATTATAGATCATTGAACAACTGGTGTCGATCAATCATTATCAGTGAAAAAGGCTAACACATTTTATATCAGTACCTTAATCATTATCTGTATGTTACTTTATTAAGATATGTTAATTCAGCTGAATGTTGAACACTATTGTACACAATACGATGTACAAAATCATTAAGATGTATATATATATATAACAGAACATTATCTATTGTACAACTAAACAAACTATTCTATCTTATAATAATCACTCTTGTTTCCCTGATGGAAACGCATGAAGCTCAGTTCAGGTTCACTCACTAAAATTCTATCGTGAGTTTTCTGAGGGAGGTATTATCAGGCAGGGGATTCCATACCTTTATAAGTCCGTACAGCAAATCAAACATTGGACGTCTCGATGAAAGGCACATGAGTTGCTAAAGCACCACTCAACAAACCATATACGGAATAGCGGGGTGTTCGTAATACTGAAACGACCAATACAAAGATATATAGTGAAAAAAACGTGATTAAAAAAAGTGCCCGTAATAGAGGGGTGTTCGTAATACTGAAACGACCAATACAAAGATATATAGTGAAAAAAACGTGACTAAAAAAAGTGCCCGTAATAGAGGGGTGGTCGTAATACTGAAACGACCAATACAAAGATATATAGTGAAAAAAACGTGACTAAAATAAGTGCCCGTAATAGAGGGGTGGTCGTAATACTGAAACGACCAATACAAAGATATATAGTGAAAAAAACGTGACTGAAAAAGTGCCCGTAATAGAGGGGTGGTCGTAATACTGAAACGACCAATACAAAGATATATAGTGAAAAAAACGTGACTGAAAAATTTGGTCGTAATTTTGAGGTGGTCGTTAGGTGAGGTTAAACTCTACTAAGTAATAAAAAGGGAATTTTTCACTGTTTTCAAACCGTTTTAAGCTAGAACACAAGTTAGGGTATATTTATCACTCAAGGCATGTGATACTTCTGGACTAAATTTTGAAATTTTTGAGGCGACAGAAGCAAATCTTAATTAACAGAAATAAGTGCCAAAATCTATTAGGTGGAGTGCATTGGCCCCCTGTACTTCTATGAACATCGTAATTATGATATGTGACAGATAATATAAATATATATTAGACTCAATTAAGGAATTTCCAGTGGTGAAATAACACAGGGCTAGGTCAGTGAATCATATACTCGTCTTGTAAATAACCAATCAAATACGCAGTTCATCCCTCGTGCTATATAAATTTAGGTGTACACTTTCAGGCGAACATAACTACAAACCTACACGCAGAGAGATAAAGAAACAGTTATGAGGATTTTATTGAAGGCACGACACTGGCACAGCGTAAGATTTCCCATCGCAAGGTATGTTGATATGTATCAGGATAATCTATAGAGTGATTACAAATTATTCTGATGTTATTTTTCTGTCTGTATCTGTCTGTCCTTAAGTACGTACATATTTTTGCCTGCATGCTTATAGGTGAGTGTGTGTGTACTTATGTATTTGTGTTTTGAATGCTATAATAGATTGAAGCCCAGACACACATGTACTTGTATTGTAATTTAAGCTCGCCTGTTCGAAGGAAAGTGGAGGAGAGATGGGAGAGTTGATACATTTAATAAAGCCACCTCGCCATCGATGACAGAAGCGGCGTCGGCTTCATATTTTAAAGTATTCCTTTTTTAGCAATTTCTTTTTCTCGCAGTATAATGGTTGTGTAGAACGATGTTTTCTATATTTACATTGAGCAAATAGATGTTAATTTCTGTAAGTATTTTTTAAGCGAGCTAAGTCGCATCTTCAAGTTTTTAGTTTTTTTTTATCACGAAATGTCACGGGTCATTGATTATTGAATATTATAAACAACTTGATATGCCGAAACATGACTTTTCATATATCACGGAGCTCAAAACCAGTAAACTTCTTTCTTGTAAGAATTTTGGGAGCAAGTCTTGCTTTAAGATTTTTAACAAGGTATTGATATTATTACGTTCAAATGAATTACATACGAATTTGGTGTGAATTAACCGGAAAAATGAAATATTAAGTTAGTAAGGATACACTTGATTCAATATAAACGTTGTTTGTTAGTCAGAGTTTTCGGCAGACTGTCAAACGCCTTGCAGAGCGTTCAACTAGAAACCGTCAGATTATATAGAATCCGTAGAATTCAGTATCAGAAATATCACCTTATGCCGATCGTTCTATGAAACGAATAGTAACCTCTATTTAACAACGAATTTCAACAATCGGGTTATGTAGAACTTTTAAGGTAACAAAAGGTTGTTTTGGATACTGGAGGCAAAAACCCATGATGTAAAACCGACATAACCTCTGTGCGGAAAAACCAACCCACTACACAACCAACCAAACCAGTAAGCATAACCAACCAAATAGTCATTCTTCTCTGTCAATATGGCGTCTACCACTTCTATAACTTGGCCATCAAACCACCACTTCTCGTTTGGATACAATTATTTTTGTTTTGTCTACATTTACATCTAATTTCCAAAGTCGAGAATAAGTGTTTAAGAAATCCAACATATTTTGGAGGTCAACTACGTCCTCAGAAAACAATACCGTGTCATCGGCGTACATAATTAAAAACAAATTAATTAGCTGCAAATAATAACTTTGACAATTTGTATTAATCAATTCAGATTCCAGGTCATTGACAACTAAAGAAAACATTATTGGGGATAAAGATTTCCCTTGTAACAATCCGACCTTTAAATCATACATAGGTGATAATTTACCATGAAGCTTTACACATGCCTTAACACTCTCGTATATAGATTTGATAACATTGAGCATCCGTCCTCTTACTGCCGATTTCCACAACTTGGACCACAATTGGTCATGATATATACTACAACAACCAACCCTGTAGACAACAACCAACCCTGTAGACAACAACCAACCAAGTAGACAACACCCAACCCTGTAGACAAAAACGCTTTTCAATTTTCGTCTTTACAAGCCTTACGGTCCATCGGTCAATAAAACGAGGAAAAAGTTTTACAGCATGGTTTATACAAACATATAAAGAACGAGATCTTACATTATGTTATTCAATTGTCATACTTAATTACTTCATCATTATATAGCTTCATGTATTTATTTTTTCTTTGAAAAATAAACAAATAAATTTCATTAGCTTTAAATTACAATTAACAAGGCAGTAAAACGTGTATCGTGGCATATCAAAGTGAATATGTGATTTTTTTGTTGTTGTAACAGTCATGAAATTGGTTTCTTTTGTGTTATATATGGCGCCCTTTCAAAGTGTTATAACGTGTTATCATGTGTGTTATATATGGCGCCCTTTCAAAGTGGTATAACGTGTTATCAGGTGTGTTATATATGGCGCCCTTTCAAAGTGGTATAACATGTTATCAGGTGTGTTATATATGGCGCCCTTTCAAAGTGGTATAACGTGTTATCATGTGTGTTATATATGGCGCCCTTTCAAAGTGGTATAACATGTTATCAGGTGTGTTATATACGGCACCCTTTCACAGTGGTATAACGTGTTATCAGGTAGTCATGATTGTCAATATGAAAACATACCTAACAAAGAAAGTTCAATTTTCGATTTTCAATGTGGTGAATTTAAAGAAAATCATTTTTTTTGTAATGGCAGGCTGTCTGCTAGGTCTGGTGCTAACTTCTGTGTGAGAGATATGAGGAAAGAAGATCTGCCGAAGGTTCACGAGTTACTGACTGTGCTGGACTGGAACATGGAAAAGGCGTATCTAGACTGCGCAATCAAGACTGACCCCCGGGGATTCGTAGTGGCAGAAACACCGTCAAAAAAACTCATCGGTAAACAGTGATGATGATGATGTTGTTGATGATGATCATAATGATGATGATGATGATGATGATGATGATGAACACGTCAATTTTTATACACCTGATATTGTATAATTTAAATAAATCATTTCAAAGTTCAGCATCGATGCTATAAGAAATCGTTGTTACAAGGGAGACAACTCCTACTAAATTCTTAGATAATTATATTGTTGCATATAACAAGCCACGGGGACTTGTCTGGACTAATGACAATGATTGAAAAATAGGGGTCAAAGGTCAGTGGGTAATGAAACCATGTGGAAGAGTTCGAATGAGCAGGTCGAGCGTACCTAGGCAAGTTGTCAAAAAAGAATTTGGAAAGAAATTATATATATTAATTCTTTCGAGAACGGCATAATGTTGTAAAATTAAATACATTCAGCTTCATTGGGGACAATGTTAACAAATAAATTTTCATATTTCAAGGTTGCCATGGTTTTCTTGCACATGGTCCGTCCATGACCAACATGGGATTGTGGGTAGTGGACAAAAGTTACCAGGATGATCAGGTAGGTCATCAGTTGTTTGGAGAACTCTGTACCAGATTTCCTATAGGTACAAACATCGGTACCTTTATCTGGTCTCATTATGTTGATAAGATTAAGGAACGCTATGGTATTAGCGTCCAAAAATCATACAGCACCTGGTATAATTACGGACTCATCAACCCCGACACTTTAAAACCTTGTACTGAGGAAAATTTCCAAGTTCTATCTGTTTCGGATATCGATATGTCCGACCTTTTATCTTACGATGCAGAAATCCACAAAGTTCCACGCGAGGTATATATAAGGAATTGGATTCATCATGACCAGTCAAAGGCCTATGTTGCCGTGCGGAATAACAAAGTATGTGGTTATGGTGTACTTCGGTCACAAGATTCGTGCAATCAGATCGCTCCGCTTTACGCTGATGATAAAGACATTGCTAAAGCGATCGTTCGTAACTTAGTCAAACATATACCAGGACAGATCGTAGGATTCTCCAGTCCCCATCAGAACTCGTCTGCGACTGAATTCGCCAAAGCCAATAATATGATGAAAAGTGAAAAGACTTTGTTGATGGTGTATTTAAGACCAGGTGTCTCTGTGAACACTGACAGAGTCTACGCTGTCTCCTCGAACTCGTTTGGAAACTGCTGATATCTGTCTTACTTTTTATCAGAATGTATCTTAAACTTTGCAAAACCACCGTGATGTAATTCAAAACATTTCGTGACCCGACATTCTCGATTTCGATTGGCGATCTACAGTTATATTATGTAACTCATATCATGGGGAAAGTCCCCCATACTGCCTTAAGTACCAAAGAATTACCACAAGCATTTGTTCAGGTAACTAATACTCTTATTTGAAAAAAATGATTAATTATTCAGGAAATCATTTAAAATCAGTCATATTTTTTTTTGCGTTGAATTCAGTTACGTAACTTATACTTTATCAATCAAGTAGTGACGTCAGGAAATCATTAAAAATCAGTCATATTTTTTTTGCGTTGAATTCAGTTACGTAACTTATACTTTATCAATCAAGTAGTGACGTCAGGAAATCATTTAAAATCAGTCATATTTTTTTTGCGTTGAATTCAGTTACGTAACTTATACTTTATCAATCAAGTAGTGACGTCCTGAAATCATTTAAAATCAGTCATATTTTTTTTGGCGTTGAATTCATTTACGTAACTTATACTGTATCATTCGAGTAGAGACGTCACGAAATCATTTAAAATCAGTCATATTTTTTTTGCGTTGAATTCATTTACGTAACTTATACTTTATCAATCAAGTAGTGACGTCATGAAATAATTTGTAATCAGTCATATTTTTTTTGCGTTGAATTCATTTACGTAACTCATACTGTATCAATCGATTAGTGACGTCCTGAAATCATTTAAAATCAGTCATATTTTTTTTTGCGTTGAATTCAGTTACGTAACTTATACTGTATCATTCGAGTAGTGACGTTACGAAATCATTTAAAATCAGTCATATTTTTTTTTGCGTTGAATTCATTTACGTAACTTATATTGTATCATTCGAGAAGTGACGTCACGAAATCATTTAAAATCAGTCATATGTTTTTGCGTTGAATTCAGTTACGTAACTTATACTGTATCAATCGAAAGTGACGTCACGAAATCATTTAAAATCAGTCATATTTTTTTTGCGTTGAATTCATTTACGTAACTTATACTTTATCAATCAAGTAGTGACGTCATCTAATAATTTATAATCAGTCATATTTTTTTTGCGTTGAATTCATTTACGTAACTCATACTGTATCAATCGATTAGTGACGTCCTGAAATCATTTAAAATCAGTCATATTTTTTTTTGCGTTGAATTCATTTACGTAACTTATACTGTATCATTTGAGTAGTGACGTCACGAAATCATTTAAAATCAGTCATATTTGTTTTGCGTTGAATTAATTTACGTAACTTATACTGTATCAATCGATTAGTGACGTCACGAAATCATTTAAAATCAGTCATATTTTTTTTGCGTTGAATTCATTTACGTAACTTATACTTTATCAATCAAGTAGTGACGTCAGGAAATCATTTAAAATCAGTGATATTTTTTTTGCGTTGAATTCATTTACATAACTTATACTGTATCAATCGATTAGTGACGTCACGAAATCATTTAAAATCAGCCATATTTTTTTTGCATCGAATTCATTTACGTAACTCATACTTTATCAATCAAGTAGTGACGTCATGAAATAATTTGTAATCAGTCATATTTTTCTTGCGTTGAATTCATTTACGTAACTTATACTGTATCAATCGATTAGTGACGTCACGAAATCATTTAAAATCAGTCATATTTTTTTGCGTTGAATTCATTTACGTAACTTATACTTTATCAATCAAGTAGTGACGTCAGGAAATCATTTAAAATCAGTCATATTTTTTTTTGCGTTGAATTCATTTACGTAACTTATACTGTATCAATCGAAAGTGACGTCACGAAATCATTTAAAATCAGCCATATTTTTTTTGCATCGAATTCATTTACGTAACTCATACTTTATCAATCAAGTAGTGACGTCATGAAATAATTTAAAATCAGTCATATTTTTTTGCGTTGAATTCATTTACGTAACTCATACTGTATCAATCGATTAGTGACGTCACGAAATCATTTAAAATCAGTCATATTTTTTTGCGTTGAATTCATTTACGTAACTCATACTGTATCAATCGATTAGTGACGTCACGAAATCATTTAAAATCAGTCATATTTTTTTTGCGTTGAATTCATTTACGTAACTTATACTTTATCAATCGATTAGTGACGTCACGAAATCATTTAAAATCAGTCATATTTTTTTGTGTTGAATTCATTTACGTAACTTATACTGTATCAATCGATTGTATCAATCGATTAGTGACGTCACGAAATCATTTAAAATCAGTCATATTTTTTTGCGTTGAATTCATTTACGTAACTTATACTGTATCAATCGATTAGTGACGTCACGAAATCATTTAAAATCAGTCATATTTTTTTGCGTTGAATTCATTTACGTAACTTATACTGTTTTATTCGAGTAGTGACGTCACGAAATCATTTAAAATCAGTCATATTTTTTTTGTGTTGCATTCATTTACGTAACTCATACTGTATCAATCGATTAGTTACGTCATGAAATCATTTTAAATCAGTCATATTTTTTTGCGTTGAATTCATTTACGTACCTTATACTGTATCAATCGATTAGTGACGTCACGAAATCATTTAAAATCAGTCATATTTTTATGGGGGGGAGGGTGTTATGTACATGTAGTCCGACATTATTTTGTTTCCATTTGTATCTTTCCCCACTTTGATTTATTTCAATACATTATATCGACTGATCCCAGCGTTATTTTTCTTCAGTATACGCTCAAAATGCAGGAAATGGAGCCCAAATTTTCAAAATTTTCTGGGGGAGGGCCCCCAAACCCCTCGCCTCGCTTCGCCGGCGTTGCCAGATTTTTGCCCCTCCCCCCTCCCACCCACCCCCACCCCCCAACTTTAGATCCTGGCTACGCCACTGTTTATAAATGATATTATAATTGTTAACATGATATATATCACGAGAGGTTCCAAATGTCATATTTTAATTGTATTATTTACATCCTCATTACTGAATCACGTGATTCAAGTGTAATGTTTAAGTTATTCTGATCGCTACCTCTCGAGATTATAAACACTGCTGTGGCAACATGGAGGTTCCGAATGTGTATATAAGCACATAAAAGCAGAGAGGTTCCGTAGATCTAGTATATCTAGTATACTACCTCAGTATTTATGGAGTTACTTCCCCTTAGACCATAAACATGATGATTAGACACTGCACATCTGAATGAAGTCTCTCACAGATGGTGTTTAAACTGATTTTCTAAAGCTTAAGTATAATATCATTTCATGACCTAGTTTCTTGTCTATAACTTTTGAAACTTCTACGAGTTGGATGGAGGTAATGGTATTGCGGGATTTTTCTAGTTTGATATGATTTTTTAGTTTACCGTTTGGCTCATTAAAACTATTTATGGGTTTAAAATTTTATTTTGAATCGAAAGTTTTATGGAAGAAATATTTGTGGGCAATGGTACTTTCTTGTTGTCAACGTTTTGGATTTATTTCAAATAAATATATTCCGCACGGAACAAACCTGGTAAAATCGACAGGAATGCAGTTTGTGAATAAAAATGAGTTCGACCTCACCATAGATACATCTTTATCAAACGATTGACCTGATGTCAATTTAATCCGTCTATGCAATGCTTATTAGTATAAGTCAATAGGTCTTTTGTCAAATTGTCTACTCTAGAACCCATGTTTCAATTTCGATAAAATTTTGTAGAAACATTTCATGGACAAAGATGAACCCAAATTATGACATATGTTGCCCCTAGTCACCAGGGTCTGGAGGAGCGAGGCCAAAAGTGCTCAAATGGACAAAAAATCAAAACTCTTTTAATCTTCTCAACACATATACACAGTTCAATCAAATACTTTTCATTGATGGAAGAGTAACAAGGTCCTTTTAATTAGCAAAACTGTGAATTGTTTGGCACAATGATCTCACATTTCCCGCTGAGTAGTGGGTAAAGTTTACTTCGGTTTAATTCAACCTTAATGAGAACTATTAGCTTAGGATTGATGGTAAGCCTATGTTGATCCTGGCTGACACCCACAGGAGGACCAGTTGGGGGAAAATTAAACATTTTAAAATCTTCTTATCAACACTTACATTGTAGATATGGATGAAAAATTGTGCATTCCAAGGCCCCGGCTTCAAATATCTTCACGGGGAGGAGGTAAATTTTACTGTGTACAATGTCTCTACCAAAAGTTACATACACTACACAGAGCCAGTGATAGCGGGCTATCGTAATGTCGGATAGCACTCTTTGTTGAAATGTGTGGAAATTTTGTCGCGGGGCGGAAATGTTTGGTTCGCATCATGAGGTGTAAATGACTATGTTATCTTAGCTAACGGTCCGTGAAAAAAACTTTGATACCTCGCGAAAATCGAATCAGCGAAGTAAGATTCATAGAAGTTGTTCTGTATGTTATACAATTTACAAGTCATCGATTAAACATTGCAATTGTTGTTTAACATATCACGTGGTATAACACCTATACGCTTCGCAGAAGTTCAAGTTCTAAATAAAATGATTCTGTATTGTAATTGATGTCAATTAAATTTTGTACTATTTCTAAAAATATTCTGGAATTGTCATTTATGAATATTGATTAGATACATTTTACTTCGGGTCATTTTATTGCTAAGTCAATAGTTTCCGTGTGTTTAGGTATTTTTGTGGTAATTCATTTCGATATTTTTCAATTCATCATCTACAAGAATATAAATGAAACGGTTTGCTTAATGTTTGTTAAAGGTTAAAGGGAGGTAACTCCAGAAAGATTGAATTAAAATTTATTATGAAATGTACTATTCTTTTGTGTGTGTTTTGTGCATTCTTTGAATAGCCTGTATTCATCAAATTAAACTTGTGCAATGTTTCCATAAGGTCAGATCATCTAATTTAGTCAAGATAAACTCAGATCAGTAGTTTTATCGTGGCTACAGTCATTAGCATAAGAATAATTTCATTATTTATATCTATATATATATATATATATATATATATATATATATATAGTTATTTAATCGTTGTTCAATTTCATTCTGTATGCTACATGGCTGCGTTTGTATCCAAACCAGTGTTTATATTATGACGTCACATCAGCGTTCTTGTGTCCTTTTATCCTAAACATCAATCGATGCGGTTTTTAAAAGTGAAAAGTTAGTAAATTTGGTGCTTGAACCACATTCTCATATTAAAGGTCCCAGTTGCTGTTAATTCGTTGAGTAAATGAATGTTTCCTCACCTCCAGTCTGCTTTTTAACATCTAACATCTATCCAGGCTGACTGAATGTCTTCGGATCCTTTTATCTTGTTTTATCGGGTAAAACTCCTGAGGTGCTGTTGCACCATATCAGCCCATCCCCCTACTATTAACATTCAGCAGACAATGACGTCAATATATTTGTGACGTCATCGTTTGAGAGGCGGGAAAAATCCTAGACGTGAAAGAGAGGACAAATAGATTTTTCTTGACATATGACTCTGTAGCCACAACTTACTTTTATCAAGGCAGTTTAATACATGAGGATGTAAATGTTATATTAACGATACTTATACTTGTTACCATTTAAAATAAATTCGTCAGCCACATTTGCATTCCGAAAATGTGTTAGATTTTTTATAATGACGTTTCTGACCATAATTTCTGATAATTAAAACTTAATTGACACGCTGAACATAATATATCAGTAAATATCATACCTATTTTACATTGGCATTGCATATAGAATGTAGTTCAGGTCATTTTACTTTGTTTACATAATGTTTTCTATCTGACAGTTTACAAGTGTGTTTATGGAACTCACGTGACAGTTAAAAACCAAAAGAAATTTATTGTAACAACATTTTAAAGATTAGTACTTTATAATTATCAAAGAATTATAAAAAAAGATTAAAAATAAAACTTTCTTGTCTTCGTTGAGTTTAACCCACAAAAAAGCATTCTGAGTTTTTTTTGTGTAGTCTTTTCGCAAATGTGCAGCAAGAAGTTGATTTTTTTTCTTTTGATGGCGTCATATGAATTAAGACACGATCATATGACGTCACAATTACGTCACAAATATGTCATCGTCATGAAACTCGGTGCAGGTGACTGGGAAACTTCCGAAAAACAAGTCAGTTTTTTTATAGACACTACATTCAGAGAACTGAAGGGAAACTGTGGAGTTGCTGACTTATGGCTGGATATCTGATACTATCATTGACTTTTGGGTCTCATGCATGGATGTAAATGTGAACATCTTAAACATATACAGAACTCGTGTGTAATGACTGAAGAAGACACGAACGCCTACTGTAGCAGTTCGGTTATTGTGAAGGGCGAATGCGGGTAAGCGCTGATTGTGAGCTCTACTCCTACTACAAGTATGTATCATAGTTTTATATCGAAGCATTTTGTTTTTTTTAAGATCCTTGAAGGTGTAATAAAATCATGGATGATAAGATTAATTGACAAAAAAAAAAAAAAAACTATATGGTCCATTTTAATGATTTTGTTAAATTATCACATAAAACATTAGCCCTATCGAAAATTAAATTTTCCCTTAAATCACAATACGCTTTACAGTTGCAAATAAAATGAATACATATACATGTCATAATTAGCGCTACGAGAAATCTGACGTAATACCTAATGTAATTATAGCCTATTGAGACACCCAGTGTCAACAAGTAACTACATATAGGTGACTATCAGTTGTTCACAGTGCTGAACTTAATAGTTATAACAACACTTTTAGAATTGTTGTATAGAAAGGAATTTTTTACAGGAAATCGAGCTTTACCTGTTCTGAAACTTGTAGTACCAGTTAGTGGCTAATTCTAACCTCCAATTATAAGATTAGGATACTTTCTGATTTGTGTTTTGTCAAAACTAAGTATTTTGGTAGAATAGAAGAATTTTAAAAGTATATTTCTAAATTATGGTCTCATTTTAAACAAATAAAAGTTTTATATAAAGCTTTAATTTGAATGAATTTATCTACTTCATTTATCCAAACAACTTTAATAAAAGGTGTGATAGTATTTCAGAAACATATTATATAAATTAGGCCGTTTCCGATTTCCTCTGGATATGTCATGGCGCTAAAGAGGCCGCTGTTCTGGTCAGGCAAGACATTCGATGTAGTATCGGCTGAAACACTGACTCGTATCAATACATCTATTGCACTGAAAACAGTAAGAGGTAGGATTCTGACGAATAAAATCCTGAAAAAACAACGAATGCGTCCATGTAAAATCTTATGTTTCTATGGTAACAAGCCTAATTCTATTGACGTGGAAGGTAAAAAAAACTTTTCAAAAAGTATCTCGTTACTTGGATAGATGAACTATTTATATACATAATTTTACGCTCTGAAATGTTTAATTTCAATATATTTTATTGTCAATACATATAGATTACAATGATTTACAAAAGAAAGTACAGTATACCTGTATTAACGAAGGGGATTGGACAACAGGCTTATAGCCTATATAAGTCTTTTCCTACAAGTTGGAACTGTTCATTTTATTTTAGAGTATAATATAAATTAAGGACGGAAGCTGAGAAGAATAATGAGCATAAAATAAATACGAAAATAAAACACATTCTCACTCACTCTGATAAAATAAATACGAAAATAAAACACATTCTCACTCACTCTCATAAAATAAATATGAAAATAAAACACATTCTCACTCACTCTGATAAAATAAATATGAAAATAAAACACATTCTCACTCACTCTCATAAAATAAATACGAAAATAAAACACATTCTCACTCACTCTGATAAAATAAATACGAAAATAAAACACATTCTCACTCACTCTCATAAAATAAATACGAAAATAAAACACATTCTCACTCACTCTCATAAAATAAATACGAAAATAAAACACATTCTCACTCACTCTCATAAAATAAATATAAAAATAAAACACATTCTCACTCACTCTGATAAAACAAATATGAAAATAAAACACATTCACACTCACTCTCATACATGAAAATAAAACACATTCTCACTCACTCTCATCAAATAAATATGTAAAACACATTCTCAACTCTCATAAAATAAATACGAAAATAAAACACATTCTCACTCACTCTGATAAAATAAATACGAAAATAAAACACATTCTCACTCACTCTCAATAATATTTTAATAAATGAAAATAAAAAATTTACAACTCGATAAAATTTATTTTTTAAAACACATTCTCACTCACTCTGATAAGAAAATAAAACACATCACTCTCAGTAAAACACATTCTCTCATAAAATAAATAGAAAATAAAACACATTCTCACTCACTCTGATAAAATAAATAGAAAATAAAACACATTTCACTCATAAAACACACACTCTCATAAAATAAATATGAAAACACCATAAAATACAAACTTGATAAAATAAATATGAAAATAAAACACATTCTCACTCACTATAATAAAATAAATATGAAAATAAAACACATTCTAACTCACTCTGTGATGCTCTGAAATTTAAATGAAGGGGACATTGGAAGACTCACTCTCATAGTAATGTCAGTCTACCAGTTCTCTGTAGCAGCACCACATGCACAAGAACCATCATCAATCAATTGATCCATAAATTTATCAAAATTTAGATCACTAGCACTGTTTCGTAACTGACAAAGAATAATATTTAGATTTCTAGGGACACAGTTTAAGAAAATATCAGAAACTATAAACGGGAAAACAGTTTTTAGTTTTGATTTGAAGCTAGGGATTGAAAAAGAATTTCTAATAGTATCATCAAGAGAGTTCCAACTATTCATAGTGGAAGGGAAAAAACTGTTTTTATAATTGTTAGTCCTGGCAGAAGGTACATTGAAGAATCTTTGTGATTATGTCTTCTAGTTTGTAATGTTTCTAAATGTGCTTCAAGCTCTTTGTCACACATGTGTATAGTTATCAGTGTTTCAACGCTTTCTGTCTTTAATGAACGCCTGTACTTGGTCTTTAGCCTTGACAACTCTTTATATAACATCACTATCATCCTTTTTTTACACATTTTTCACGTTTTTTGTACGCTCGGCTTGTCATTTCAAACGCGTCAGTTTCTTGGTTACTTTGGTGTAGAAAGCGCATGTACAGTTTCTGGTTACTTTGGTGTAGAGATACAGCATCAGTTTCTGGTTACTTTGGTGTAGAGGTACAGCATCAGTTTCTAGTTACTTTGGTGTAGAGGTACAACATCAGTTTCTGGTTACTTTGGTATAGAGGTATGACATCAGTTTCTGGTTACTTTGGTGTAGAGGTACAACATCAGTTTCTGGTTGCTTTGGTGTGGATGAATAACATCAGTTTCTGGTTACTTTGGTGTAGAGGAATAGCATCAGTTTCTGGTTACTTTTTTGTAGAGGTACATCATCAGTTTCTGGTTACTTTGGTGTAGAGGTACATCATCAGTTTCTGGTTACGTTGGTGTAGAGGTACAACATCAGTTTCTGGTTACTTTGGTGTGGAGGAATAACATCAGTTTCTGGTTACTTTGGTGTAGAGGTACAACATCAGTTTCTGGTTAGTTTGGTATAGAGGTATAACATCAGTTTCTGGTTACTTTGGTGTGGAGGAATAACATCAGTTTCTGGTTACTTTGGTGTAGAGGTTCAACATCAGTTTCTGGTTACTTTGGTGTAGAGGTACATCATCAGTTTCTGGTTACTTTGGTGTAGAGATATAGCATCAGTTTCTGGTTACTTTGGTGTAGAGGTACAACATCAGTTTCTGGTTACTTTGGTGTAGAGGTACAACATCAATTTCAAGTTACTTTGGTGTAGAGGTACAACATCAGTTTCTGGTTACTTTGGTGTAGAGGTACAACATCAGTTTCAAGTTACTTTGGTGTAGAGGTAACATCAGTTTCTGGTTACTTTGGTCTGGAGGAATAACATCAGTTTCTGGTTACTTTGGTGTAGAGGTACAACATCAGTTTCTGGTTACTTTGGTGTAGAGGTACAACATCAGTTTCTGGTTACTTTGGTGTAGAGGTACAACATCAGTTTCTGGTTACTTTGGTGTAGAGGTACAACATCAGTTTCTAGTTATTTTGATGTAGAGGTACAACATCAGTTTCTGACTACTTTGGTGTAGAGGTACAACATCAGTTTCTGGTTACTTTGGTGTAGAGTACAACATCAGTTTCTGGTTACTTTGGTGTAGAGGTACAACATCAGTTTCTGGTTAGTTTGGTATAGAGGTATAACATCAGTTTCTGGTTACTTTGGTGTAGAGGTACATCATCAGTTTCTCGCACTTTGGTGTAGAGGTTTAACATCAGTTTCTGATTACTTTGGTGTAGAGGTACAACATCAGTTTCTGGTTACTTTGGTGTAGAGGTACAACATCAGTTTCTGGTTACTTTGGTGTAGAGGTACAACATCAGTTTCTGGTTACTTTGGTGTAGAGGTACAACATCAGTTTCTGGTTACTTTTTAGAGGTAACATCAGTTTCTGGTTACTTTGGTGTAGAGGTACAACATCAGTTTCTGGTTACTTTGGTGTAGAGGTATAACATCAGTACCTGGTTACTTTGGTGTAGATGTACAACATCAATTTCTGGTTACTTTGGTGTAGAGGTACACCATCAGTTTCTGGTTACTTTGGTGTAGAGGTATAACATCAGTTTAGAGGTACAACATCAGTTTCTGGTTACTTTGTCGGAGAGATTAACATCAGTACCTGGTTACTTTGGTGTAGAGGTATAACATCAGTACCTGGTTACTTTGGTGTAGAGGTACAACATCAGTTTCTGGTTACTGTGGTGTAGAGGTACAACATCAGTTTCTGGTTACTTTGGTGTAGAGGTACAACATCAGTTTCTGGTTACTTTGGTGTAGAGGTACAACATCAGTTTCTGGTTACTTTGGTGTAGAGGTATAACATCAGTTTCTGGTTACTTTGGTGTAGAGGTACACCATCAGTTTCTGGTTACTTTGGTGTAGAGGTATAACATCAGTTTCTGGTTAATTTGGTGTAGAGGTACAACATCAGTTTCTGGTTACTTTGGTGTAGAGGTACAGCATCAGTTTCTGGTTACTTTGGTGTAGAGGTACAATATCAGTTTCTGGTTACTTTGGCGTAGAGGTTTAACATCAGTTTCTGGTTACTTTGGTGTAGAGGTACAACATCAGTTTCTGGTTACTTTGGTGGAGAGGAATAACATCAGTTTAGAGGTACAACATCAGTTTCTGGTTACTTTGGTGTGGAGGAATAACATCAGTTTCTGGTTACTTTGGTGTAGAGGTACATCATCAGTTTGTTTCTCGTTACTTTGGTGTAGAGGTATAACATCAGTTTCTGGTTACTTTGGTGTAGAGGTATAACATCAGTTTCTGGTTACTTTGGTGTAGAGGTACAACATCAGTTTCTGGTTACTTTGGTGTAGAGGTACAACATCAATTTCTGGTTACTTTGGTGTAGAGGTACAACATCAGTTTCTGGTTACTCTGGTGTAGAGCTACATCAGTTTCTGGTTACTTTGGTGTAGATGTACAACATCAGTTTCTGGTTACTTTGGTGTATAGATATAACATCAGTTTCTAGTTACTTTGGTGTAGAGGTATAACATCAGTTTCTGGTTACTTTGGTGTAGAGGTACAACATCAGTTTCTGGTTACTTTGGTGTGGAGGAATAACATCAGTTTCTGGTTACTTTGGTGTAGAGGAATAACATCAGTTTCTGGTTACTTTGGTGTAGAGGTACAACATCAGTTTCTGGTTACTTTGGTGTAGAGGTATAACATCAGTTTCTGGTTACTTTGGTGTAGAGGTACAACATCAGTTTCTGGTTAGTTTGGTATAGAGGTATAACATCAGTTTCTGGTTACTTTGGTGTAGAGGTACATCATCAGTTTCTGGTTACTTTGGTGTAGAGGTACAACATCAGTTTCTGGTTACTTTGGTGTAGAGGTACAGTATCAGTTTCTGGTTACTTTGGTGTAGAGGTACAACATCAGTTTCTGGTTACTTTGGTGTGGAGGAATAACAGTTTCTGGTTACTTTGGTGTAGAGGTACAACTCTGGTGTAGAGGTATAACATCAGTTTCTAGTTATTTTGGTGTAGAGGTACAACATCAATTTCTGGTTACTTTGGTGTAGAGGTATAACATCAGTTTCTGGTTACTTTGGTGTAGAGGTACAACATCAGTTTCTGGTTACTTTGGTGTAGAGGTACAACATCAGTTTCTGGTTACTTTGGTATAGAGGTATAACATCAGTTTCTGGTTACTTTGGTGTGGAGGAATAACATCAGTTTCTGGTTACTTTGGTGTTGAGGTACAGCATCAGTTTCTGGTTACTTTGGTGTAGAGGTATAACATTAGTTTCTGGTTACTTTGGTGTAGAGGTACAGCATCAGTTTCTGGTTACTTTGGTGTAGAGGTACAGCATCAGTTTCTGGTTACTTTGGTGTAGAGGTACAACATCAGTTTCTGGTTACTTTGGTGTAGAGGTACAACATCAGTTTCTGGTTACTTTGGTGTAGAGGTATAACATCAGTACCTGGTTACTTTGGTGTAGAGGTATAACATCAGTTTTTGGTTACTTTGGTGTAGAGGTACAGCATTAGTTTCTGGTTACTTTTGTGAGGAGGAATAACATCAGTTCCTGGTTACTTTGGTGTAGAGGTTTAACATCAGTTTCTGGTTACTTTGGTGTAGAGGTACAACATCAGTTTCTGGTTACTTTGGTGTAGAGGTACAACATCAGTTTCTGGTTACTGTGGTGTAGAGGTACAACATCAGTTTCTGGTTACTTTGGTGTAGAGCTACAACATCAGTTTCTGGTTACTTTGGTGTAGAGGTACATTATCAGTTTCTGGTTACTTTGGTGTAGAGGTATAACATCAGTTTCTGGTTACTTTGGTGTAGAGGTACAACATCAGTTTCTAGTTACTTTGGTGTAGAGGTATAACATCAGTTTCTGCTTACTTTGGTGTAGAGGTACAACATCAGTTTCTGGTTACTTTGGTGTAGAGGTACAACATCAGTTTCTAGTTATTTTGGTGTAGAGGTACACCATCAGTTTCTGGTTACTTTGGTGTAGAGGTATAACATCAGTACCTGGTTACTTTGGTGTAGAGGTATAACATCAGTACCTGGTTACTTTGGTGTAGAGGTACAACATCAGTTTCTGGTTACTCTGGTGTAGAGGTACAACATCAGTTTCTGGTTACTTTGGTGTAGATGTACAACATCAGTTTCTAGTTACTTTGGTGTAGAGGTATAACATCAGTTTCTAGTTATTTTGGTGTAGAGGTACAACATCAGTTTCTAGTTATTTTGATGTAGAGGTACAACATCAGTTTCTGACTACTTTGGTGTAGAGGTACAACATCAGTTTCTGGTTACTTTGGTGTAGAGGAATAACATCAGTTTCTGGTTACTTTGGTGTAGAGGTACAACATCAGTTTCTGGATACTTTGGTGTAGAGGTACAACATCAGTTTCTGGTTACTTTGGTGTGGAGGAATAACATCAGTTTCTGGTTACTTTGGTGTAGAGGTATAACATCAGTTTCTTGTCATTTTGGTGTAGAGGTACAACATCAGTTTCTGGTTACTTTAGTGTAAAGGTACAGCATCAGTTACTGGTTACTTTTGTGTAGAGATATAACATCAGTTTCTGGTTACTTTGGTGTAGAGGTATAACATCAGTACCTGGTTACTTTGGTGTAGAGGTTTAACATCAGTTTCTGGTTACTCTGGTGTAGAGGTTGAACATCAACAGTTTCTAGTTACTTTGGTGTAGAGGTACAACATCAGTTTCTGGTTACTTTGGTGTAGAGGTACAACATCAGTTTCTGGTTACTTTGGTGTAGAGGTACAACATCAGTTTCTGGTTACTTTGGTGTAGAGGTATAACATCAGTTTCTGGTTACTTTGGTGTAGAGGTATAACATCAGTTTCTGGTTACTTTGGTGTAGAGGTACAGTGTCAGTTTCTGGTTACTTTAGTGTGGAGGAATAACATCAGTTTCTGGTTACTTTGGTGTAGAGGTTGAACATCAGTTTCTGGTTACTTTGGTGTAGAGGTACATCATCAGTTTCTGGTTACTTTGGTGTAGAGGTACAACATCAGTTTCTGGTTACTTTGGTGTAGAGGTACAACATCAGTTTCTGGTTACTTTGGTGTAGAGGTACAACATCAGTTTCTGGTTACTTTGGTGTAGAGGTACAACATCAGTTTCTGGTTACTTTGGTGGAGAGGAATAACATCAGTTTAGAGGTACAACATCAGTTTCTGGTTACTTTGGTGTGGAGGAATAACATCAGTTTCTGGTTACTTTGGTGTAGAGGTACAACATCAGTTTCTGGTTACTTTGGTCTGGAGGAATAACATCAGTTTCTGGTTACTTTGGTGTAGAGGTACAGTATCAGGTTCTGGTTACTTTGGTGTAGAGGTACAACATCAGTTTCTGGTTACTTTGGTGTAGAGGTACAACATCAGTTTCTGGTTACTTTGGTGTAGAGGTATAACATCAGTTTCTGGTTACTTTGGTGTAGAGGTACAACATCAGTTTCTGGTTACTTTGGTGTAGACATACAACATCACTTTCTTGTTACTTTGGTGTAGAGGTACAACATCAGTTTCTGGTTACGTTGGTGTAGAGGCACAACATCAGTTTCTAGTTACTTTGGTGTAGAGGTACAACATCAGTTTCTGGTTACTTTGGTGTAGAGGTACAACATCAGTTTCTGGTTACTTTGGTGTAGAGGTACAACATCAGTTTCTAGTTACTTTGGTGTAGAGGTACAACATCAGTTTCTGGTTACTTTGGTGTAGAGGTACAACATCAGTTTCTAGTTACTTTGGTGTAGAGGTACAACATCAGTTTCTGGTTACTTTGGTGTAGAGGTACAACATCAGTTTCTGGTTACTTTGGTGTAGAGGTACAACATCAGTTTCTGGTTACTTTGGTGTAGAGGTACAACATCAGTTTCTGGTTACTTTGGTGTAGAGGTACAACATCAGTTTCTAGTTACTTTGGTGTAGAGGTATAACATCAGTTTCTGGTTACTTTGGTGTAGAGGTACAACATCAGTTTCTGGTTACTTTGGTGTAGAGGTACAACATCAGTTTCTAGTTACTTTGGTGTAGAGGTACAACATCAGTTTCTGGTTACTTTGGTGTAGAGGTACAACATCAGTTTCTGGTTACTTTGGTGTAGAGGTATAACATCAGTTTCTGGTTACTTTGGTGTAGAGGTGTAACATCAGTTTCTGGTTACTTTGGTGTAGAGGTACAACATCAGTTTCTGGTTACTTTGGTGTAGAGGTACAACATCAGTTTCTGGTTACTTTGGTGGAGAGGAATAACATCAGTTTAGAGGTACAACATCAGTTTCTGGTTACTTTGGTGTGGAGGAATAACATCAGTTTCTGGTTACTTTGGTGTAGAGGTACAACATCAGTTTCTGGTTACTTTGGTGTAGAGGTACAGCATCAGTTTCTAGTTACTTTGGTGTAGAGGTACAACATCAGTTTCTGGTTACTTTGGTGTAGAGGTACAACATCAGTTTCTGGTTACTTTGGTGTAGAGGTACAGCATCAGTTTCTGGTTACTTTGGTGTAGAGGTTTAACATCAGTTTCTGGTTACTTTGGTGTAGAGGTACAACATCAGTTTCTGGTTACTTTGGTGGAGAGGAATAACATCAGTTTAGAGGTACAACATCAGTTTCTGGTTACTTTGGTGTGGAGGAATAACATCAGTTTCTGGTTACTTTGGTGTAGAGGTACAACATCAGTTTCTGGTTATTTTGGTGTAGAGGTACAACATCAGTGTCTGGTTATTTTGGTGTAGAGGTACAACATCAGTTTCTGGTTACTTTGGTGTAGAGGTACAACATCAGTTTCTGGTTACTTTGGTGTAGAGGTACAACATCAGTTTCTGGTTACTTTGGTGTAGAGGTACACCATCAGTTTCTGGTTACTTTGGTGTAGAGATACAACATCAATTTCTGGTTATTTTGGTGTATAAGTACACCATCAGTTTCTGGTTACTTTGGTATAGAGGTATAACATCAGTTTCTGGTTATTTTGGTGTAGAGGTATAACATCAGTTTCTGGTTACTTTGGTGTAGAGGTACAACATCAGTTTCTAGTTACTTTGGTGTAGAGGTATAACATCAGTTTCTGGTTACTTTGGTGTAGAGGTACAACATCAGTTTCTGGTTACTTTGGTGTAGAGGTATAACATCAGTTTCTGGTTACTTTGGTGTAGAGGTATAACATCAGTTTCTAGTTACTTTGGTGTAGAGGTTTCTGGTTACTCAGCCTTCCTATCTGAGACTGGCAAATTGATATTTACAACATATCTATTATTTACTTATGAACGAGTTATAAACAAAATGCTGATAAATGCTTTCAAGTTGCTTTCAATTGTATTTTTATGGATTTTCAAAGAACACAGACCATGTCAATGCCACATTCGCACTAAATATGAGGACATACTCTGTATTTCAGATAATTAGAAAACACAAGGATGTTTTGTTGTACATGTGTATATGTGACGTATCTTCGATTGGTGTACAGCTATTACTGTACACGACAGCGCCTATCTTAATTTCAGTATTTAGACTAAAATTATGAAGTAATCAATATGATATGGTTAAACATATATACTGATGTCTTATTTGTTCTTGAAAATCGTGACTTTCGACAGAATAATGTGCTGTGGTGTCTGTTGTATCCCATTTTCTTCAACTTGGGTACAAGCACCACGTTTGATACCGGAAGTGACGACATATCATATTTACCGTACTATTGATAGATACATGTAACCTACGCACGGAGGGGAAGTTCCTGATCACCCTTTGTCAAATAAATAAAAACAAAATTGGGAATTGATCCGCGGCAGACGAAATATGAAGGTTAACCATTTAATATTAGCATCATTTTTGGTAGCGTTACGTTAGTGTGTCATATCAGAGTCGTATATATGTGTTATTTATGTCTCTGGTCATATGAAGCTATTTCTACGGGATACCATGGGTTACGTCCCTTACTGCTTATCGAGTCGTAGATAGAAGAGCCCACAGGTAGAATGCGACCAGTCATGGATGAGTGATTTTATCAACTGAGTAGGTATCGTTTAAATAAAAACAGCATTTAATCATATGAGTGCATATAGTCAGTTATTTCTAAGGACGCGTCAGTAATCCCCCAACTAAGACCCCCTGTGGTTTACAGGACAGGTCTGAACAATCACTTTCACGAGCCAGTTTCTCTAAGTCTGACTCTATGTCCTATATGATTTCACACATTACTGTGCACAGTCAATATACGGAGAAATCATCCGACTTGTTCAGGGGCGTATGATAAAGACACCCATGGATTTGTTTTAAAATAAATAAAACTTTAATATTTAGAATTTGAAAATACATTTGAAAAGAACAATTGATTATTACTGTAGTGATTAAAATTTGAAGATTTAACAACTGAAAACGCTTGATTAAGGATTCGGATCGGACGGGATCTGCAACATCTACTATTAACTATATCTTAAAGTAACTCATTACACTAAGGAAAAGAACAATGATTAGAAATTGATTAACCAAAGCAATTTTAAAAAGACTTTTTTCTCTACTGTGGCCATCTCGAATTCAATGAACTCGTTCATTTTATTTCTCTCAAAATTTATTACTTACATTTATAAATAGCAGTCAATAAGTCAATTCTTTTTTATAATCTATCTGCTTGGTTGTGACAACATCAAACAACAAGTCCCGGTTTTTTTGGCAAGTCCAATGTAATGATATACAATGTACTAAATGCGATACCAGCACGCCAACAGAGTTAAATCTTCTTTAAACAAGTCTTGAATGTCAGCTATGTCAGGTCAATTCAGAAACGTATAATAGAGGGATTTGAGACCGCGTCCTAGCTTTTCCTAGTTGTTTCAAATGCTGGAAATGCAAGTTTGTACCTATTTTGATATCTGATTATTATGATTGTCTCGAAACATGGTAAATATAACCTATAAATTGATATTTTCTGTACGATGATTGTATTATGGAATCAAAATACTGTATCAGTTAGATTTAATTAGCGTTGCTGTGTTTATATACAATTTTTCTCCAAAAGTTCCTCATCAATCTTTTCTACACAGACAGTATAGTAGAAATCCCGATTTCCGAATTGATCTTGCTGGATTTTGTGACAAATACTTTCTGTTTGCTTTATGTTTTTTTAATAAAAAACGTGTTTGCGCTTTTCACAACTGAAATATCACCCTATTTTGTATTTATGAGTCGGAAGGCTCACGGAAAAAATAAATGAAGGAATAAAAGGAATTTTGTAGTGAATGGGGCGCAGGTAACCAACAAATCGAAGGTTTCCACGGCTCAATAAGTAGACATAAAAGTCAACACCAGAAAAGCATCCACTACCCACTGTGACATGTTCCAGGGCAAAATGCCTGTTTTATAATTTTGAATCGGAGACCTAAATGTCAATTTGATCATGTTGACCGGATTAGGAAGGAAAAGGTACCACTCGATCATTCGTGGTTTACTTGCCCACTTTTTTAAACAAAGAAAGGCTTTGTTTTAGGAAGACAATAGAAAACCAATTATAGTCAGTTACAGATTAACTATAGATTTAACTATAGATTTCACCTGAGTTGATTTACCTGTGATTTTACCTGTGTGAGCTATTACCAGAGATTCTACCTGTAGTCTACACTATGTACTTTTCATTAAACATGCAAAGCAGAAAATTTATCATTTCTTATGCATATAAATACAATTAAACATACAAAAAGTAGAAAGTTTGTCATTACACATTGCATACATATAAAGGTCCCTCTGTGGTGAAGTGGTTCCAGATACGACGGTCTCCCTCAATCTACTGTGTAACGACATAATCTGTAAATGGCGTAGTGTCCACGGGTAAGTCAACATCTTCCAGTTCTTTCAGCGCGTTGAACCAAACATCCTCAACTCTTTCCAGTGGTACCAAAGGCAGCACGGCAGTCAGACGAACTAGTCTTTTGATGACGTCGTTCTCTCTGAAAAGTTACTGAAGTCCGGTTTACTGGGCTTTCCTCCAAATGCACTGGGTAAAACGGAAAAAAACATCCTTTGATAGTCACTCCTGGGAACACTTGGCGTAGGGCGTTGTGAACTGCTGTCTCGAAGTCAACAAAGGCTGTTGTAGGACGTAGAGGGAGGTTGAAGTCAGTCATGGTTGTCTTCAGTAGCGTCAGGAAACGGGTATACAGCTGCTGTGTCTTACCGGGTAGGAGTGTGTAAACAAGAGGATACATGTGGTAGAAAAGCTTAGGGCAGGTGAAGAAAGTTTCATCACAGTAGAGGATGTAAGCGTTGGCCAAGGCAAAAAAGGTTGTCCGTAGTAGCGAAAACGATGATACGGGAGTCGTCACCATCATCAAACAGAACAATCCTTTCGCTGTTGGCATCTCATGCATCGGTCCGGAGCTTGGTCACTTCTTCGTTGTATATGGACGGTATAGGTGTTATATCTGTTCTACATCTGTCTTCAATGTTGTTCATAATCTGAGCAGCCATGATCTTGGCGTGGTCTGAAGGATAGGTATGCTGATGTTGACCATTTCTAACTGGAATGTCGTTGAGCGTGGACAATGTGGCTGGGCATTGGGGAACAACGCATCTCCAGTAGATCCGTTCTTTAATTCTGATATAATGTAATATTTTAGTGAAATTTAACCTTCTCTAGTAAATTGAAATTTATATATTTAAGAAAAAAAGTCTTTAATTTGTTAAAATTTTCAGTGACATATATATCAACATAAAGAAATAAAATGCAATGCTTTTTTTATTTTATATATTTTTAAAAACTCAATAAAATAGCTATCATTTAATAGGCTAGATGGCAGAGGTGAACATAGGTTAAATACAGGTAAAAACACAGGTAAATAAATGAGAAATAGACTATAATCTTTATCACAACATTCTTCTGCCCATGGTATTTTAAAAAGTGTGCAAATCGGGATACAGCCGTTTACTTGTATGAATGAAACAATGTAGCAATCCTGATATATGATAATTACCACATATAACACCCCCTTTGGAAGTAAATTAATAATTGGCCATTCATATCATGCCTTTTCTGACAGGACGGGCGGGGAGCGGGGGATGAAAAAAGGCTTGCCGCCGAGGTGTGAAAGTCAACTGCCCTGAGGCGTATATAGCAATTAGTACCTATGTCTAGGACACGGGTAAACTAATTAGGACGAGTCAAGTGGTATATGGGTCATTTTGGGGTGACAAACGTCTCAGATATGAGCTGTGCATAGGTGATGGCAATATTGTGAGAAAATAATTACTATGTGTTCCCCATGCGATATAAATATCCATGGTATATACTGAATTGTCAATTTAGAAGATTTTACTGGAGTTACTCAGTATCTATCTCCCTGCATATACAAATAGATACATGTACAAACGTGTGTACACTTGACTATATGAAATAAGTTTCGAATGAGCAGATGTTCTGTATAACATTGCAAAAGACAACAATTGTCATTACGGCCATTACCTAAGGATCACGTCGTCCGATAGTTATTGACACGGAACTGGTTATACAAATTAGTTATAGAAACATGGATATTGACTGAGAAAGAATTGAAAAACAAACAGAACAAACAGACAACAAAACATTAGCCGTGACTTGTACGTTATCACGTCCGTACACTTCCTGAAAATCGAATAGCTGTTATATCTATCATTGTATGATATGGACGTCCCGTCCTGCCTCTTTAAAATTCCCGAGAGTATATGAAAACATTCTGAACCCAGATAAAATGAAATCAAGAATGAATGTCTTTGTTATATTCATGTCTGTATCGTAGACTCGTTAAATGATTGTACATGTAAGTGCCAACGTCAACATGGTATATACATTGTACACTTCTTCAATAACGCTTGTACATGTAAGTATCAACATAGTATATACACATTGTACACTTCTTCAATGACAATAATGCTTGTACATGTAAGTATCAACGTCAACATAGTATATACATGGTACAGTCTTCAATAATGCTTGTACATGTAAGTATCAACGTCAACATAGTATATACATGGTACACTTCTTCAACAATGCTCACATAATTGTCATTATTGTTTTATTTACTGTAAGTGAATCGGTGAGTATATATTCACACCAATGGTCACAAATGTCTGTCGTAAACTGTACATATGTCTTTGAAATTGCATTATATATATACGAACGGAATGTAAATAGTGATAAGCTTATAGATAAATAAATGAAAAAAAAACGAGACATTTAAATTAGGTCCAGTGATTGTTGATATTTACATACCGTGAACCATGTTTTGGTTATAGCTTTGCCGGTGTGTGGAAATGTCGTTTAGATCTTATTATACATTTCCTTAATTACGTATGAAATCCTTTATTTCAAATGTACTGTAATCAGGAAACAGTATAACTATTAAGTATATATAAACAGCAGTCCGTCTTAATGACTCATCGATACACGTACATTGATGCCATGTTTACCTGTACAGCGACAGGACTTAAAATTTTTCGAGAACTGAAATAATTTGTGATTTTCACCTAACAAAGGACAGAACTAAGTTTTTAACCAGAGTGTGTCAAAGTTATATGGATGTGTTACGTTTCTTGATAGACAGAGGCATACATTTGGAGATTTGTTCGTAACATTACTTTTATTTCTCACAAAAGTTGTCAAAACAATCGTTTGTTAATAATTTGATAAGACTATGAATGAGATTCATGTGTAAGTTTCAACTAAAAAATGACAAAACAAATTTTCATGTCTTCTGTCTACATGTTCTGTATTCGTCACTAATATACCCAGGATCACTATGTATTGTACAATTTATAGGCTAGTTGCTTGTTTTGTGACCAAAATGAAACTACTGTCAAACACAAAACGTAACTGTAATCAATCACACTACAAATATGTCGGTGTACAACAGCATGTTACAGCAAAATAAAAACTACTCCTTACATCAGGCGAATGACCATCCCAGAGTATAGCTGCCCAAATGCTTAATGATAGGACTTCAAAAACCCCTTTCATCACTACTTGAAACACTGCCTGTCACAACGACATCTACTACTTAGAACTATATATATGTTTACAAATCAAAATGAATAGGCCCTATCATACAAACGTAAATCGGATAAGGCACAAATTCTGAAGAACATCATTTTGTACATGGTAGTAACTTGATAGCTTGTACAATACCTTCCCCGGGTGAAGAGGGCGGACCGCTAGACTTATCACAGGAGCCACTGCGCGGCATCTAGGATTAAATAGACTATACCGGACCTCGGTAGAAATATTTTTCTGGTTCGTCACATGTCCTCGTTTCATCAATTTCGAGTCTGAATTCAAATTGTGATAACATGTCAATATCTATTTATTTATCTATATTTATCAACAATCATTTGAGTTTATCTCTAGTTAGAGTTGTCGTTCCTGAAATTTATGTTTAAAAAAAAAACAATTGCAACCCGGACTCAAAACACACTAAAATAAACGAATTAGATGTTTTTAATGCAAATGAGAAATTCGGGAATCCTCGCGTGTTATCCATGGTAACATGGTAAATTACAGTACACAATTGCCGTGTATACACGTGTTTGACTGTTCCCAAAACGAAATGCGGCCGAGAGTAAAATGTAAACACAGACGGCGGATAGAATTTGTCCTGTTTTGACGGGTACCCGGGTACCCACTATACTGATCGAATTCGCGACTTTTTGGGAGGTATCTCGCCCCTGCTCTGTCGTATCCTCTGGGAACATCGAGTGCTGACATTATACAGCTTTCACCAAGTCATGTACAGCTTTGGAAGATAATTTCATTACTGACAGGTTGGTTAGTTGGCGGGGCCAAATTTATAAAGAGTTATTTTTACATGGCCTTATCTGTGTCTTATTCCAAATAAATAATTAGTTAGGACGACAAAATGGGTTTTGTTTCATTCCTGTGTCATATGTATATTTTTGGGAAAGGTTTTTGTATAAATTGTGTCAAATGTGCCGAATCCCGTTGCATAGAAAAAAAAAGAGACAAGAGGACATTTTTTTGTTATTTCAGCGGTACTGATTTAAGAGCCGTACTGAGTAAAAGGCAATGAAAACAACACTCTCCTATTGGTTTATCGACCGATTTACTCAACTCCACTGGTACTATCCATTAGTATACACGGTATTTTAGTCCGCGTAGGACAATGAAGACAGTGTTTAGTATGCTCGGTGACCTGGTAATCCGCTTCACGGGTAGACCAGTCGAGTATCGTCAGGAAAGTTCCAGTACACAGCCCGCAGTTAAACGGAATTAAACAGATAATTAAGGAAATTTACAATTATAAAGAAAGTTGGAGGTAAGTTATCATTTTGTCGTTAAACTGAGAAAATATCGATGGATGTGTGGTATTCTGGTAGTGTTTATTACGTACTATGTGTACTATGTGTAAGGGTTAAACCGTAACACACACATTACAGACACACATGTAAACACTTTCATGGTTATAATATTTACCTATCTTTTATGGAAAAAAGTGATTTTGAAATAAATATATATATATATGTCAAACTCCGTCATAATAAAGTGACACGATATACAATACTTTGTTTCTGATATAATGTCTGTAATGAATGGGTCTTTCCTGGACTTAACAGCTGTGTTTACAATACTGTAACACAGACAGAACAACTCTCTAGGTCGCCGTGGCGTTTTACCCACTTGACCGCTACAGCGTCATCCTGTTTGTCCCAAAACTGAAAAATCAGGTAAAATATTTTTTGGGACCAACAGGATTTTGTATGTATAAGTCTGTAATGGCTAAGAAAACAAACCAGCAATTAATCTTAGTTTTATTTAAAATACAGGTAAATTTAGCACTACATACCACTATAATATAATGTACATTTTATATAATTATACAATTATACTTACAACAAAATTTAACTTGGAAGGATGTGATATACATTGGATTGGTTACTTCTGTTCCACTACAGTTAAGCATATCTAGCTTGGGTGTTCAATTTTTACATAGGGCTTGGATGTTTACTATTTCCTTTTCTTCCACATACCTGTTCTAGGCAACCATTTGAACTTTTCACAATTTTTTAAAATTTGATATTAGATATTTTAAATTTGATTTTTTCAAATATATATATAATACAAAATGAAATTATATAAACTATTTTAAAGATATATTTTTAACAAAATCATTTGTTTCTAATATCCTATTTAAATTATTTTATTTAGTTCATATTAATTATTCATACATGCATATATATTAGTTCACGTTATAATACTATTTATATTTGATTTTTTTCAAAATGTTTCAAATAGCTTTACGGTTTACCAGTGTAAGTTTACATGTATAAAATTTTGGACCAGTTCTGTAAATGTTAAAACAACACACACAGGTACCTTAAATGTTAAAACAACACGCTGCCCTATTTGGGTACATGTTGTTTTTGGGACAAACAGGATTAAACCACCGCTACATCGTCATTTCAATGTTTCAAAAACTGATTATTTCTATAGGTCTATAGAGTGTTTGGATCTTTCGGATAATACATGTACGAACATTGTCACTTTTCTGATAAAACTATTAACAATATGATTTAAATATAGCCGATGTTATGTATGTAATCAAAAGGGTTTAGGGCTAGCTATAGGATACCGAGAATGACTTCTGAACGTCCCTGGACAGGCTTTGAGTCTCAGTCATTAAGATATCGTCTTTCATCTGTCGTAAAACAAGTTGACCTATATAAAGCGATTCTTTAACGAGAGGTTAACACTCTGGAGGTTACGGGAGATTTTCTTACAAAAAATATTATAAGTACAATATGACGCGCTCACTGACACACCCACTCATATGTCAAAAGGAGTGAGAGATTGAGTCGGCATCGAAGGGGGAGAAAGACAGTCGGAAGTCTAAGGTTGGGAGGGAAAGCGACAGAGACGGACGGAAGGAAGGGGAGACTGTTTGTGAGGGTGTGTGTTGGATAGTGTGTGATGGTGAATGTGTGTGTGAGAGAGAGAGAGAGAGAGAGAGAGAGAGAGAGAGAGAGAGAGAGAGAGAGAGAGAGAGAGAGAGAGAGAGAGAGAGAGAGAGAGGAGTGGGTCGGGAATGGGGTGGGAGAATTTTTTGTTTTGTTTTTTTTTTGTGAAGATATAAAATGTACATGTAGTTTTGTGGAGAGTATGAAGGTTTTTAGAACACGATGCTTGTTTCGACAGGTTTTCCTCTTGCTGGCGTTAACAGCATTGATTTTGTTATAAACTTGCGCTTTCCGCTGTATCAATACTTAGGTTCTGATAATGATATATTGATCTTTGTATAAATTTCCCGTCAGCAAGTCGAAGAAAATTGTGTCCACTCTACAATAAATAAGTAATGAATTATAGATAAATAAAATGTAATGTAAAAATTGCTTAATAAATATAAAGTAATAAGATTATATATAGGATTTTAATTCAAAAGTTAAAAAAAAATTATTTTTAATAATGAAGATTGTTTTATATGTGGAATATGAGAAGGAAAATATAAGTTTAACCTTGGTAAATATTAGCAACAATATACCACTCGGCTAGAGAGAACTTCGCTTTAGCTCTGTAACCATGGTAAATATTGGCCATAATATACCACTCGGCTAGAGAGAACTTCGCTTTAGCTCTGTAACCATGGTAAATATCGGCCATAATATACCACTCGGCTAGACAGAACATCTCTGTAGCTCTGCAACCATGGTAAATACTAGCCACAATATACCACTCGGCTAGACAGAACATCTCTGTAGCTCTGTAACCATGGTAAATACTAGCCACAATATACCACTCGGCTAGAGAGAACTCCTCTTTATCTCTGTAACCATGGTAAATATTAGCCGCAATATACCACCCGGTTAGAAAGAACCTCTTTTGAGCTCAATACGTAGAGCGTCAGACTAATACGTCTGAAGTCCCGTGTTCGAATCCTAGCGGAGGCATGGAAATATACAATGGCATCTGTTACACAATTTTGGATCTTATGACCAAAACTTCACAACTGAAGTGTTTGTGTTTTTAATTTTCGAATTTGCATAGTGTGACTTCGTTTTGAATAGAAATCGTGACAGGCACTCCACAACTTCATTGTTGACTTAAACTGATTTTGATACAACTTCATACAAGTATCATAGACTTGCAACAACCTGAACAGATGAAGTAGACACGTGAGCGTTGTCAGGCAATCATTTTGATAACCAGTAAATGTTATGTGTACACCCATGTGTATGTATTGAAATGCTACGGTAAGTCGATATGATAATCAATTAATGCTTGTTTCAAATATCGACTTAATTTCGGAAGCAAAAAACCATCAAATAAAGAAAAATAAATTTTTACTGAAATGGTTTGAAAAATCTTTTCAAAAATTTTTGAAAAGTTTGATTTTTTTTGGCCGTATGAACAGCAACTAATCATTTCAGCTATAGTTTATTTTTGGAAGCTGATGGATACAGATCGTTACGCTTATTGACATATAGAAGGCCTAACTTAATCCAGTCCGAGTAAAAACACCTTGCCAAAGAACAATCACCACAGCACAGAACATCCAACCACACACCTCAGCTTTTAACTGAGGTCACATGTACAAAGACCGACGTCCTACTGAGACTGAATTAGAGCAGGTCAGAGTTCAGAAAGCGATGCTTTTTAAAGATTATTTTCAATGATCATTTCGGTATCACAGGCAAACTCTACACCAGCTTTCAGTAATATATTTACTTAACAATATGGCTGGTGCACTATCTAGATTTTGAAATTCATTTCGATCAACTGTATCCTTAGAATACAAATCTAGGCACTTAGCATCACTGACGAGTCCTAGTAGGACGCATCTAATATATGATTCAGTGTAATTCATTATGTGGCTCTGCTGTATCTTATTCTTATTTTGTGTTGGAAAGTGTAATTAGCTTCTTGTTTTAACATTAATTAGTTGAATACACGTGGATTGTTTTCTTTATCAAAATGACCCACGTACATCCACAATCTCTAAGTAAATTATCATAGAATGCTTAGAAACCAATTACTTTGGCGTTTTTACCATGACCCAACTGTGTTTAAAAATTATATAACTTGATAGTAACGTCTCTTTAATCATGTAAGTATTGGTGGTAAGAACATGACATGGCAGTCAGGTATAAATTTCTAACGTAAAAATACGCTACCAACATGTATATGTGTACCCTCGTTTGAACAAAAAATCACACAAGGTTCACTTGTATGATCTTGCGTATTTGGAGGCTTCAATATAACTTTGAGTGTGTTGGCGTATATATCTGTTAAATTTACAATAGAGTCAGCACATAAGCGCAAATTTACAAACACACAATACTACAATGCCAACACATACCAATATGACACGTCACAGCGTCAACAAACACACAGTATTACAATGCCAACACATACCGATATGACACGTCACAGCGTCAACAAACAGACACAGACACACAGTATTACAATGCCAACACATAAGAATATGACACGTCACGGTGTCAACAAATACAAAATACTGCAATGCCAACATATCCCAATATGACACGTCACACCGTCAACAAAGAGACACACAATTCTACAATGCCAACACATACCAATATGACACGTCACAGCGTTAACAAACAGACACAGAGACACAGTATTACAATGCCAACACATACAAATATGACATATCACGGTCTTAACAAACAGACACACAGTATTACAATACCATCACATACCAATATGACACGTCACAGCGTCAACAGACACACAGTATTACAATGCCAACACATACCAATATGACACGTCACGGTGTCAACAAACACAAAATACTGCAATGTCAACACATACTAATATGACACGTCACAGCGTCAACAAACACACAATACTGCAATGCCAACACATACTAATATGACATATCACGGTCTTAACAAACAGACACACAATACTACAATGCCAACACATACCAATATGACACGTCACAGTGTCAACAGACACACAGTATTACAATGCCAACACATACCAATATGACACGTCACAGCGTTAACAAACAGACACAGACACACAGTATTACAATGCCAACACATACTAATATGACACGTCAAAGCGTTAACAAAGAGACACACAATACTACAATGCCAACACATACCAATATGACACGTCACAGCGTCAACAGACACACAGTATTACAATGCCAACACATACTAACGCAATATTGTAGATGTAGTATGTATACCACGGAACACTAGACATCGCTGCATTAGATATAAAAGAGATATACCAATGGACGATATGCACCGGTAATTCCGGTAGCTTGAATTTTTGTTGTTGTGTGTTTTTATTGTTGTCTGTTTTTGTGGTATGAGAACAGAAGGTTCAGTCGTCTGTATTTAATTATATCATCTCAATTAACATTACATACCAGTGAAAAATACCGTACCAGTTTTTTTTATACACGGATCGGTTTGCACATAAGTTCAGATAACCATAAAACATCTCTTTCTTTGTAGTTAAGTTTGCTTTGGACACGCAAATATTGTACCATTGAATGTTTGTTTAACCAATGACGCTGTAGCAGTGACTTGTGCAAGCACATTAACGGCTGTGTAAGAACACGGTGATTTTACACGAAGTTTGATCGAAATGTTGACATAGTTATACAAACAATTGTGAAATTAATACCGTGGGGTGTTTCCTGAACAGTCACCTGTGCCTTTCGCCATATTCCTTGTGTAAATGAAAAAAAAATCCTTTGATGCTGGTTCCAGGGAAGACGGTGCGTACGGCGTTGTGGACAGCTGTTTCAAAGTTGACGAATACAGTTGATGACATCATATGTGTGTTGTTGTCTGTCATAAACGTCTGTAGAAGTGTGAAGACTCTGGTGTAGATGTGTTGGCTTTTCCCGGGTAGAAGGGCGTATACAACTGGGTACACGGATCCGTCTAACTCGATGTGGGTGATGTATATCTGAAGGAAGAGGCTGGGGCAGGTATAGAAGGTTCCATCGCAGTATATCTTTTCGGCTGCAGCGGTGCCAGCGAAGTTCTCTGATGTAGCAAAGACGAGGATCCTACATTGGCAACCATCATCAATCTGTAAGAAGCGGTCCCTAATTTCACTGGAAAAATATCATCTGAACCCAAGAATATTGTAATTAAATAACATATATTGGAAATGATATCACAATAGTTTATATTATTTTGGAATATACAACAAAAATAATATAACATCATTAAACATGGCATAATAATTACATGTACATTATGTCACCATACACGGCATAATAATTACATGTACATTATGTCACCATACACGGCATAATAATTACATGTACATTATGTCACCATACACGGCATAATAATTACATGTACATTATGTCACCATACACGGCACAATAATTACATGTACATTATGTCACCATACACGGCATAATAATTACATGTACATTATGTCACCATACACGGCATAATAATTACATGTACATTATGTCACCATACACGGCATAATAATTACATGTACATTATGTCACCATACACGGCATAATAATTACATGTACATTATGTCACCATACACGGCACAATAATTACATGTACATTATGTCACCATACACGGCACAATAATTACATGTACATTATGTCACCATACACGGCATAATAATTACATGTACATTATGTCACCATACACGGCATAATAATTACATGTACATTATGTCACCATACACGGCATAATAATTACATGTACATTATGTCACCATACACGGCATAATAATTACATGTACATTATGTCACCATACACGGCATAATAATTACATGTACATTATGTCACCATACACGGCATAATAATTGCATGTACATTATGTCACCATATACTTTTTTTATTATATCATGTCTTTAATTATTTTATTTTATTTCCTTTTTTTGACTGATTTCTTATACATGTACAGGTGAGAAAAACAGGTAAAACACATGTAAAGCGAACTAACATTAATGATATAGACTATAATCACTGTTAAAACAAAGTTCCAGGGACATGTTTGTGATCCTGGATACAGCCAATCCCGTACAGTATGTGTTGTTCGTAATGTATTTAGATAGCTTGGTACTTGATTTAAATCAGCATGGTCAATACGCTGTGGTCGTGTAGTCATTTTTATATCGATTAATGGTAATAGTTTAGGAAAGCAAAAGGATATAGCTCACATCTGTTTTATCATTAGTTGTAGTCGGTATGGTATCTACTTGATCTTCATCTATATATTTACACATAAAGTCACTGTTATCATTTAGGAGTCCAAGAATGATAAAATAGCTGTATGCTTTTAAACAATATTTAGCATAGTTTTACTGAAGAGAAAATGTATATATTGATGTTAATGGTAGCTTGGGTATGATATAAGAATTACAACACGTGGAATAAGGGAAAATTCATAATATCTTTTGAAAAAAGAAAATAATATAGTAGGGAATGAAATACTGATAAACACACTTTTTTATTTCTTTATAAATTTCTGTGTGTATATCTAGTTTTACATGTCAATATATCATTGTGATTGACAAATGATATTATAAAGAATGAAATAATGATTAACACACTATCTCTATATATATATTTCTGTGTGTATATCTAGTTTTAAATGTCAGTATACCACTGTGAATGAAAAATGATATTACTGATGTGTGTTTTTGTATCAGTTCATATTTAACGATTTGACCAGTCCAGAAATGAATGTAGATCATATCTGATGATTGAAGATCAACCTGGTTGATTTACACACGATATATTACCTCCGTGTCTCCAACACTCAACTAATTATACAATTATGTAATTATGGAACTTTTTGAACGCTGTTTCTTTGTATTCTTCAGGTACGTCATGATTATCTGAAACGTTAATGGGTGCCATTCCACTCCGACTTAAAAAGAACGTCTCAAGGCCATAACCAGAGAACTATCTACTCTGTGTTGGAAGCAGTCTCAGACATTGGTAAAAACACTGAAAGCTCAAGGTTAAGAAAGACAATCCAACATGGCCGACATCAAGGCTATTGTAAAGAGTGGAGGGATGGTGATCTTTTCACAGATACAAAGGAAGGCAAGACCCCGACAGCTGTTTGTTCTAATTTGTATATTAAGCTTTATGTTATTCTTTATTCACATTCTGAACCGATCAGCACGTGGAAATACCAAGGTAATGTGCAGCATCGTTGAGGCCTTGCGACATCGTCCCGAGAAATGTTACAACTGTAACCGTCATGACTTCCCGCTTCTCATCAACAGTGATAAAGTTTGTGCATTAAAATCTGGTTCTCCTGTGATTCATGTGTTGGTACTTATAACCAGTATCCATAGAAACCGAGCGAAAAGAGACATGTATCGGAAAACTTGGCTGACACATTCCAAAAACAATACGTCGGAATTCAGATATGCCTTCATATTTGGTAACATTAATGATACTGAAGCAAATGCGGCATTGTTAGAGGAGAGTAAAATCTACAATGATATCATCCAAGAGGATTTTCAAGAATCGTATGTAAATCTTACTCTAAAAACTATTATGGCATTTAAATGGGCGTCTACGCATTGCCCTCATGCTCAATTTTTCATGAAAACAGATGACGACATGTATGTCAATATACCTGGTGTCAGAAAGGCTCTCAATGATAATTCTGAACAGCTTAAAACGGCCATAGGAGGCAAGTGTATGCAAATAGAACGCCCTGTGAGAGATAAGAGTTCGAAATGGTGTGTTACCTACGAATATTATGGGAGAGAGTATTACCCTGGCTACTGTGCAGGAACGGGTTATGTTACAAGTATGAACATGGTAAAAGAGGTCTTCAAGGTATCAAAACATATACCATTTTTCTTCCTGGAAGATGTGTTTGTTTCATTATGTGTTGAAAGGATTGGTAAAAGTCTTCATTTGATAGAAGGATTTAATAGTGGGATGGTGTCTCCTATCAATAGTAAATTATTCAAAAGTTTAAACTTCAGAACGGCACACCGTGTATCACCTGATCTTCTTTTCAAACTTTGGAACGACCAGTGTGTAGGGGAAAAGATTCATCCGTATTTGGAATTAAATACAGAAACAATGTGGACCGATTGTTAATTGGTCGAGTTCGATTTGACAAATATTAAAGAGTAATGAAATCTTCCAGTTAGGGGTGTTTTTCTTCCTTTGGTTAACTATGTTATCAATTGGAAAAAGAAATAAGAACATTCTGTCGAATTTATGTTTTTAATTGAAAAGCTTATGTGAACTGCAGTCGAAATAGATCTCAGTTAAATAAAGCAATGAGTGAGTAAGTGTATTTTTAACTAGAATAGCTGTACTGGCATATCTGTGATATCTGTAAAAATACTGAAAGTAGTTATGTAATCAACACATCTACAGAGATTCGATATACCCGCCTACAGACAGAACGTTTATTATTATTTTTATTTCTAGATTTTGACCAATGACATTGTAGGTCAAGGTCATAAAAACAAACAATCGTGTGAATAAAACTGTTATAATGAACTTTTTTAAAAGCTAGCATTTTCAATTATTGCTTTTGTCAATTAATTTAATTTCTTATCTCGTCTCTCGAAGAGAGGGGAGTGTGTGCTGTCACCACGTTTTAGATGAAAGCATTGAGAGGCTTGACAAAAACCTCTTTTATCATAGTAAACTCTCAAATTCGATAAAACTATGGCAAAGTATGAACAAACGAAATATTTACTGAAGAGGTTTGAAAAGGTACAAGGAGAATAAGACCAGGCACTCCGCAAGAGTAAGCATTTTTACTTCAACGACGACATACGTTTTGTAAATCTTGGTCAATCGAAGTAAATAATGTGACGTTCTCGAATGAGAACAGGGTATACAACTACGGAACCTACGTCCATTTCTATATCGCAGAAAAGAGAAAACATCTGAAAATGAGATCACTATAACACTAACAGTAAAATTGATGTTTCATGTTTAGCATCAGTGAACTCCTAATGCTGATGTTTGATTTGAGGCTTTCTGTGGGTGTAATTAATTACTTTCGAGAGTCTTTATCAATTTTATTTTTTTTAAAAGTCTGCATTTTAAACGTGTTTTTGCTTTGACATTTTGTGTCGAATCTAATCTAATGAAATGTAATGTCAAGTATTCATGAACTTTTATTTATTTCAAAACAATTGTGAAACAAGGAATTGAACCCCGATCACAGAAGTCACCCATATCAAGTATATGTTAACAGTGTTGAAAGACCTTAATTCCTCTTTAAATATCAATAGATCTACCCCTTTATGCTAGTGTTAGATTCAGTGATAAACTATGTGAGGCGAGATTTGATACTTTTCTTGGAAGTATGTCATGCTTACTTTCGTATTTATAATTCTAATGCTGACTGGAACATAACGTACATTGTGTTCGAGACACCTCACACCCTTTTGCTGAAAACATTTAACACAAAAGAAAGGTCAATCTATATTCTTCACCTTTATCATATTTTGGGGCTATTTTGTATAAATTTCAACATGTCTTAGATTAGTGTGGACTTTCCTCAGTTGCTTTCCAAGTTTCAACATCAGGCCCGCAGCATCACTGATGAGTACTTGAAGGACAAAATATCTGTATAATGCAGTTTTATTTACTGTTTGTCTAGACTGTATCTATGAAAAGACGCTATTCACCGGCTTGTCATTGTCTAATCTACATGATATAAATGTGATGGAATTACTTATCCAATATACACTATATGAATTGATTAACTTTTCCCACACTTGTACCTAACCCTAACAAGATGGATATTGGTGGGGGTGAAGGTCAAGACAGAGAACTGACCAGAGGTGTTTTTGTGGTCCCTCTTGAAAGTGTTTTCATAGCGTAAATACTGATTCAAACAGAATGATATTTGCACAGATGATGCTTAAGGCACCTTAGACTGCAAAGGTGGACTTTTGGAACACAATTTTCTGTCTTTGGTGACTTTTGAAGAAGACAAACTTTTGAAGCTAGACCAGAACTCATCATGGTTCGGTGAACACTCTAGTGGCCACTATCACCTGTACTCTGCTCAGTGACATAGGTAATTTTACCTGTGTATACACCAGTGTGCGCTCCTGCTTATACTTCTATAGACTGTGCTGTATAGCTGTTTTTCTTTGTTTGGATTGGACTTTACTTGTATGTACATTAATATAAGATGGCCTCCACCAGAAGTTCCAGTACCAGTTCTAACAAAGACAAATCCAAAGGATTCCAGTCTGGACGATTGAGTGATATTATAAACAGATCAGGAAAAATGTCTACAGATGAAAAGCTGGACAACATATTTACCATTCTCTCCACATTGAAGGAGGATATTGGTCTACAGATGAAAGGCCTTCGAGAGGAAATTATTAGAGAAAATAGGGATCTTGAAGACGTGGATAAAAATGAAAGCGCTGAAGACTGTGTGGGAAAAATTGTGAATTTTGTGAAAGACAAATTGAAAGTTGGAATCTGTAAAGGAAATATTGACATTGCCCATAGATTAGGAGCTTTCCAGAGAGGTAAACCACTTTTCCCAGACTGCATTCTGTCTGATGATTTCTTAATGAATGACGAAAATTTCTCACGCAAATGAATCATATCTGTGAAATCTGTGACTCTTATATGTACAAAAACAGTGGACCTTTATGACTATACGGAAAAATACTAAAATTTTTTTGTGCATTTTGATGGATCGGATATTGATTGACTTTCTTTTCCCCTGGAAACGGTATGTAACACAAAATGAAATTATTGTTGATGAACCCGTCCATCGCCGACCATTATTTGTTTACATTAGTGTTGTCATCTTGGTCTTTCAGACACTTAACAGGAAGTTAGGAAAATTTCAAGCATTATATTGATAGAGATCATTTTATCACTTGCTAATTCACAATTCACAAACTGACAGCTGATTAAAAGGTAAATAAAAGTAAGTTAAATTTTAGCAGTGCTTTTAATAATTATCTATGTTCTGAGAACGGTATTTGGGTTGCTTTGTGAATTCCGATTTCGTTTTCCTTAGTTTTTTTTTCTGGATGTTCAGGATGCTTGAAGTTGACTCCCGCTTCCGCTAATTAATGTCTGAAAGGCAGGCATCGCACACGTGTGTGTGAACTGATTGACGTACGTTGCTTATAGTGCAGGTCCTTGAATAGTTTGATAGTTGTGTATAGGTGATAGTGTGCCAGTATTTCTATATTAATATTCAAATATGTCCCTATGTGTATGGTATGTGCTCTTCTCTCTGTCTATCTCTCCCCTACTCAGCTTCCTCGCTAGCAGATCCTACACCTCGGCTTCGTTTCTTTCTCATCTGTTTCTGGACTCCTTACTTCTCTACTTTACCTTTAAACTTACCACCAGATTCTTTTCTTCTGCAAAATTTTGTAGTCGGTGCATGGAGATGGTCAAAAGCTATTTTGTTGATTATAATTTAATACTATCATAGAACCCATTAAGATAATATCGGCGAACTGTCAAGGTCTCCGAGATAAAGTTAAGCGAAAAGACGTTTTTTCATATTTTAGAAGTCAGAAAAATAATGTATGTTGTCTTCAAGACACTCATTTCACTGAAGATATAGAAAATATTGTAAGGTCCGAATGGGGATTTAAATGTTATTGTAGCTCTGTTAGGTCAAACTGTAGAGGTGTTGCAATTTTAATAAACAATAATTTTGAGATTAAAATTCTACGTGAAAGGAAAGATAATGAAGGTAATTTCATTGCTTTAGATATATTGTTAGATGATAAAAAAGTAACTTTAATAACACTTTATGGTCCAAACTTAGACACACCTGGTTTCTATCAGCAAGTAGTAGATGTAGTAGCAGAATTTGACAATGAGTTTTGTATAGTATGTGGTGATTTTAATTTAGTATTAAACCCAGATTTTGACTATGATAAATCATATAAGCAAATAAATAACCCTAAGGCGAGGGATAGAGTTATAGAAATAATAGATGAATTGAATTTAGTAGATATATATAGAGAACAACACTGTAAGAGATATACCTGGAGAAGATGTAATCCTATTAAACAAGCCCGTTTAGACTTCTTTCTTGTTTCCGAAAATATGTTAGGTAATGTTCAGAAATCTGATATAGGATCTAGTTATAGGTCAGATCATTCTGCTCCGACTATTACAATAACATTTACTGAATTTAAAAGGGGTAGAGGCCTCTGGAAATTTAATAACTCGTTACTACATGATGCAGACTATGTCGAAGTTATAAAGAATCTTATTTTAGATATTAAAAAACAATATGCCGTTCTAGTGTATGATCCAAACTCTATTGATACTATTCCAAATAAAGAAATTGAACTTCAGATAAATGACCAATTATTTCTAGAGACATTACTTTTCGAAATAAGAGGCAAAACTATTTCATATTCTTCCTACAAAAAGAAGTGTCAGAATAAGAAAGAATCCATACTTATTGAGAATATACAAACACTAGAAAATTACCAAAACATTGATTTTAATGAACTAGACAGGAAAAAGAAAGAACTAGAAAAGATCAGACAGTCCAAGATGAAAGGAAAGATTTTAAGGTCAAAGTCAAAATGGATTGAAGGTGAGAAACCAACTAAATATTTTTTGAATCTTGAAAACCGAAATTTTACGTCTAAGATCATTCCAATGGTTGAAAAAGAAAATGGAGAGGTTATAAGGAAGCAAGAAGACATTTTACATGAGATAAAATTATTTTATGAGCAACTTTATTCTAGTAACTGTAATATTGAAGATGTAGATCTAAATAACCTTTTGCTAAACTATAATGTTCCAAAGTTAACAGATGTTGAATCATTATCTTTAGAGGGAAGTATTTCATACTTTGAAGCATCAGACACTTTTAAACAAATGCAAAATAATAAAAGTCCAGGATCTGATGGATATACAGTTGAATTTTTTAAGTTTTTCTGGAAACAATTAGGGAACTTTGTTGTTAGGTCTATGAATTATGCATATACACATGGGATATTATCTGTTACTCAAAGACAGGGGATAATTACATGTCTACAAAAAGGGGATAAACCAAGGCAGTTTTTGAAAAATTGGAGACCCATTTGTCTTTTAAATATTATTTACAAAATTGCATCGGGTACCATTGCTAATAGAGTTAAAACAGTTTTAGAAAAATTAATCAATACAGACCAGACAGGATTTATTTCGGGCAGATTTATAGGTGAAAATTCATGATTAATATATGATATCATGCAATATGCAGAAGAAAGTAATATACCAGGGATGCTTCTAATTATTGATTTTGAAAAGGCATTTGATTCTGTTAGTTGGAGTTTTATTGATAAAGTTCTGATTTATTTTAACTTTGGTCATGATATTAGAAGTTGGGTCAAAATATTTCATAACGAGTCTATGTCTGCAGTTAATCAAGGGGGCAATCTTTCATCTTTCTTCGAAATTAAGAGGGGCTGTCGTCAAGGGAACCCAATATATTTTCATACTACGTGCTGAGATACTGGCAATCAAATTTAGAAATAACAAAGGTATAAAGGTAGATAGCTCTCCACTTTTGCTATCACAATATGCTGATGATACTACACTTATCTTAGATGGAACCAAAAAATCTTTAAAAGAATCTTTAGTTGAACTAGAAAAATTTGCAAAATTTCAGGCCTGAAAATAAATAAAAGTAAGACACAAGTGATATGGATAGGGGACAATAAATATAGTGAGGAGAGATTTTTTCCTGAAATGAACTTGCAGTGGGGAAGATGTAAATTTGTTCTATTAGGTCTAGATTTTCATGTTGATTTACATTTGATACCCAAATTAAACTATGACAAAAAGTTAGTGAAGCTGAAGGCAATATTACAGAACTGGAGTAGAATAATTTTAACACCAATTGGGAGAATACATGTCATCAAGTCTTTACTGATATCCCAGTTAAACCACTTGTTTATTTCATTACCAAATCCTGATGATAGTTTTATCTCAAAATTGAACTCAGAATTATACAGCTTCCTCTGGAAAAGTAAAGTGGACAAAATAAAAAGAGATATTGTAATTAAAAACTATATTGAGGGGGGTCTCAAAATGGTTCATCTAAAGTCTTTTATAACTTCATTGAAACTCACATGGGTTCGTAGACTTTTCACTTCAGAAGGCAAATGGCAAATATTGTTTAACACTTATGTAGATAGGAATGTCCTGATAAACTGTGGTTTGGAATATTTAGCAACTGTACAACAGAGGTGTAAAAATTTATTCTGGAAAGACGTATTTCAGTCTTGGAGAACTTTAATTAGTAAGCAATGTATGTTAAATGAAACGGTTGATATGCTAAAAACACCTATTTGGTACAACGAACATCTTAAGATAGGTAACAAGACTATTTTTTTTTTATAGAGATTGGTTTTGTAAAGGTGTTGTAATTATTAATGACTTAATAAAAGAACATGATTCTAACACTCTTTACTCCTATAATGAATTTTTGCAAAAATTCCAAATTAATACAGATTTCATAACATAACAAGGTGTTGTGTCTGTTATAAAAAATATATGCCACGTGACATCCGGAATGTAGTGATAAATTACCCATATATACCGAAAATCTTAGAAAATTTTTTTTAAGCATAAAAGGGGTATGAAAGATTTTTATAACATACTCTGTAAAAATAGCTCTACAGCCACAGGGAGAAACAAGTGGAATGAACTTTTTGAATTAAATGATGAAACCTGGAAATCAATATACATAAGTCCTTTTCAAGCTACTACAGACACAAAATTACTATGGCTGCAATACAGAATTAATCATAACATATTGACCACAAATTCACATCTATTTAAATTAGGCCTTGTTGACAACCCTTCTTGCCACTTCTGTAAAACTGAAAGAGAAACAATAGTTCATACATTATGGGATTGTACTGAAATCCAAAACTTCTTACAAAACTTTGAATTTCTACTAGATGCACTGTTCATCCCATTTGCATTTAATAATGAAACCTTCATTTTTGGGCTTTTTAATCAAAATAGTTGTAGTAGCAAAGTAGATAATACTATCATTCTGTTAATGAAATACTATATATATATAGATCAAGATGTTTGCAAACAACACTTTCTGTAACAGCAATGAAAAATCTAATTAAAGATACTTACTTTTCTCAGAGATATTCAGCGATAGGGAAGGGAGACACTTTTGTACATAAACTTAATAATGAGTGGAAAAAATGGGACAGACTACTTACATCTACATAACCTTGACATTTTCGTCTTGTCAGGAAAAAAGTTACATTGTATCACCTTTATCTTTGTTTTAGAAATCTTTTATTGTATGTTAATAGCTTAAACCATCTCCATGCTTCTGGTAATTTATTTCCACATTCTTTTCTTGCTCTCTTTTTCTCTCTTTCTCCTCCATTTTCTTGTTGTTTTCTTCTTTCTTCTCTTTCTGATAATAAACAATGCACTAGTTTCCCCCCCCCCCCTTAAATGAAATTACAAAATGTATACATGCTAACGCTAAGTTTGATGAATGAGTGGTATAGTATGCAAGTTATACATGGTAATATCTGTTGTATATTATATTTATGCATTGTTTGAAAATTGGAAAAAATAAAAGTTACAAAAAAAAAAGATGGATATTGGTGACGCTTTTGATCCTTTCCTTGGTTCTACAAAATAAAACCAAGAAATACAGTACAACTAGGGCAATATTTCATCAAAAGAAACATGCACACGGAGAGTATTGAAAAAGTACAAGCAAAAATACCAGGTGTTTCTTAATAGTAAACATTTTCTGCTTCATCAACAATAATGTGAAGCTTGGTCAATTGAAGTAAGGATAATGGTGATGATCACGTATCCGTATTTTCTAAATGTTCTTGAATTAAAAACCGAAAAAAAATATTTCAACGTTTTTGTTGATTCTGGAAAAAATAATTATTTGGGCGAAAATTGTGAAAAATAAATCATAAATCAAATGTTGAATAGACAATGGTAAAATAAACGATTGAAACCCTTGTTCGAGATTTTCTTTGAGTATGTATTCCTTTAGCTATTTAAGTCAAAGGAATGTTATAAAGTTTCACATTACTGTTTTCTTCTTATCCAAGAATCATTCTATAACCTTTTATTGAAAATGGGAAATTAATTTCCAAAAGCATGTCCAGACAGTAACGTATTATTTAAAGGGAAAGACTTGTTTACTCTAAATCCAGAAATCTGGGTTAAAATACGTACTATGATGTCTTTGGAAAAGGCAAAGAAAATAAGATAATTTTTCCGTGTCAGGTAAGCTCTCCTTTACAGCTGTATATTGTAAAAAGAATATAGCTCGTCAATTTTAATCAACTTTATTAATTATAAATGACGAGTATTGCTGACAATGTAATGTTATTTACATTTCAGCTGTGTTATAGTATTGTAACGTATGACGTAATGTTGAGAGACAGCTGATGAGGTTTAAGTTGTACTTTTTCCATCATGATGCTAGCTGTATTTGATGCTCGTTAGTATGACTGTCGGTCCCTTTAATTGTAAACTTTTTTTTTTTTATTTTGGGAAAGTTACATTACTTACCACGATAGATTTATACGGCGGATGTCGTCGATAAAGCACAAGACGCTTACTTTTCCGAAACACCTGGTATTATTCTTCTTGTACTTTTTTCAAGTGTCCCTGTATAAATCTGTCTTTGGCTCCTATTTCGCCATTTTATCAATGAATGTAAGTTTTTTGTTGTTATTGTAGCATTGTTTTGTTTTTTTTTAATTGTTTTTTTGCCAGGTTATAACATCAATTGTTCAGTGTTAATTTCTGACTCGCTCTTACAGTAAAGGGAGTTGATACGTTTAGTCAGTTGTTAATAATATATTCAAGACATGCTTATACTTTTTGTATCATTAATGACAAGTTTAGGCATAGACCCACTGTCCTACTGGAAATGATGTTTATTCAACTAATTCCTCCTCAAATATTGAAAAACATGAATTTTATAATTACAAAATATCACACTATGTGATGTAGTGATTAAATATTTCCAATATAGGCAAGCTGTTCATTCTTTTTAATTCAAATGATCAGTATTTATGTACCTTGAGAAAGTTTATAATCAAATTATTAAACGTCCAATATGGTACTTAGATACCATCATTGGGAATGACAACAACACAATGAACACATAGAAATAGTTAATTCAGTGTGTATAGTCGGGGTGTACAAGTAATCTATTTACTTGTAGGCGAGTGTTTGGATGAATGCTTCAGGTTCCCCTGATTATTAAAAAAATTCTTTCAGGTCAAGGGAACTAAAAAAATCAGCACAGCGATGAAAACGATTCTCACGCAAGAAGAAAATTTGAGGAATAAACAGTTCAACAATAATGTTAAAATTATATGCTTCATGGTTTTGAACGATTTCTTATCCAACAAATAGAACTGGGCTTCAATCCACTGCATTTTTGACGCGGGCTTTCAGCTACTGTATTTTAGGCGAAGGCTTTCAGCTACTGTATTTTAGACGCGGGCTGTCAGCTACTGTATTTTAGGCGTGGGCTGTCAGCTACTGTATTTTTTGACTTTCACAAGTTTTACACTGATCATAATGGACATTTGTTACGTGGTATTTAATCATTACCTATGGATTAACTAAAACATATATTTTCATTAGTATTGTCCCTTTCAAAAACATCACGTAACCGTTACATATTGCGAGCTCTTATTTAGTTCTTTTTAATTTTGGTAAGTAAAATTATTTTTAACATTTCAGAAATCGCAATATTGTTCCTGGCAATCTGTGACCATGTGGAATCCATACCCGGTCGGTATAACCGGTATTTCATTATCTTATTGTATTGTTTATAGAGGTACTGTAATACTCTATCTTTGTGAACTAACCCACCTGTCGTACTGATTAAACCACCGTAACCTGGCTCCAAATCGATGATATAGTGCTGGACAGTGTTATAAACTGTATGGTCTCTCTGGGTAATGTGGCTTCATTGTGTTATTATACTCTGCTATATATAGAAACACATCAACAGGTCAAACTGATGCACATTACTTGCCTAGCAATGTCATTAGATCTGTTTACAATGAAGCTCCAGGCCCATATCGTCACATATCAGTTAAATGACAAAAGGACTTTCGCGTTAAGAAACGGATGCGTATTTGTTTAGTCATCAATGTTGCGCTCTGATCAGAAAGGCAATGGAAACGACAAAAAATCAATAGTTATCAATACATCTTACTGCATGGTATTTGTTACATTGATTTTTACAAATATTCTTATATTTCAAACAAGACTGTATAACACAAATTCGCCTTAAAGCAACATATCTCATCGGTATGAGTGGTTATTCTAGCTGCATTTGGTTCTGATTGAGATGGTAATGGAAAGAAAAATGTGATATCAAATTTCAGTCAGTAATTCCTGTTTAAACATATGCACATAGATCCGTTTGGAACACCGCAGACGAATCTTACTGGAAAGAGGATCGAAGCGTTCCGGATTGCCCGGAGTTGACTCTTTTATTATACTCACTATGACAATAGAAGGGGCTAATGATCGATACAGATGTAATGTTTTTATCATTTGTAACCAGGTCCTTATTTTTAGAACGTCATATTACTTGTATTAATTTAGATTAAGATGGCGGATGCCGTTGAGGAAGCAAAAATACCTTAATCGTTCAGAATATCCCCCTCCCCAGTCCCAGCCCAATTTTAGTACTGTTGGCATAAACTCGTCATTCAAATTCTTGATTTCGAGATAGAAAACAACTCAGTACCTGACGTTGGTGTTAAAGTATGTATTTTTCAACAATAAGAAAAAACATTTAACTTTAAACTAGGCATTAAAGTTCACTTAAATTAAATACCAATGACAATAGTTAATAATTATGAAGCAGCAGTTTGTCAATAAAAACGGGATAGAATCAGAAAATGAGACTTACAAAGAAATCCCTAAAAATTACAATGCGAAAAGACCAAGTGTTCCGAAAGGGCAAGCACCTTCTGCTTCATCAACGAAATTATTAAACAACAAACATCATGAAAATACCAACATATTGACATAATCTTTATCCAAATTCAAATTCAATAAAACTAGGACAATATATGAATTAAAGAAAGATTTACATGAAGCCTCGTTAAGAGGTACCGGGAGAATAAAATCAGGGAATTCGGAAGTGACTTCTGCTTCATCGACGACACCTGCCATGTAGATCTTGGTAAACCCAAGTAAGTAAAGTCACGTGTTGGGAACGCCGAAGGAGGTGAAGTATGTCGGCGTTCAAGGCACGTCACAAACATGACAGAATCTATAGGCGAGGGGAAGTTCTCTCCCTTTAACAAGATATCATGTTACCTTTGAAAGATATTCTTTAACTTGTTCCTATGTAGAATAATAGAATTCCGTTAAAGATATGAATGTATATTTCAATGAACTATGTATATAAAAAACAGTACAATATGAGAAGAGGATCGTGTCTCTATTTCAATGAAATGTTTTTGAAATGATAGATTAATCTGTAGTGTGTGTATATATTTAGGTCCATATAAATAATAAGTGTATGAACGGGTTAGTTAGTGACAGTGTGTTTTTGAACTATCAATTAACCCTATAAGTGAGTTTATAACACCAGAGAGAATTTTATATTAAATGTTACAAATAATGATCTACAATGATTTTCTCAAAATCATGTTTACATGTTCAATCCTGATTTTATATCTCATTAATAACAAGGTTAAATTAATATAAAGAATTTTAAACAAAAATGAAAATAATACATCGAAATTGATTCAAAATATCTGAATAACAATATTCGGATATAGAGGTTAAATATCATCCGGATGAGAATATCCGGATATAGAGGTTAAATATCATCCGGATGAGAATATCCGGATGTAGAGGTTAATTATCATCCGGATGAGAATATCCGGATGTAGAGGTTAAATATCATCCGGATGAGAATACCCGGATGTAGAGGTTAAATATCATCCGGATGAGAATATCCGGATGTAGAGGTTAAATATCATCCGGATGAGAATATCCGGATGTAGAGGTTAAATATCATCCGGATGAGAATATCCGGATGTAGAGGTTAAATATCATCCGGATGAGAATATCCGGATGTAGAGGTTAAATATCATTCAGATGAGAATATCCGGATGTAGAGGTTAAATATCATCCAGATGAGAATATCCGGATGTAGAGGATGACCGTGAGATGAATGAGAATATCCTGACGAAAGACACTAGATTAATTACTCATTTCTGTACTTATTCGAAAAATCAGATAAACAATATTCAAAGCTAGAACTGGTCGAAAGAGATGTCAATACCTAAATGGGATGGTGTACTAGCCCCATAGTTCCATTAATGTTGTCATGTCATTTATTGTATACGGGATATTTTCATTTTTTTCTTCAATTATCAAGGAAAGCGAATTTAAGATAGAGCGGTAATTGGTTATTCTTATACAACCGTTTTGTTTAATTCCCATAGGGTGAAATGAACTTGAGGCGAATTGGTATAATAATTATACAATGGACGGAAAAAAAATAAAATGGAGCGAAAAAATCATGGCATGCGTTTTTTTAGGACATTACAAGAACCGTGTCACTAACAGAATGAATTAAAACGTGTCATGTTGATAACGACAAACCTCGGTCGTCACCAACAAGGTCTACCACCTATAATGTCAGGACAAAGAAGTAAAGACCTTCATCCATTGAAGAAACATTAGCACAGAAAAAAATCAATACCAAACAGTATCACTTGAAGGTTTGTAAAACATAGTCTACGCCGAGCTAGTATTTGTGTACGTTGGTTCGCCTACTTCAATATTATGTGAATAATTGAACTATTATGGAGAGTTCGCTTTTGTCAAATATGAATAGCAGTCTGTGTCAGGCATCTCCTAAAGCTGAATAAATACGTGAATAAATATAGGCAACCAAGGATACACCCAAAGAATGATCACGTGGTCACTAAGAGCGACAAAACCACAGGTTTAATAACCATGTGTGAACTATAATCTAATACAGGATCACTACTGGTCTGTAGTATCTATAATACAGGATCGCTACTGGTATGTAGTATCTATGATACAGGATCACTACCGGTCTGTAGTATGTATAATACAGGATCACTACTGGTCTGTAGTATGTATGATACAGGATCACTACTGGTATGTAGTATCTATGATACAGGATCACTACCGGTCTGTGGTATCTATAATACAGGATCACTACCGGTCTGTAGTATCTATAATACAGGATTAGTACTGGTCTGTAGTCTCTATAATACAGGATCACTACCGGGCTGTAGTATCTATAATACCGGATCACTACCGGTCTGTAGTATCTATAATACCGGATCACTACCGGTCTGTAGTATCTATAATACAGGATCACTACCGGTCTGTAGTATCTATAATGCAGGATCACTACCGGTCTGTAGTATCTATAATACAGGATCACTACTGGTCTGTAGTATCTATAATGCAGGATCACTACCGGGCTGTAGTATCTATAATACAGGATCACTACCGGTCTGTAGTATCTATAATACCGGATCACTACCGGTCTGTAGTATCTATAATACAGGATCACTACCGGTCTGTAGTATCTATAATACAGGATCACTACCGGTCTGTAGTATCGATAAAACAGGATCACTACCGGTCTGTAGTATCTATAATACAGGATCACTACCGGTCTGTAGTATCTATAATACAGGATCACTACCGGTCTGTAGTATCTATAATACAGGATTAGTACCGGTCTGTAGTATCTATAAAACAGGATCACTACCGGTCTGTAGTATCTATAATACAGGATCACTACCGGTCTGTAGTACCTATATTACAGGATCACTACTGGTCTGTAGTATGTATAATACAGGATCACTACCGGTCTGTAGTATCCATAATACAGGATCACTACCGGTCTGTAGTATCCATAATACAGGATCACTACCGGTCTGTAGTATCCATAATACAGGATCACTACCGGTCTGTAGTATCTATAAAACAGGATCACTACTGGTCTGTAGTATGTATGATACAGGATCACTACCGGTCTGTGGTATCTATAATACAGGATCAGTACCGGTCTATGGTATCTATAATACAGGATCACTACCGGTCTGTAGTATGTATGATACAGGATCACTACTGGTCTGTAGTATATATGATACAGGATCACTACTGGTCTGTAGTATCTATAATACAGGATCACTACCGGTCTGTAGTATCTATAATACAGGATCACTACCGGTTTGTAGTATCTATAATACAGGATCACTACCGGTCTGTAGTATCTATAATACAGGATTACTTCTGGTCTGTAGTATCTATAATACAGGATCACTTCTGGTCTGTAGTATCTATAATACAGGATCACTACCGGTCTGTAGTATATATAATACAGGATCACTACTGGTCTGTAGTATCTATAATGCAGGATCACTACCGGTCTGTAGTATGTATAATACAGGATTAGTACTGGTCTGTAGTATCTATAATACAGGATCACTACCGGTCTGTAGTATCTATAATACGGGATCACTACCGGTCTGTAGTATCTATAATACAGGATCACTACCGGTCTGTAGTATCTATAATACAGGATCACTACCGGTCTGTGGTATCTATAATACAGGATCACTACCGGTCTGTGGTATGTATAACACAGGATCACTACCGGTCTGTAGTATGTATGATACAGGATCACTACCGGTTTGTAGTATCTATAATACAGGATCACTACCGGTCTGTAGTATCTATAATACAGGATTACTTCTGGTCTGTAGTATCTATAATACAGGATCACTTCTGGTCTGTAGTATCTATAATACAGGATCACTACCGGTCTGTAGTATCTATAATACAGGATCACTACTGGTCTGTGGTATCTATAATACAGCATCACTACTGGTCTGTAGTATCTATAATACAGGATCACTACTGGTCTGTGGTATCTATAATACAGGATCACTACTGGTCTGTAGTATCTATAATACAGGATCACTACTGGTCTGTAGTATCTATAATACAGGATCACTTCCGGTCTGTAGTATCTATAATACAGGATCACTACCGGTCTGTAGTATGTATAATACAGGATCACTACCGGTCTGTGGTATCTATAATACAGGATCACTACTGGTCTGTAGTATCTATAATACAGGATCACTACTGGTCTGTAGTATCTATAATACAGGATCACTACTGGTCTGTAGTATGTATAATACAGGATCACTACCGGTCTGTAGTATCTATGATACAGGATCACTGCTGGTCTGTAGTATGTATGATACAGGATCACTACCGGTCTGTAGTATGTATAATATAGGATCACTACTGGTCTGTAGTATCTATAATACAGGATCACTACCGGTCTGTAGTATCTATAATACAGGATCACTACCGGTGTGTAGTATCTATAATACAGGATCACTACCGGTCTGTAGTATCTATAATACAGGATCACTACCGGTCTGTAGTATCTATAATACAGGATCACTACTGGTATGTGGTATCTATAATACAGGATCACTACTGGTCTGTGGTATCTATAATACAGGATCACTACTGGTCTGTGGTATCTATGATACAGGATCACTACTGGTATGTAGTATCTATAATACAGGATCACTACTTGTCTGTAGTATCTATAATACAGGATCACTACTGGTCTGTAGTATCTATGATACAGGATCACTACTGGTCTGTAGTATCTATAATACAGGATTAGTACCGGTCTGTAGTATCTATAATACAGGATCACTACTGGTATGTGGTATCTATAATACAGGATCACTACTTGTCTGTAGTATCTATAATACAGGATCACTACTTGTCTGTAGTATCTATGATACAGGATCACTACCGGTCTGTAGTATCTATAATACAGGATCACTACTGGTCTGTAGTATGTATGATACAGGATCACTACTGGTCTGTAGTATGTATAATACAGGATCACTACCGGTCTGTAGTATGTATGATACAGGATCACTACTGGTCTGTGGTATCTATGATACAGGATCACTACTGGTATGTAGTATCTATAATACAGGATCACTACTTGTCTGTAGTATCTATAATACAGGATCACTACTGGTCTGTAGTATCTATGATACAGGATCACTACTGGTCTGTAGTATCTATAATACAGGATCAGTACTGGTCTGTATATCTATAATACAGGATCACTACTGGTCTGTGGTATCTATAATACAGGATCACTACTGGTCTGTAGTATCTATAATACAGGATCACTACTGGTCTGTAGTATCTATGATACAGGATCACTACCGGTCTGTAGTATCTATAATACAGGATCACTACTGGTCTGTAGTATGTATGATACAGGATCACTACTGGTCTGTAGTATGTATAATACAGGATCACTACCGGTCTGTAGTATGTATGATACAGGATCACTACTGGTCTGTGGTATCTATGATACAGGATCACTACTGGTATGTGGTATCTATAATACAGGATCACTACTGGTCTGTAGTATCTATAATACAGGATCACTACTGGTCTGTAGTATGTATGATACAGGATCACTACTGGTCTGTAGTATGTATAATACAGGATCACTACCGGTCTGTAGTATGTATGATACAGGATCACTACTGGTCTGTGGTATCTATGATACAGGATCACTACTGGTCTGTAGTATGTATGATACAGGATCACTACCGGTCTGTGGTATCTATAATACAGGATCAGTACCGGTCTATGGTATCTATAATACAGGATCACTATCTTGTTGCCATTTTTAGGTCTGTAGTATGTATAATACAGGATCACTACTGGTCTGTAGTATATATGATACAGGATCACTACTGGTCTGTAGTATCTATAATACAGGATCACTACCGGTCTGTAGTATCTATAATACAGGATCACTACCGGTTTGTAGTATCTATAATACAGGATCACTACCGGTCTGTAGTATCTATAATACAGGATTACTTCTGGTCTGTAGTAACTATAATACAGGATCACTTCTGGTCTGTAGTATCTATAATACAGGATCACTACCGGTCTGTAGTATATATAATACAGGATCACTATAATGCAGGATCACTACCGGTCTGTAGTATGTATAATACAGGATCACTACTGGTCTGTAGTATCTATAATACAGGTATCTATAATACGGGATCACTACCGGTCTGTAGTATCTATAATACAGGATCACTACCGGTCTGTAGTATCTATAATACAGGATCACTACCGGTCTGTGGTATCTATAATACAGGATCACTACCGGTCTGTAGTATCTATAATACAGGATCACTACTGGTCTGTAGTATGTATGATACAGGATCACTACTGGTCTGTAGTATCTATAATACAGGATCACTACAGGTCTGTAGTATGTATGATACAGGATCACTACCGGTCTGTAGTATCTATAATACAGGATCACTACTGGTCTGTGGTATCTATAATACAGCATCACTACTGGTCTGTAGTATCTATAATACAGGATCACTACTGGTCTGTGGTATCTATAATACAGGATCACTACTGGTCTGTAGTATCTATAATACAGGATCACTACTGGTCTGTAGTATCTATAATACAGGATCACTTCCGGTCTGTAGTATCTATAATACAGGATCACTACCGGTCTGTGGTATCTATAATACAGGATCACTACTGGTCTGTAGTATCTATAATACAGGATCACTAAGTTGTATTGGTCTGTAGTATCTATAATACAGGATCACTACTGGTCTGTAGTATCTATAATACAGGATCACTACTGGTCTGTAGTATGTATAATACAGGATCACTACCGGTCTGTAGTATCTATGATACAGGATCACTGCTGGTCTGTAGTATGTATGATACAGGATCACTACCGGTCTGTAGTACGTATAATATAGGATCACTACTGGTCTGTAGTATCTATAATACAGGATCACTACCGGTCTGTAGTATCTATAATACAGGATCACTACCGGTGTGTAGTATCTATAATACAGGATCACTACCGGTCTGTAGTATCTATAATACAGGATCACTACCGGTCTGTAGTATCTATAATACAGGATCACTACTGGTATGTGGTATCTATAATACAGGATCACTACTGGTCTGTGGTATCTATAATACAGGATCACTACTGGTCTGTGGTATCTATGATACAGGATCACTACTGGTATGTAGTATCTATAATACAGGATCACTACTTGTCTGTAGTATCTATAATACAGGATCACTACTGGTCTGTAGTATCTATGATACAGGATCACTACTGGTCTGTAGTATCTATAATACAGGATTAGTACCGGTCTGTAGTATCTATAATACAGGATCACTACTGGTATGTGGTATCTATAATACAGGATCACTACTTGTCTGTAGTATCTATAATACAGGATCACTACTTGTCTGTAGTATCTATGATACAGGATCACTACCGGTCTGTAGTATCTATAATACAGGATCACTACTGGTCTGTAGTATGTATGATACAGGATCACTACTGGTCTGTAGTATGTATAATACAGGATCACTACCGGTCTGTAGTATGTATGATACAGGATCACTACTGGTCTGTGGTATCTATGATACAGGATCACTACTGGTATGTAGTATCTATAATACAGGATCACTACTTGTCTGTAGTATCTATAATACAGGATCACTACCGGTCTGTAGTATCTATGATACAGGATCACTACTGGTCTGTAGTATCTATAATACAGGATTAGTACCGGTCTGTAGTATCTATAATACAGGATCACTACTGGTATGTGGTATCTATAATACAGGATCACTACTTGTCTGTAGTATCTATAATACAGGATCACTACTTGTCTGTAGTATCTATGATACAGGATCACTACCGGTCTGTAGTATCTATAATACAGGATCACTACTGGTCTGTAGTATGTATGATACAGGATCACTACTGGTCTGTAGTATGTATAATACAGGATCACTACCGGTCTGTAGTATGTATGATACAGGATCACTACTGGTCTGTGGTATCTATGATACAGGATCACTACTGGTATGTGGTATCTATAATACAGGATCACTACTGGTCTGTAGTATCTATAATACAGGATCACTACTGGTCTGTAGTATATATAATCTAATACAGGATCATCTATATATATACATTTATACAATCTAATTTAGAAATGGTTTTGATATTTCTTACCGATTATTACATAGCGATATTAAAGTGAGTTTAAAGTTAAAGTCATATCGACACTGAAATTCTGAAGAAAGCTTTATTTATCTAATTCTCTGTTGTATTTACTAATGTCACATTTTGATTTGAAGTTGGAACATGTTTGTTCTTGGTAAATAGATTTTCACGTATAGCTTGAAATCCATTACTTTGTAAGGACCTGAATTACAAAGAAAAAAGTCTTTTTCTTAATTTTGTAGCTTTTGTTAAATATGAAATAAAAAGATATGTAATCTTGTTGCCATTTTTATATCCGGATTAAGTTATAAGTGACACCTACCATTTGTACGGAATATGTTTTCAGTCCGCGTGTATTTCTTAGTTCAATACAATTTGAGTTCGGATTATCATTATGTCGATATGTAGGTATACTCTTGTTGTTTTGTGATATCGTTTTAGCACATCTCCTCAGTAAATCTAAATTAAAACAATAAATAGGATCAAAGAAGCATTTAACACACTTGCCTTGCACCAAGGCATCCTGGGTTCGATACCGGGTAATTGCGTGAAAAGGGGTCACCTTCCCGACCACGTCGTTTTCCCCCGGGTACTCAGGTTTCCTTCCACAATAGGACCCCTCGTACGCTTCCGCCCTGGCCAACAAGAGTGATTCATATAAGCTGAAAGCTTGTGCCGCAATTGTTTTGAAATGAATCTTGTATTTTGTATCTATTCATTCATCTATTTTTATTTCCAGGGAAGTAGAAAGATCTTCATCAATAATTTAATGTTCATATATCCCACTTTATCACAACAAGATTTCTGTCTCGAAGTGGAATACAACATATTTTCCGTGGCTATTTACTACTAGTCTATGTTTACACAAGTCCCTGCTAACAGAGCGTGTGGTGTACACAGCACCAGATACAGACTGCAATATTGACAAAGTAAACTATCTCAACCCAGGAGCCAGGCTAGCGCCACTTCGATTACCAGCCCATTGTTCTACCACCAACCCACCATACCTTTTATCTTTTGATGATAAAGAAGCACCGCCTACTGAACACTTGACATATCAAACAAACAGACATGATCAATAGATCCTAGGACTTACAAACAAAAGACGGTCACTTGATATTACCAATATTGATTATGAAAGTTAAAGAAAGAAATTGTGACATTGATGATAGTAAACTAGTGTCAATACATGCATACCATCAAAACTGTCATCTTATACTAATAATACTGATAGTTCTTACGAAGTTGTTTCCAGTAGGAAATAAACAACATTATGCTCAAAAATACATTTTTTCTATAAAAAAAAAAACTGCTGTAAAGTTAACTTCCTCCACTTGAACAAATATGAGAATCATTTTGGTAATTAAAGCACTGCAAGATGCTTCTATCCATGAACACCATTTGATTCTACCATATGTGGGTGTTGAGAAGATTTTTGCAATTAAAGTCAATTTGACGCCGTTTGACCCCGCCCATCAGCCCCTGGGGGGTCAGATAGGATCGTTACAGGCGTACCATCAAGCCGTCATCCTTTGTCCATAATTCATTTGAAGTTTGATATTTTTCAATTTTTTTTTCCAATACAACTGTAGTAAAATTGACATATTGTACCCCCTCCTCATCGGCATATGCGAGGCCCCTGCTTTCATCCATGAAGAGCGTTTAATTCTGCTATAGCTGGATGTTTAGGGAAGGATGTTTGAAATCTGACTAAAACTGACCTATTTTCACCCCACCCGTTAGCCCGTAGAGGTTAGACAGAATCCATATGGGCATACCGGCAAACCGTCATACTTTGCTGATAATTCTAACCATGTTTGTAATGTTTCAAATGGAAATTAAATACATTATGCTCAAACTCTATTTTCCTATATAAACTACGTAGAGGGAAATGTAAGACCTTGTGGCTATGAAGTTCACAATTTCTGTACAGCACCTGACGATGCCTGCATCCACGAAGAGTATATGACTCTATCATATCTTGTTGTTGAGAAGAAGATATTTGAAATTTTGAGTAAATTTGACACTTTTGGCCTTGCCCTTCAGGCCCCTGTGGGGTAGTGACTGTATAATTCACTTTTGTGGTTCGTCTTAGGCCGGAAAATGAAAATTTTATTGAAATCGGCCAAGGAGTCTTTGAATAGAGCCGACAATGTTAAATTGTTTACGGACGCACGACGCCGGAGGTGGTCGCAATAGGACACTATGTAACCTTGTCTCAGTTGACCTAAAAGCAAAGCACTGAGATGTCTTGTTACGGAATTTCATTTTTTTTTATAAATGGTAGAATTTTCGAGCCAAACATCAGCTATATCGCTAACGTATTGCCAATAGATATATTCTGCAAGCTTGTCACTGTATCATGCAAATATCCGATTGAAACTTAAATTCTTAAACTGATACAGAAATCCTTACCAAATGTGTAATCAGTCAACTGGAACAATTAGCGTGTACCGCCATGCACGGTGTCTGAATATTTAGGTCATAACTGTCAGATTTTGGATGTCATGTCGTAAGTTAAATTACACCTATTTCTGGTAAGTTTATAAAGTAGTACATAGGTCAAAGGCCATGAATTTGGTATACTGCTAATTTTCTTTGTATGACCAAAGTGTAAACTACGTTTTATGATCCAAGTTTTAATGCAAGCAAAGCAATAACTGGAGAGGGACAAAGAGTCCTACTACAATCTGTAACATACATACACTAACTGGAGAGGGACAGATAGTCCTACTACAATCTGTAACATACATACACTAACTGGAGAGGGACAGATAGTCCTACTACAATCTGTAACATACATACACTAACTGGAGAGGGACAGATAGTCCTACTACAATCTGTAACATACATACACTAACTGGAGAGGGACAGAGAGGTGAATACTTATTATAGATAAATTAAGTTCATAGGGAAGAAGATACATTAAGAAATTTTCTTACATACAATAATTAGAAACAGACACAGAATTCACTCAAAATCATAAACCTGGATAGATGTAAATGAGCCTACAAAATATTGTCATTACATACTGTATAGTTAAATTGAAATTGGTGAGAAGTCGTATGGTATAAGGGATAAATAATTGGTGTACATATACTAATATGTATCTACGTATTAAGGAATATTGTTTGTACCTTTGTAAATATGATGTAACATTATTTTGAATGTGGTATAGATAAACCTATTAGTCATTATCTAATCACACTATCTATGCAATGAATATATATAATATAAATTGATAATGCTAGTAATAATGAAATATTTAGTCAAAATTGTTTATTAAAGAGCCAGACCCACGTAATAGATATTTTTTCATATTTTATTGACTGGAAATGTTGTTGTATACTAATATAGAAATAAAGACTTGTATAAAGTTTCGAACTTGAAATTGAAAGGGTACCGGAGATATCGGTGCCGTAATTAGTCTCATTAATCAACACCAGAATAGGAATATTGATGAGGAAAACTCACGTGATACGTTCAGACGCGGTTAGAACCCAAACAAAAATGGAGGAAGAGGTGAGTAGTTCGTCCATGTGACATCGCTTGTAAAGAGATTTTACCGATAAATGCAATCAATACTCTATATATCCTGTATGGAAATCATCCAACGTATGTATTGAACACATCTTTCAATGCTTAGATATGACACAAAAGCGTGCAGATTACGAGAAATACTACGACTAATTGCAAAGAGGCCATCAAATGGGGGCTGCGATACGGTAACGAACATATAGAACATCGCGAAATGGATCTATCTAAAGCGAATATTCGATGATAAGAGTATTTATGAATATGATTTTAGAGTGATACTACACGAGAGAGCCTAACAGAGAGCGATAAAGAGTATGAACCAACCATCTTCCTTCTTTTCGCCTCAGAGTCCGTCAAAACACGTTTTCTTCCCCGCTTCCCTCACACGCTTTCTGCCATGTTGAAAGACGGCAGATTTATTTACAGTTCTTTGCACATGCGTCAGAGGGCAGGACTTCCGCATAATCATGAATTAGCACTGAGTCGTTTCGAATTATTTTTTTAAAACTATTTATTACGTTAGATTGGTATCGATTTACTTTAAAATTGCGGTATTATTGGGTTAGTCATAACTTTTGCTACCCAAGAAAAATAGAAAATCGTGATTTTTTTTAATTTAAAATAATATCGGTCGAGGAGTGGGTCTGGCTCTTTAAAGTATACAGTAAAAAGGCTAATCAGATTTATATAATTGTATACAAGGTACGAAATAGTAATCATTTCTAATGCCAAGATCCAGACAGTGCCCACTTATAGCATTATGTATTTCTTAATTAATATAATAAAAAAAAATAATTTGTCGTCTTTTTACATGAAATGATAGCAAAGATATGTAAAAGTAAAGGAAAAACTACGATAAAATCACGTAATACAACACAATACAGAGAGAGGGGGTTTGTTCATGATCAAAGAAAATATTACGGAGAGATTGCTGAAAGAAGATTTGGGTCAAGCGCCAGTCTCGGTCTGTGTTACAACGCTCACTCAGTATTTGTAGTCACCAAGTACACGGCTACCGATGGCTCTACCGATACCGTGTAACCTTCCAATCGCGTCCTGGCGAAACACTCCGGAGCCTGAGTCCCCATTATTAAAAAAACTCCGCGCCAGGATAAAGCCCTATCATTTAATACTGGTTATTCACTTGTACATTACTGGTCCTGCTTGCCAAACCTAATTAATTTGACGTGACGTCGGTGGCGCTTCCGAAGTTAAAGATAATTATGATTTAGGACAACATGAGTGGAAGGTAAAGTAACGCGGTTTGTAAATACTAGTTACCAAGTTTTCTTAAATGACTGATATTATCGCAAAATAGGACAAACAATTAAATGTAGATAATTTAACTAAAAATCAATTTAAATTATCTAACGGAAGGGAGGGGGATTGGTCCAGGGCATAACGCCAACCCCATGGGTTCAGTTGTTATATTTATTACACACATAATAATCACTACAAAATGTACATTTAAACAATTAAAATACCATTAAATAACGATACAATTAAACACACATGCACTTACAATTCATATTACTAATGCACTCTTCATACGAAGGGAAATAACCCTTACAGCGTTTTGTAGCAATATGTATTTTTTATCGATATCATAAATATGACGATATTTAAAGTGATTATATTAATGTACAGAATATATGAGAACTTGGTTTTATCATTGTATTATATTAATATTTTCAAGTAGATAAAATGTATTGTATATCACACATGGGTAAATACACAGGAATTTCAGATATGTTTTAACCAAGGATTACACACTATTGATTTAGAATCTATGGCCTTGCAAGCTATACAAACATACATTATTTATTATTGAGTAGTTAATATAGCGGGATTATAAATTAGTATTTGAGCAAATCAAACGATAGGAGGAACAGCAAACCAGCGATTTCATAATGTTATATTTAATGTTACAATATTAAGAACAAAATTGTTTAGAATTTATCAAATGATTAATTAATTTCAAAGTTTGAAAAAAGCGAAAGTTTGAGTCAACAACACAAATGATATGTAATTCTTTTACCAAGGCTGTTTAGCATCATTGACAAGTCCTAGAAAAACACCACGACATTGACATCGACACAAAAGAATTATGTCGGACAAGTTTTGGCTTCAGAGCGAAGGGCACGGATAATGTAGTCGCGAATGTATTAAAGACAGAAAGCGGACTGGAAGTAGTATGAAACGAACCTACGTATCTCACAAATATGTTTAAAACAAGCAATTACTTGGTTTCTGGAGATTCTTTATAAAAACGTTTTACTGTAGCCGGATAAGGACAACAAATCATCTATCTTTATATAAATTATTTTCAACTGGTAACGCTATCAATATTCCAGTTCTTTATACAAAGGGATACCCTGCCACAATAGCAATAATACATAATTATACATAATATTATCACACCTGAATGGTTGTGTCTACTTTGTCGCTCATTTGAAAATTGACCTGCGACAGGTACCGTTTTCTGGTCTGTCAGCCTTACAACAGCAGCATCAATACTCGCACCAGTAGTTGCATAGAACACGGTGCTTTGTATTACCCCAGAGACAGTGCCACGTCACACATTGCTAATTAGCTGTATAATCAGCAGGCTTTTACAAACATAACTAATATACATTGTATAACTCTGTTCCTATGACGGTATCGATAAATACCGTTTACGTTTTATCTGTAGTTCTCCTTATACAAAAATAAACTTTTAAATTTATTTTTCTCAATAAATTGCAATTACGACCTACTTTCAGGTACCCCTCGATTTCTTTCCTCCTAAATTAAACAAAACTATTAAAGGTAGTTCACGTAAAACCGTTGTCAGTGATGCATGGATGCGTGTGATATACAACACTTTGATATTTTTATCTCATTTGAGGTATATACTTGTAGCCACGAAGACGAATAATATGAAAGTATACAGAAAGTACAGGTAAGTCTTAAGTATTTCAAGTGTTAAACAATTAAGTTTTCGATGACCTGTACTGATGGTACTGATTTGAAACGTTAGCCAAACACTAGTTATTTAAACTTCACGAGAATATCTTTTATATATATATATATATAACTCCCTAATAACACTTGTAACAACACGCAGCTGTCGTAGTGATATCTCCCATTATCCTCAGTGTTGAGAATCTGGCTATATGAACAAGGCTTTGTATTCCATCCTCAAGCCGTAGATAAAGTCTCCATTGGTAGTATAATGTTACTGGGTGGAAAGTCATGCTCCTGTGTACATGGTAAGGGATGATGTGTACATGACAGTAGCGTGCCTATCATCTGAATTCTACACCATTTAGGTATGACTAATGTAAGGTCGCATAACCCCATTCCAAAACGTTTTATTTGCTGGGATTTAGATTGTGTTACTCAACAACTATGGCTATTTATAGACGACTTTCCTATATATGGAAGGTCAACAATGTGTTTGTGGAAGGCTGTGACATGTTTGAAGCCGGGTTCTTTTTTATCACAATGAAGTATACCTCTGAGGGCCCCAACTATCATCTGTCATCTCATCTAGACAATAGGAAAAAGTAGTCGTTACACAGCCACAGTGTTACGTAGGTAATTCCATAGACCCTGGGATATCTTAGTCAGGAGATAGAACCAAATGTTATTGGAAGGATCGTAATAAGCTTCCAAATGAAACCCAGTAAAAGAAAAGCTTCATATTTCTATTTATAGAACTGTTTGGCGATAAGGATTGATGAATCTTTTCCAGTATTATTTGACCCGGATATGATGCCATCCTACCTTGTTCAAATCGTATCATTTCAACAAAGGTATTATGTGGTCTCTTAATATCAGACAATTCTTCTTATGATTTCCTCATTCTCAACTTGTTGGAAGTCTTTGATATATATTTTTCTAAAACAGATCTTAACACGTCAAGTGGTATAAAGCTGTTATAATGTGTAACCCTGATTGATAGTACGCAATACACACCTTTTTGTTCGAAAAAATCTTCTCTTTAGTTTTACAGGTTGATCACACGACCCGCAGTCCTTTGTTTGACACCGAGCAGAGAGTTGGGATAAATAATGACCTTATGATCTTTGTTGCACACAAAGGAAAATATTTTTTGTAGTTTAAAATATGTATTTAGTTTTTAGTTTTTTGAAGGAACAGTCAGACGTTTTCTTTCCCATTTTTCAGTTTTTCTAAAAGGAGCCTCCTTTTATTTCTGGTAATAGCAAGCCTGAATTTCATTTTCCTGACGAATTTGGACACCTTCATTGAGCTTGGAGTATATTTACTCCCCGACCCACCACTCGTTGTTTGGGAAAAACCGAAGTTAGGAATCGAGCAAAAACCCATAGAAGTTTATTACTATAACAGACCTCCACATGTTTCACTGAATGCTTTCAGTAGATGCCCAGACCGCTGTATCATGACCTCTGGAGAATATATTATCAGAAATAAAAAAGCCATAATTTTTCACGGCCCCGGATTAGGTTTGAAACCACCATGGAAATATCCAGGACAACTGTGGATTATGCACGCAATGGAAGCGCCAGTAACATTTGGAGACAGGTTAAAAGACTGGAATCGAGTTTTTAACTGGACAATGGTACACAGAAGAGATTCAGATATCTTTGCACCATATGGCTCCTTTGCACGGAGGACGTCCAAGTATGACACTCACGTGCCGCCTTTTGTTTGGACCTCTAAGGAAAAGATGGCAGCATGGTTTGTATCCAACTGTGACGCACAGAGTCGTCGCCAGGAATATGTTCGTCTCCTACAGCGTGATGTGCACGTGGATATCTATGGTAGTTGTGGTAATATGACCTGTCCGAAGTCCAGCAGCAGCAACTGTCTTTATCAACTTCATAAAAAATATAGGTATTATCTGGCTTTCGAAAACAGCTTATGTGAAGATTATATCACTGAAAAAGCCATGGGTATATACCAGGAAGGCATTGACGTCATACCTGTTGTTAGAGGATCTGGCGACCGATACAGTATGTTTCTTCCGCCAAATTCATATATCAGTACGCAGGACTTCTCCATTGAGAAGCTTGCAGAGACAATGGAATCTTTAACAAACAGTGAAGAAGAGTTTGAGAAATATTTTGCCTGGAGACAGTATTATTATGCAGAGGAAACAGACCTGCGTTTTTGTGACCTGTGTAAAAAGTTACACAATGCCTATAAACTCGAGCAATTGTACGAATCAATTACAGATTGGTTAGTGGATCACCCTGACCATAGGAACTGCAAGGAACCCACTGATATTGATGACGAGTTACCAGACTGAACCAAAGTATTAACAAAGGCCGTCAAAGACATTATGAGAGTTATGAATTCTTGTGCACTGCCCTCCTTTCATGTTTCATGTTTATTCCTCTTTCAATTTAAGTGTTATGCTCTAGACAAAATTAAAGCATGGAAGATGAAAAAAAAGGCAGTTACTTCTAAATTCTGCAAAATGTATTAAAAAGACGACGTATTTATGGCCCTGTGATCTTGGGAAATTATTCGTATTTTGTTGTTGTGTTTTATTCGTAAATATTACTGTCTCAAATTTTGTATATGGCTTTATACCCATAGGTTAAGATTAAAAGTAAGCTTTCCTTCATCATTCACCGTTTTGCAGAGTACTACTTGCAATTATTTAGTTACACAGTCAAAGATCTGTATACACCTCCGAACGTCCATGAAATACTCAGCGATGCATGTCAAGCTTCCCTTTCATATTTTCGTCATAAAAAGTCTTCTTCAGCTTTAATGTTTAAGATATAGATCATTACTGAATGTTCAGGACTGCTTTTTATTCTTTTATTACGAATGAGTGTATGTTAGGCCTTTTTGTGAGCTACGGTGAATACGGATATTTAATTTGCAGTAATCACATTTTATTGGTAAGTTTACAAAGTCAGTTGGATTTAATAAAAACCCTATCGTAATTCTCTCCATCAAAATAAAATAATACAGGATAATAAGTATATATATATTTCGAATAATTTTAAAATGAAAAATCAACACAAAAAACAAGAAAAGTAAGTGGGAGGGGGGGGGGGGGTTAATTATGGGAACGTCTCATGTCTCATACACATTTTACACGTTACACACATATACAAACACATTCATTTCAGTATAGACAGACATTGACATATCTAGACCAAAGGTCAATGAGCATTTATCGAATGGCTTACGGTTACTCAGATCACTCTAATTAATTAATAGAATATATACACTAATGTAGCTAAGTGGAATGTAACGATATATATATATATTGAAATAGTGGTCATTATGATCTAGAATCTTTAACGTAATTTAGAATCAATACATTTTCGTCCGGTTGTTATATCCTAACTAACAGAAGCGATGTATTACAGTGAATGCTTCACGGTAAGATAATTAGCAAGATAAGCTCAGCAGTATAAATTATGAAGTACACTTGAGGGGAAAAGTAATATGATTACTTACTAGCTCTACATAATGGTGGAGGAAAAACCCTGTTTGGTTCACAGAATGTGTTTTTAAGGATATAAAATGGCGTATGGTAAATCAGAAATAGCTTATAATTTTTAAAATGAAAATCATTGAAGTGTAAACCTGAAAAAACAGCCACAATATATCGCACGACCAGACATAGCTTTTCTCTTCAGTTCTACTGTCTGAGCATTACACACGTCAGACTGAGGTCATGGGTTTGAATCCTGTCGGAGATACTATTATATATAATGACCTCTGAATATATATTTATGTGGGAAGTGTAAAGGTCGCCATAGTTATTTCTTTGAGAAGTATACTGTTTCTTTGTCTGATATGAAGTTGGACGTGTTTGATGCTCGTTAGTTTGCTTGTTGGTTCGTTGCTGTATACTTTGTTCCCATTTGAGAAAGTGACATTATTTACTTGGATTGACCAAGGTTTACATGACGGGCGTCATCGATGAAGCAGAAGACGCTTATTCTTTCGGAACACCTGGTCTAAATAAGGACAGCAGTGTGATGTTTAAATTGTGACAAGAAATAAGTTAGACACACCAATAAACCGTTTTTTTTAAAAATAGATTTTATACATCTACGATATGAATATTACAATTGATTGCAGTACTTTTTCATAACACATTTCTACTACGTACTTGCACAGACTTTAAATATATTTCTATATACGACATTAACGTCCATTGTTATTAACACCTAACTTTGACAATTCATACTCTTCTGGTCCAGTTTAGTTTGACGAAATGTTTACCTACATTAGTAATAATTTTTGTTATGCCCAACCACATTGATTTGGCACGAATTCCTGTCCCACAGTCAATATATATGTATTATAGTGACAATAGGTGTCACTCCCTGAACTTTCCCCCCTATTTATTCATTTAACTTGTTTTACGTCCATTATCACGGCCTTTCGGCCTTTTAACGGAAGAGTTTGCTTGTTCATGTATGTTTTATATTTAAAGGACCGCAGATCTTAGTACCATGTACACTACCCTGAAGAGAAATGGTAGACATTTCTCTGACCTGTTGAAACACGTTCTCGTCTCTAATGGGTACCTCAATATCTTTGCCGAAATCGCAACATCTTCGCTTGTGGCGGTATAACGTACCTATGACCTTGTCTACACGGCGTGTCCTTTGATGCTGTCATGTGTCGTACATTGTAGAATTTCCACATTTACACCTCTTTTATGTCGTCGATTAATGGTGTACGAGCCTACCCAATCTCGAACCTGTCCCTAAAACCCAGTCCAGGATTATACTTAGTGATTTATATCTCGAGAAGAAACAAATCAAATAAATTTCAATTTTTCTTTGAAATATATTTCAATAGAATAAAGATGTTACACTTTAAACGAATTCATTACAATTTAAGTTTGAATGTAGCGTTCAAATTTTCACCCCCTCAAAAAATCCAGCGGTATATATAACACATGTCCTTGACATATATTTCTTAATTCGGCAAGTCATAACTTGGTTTATATTTGATCAGTTTCGATCATTTAACGATTTAACGCTCATTGGAGATTAATGTATGTTGGTCGAGAATTCATGAAAATGTGTATGTGCACAACGCCGTACAAACACTCGTCCCGTAGAGTCTCTAGCGCACAGGTGTACTCGGTGATTATAAAAGTCATTCGTAACTCGGCACTCATCGAAATAACACTATATCCTGGTTTATTACTTTTTTTTCTATCGTAAATAGTTTCACACTTCAGAAAGTAAAGAGTTGTGCGCCTCGAGCGACAAAAGTATCTGTTTACGGGTATATATGTGACTGGTCCAGATCGGTATCTGCTAGGTGTTCCGTGCAACAAACACTTCAGAATTACCCGAGTTTATATTGTATCTTAAAAAGGATAGAAAAAGAGAGTATTACAGAAGTTATAAAAATCAAAACAGTTCGTTTCTTACGGTATGAGATTTTAGGTGGAGGAGGATAACGTTGGCCGGTTCAGACAAATTCTATGGAACTGTGTGTTGGACTCACTGACGATATAGTTATATACTTCTTGTATTCATTTGAACAGTAATGGCTAAGGATAGTTCACATCTATCGTTGAGAGAATTTTGTTTGAGTTTGTGATCTAAATATGTTTTTGGATAACATTATCTATAGGACAATGGTTTGACTACTGACACCAACGAATACCGTACTCCTGTATGTGTAAACCTATTGTGGAACTATTCTGTAGTGTATACATAAGGGACTTTCTTGACTGAACAAATACGGTACGCTCGGGGCTTCGCGGTCCAGCTACAAAAACTCATGGAAGTGCAGAAAAGTCAATGGAGGAGAGTTTGATCGATTTTATTTTATTTTGTTTCAAGTGATACGATGGACAGAATGACGACCACAGTGTTGAGTTACATACGCAAAGAGAATGTAGAATTAACAGAAAAAAAACTAGAAAGCAGGATCGTGGATCTTGAAAAGTGTAATGATGAACATAGACATACAGTAAGATAGAGGAGCCACAGATTATCAATCACAGAAAGGTGAGAGGATAACGAGAACCGTTATAATGACCAGGACTACTTGGAGAAATATCTTTACACGATTGTTGACTCCAGGATACCTCAGTCATTGAATCTGTTGAGGATTATTGTAAAGAGTGTTATGTCCATTATCAACGATCGCATGAAAGTACCACTGCTATATCTGTCCACAGACCGAGTAGATTTTCAAAAGATCGCCCACGGATCAACATCGTTAAGTTTGTACAGAACAGACAGAAACAAGAAGTCATCAAGTCCACAAAAATACTGAAGGGAACTTAATGGACTCCAGAGGCATTCTCTCTGGTTGCCAATTCTAAGCGAACTTTTCAGTCCTCTTATGATCAATTTTCTTAATTGTGAGTGTCGTGTTACTTTGTGTGTTACATTTGAATGGATTAATAATTTTTGTGTGTGCAGGTAAGCATATATACTATATATAGTTACAAAGTATTATTATATACTATCATATCAATAAGATATTGAAATCCTCTTCCCTTTTTGAATGAAGTAATCAATGTTCTTGTTTCACTCCATATTCTAATTTTCTTATATTCGTTTATGTATATGAATTATATGGACAACTCGTACTATCTTCCATACGAGTTACCTTCCGTGACCTGTTACCTATTCTCATTCGGCAAGCTCCGATCGATTCCGGTGAATTGCCGAACGTATATATGTATATCTGAATGTTCTTCCTTGAATAAGCAGTTACAGTACTGTTCCTTTCAGATACATATATGACTTGGTGTAAATATGTTATTTTCAATACTACTACTTAATGTCTTACATAGGAATTTTACATATTTGATATTAGCATGGATCCGTCCCGTAGTTGACTTGGAAATTACTTCTTTCTTTTTATTTCCAGATTGTTCGATGGTCTTTGTCATTGATGCGGTTGTTTTGGTTGCTCTATTAAAGCTTCGGAAAAAGCCGTGACAATGAGTCAGAACTTCTCTATTCACCAGCATGGTGTGCGAACGACAGCCAGACTTGGCTCTCGTAAATAGGATTTTACTAAAAGCTTACTTTTTCTTTTCTTTCTTTTCTTGACGTCTTCTCATGGAAGGTACGCTGGATTGTTGTTAGCGCTATGAATTAATGTCACTTGCGCTTAATATATACTAATTTGGTATGGATCGGTTAACTTTCTGAAACTGGGTGAACATTGTAAAAGCAAAGACACATGTCTTATCTTTTTTAATTTGAAAAGGTAAAGAATTACGGAAGTTGAACAACTCCTTGTTGTATGATACAGTATATATATATACAGATTTAGTAAAAGTTACAATTAAAGAAACTAAAATACAGTACAGATTACCAATTTATAACAGGGAAAACATTGACAATATACCAGATTCAGAGTGACAATTTACAAAACATGACCAATTATACTTTTTCTAAAGATTTGTTGATGAATATAAGAGGGAAAACAATATCACACTCAGTCTATAGAAATCTATTGCAAAAAGAAAGTAAAATTAACGATACCATGGAGGATCGGAAAAGATATGATCAATTCAGTAAAAATAAACAAAAAGAGAAAAGAACGGGAAGAAATCAGACAAAAAGGATGATTAAGGGGAGGATTGTGAAGATCAAGGACCAAGTGGGATTGTTTTCGCCTCGAAAAAAGTAATTTTACATATAAAATAATCTATAAAATAGACCTTGATGATAATAGTAGGATCACAAAACAAGAAAAAAATTAAGTTGAAATCAATTTGATTAATGAAAACTGTCTAAAATAAAATAAAATCAGTAGATATTGCCCTTGGAACTTTTTGAACATTCCCACGAAAAGATAAACCTCGTCGTTTTATAAAGAACTGGATGCCTATACTTTTATCAAGCAGTGTTTACAAGATAGTGCCCGGGTAATAGCCAATAGCAATAAGTCTGTACTTGTTAAACTTATTAGCAAAGACTCGACAGGATTCCTAGCAGGTAAGTTTAGAGGTGAAAATACGAGACTTTGTATGATGTTAAGCATTTCACAGAAAACCATAATGTTCCAGGTTTGGTTAATGATAGAATTCTAAGAGGCATTTGATTTGTATACATGGAAATATATAGAAGAGGAATTGGATTTTTTGTAGGATTTAGAAAGGATATCAATAGATGAGTAAACCTTTTTCATAATATTGTATGGGCTTCTGTGCATCAAGGGGAATCTTTCTTTGTTTTTCAATCTCAACAGAGGTTGTTGACAAGGGGATCCAATATTTTTATTCCAATTTTTTTTATGTGAAGAATTTCTCGCAATTAGGTTTGTGCTTCTTGCCTAAATATAAGTATTGATAAAACAGAAGTTGAATGGAGTAAAACAACTAGAATAGTAAGGACATGTTTCTACATGAATAAAATCAACAGTGGAGAAAAGAGATTTTTTTTAAAACTTGGAGTCGAGTTCAGTGTCAATCTTCATGAAACGATCAAAATGAACTTTGATAAAGAATAGTAAAGCTTGAAAGTCTTAGTAATACATACAGAGCTGAACGCCTAAAGTGAATTCAGTTAATAAAATCATCAAAGATTTAACAATCTAATAATTTATTTATATATCTACCTGAAAAAAAACACACAAACCAAAAAACTGAAGATATTAAAGGCTTTATTTGTATAATGCTTATGTCACAGTATAGATGCTAAAGTTAGAAGTGAGATCATTACTCAAGAGAATGCTAACAGAGGCCTAAAACGCTTAATTTCAGCATGAATGATCCTTCAAAATATAATAAGGGTATAACTATTAGAAGTAAAACAATCTTCCAACCTTAAATACCTTGATATTATTTGACTCGAGCACAATCACACTACCTACGTATGATGAATTAATTAAGAAATATATCATCAATATCACCGTTTTGAAATATGATGGAATGAAATCAGCTATAAAAAACTATCAACTTTGGTATGAATCATAAATTCATAAACTTCGCCTCCCTATTTTAACAGTCAATATTTCTCTATTCATAATAGAGACTAAAGGGTCAAAATTATGACTTGTTAAACAGCAACACTATTCTCAAACCTACGAGCAAAGAGAAAAGGGATGATCTTTTTGCTATCAATTATGCTGACTGGCATAACATTTACACAATGCTTTTACAAGTTATTCGATTGGTTTCAGAGGAAAAAGTATACAGGGGGAAGATTTGGAAAAAGTCGTCGTTGCATCCTGCTATGTGTCGGCTGATTGGTAGAGGTCTTCCCCACATCTTCCCCCTGTATAGTTTTTCATCTGAAACCAATCGAATACAAAGAGAAGCCGAGGAGTCAGAAATTATAAACATTTTAAAACCAGACTTGAAAATTAATGTTTAACCGCATTGTAAAGTTTGCAAAATATAATTATGCCCCTTTTATATTATGACGTCATCAACAGATAACATGTTGTGACGCCACACCATTATGTACAGTTACTATGCACCTGAAGATCTAATACAGTGAAAGCGCTAGTGCAAAATGTATATATATATATATATATATATATATATATAAATATATGGTCTATTATGTTTGTTAAAATTTATGCGCCTACAAAATACATTTGTCAGTAAATTGTCTTAATATTTTTTGTCCATGTTCATTGTCGTATCTCGTTGCTGATATTGTTATATAACACCTGCAGTTGATGGCGTTATTACCAGTGATTTGATACCTACAGAGTCTGTTAACATATTCCAAATGATACTGATGATAACGCATAAACCTTTCTAATATCAATATCAAAAGACTTTAACGTAGACATGAGGACAAGGGGAAAGCCTGGTTTCATCATTCTGTTCTGTACAGCAACGTTTGCCGAAAAACAATTCGTAACGGGAGAAGAAAATCCAACGATTTGATCTTTTCTAAGATGACTCGCCAATGTTTTAAACAATATTAGTGCTATTCTGTCATTGTCTGCGTATAAAGGTCCAATCTGGTTATAGAAATCCTGAGACCGCAATACTCCGTATCCACAAATCCTTTCACCGTGATAGGCTGCGTATGTAGTCGAAAGACTATTATTGATCCAATATCTTAGGTACTCTGGTCGGGGTACAGGATGTATTCCAGTATCGTACTCCACTAGATCCGTAAATACCCTGTAATCTACAGGAATAACTGTAAAGTTGTCCTTCGCGTCTTCTAGACACATCTGACTGTCCATTCGTCCATGATTGTACCAAGACATGTATGAAATAGAGGTGGAAAATCCGTAATGTCTCTCCACACAGTTAACAAAATTAGGCTTCACGAACATCGCAATGTTTTTAGATAAATTTATATTAAACAGGTTATCAGTTAAACTGGATGCAATAAACGAATTCCGGCAGTCTTTCCTTACAACGCATAATCCAGCAGTGACGATGGCGTCCTGTTGCGGTAGAAAATTCGCCGTGCCTGCAAAATTATTGATGAAATATTCAATTCAGGATGTAGAAATCTACACGGACGATTTGCGTGTTGTTTAACGGCCTTCGACAGTTTGTCAAGAATGCAAGAAAATTATTTCTACGTACTGAAATTTGCAGAATGTTGTTTTTTATAATCTCAAAGTGACAACATTGAAAAAGTTACCTAGATTATAAACTGTGTTACTGGATACACAAGCGACCTTGTCACGAGAGATCCCTCAAAGTCTTAGCGGCATTTTGGAACGACCGAAAGTGTTGAAATTTGCTATTTAGAAACATGCATTATCATTTGTATTTTCAAGTTGTTGACGACCCGAAAGAAGTTTAAATATATGGTACCGTACAAACACCTAGGAGAAGGGGAATTTTAAGGAATTTGAACGCAAGTCACAGACATGATTAACAATGAAAAATCGTTAGAAAATAAACTTATTCACAAAAATTGAAAGCAACAAATGACCTGCTTTAGTATCTGGAAGAAGACTTGGTGTCACTGATGTATCTAAAGACCTATTGTCGTTTATAGATTTATACATTTTAGGTTAAAGACTATATGCATACGTATATCAATTAATTGCGCCGCCCCTCTGTTGGCTGGCTTGCTTTTTGTTTTCATACGAGGCTTAATTTATCAATGGGAACATAAAACAGGTCACAAAGACATCGAAGGTCGTTTAATGGCACCTTCAGATATATTGATAACGTCTTGTCTTTGAATAACAAGAGATTTATGTACCAAGTCCATCGTTAATACCCAGCACAACTGGAAATCAAGGACACGACAAATTCTAGCTCGACTCCTGTGGATAAATCTGGATATAGTTGCTTGCTTTTATCCACTTTAGAAAAAGAATTGATGTTTGGTATTATGATTATTTGATGAGAAAATTCTAAATTTAGATATAATCGTTCATTTTCAGCATCGACGGATGTAAAGTTTTAGACTTGTCTGAAATGCATTTAATTTGATTTTGAAACGCATATTTGCCAGATCCTCCTCTCAGGCCTTCTCCTGTATGCATTTGTAATAGCGGTACATTTGTTACTATTGTATGCACTATCAAATAAATACATCGTTAAGCGTAGTCTTGTTTTGTAGCTTTTGATAACCAATTCTTATCCATTCATAACATCTTTAATTTAATTGTAAACATTTTTGGTCTGTATTTCGCATACTTGAATGATAAAAGTAGTCAGAAAATAACGGTTACTTGTAAGGAGATTTACTTTAAACGCCCGGGACACGGATTAACAAATTTAACACGGCATTAGTGATGTCCACGTTATCGATACACCTTGAATAGAGAAAAAACAAAAGGTATGTCAAAAAGAGATGATATTTGACTTGTAATAATCACGGTCAGAAAAATAGCATCAGCAGATGATTTATAACGTCGATCATTTGATTCAAAGAGAAATAAAATAGAGCTAATTGAACTTATTATAGTCTCGTACAACCATTTCTATATTATCGTTAATATTTGTTATGGATGACTCTTGTGAATATTTGAGTGTATATTCAAGCCATTGGTCAATTGCATAAAAAATATCATATGCTGTACTGTGAATCATATATATCCTATTAGCATAATATCAAACATACCAATTATGTCGCCTTCTACCGATTCTGCCACATAAAACCCACTTGGATCAGTGGAATAAGCGCATTGAAGATAAGCTTTCTCCATAATCCATTTTTCGTCATTAAGTAGTTGCATTACTTTTGATACATCAGGTAGCATCATTTGTCGAATTTTGTATTGGCATGTTGAAATTTCTTGATTACTGAAACAGAAGAGATCTAGCTGATTATTAACATGTATGTCGTAGAGGCAAAGAGTATGGATTGTACCAGCTGCCTTCATTGCAAACTCTTATGACATGACTAAATATATTTTGTTAGAAGCATCATTCCTGGACAAACAGTTTAGAATAAATGCTGGGTCTCTGAACCTCGGAGACTGAGGACGGTATTCAATAGTAGAAACCCCGAGTTCTAAATAAAGACGAGGTTTTGTCTGGGACATTCTTGGGTAAAATATCCAAGTGGCCGATACAGGCCCTCTAGGTTTCTTGGTTTATGTTCGACGCTTAAACTTTTATCATCAACTGTTTTAAATCATATTACATAATAAAATCATGCTCAGAGTTAGCAAGGAATTACATCGACATGCCAACGGCGGTATTTTATTCATCTGAAGGAAATCACAATGAAGAAATACAATACAAATTATTCTCAAACTGGAGATCTACATTTATTATTTTTGTATCTAAACAGATTTTTAGATATTTCCACTAAGTGAATGAACCATCAACTATATGTCTTCCAAAACGTAGATATACAGGGTATCCATGAAAGTCAATATTAATCAAAATATATAATATTTTGCGACATTTTCATGATGGTCTCTGATTCATTCAAACAGAATAGTTACCTAGACATGCAACTAAGACAATCTCTGTATGCTAACCAGTACAAACAACTACGATACGTAAGTCATGACCAGGTCAACACAGGGTCACTGAATGTACACGCCGCTGATGTCTCTGGAATTGTTATACGTGCTTGGTCACGAAAACAAAGTTCATCTAATTAAGGACTGATTATTAGATTAAACGTCTCTGATTGACTTCACTGACCAAGTTTCAGTGTATTGGATTATAAATCATAAAAGACTCAGGGAATGTTTACTATTTAAGTACATTTTGCTACTAACTATTATTTGTAGATTCTATCACTTTGGACATTACTTTAGCTGAATGCTTACATTCTAACAAAAATACCTCGAAAATTTGCCCATGAAATGCTTTTATAAATTTCATCATTATTTTCGTCAAAATATTTTAATCCCTTTTGATCTTTCATTCTCAACTAATTTATATATTGTAAACCACTACATATGCTCTAATAATCGAAGGAAAGCTTGTTGGATCTACGCTCATTATTGAATTATGAGTTGGTATGTAAAATCAGGAATAAGTAAGTTTCAGAACTAAATGTATAAAATTTGTAGTAACTTTCACACATCTGATGATTTAAGAACAACTTCAAGAACCAGTGGATATTCTGAACCGTGCATGAATAAAAATGTGGCAGGCAGTTTACACAAAAAAAGGAAACTTGTGTTGTAAATAGAGAAGGTCGCCATGGTAGGTTTTGCATGTTCAGTTAAACATTTGTGGTATTAATTAAAAAATCATAAATAGGTGTGCGCCTTCTATTGCGAATGACACATTAGGTTTTTTTACAATTCTTAACCCCAAGGGGAGTGAAATGGAGAATGGAATCATCATGGACGGTAACTACAATGTGATTCAGACATAAGTAGATATACGTGCTATGTTGATAAATGTGTTAAACGACACAAATCAGTTATCGTGATTTAGCTGATGTATGGAGGAGTAGAAATACAATTGATTTCAGAATATAAGATTAGGATTGATGTTTCAATGACTGCACGGTCATTTTCATCAAATACTGTTCTGCTTTTTTTCTAAAAAAATCAGAACTTGTGCTGTGTGTCAAAATATGATTGTTTGATTATTTCTCATGAATTATTATGTTGTGTTCAAAGGTTTTGATTTCTATAATGACACACATCTTATTGATCTAGATTTACACAACGCAGATAACGTCACGGTCGGTTTGTGGCCGAATTTTTTTTGTGGGAAAGTTTAATTGTATCTACAATTTAAAATATTATATCCGACAGAAAACAGCATGAAATTTGATTTGTTCGAATAATATTATAACAAAAGTGTGTCTGCTTTGTATGGTAAATCTAGGCAAAAAAAATTCTAATATAAAAATCCAGAATAGATTAACTGATGTATCTGTCAAACGTTTGGATGATCAGACAGTATACATGAATTAATGTAAGGGACAACAATCAAAATTGGGAAAGTTGATGTTACAAGTTAAAACATTTTAATGTCGGTGAATTAAATTCTCTGTTGATTTAAATCATTGCTCTTATTTCGAACGCCGTAAAGAAGATACATACAGAGGGCGTCGCTGATGTCATATTTTGTTCTTTATTTACCACCAGTTCATACATTCTCACTACAATTTGTGTGATATGAAACTGGACTTGTTTGATAATCGCCAGTTTGCCTATTGGTTCCGTTGTTGTCTGCCTTGTTCTCATTTTAGAACGTAACATTAGTAACCTGGATTGACCAAGGATTATATGGCGGGTGTTGTCGATGATGCAAAAGACGTATACTCTTCCGGAACACCTGGTCTAACTCTCGATGAGATAAATCTTTCTTTCGCTAATGTTTTACCCAAGTTCTATGTAATTTCAGTTTGAATTATGACTAGTTGGTATTCTTTAAACATTTCATTTTAGAATAAATGTTTTTGACTCCACCATTTGGTGCAATTATTTGATTTTTAGGAGGAATGCGGTTGAGCACTTAAATGCGGGTTTGAATAAATGCATAATTTTATAGTATTTTAAATATATAAGAATTTAAAAGTGCATTTGTTACTGGTGTGTAAACATTTTCGACTGAATTAACTTGAGGTAATGGAATATACTAGTCACACTAGAGCAAACTCACAGCCTTCATCTGGTATATTCTCGCATTGCACACACATTTGATGTGCAGTCATTCTCAAGTGGTGCCATTCATAGTCATCGCAGCTATTTGTTAATATACATTCAATTTGCACTTCTTACATCAGTACGGCCTCTAGAAAAGGATTCAGCCATTGATAGAATATAAAAGATTTTGATAACATGAGCGCTGATTAAGTTGACGTAAGTAGATCAACATTCCACCTATTCAATGTATAAAACATTAGACAGAAATACTTGGCCTGTTTGATTTAAATTTCAGTGTGTTTTAGGTTAAAACCTTAAATGTTTATGATATATCAAGACAAAATGAATGCTGAATGATTGTTACATATAGCTCTACTAGAGCCAGATACTAAACAAGTCAACAGGTTAACGCATAATGTTCCAGACACATCTGGTGTCTTGCATTTTTAAACCGCTACGTAAAACTCACACGCATTGTGTAACGGCACATGGTGTGCTCAAATGTATTTTAAGATTGGTATTAGATTAGGGTTTTTAAATAATCTTTTTCCTTTCTCAGTGACCAAAAATTACTTTCCAGGCTGTTCGATTTTAACTGCTTTTGTGTATTTGAAAATTAAACTAAATACTTTGACTGGAACAAGTGCTACGAGATGTTAACAAGTTGTCAGTTGTTTTAATATGGTTTTGCAACATGTCCCAGAAGCCAGCATACAGCCTAGATACAGTATCAGATCAGGTATATTTGTTTAACATCTTTCGAACATTTTAGCAGTAAATTTTATGTTGCCTTTGGCTGAAGAGAGAAAGACTGTCTATACTTACTATGTGGCTATTGTCCTCTTCAGATACCCTGATGCGGGCAGACGTCGCAAAAGTATGGACATCATGTGCCTTCTTAGAATGGGAGAATCATAGTGTAGATATCAGGTACGCAGACTGAATGCATACGCTTAACTTAAGTGATTCTCGCAGTTGAAACATCATTCAACAGGCGATTGTATTATAAAGGTTACAAGCGTTTCGTTTATGCAGTTGTATTGGACAAAGCAATGAACGAACGGCCCGGTAGAGTTACGTTCACGTACACTTACCATTGTTCATTTGGCAAGCGAACATTGAAAGGTTCAAGTGGAACGTCTTAGGTTGTAGAGTAAGTAAATGCAGTGGATCCTTCGTATAATTGGACAAAATAGTAAATTCCAACATCATTTTATATCATTATAAGCAAATTTATCAAAATTCTAAATCTTTATTCTCACTCTGATGTACTAGCGATCTGTGCATGTTATTGCTCCACAGACGAATGGTCAAATTAACGTTTTTGTTTGTATTTTGTGATAAAAACAATAAATTGACGATAAAATACTAATTATTTTATATAATGGTATTGAAAGTGAGCCGGTTGTCCATTCAGTATGTAATTCAAATACAGTTTGTCATCAAGGTCCAAGTGCATTCACAGCCCAATTAACTAATTAGTGTCTTGCCACGATCACTAATCCCCTCCGACAAGCACGTTCCCGTCGAACAGTATGTTTGATAAAACGTACATTAATAAACAATAATAATAAGTAAAACTATCTTAATGTTTAAAGAAAATATTGAAAATTGAGCTGATTTTTTGTTATGAAAAAATACATCCTTTCATGTATATATCTTTGTAAATTACCAAACATTTGCGTAAAACAAAAATTTCCTCTGATTTCTGACATTAAATGCCATGGTTTCTAACAAAAAACAATGCTACAAATACAAGAATACTGCTAATTCTAACCTAACCTACAACGTTATAGTAGAAATTTATTGATCACCCATGGCCACACCGAGAAACTGTAGTATATAAATATTTGTTCAGAGTATGTGTATAGAAAATTAAGCTTAGTGTACCTAGTCAACTCCTAATCAGTGATATAATTATACACCTGGCATTATCGACTGGCTTGCTTGTGGTCCTTGCTTCCTAGCATTATCAACGGCTCCAAAATTATATGTTAATTAAGTATACAGGTTCTATTGTATGATTATTATATTATTTGTTTTTTTCTTGTCCTTCATTTATCGTATATTTCCTGAAATCTTAATGAGTATGCGTGAATGTACGATATTTTATGTGTGTGTGTCTGTGTGTGTGTGTGGTTCATATTTTGTTTGTTTTGTTTTAGACGTATCACTGGTAAATCCCGATTCAGTCTCGAACGTTGTTATTGGGGTATTTTACTTTCTTGGTTAACTAGTCAGGCTACCAATCGCCAACAGTCTGTTTTGTATAAAAATAACTTGTCATCTTATGTACACCACAGGACTCCGTTCTAGGCCCCTTACAATTTCCGTTTTACATATATGACCTTGTTGATCCTATGTAAACGTTCACTAGACTTTTTGTCGGTAACTCCTCTCTTCAATAAATTATCATCAGACTTACATGTTATTGAACAAAACCTTAATCAGGATATCATATATTTACAGGTTGGGACTGATCAGCGGTTTATGTAGTTTAATCCGGCAAAGACAAAAGTAGTCCTTGTCTCTTCTAAACCACTTGATACCAAACCAAATCTTACTTGTAACAACGAACCTCTTTACTGATTTTCACTACCATCTTGGAGTATCTTTTCGTAGTAATTGCAAATGGCGCGATCATACCCAACAAATCATCAAATTTACTTCTTCTAAAGTAACCGCCTTAAAGCAATTGAAATTCAAAGTAAGTACTCAAACATTACATGCTATATATATATATATATATCTTTCATTAGATCTCCCCTCGAATACATGTCACGTGTGTGGGATGATTGTTCTGGTGAACTGTCAAATACCTTGGAAATTGTACAATTACAAGCTGCGTAATAAGCGTCTGTTTTTTTTCCTCTGTATTTTCATGTGGCGCTATTTAAGTCCTAGATGAACGGAACAGTTTTATGGTGCATTTTAACTCATTGGCTCAACTGTATCTCACTCTAAATTGTGAAAAAGAGCTTTTCTCTTGTGTATCTTTTGTACAAAACTGTATGATGCAGTTGAATTCATTGGCTCTACCGTGTCTCACTCTAAATTGTGAAAAGATGTTATTCTTTTGTAATATCCAGGAGAAAAAATATATAAACGTTTTACTTTCTATTTAAGAATCGTAATAAATCATCTCCAAATTACCTTTATAATCTGCTTCTTCCAAGAGCAAACCATCGAAATCATGAACTCAATAACCCAGACAACTACTAAACACATAGATTAGACGTGTTCATTAGTTATTTATCACCTCTTCATATAGCCTAAGCAATGGAGTATCGCCTGTGTCATGCATCTTAGCACCATATTTTAATGTCGGAAATAGGGGAGTGGTAGGAGATATTTTTTAATCCGCGTAGGCAACAGCGGCCTGTCATTGTGGTGATGGAAATGAAGATGGATACACCAACTTTTTTGGTCTTTTCACAATTTTCTTATATGCGAACTATAATCTTCCCCCACTTAAATTGAGAATTAGTTTTTTCCTTATATTGGTACTTTTCTTTGAAGAAATGCTGATCTTTGATACCACTTCACTCCGGACATCTCTTTTCACTCTTTTGATTACACATCGATATTGACTTTTATAACTAAGAGACGTGGCTTTTGCAGGCTTAAAAAATATGTTGATATGAGATTTGAGTTTTCTCGTGTTCTATGAGAACAATCTCTGCATTAGAATATCGTATAAGTATTCTTCAATCAAAAAGAAACATATCGTTCAGGCTTTTTCGGCATTATAGAATAACAATTTTCTCTAAAATTAACGAAAATAAAGTATATCTACACCTTAAAATTTTCAAATAATTATTTGATAATAATGTCCATTTATTATTATATAATTATATACATTTAATGATAGGAAACGCTTTTATTTAATCGAAAACTTTTTACTTCTTTCGCTTAAACAGTTAAAAAAAGAAATTTAAAAAAAAACGCGAATTTGTTTTCTATTCAAATTCTATCTGGTGATGTATACTATATAGAAACTAGTTTTAGGTCAATCAAAATGTTTGACAAAGTTTGTTTCATCCAAAGTTGTTTAAAGTATCGGTATATTATTACAAAACTTATTAAACAAGGAACACTCTTTCAGGACGGTAACGCAAGATGAGTTCGTGAAATGAAAAAAAAATGGCACAAAAACAAGTTACATGGTTAGTTAACTGAAAATGTTGTCTTAATGATGAAAATTCAAGTGTATATTCTGTATTGCTATTAGACATCTGGGTGTGGGAGGTCAATAAGGGAGTTTTAACATTAACTGAAACCCAACCTTTATGGCTTTATTTCTCTATATATTCCCCTTAGGATGGTTTTCACTATCCTAACAAACATTGTTAACAAACATGAATGCAGCCAGTTGCCATCACCACTACCCGGCTAGTTCCGTAACCGCGTCAACCGGAAGTGGAAATCATTAGTAGACCAGGGCATACGACTAACTTTGGCTACTTCTCCGTATTGCTGCGGTAATATAATAAGTCAGGATGTGATAAACCACATGGAGACATTCAAGCGTGTGACTGATCCCGATGAACGGATAACAATAACAGTATATGATTATATAATATGCATCACTTTTTTCGATCCCCTAGGGATATTTACACAACGGTATCTCTAGCAGGCACGGGTAGCAGACTGTGTTGAATGTCTGTTGTTTTTTAATTTTATTAATTTTGTTATAATTAATAAATAATTCATTTGAACTTGCCAAAAATAATGTTTAATTTTGAAAACAAATACTAATAACTTTTTGAATTTTGCTATATTATAATGTCCTTAATTACGTACAGGTTACTATTTCATACAATATAACTAAACTACGCATGTGTACAACGAACATTGAAGCGAGGAAGTGATTGATTAAAATTTATTATGGAAGTTGAGTGACAGGTTAATAGTTCAGAGAAATGTAGTGAAGAATCATATAAGTTTGGAAGCAACGCTTGTTTGAGGATATACCTACATTTTATTAAGGTTGTATTGATGTATGATTACAAAGGAAACCGATGATTGATATTAAGAATTGTTTGATAAGTGATGTAAGAACATTTGAAATTTGTCATTGCCTATTTAATAGCATCATACACATGTAAGCGCAAGTTATGACAATCGGTCACCTCAAAGGTTTCAATAGGATTGTGAAAATGTGACCAATAAAACGATCCTTCTGTGGTTTGTTTGTTTGTTTGTTTGTATTTTTTGTTTTTTAATGTGCTATCTACCAGTGTATATTTGTTACAATCATCGATTAAATTTTATTTTTGTCTTAATGTTAGTTATCACAACAATCTAATAATTATCACACAAAGTTGAGATTTTGAAATAATTATGATGTGAATAAGACATTATTGATGAGTAAGCTTACATAATTAGAGTGATAGAATTCGAATGTTGGTGTCCCAACTTCACTAATGGATGCTCTGGAATTTAGATAGGAATACAAGTTGATAAAATATATACTGGTAGCACACCCGGACTACAGGTAAATAATTAAATACTTAAGGTGACTGAGAGTTCAGACATACCAGATAGGTGGCTCTCGGCATCACTATTAACATCCGCTGGGATTATTGTACTAGTTATTAGATACCAATATTCTAAGGGTAAGGTAACTTTATACCGACATTTTACTTAGCGAAGGCCAATCAAACCGATCAATATGCCATTATAAGCGCTCATTGCGGTAAAGAACTCTTTGGCTAGGCTTTATGGTTTGTCAAAGAAACCATAAATAATTTATAATGCATTGAAGTATTTCAAACAATGCTTACATCAAACCTGCAGTATCACAATACCCATAAAGATGTTTTTGATTGTATTGATATAGTAGATATATATCGATAAGTGCAGGAATTGACTGACATTGGCCATGTTTATATGATAAAAATCGTCTGAAATAATACTTTCAGGTCTTTGTACGATAACACTGAAATTGAAAACCGATACGATATTGATTTGGAAATTTATTTGAACAACCAGAAATTTCTTTAATTCTTATTTTTGCTATTCCAAAGTTTTATTTCTTCGTTTGGTTTCTTTTCCATTTTGGCAATTTTGACGATGGAATACAAACGTGGAAACAGACAAGCTGAACATCAAATATAAGATATGTAAATGAAATCATATTCCTGTTCAAAACGTCCGCGCTAAATCGACTTGAAAATTTTGATAATCGAAAATATAAACTCTATGGTACATCAACTGATCATATTTCCGATAAAAATATCCTTGATAATTTTTTTTCACTGATCCCAGATGAGCTAAATGATAGGGCTTGTTGACTGTTGGTTGAATCTAAGAATATCATATGTGCAGACTGGAATGAACAGGCGACAGAAGCAGTGTTATAGATAATTTACAAAAACGAAAAATCAAAATCAACAGATAGCGCATAAGTCTTCAATTAAGTACATCCTTAATGATGCGATGGAGCTTGCGGTGGATGCAGCCATCTTGGTATGGTTCGTATCCTGGACAACCGATGACGATCTGGTTAATACCTGAATCAGGCTCTGATCAGATATTGCAGATTAGTTCCTTATTAACAATACACAATAAAGACTAGAACGAGACCTGCAGTTATTATTTCTGTTGATAGAAATTATCATTCTGATAGTTTGAGGAAGATGAACTTTTTCTTTCAAACGTACAGATATAGTCTATGTTGATCAAAATGATATATATTTGGCATAGTGATTATCCCTGTGCAAACATTTGTTTTCATCGAAAACATTACATGTGATAATGTACGATAAAACTGGCCTATTTACAATACACAACAATGATTTCAATAAAAAAATGAATTTTATTGCATTCATAACGTAGTTTGAAAATAACAAATAATGATTAAAAAATAGTACAATTTGGTTATATTGACATACAATTCACTACATTTTTCAAAAAGAAAAACAGTGTATTCCAATATTACATTAAGTTTCACTGGATACTTGACGTAAGAAATTTTCGAGCGAGAAATGTACATATTGTTCACCAGATCTATATTTGCTACCTTCGAGAATGGATCACAATTTCTAAAAACTAATTCATTGCACAATAAACATTTCATTAATACAGTAATGTCCCATTCATAAGATTTCGGTAAAAACAAACAAGTATTCATTTAGGTTTAGGTGAAACAAAAAAAAAAAAAAAAAAACAATCGAAAAGGAGTAAATAAAAAACAAAACAAAACAAAACAAAACAAAAAACAAAAAAAAAAAAAAAAAAACCAAAAAAAAAAACCAAACAAACAGACAATAAAATAAACTAGCAAAAATAAATATATTCATGATAAAGTTAAGAAAACAGAAAAAAGAACTTAAGTGAAGGAAAGCAATAAAAATTCATTCAAGCGTTACACATTAATAATTTACGGTTACAGTAGAGCAGGCACGTCTTAAGCCGAATGAGTGGAATGCTCACTTAGTGGGATGGGAGTATCTCACTTCTTATAAATATATTTATACTGTTTTGTACGTCATTGGCCAAAAGGGAGATTCTGATGTTTTTTTAAAACATAAATGTTGTATGCGTAACGAGTTTTTTTCTCCCAAAACAAACATTAAAACATTGATCATATCGGGAAACACGACGGTAATTGAACAACCGACCAATATATTGTTTTAGGTGATGTGAATGGTTCGGTTTGGCTATTGTGTCCATCTGAAACCCGCGATCACTGTCCTGTTAACAATATGTCGCGATGGACGTAATTGAAGATATAGCTAATTATTAGATTTAAAATTGAATACGCTTGAGACCTGAATCGTACATCATCACTAAACTACCCCGCGCCACAGATATGTACACATCATCATCTGGATTATCACATTGCTATCGATAAATTTTCATTTTCCTCTGTAAAGTACTCGGTTTCAAAATTGCGACACTTGACAACACTGACGAGTCTAAGAATGAGAAAACAGCTGTGCGATATTTTTTGTTCATCATCCGGCTCTACAATATCTAGTTCTAGATAAAAACAAAACAAAGTTCCATCTTTTACATTCCCCGACAACAACTTAGGTAAAATAATAAGATACGAAAGAAGTAAGACGTTTTTGTTGTAAAGAAGAGTTTAAGACAAAACTATTTCACAGATGTAATATGCAACATTGCCGCAAGGTAGATCGTCCCATAATTTCTTGTTGGGCCATATTCCGACACAGTCGGAGGCGTCTTTCGAGGAAGGATATGGTTCACCTGGTAACCAGTAGTGAGGCAGTGGTACTAGAGTGTTATCTGAAAACATCAATGTTCCTTCAATATTCCTGTCATTGATGTCCATCCACACGTGTGTTCCCGTACCTGGTAGAAATATGATTTTTTATGCGAGTAAGTTAAGAATGAAATAAAATACGGTATTGTACCTACCTATCTGTTACTGATATAAATATAACATGTCGGACACATAACAGTAGATCATGGCTCAAATCGGTAGACTTATTCCGATGTTTCAATGTGGCTATTCCATTGAGGTGACGCTAAAATGTCCCCTTATTTTTCATGTCACAGTTTCCTGTTGTCTTTTGTCATTCGAGAAGAACGTCTTGAATGTGCCTAATTCTATTAACATAACATGATACAGGAGGGCCATTGGCCTTAAACGTCACCTGACTATAAACACATATAGAATTAATGTAATTAACTAGTAATAATGGGAACAATTACATAAGTAAGCTCCAGACATTTGTCTGATAAAGTGATTGTGTACTCATCGAAACGTCACTCTCTATGGCTTGTGTTATATGAACTGATATTCTATTTACCTTTCTAGCCCGAACAAAAAATTCCAGAAAAAAGCATATAACCCTTGCTTTGTTATTGTTTTCCAATCATTTACAACCAAACGAACATCAGAAAAATGTCAAACAAGGCATTAATACCAAATAGGAACTGACAAATACTGATAAAACGAAGATGATATAAAGGTTGACATTTGTCATGGTGAATGTCAATAAAAATTTGAAAGAAACGTGTTCAGAGAAAGGTTACTATCAAACCATGGGGACAGCGGTATGGTACATTAAGAGTTACAACCCGATAACCAAATATAAAACGATGACACTGTCATATCGGATTATTCTTAAAAAGGTCAATCAGCATCATGTATTTTATATATATTATACATATTCTAAGCAAATAACCCAATCACCAGGTCCTGTTTAAAATGTCAACGCAAGTTTGACATTGTTTTCAGGTAGACAATTGTCATATAAACTTACTTCTTGAAAAAGCGAAGTTTGCAAGACAATTCCAACGAATACTCGTCACGGGTCGAGCCAATTGAGCACCGTCACCCATGCAGCTGGATTTTCCAACATCAAATGTCACTTTGTTTCCGACAAACTTCAGAACAGACTCTGTGCCGCACAATTCTGTATAACCCATTGCACTGTACGCTGATAAGTCTAAACGAAGTATACTATACATTAATTATACAGCAAACCAGTCAAATTATCTTGACTTAAACAATAACATGTCTTATTTTAACCAAATAAGTGAAATGTCAATGTAAGGTAAACCTAACGTATAGATATTTGCCTTATGAAGGTACATGTATGATGCTTCCTTGTATGAATTCACCCAGCGGAGGCGGGCAAGTGTGCGTTTAACCTCGTGTCCATGGCTACCTCCATAACACTATTGGAGCTTGAACCTCGTAAATATCCAAATCGGATGCGAAACTTAAACTATTTGACAGGAAATCTAGTGTTATGTGGGACCCTTTCAAAACAATATACTAAATATGTTTTTTCCAATATTTATACAGCCATTCCTGACTACTGTAGATTTTAAAGGTAATATTATTTCAGCGGTTTTCGCTCTAAAAATATTGCCTTAAAATATTATTGCACTTACTGCAGTTTATAAATGCTGAAAATTATTTACTTAAGTTGCAAAAATGTAATGACAGTCTTGAATTTGACTGCGCCAAATTAAGTTTGGAGCATAAGCATTTGTTAAAGTAAACCACGAAAGACGGACTGTCAACATCCCGTTAGGAAAACGTAAGTCTCATCAGGCAAGGAACGAATACATATTGTTCCAAAATAGCTACATTTGAAAAAGTATTTCATGATTTAATTTTACTTGCCTAGACAGATAATGGTTGCGAAAGTCCATTGAAGAGTTCCGAGATCACATTTCATGTCTCCGTCTCCACTTACTTCGATAGTATTTACGTTACACGTAAAGGATAAGGCGGGAATTCCATTTATCAAAGTCAAAGTCTTGGAGGTATGTAGTATTTGAGGAGACGTATTTTCACAGAACACTGAAAAATATGAAGAGACATATTTCAATATCAGATATTCATCAAAGACAAAGTCTTGGAGGTATGTAGTATTTGAGGAGACGTATTTTCACAGAACACTGAAAAATATGAAGAGACATATTTCAATATCAGATATTCATCAAAGACAAAGTCTTGGAGGTATGTAGTATTTGAGGAGACGTATTTTCACGGAACTCTGAACGAAAGAATATTAATAATAAATGTATTTATAAATAGATAATTCGAGGTTGGCAACTTTTTGGTATATTCCATATACTAAACAAATGTTAATGTTTCTTCTTGGTTGGTATTTTTCATAATGTCATGTGTAAATAAGATAACGAAAACACATTGGTGGACAGCTTACCTCTACTATAGTGTTGAAAACCAGATTGACTTGAAGTTTCACTGACATCAAGGAAAGGGTTTTTGTTCAGACGGCACATAAGGGTCACGTGATTGTAAAATAACGACCAACAGTTTCCGTTACCAAGACACAGAGCAGCACATCCCGACAGCGAGTTTACAGTATGGTCGGAGATGCCGTGTTTGATCTCTATTCTATCCTGTAGTTCAATTACATGCTTAAAATTCTCGATATTAATGGTATGTCCAGCAAGCACGCTCACCATTCCTGTTGACACAACGAGAATTGTATTTGAATCCAATGATTTACATATATCATCATTATATTTTTGTCTCTACTACAGTTAAACCCATCGCTCCACCCCTATCAATTACATGTTCACTAAATGTACTCACCTTACAAACAAAGAATGACTTTTTTCTATATCGTTTTTAATAAAATGAAAACATACATGAAATGTTACATTAACATTTAGAAATTATATACATAATGCATTATTTAGGAGTATATAACTCTATATATCTTTATGCATCAATACAAAAATCGACAGATAAGATACATATTTGGTATAGCTCTACGTGTTCAAGAATTACTATCATGTTTATGTTTAGTTTTGTTCTTTTTCGAGCATGTCTAATAAAACAAGATCGCACAACACACTCATAACACCGTTTATATTGATATAGAACGATATAATATATAAAATTTAAACTATAACCGGACTTTTCTTAGAAATTGTGATAAAATAAAGTTACATCTTAAATTCTGAAATAAAAATATTCTTTAAATCAATTCAGGAGCAGATAACATACCTGATATGATAAACGTAGCAGTGTACGGTATTTTGCCCATTGTGCGTCAGTGACTCGTCTCTTGATAAGTCTTTGATCATTAATGATACTGTGGTTTTAACTCATTTGGTTTTAGATATATAAGAGAATTGTTACCAGCTAGTCCTTGGAAATTATTGTTGCGATTCGATAGATTTTTCAATATTTCCTTTGGGAGTGAAGTTATATGTTTTATATCACTTTATGTTGAAGGTATATTAGCAAATAATGGTCTCAAGATCGATACAAAGTATAAATAAGTAATTAATTTCCAAAATTAATGTTAACTGTAGATTCCTTCTGAATGATTACAGTCAGCTTTATTATAACCTTCAGGGTTGAGTGATTGAGTTAGGGATATCGAAAAGTAGTCATCAATTCCCTAACAACATCAGGATAATAGCAGTAGTGGCAATAACACTATCGATTAAAGTATTCAAACATTGCTGAATTTTAGCAGTAAAGATTATAAAACAACACTTTCTTTATTTCAGTCTCTTAATACACCAACATGCTTTCAGGTGAATGTTACTAATGACATTATGGAAGCTTAAAACAATTTTAGCCATCTCCGAATCATTTCAGGCTGAATCTTAAGAATGGATATTGAGATAAATGATAGGCATTGTTCTGGAAAGTCATGATCGCGCCATTCCTGTCGAAGTGTGCTGAAGCAAAAGTATGACCACGCTTTGTTGACATCATTTTCTACGCGCTCTCTTTTGCTCAATAATTTCAAAATTCAACATCGCAGCCTTATTTGGTATAATCGAACCGACAAATGGTTGACAAGGACCATCTAAGGATTATTTCAGACTAGTATGAAAAGTTTCAATTGGTAGAACTTGAGATGTATCAAATATGTAAAAGTCATATGGATGGCGTGTGAACAAAAAGTGGTCATTCTGATACTTCAGATCTGTATGTAAGATTAAGGTGGTTTTTAAATCTAATAATTATGGGGATGGATGAGTGCTGGTTTTAGATCTTACGGTGGGATAACCTTTCTTTATCGGTTAAGATAGACTCGTCACGAAAACCATGCCAATATTGTTATGGTTTGCATTTTCCATCAAACATACATCAAAGTGTAAAAGACTTTCCCTACCATTGAGGATGTAATTACAACAGGTCTTTTCAATGCAAATTTATGCAATTGTAGGCACTTTCCTGAACATTTGAAATTTTGAAATAATTAAAATCTGCAGGGGAACACTGCTATTTCCATAGATAATACTTTTTATGAAAAATTCGTCATTCTACAAGTAACCAGTATTTGATTATTAAATCGACAATTCTGTATGATATCAAACAATTTCATCCTTCCATATTTATCATTGATGCAGATTCCTGTTGAAATCGTGGAGGTAAAAACGACAGGCAGTATAGGTTCTGAACACTGCATTTCATATCGCAAAAAAGAACCAAATGAAATCAGAACTAATGTCATTCATACCTTAAAAGCCTACAAATATGAGGATAAGACGTGTAAAACCATGGATGAAAGAGACATGAAGGCCACCTCTGGCGACCAATGAGAAATGTTGACATTATGTTTTCACTCAATCGAAGGTGGTAAATTTCTTTACCGACAAAGGAAGAGCGTTACGCGTTTTGATCGGCAAATCACTTTCTGTCGTTGTAAGGATTAATTATCATGGTTGTAATCTTTTATTACAGCTTAACGAACATCGTGATATTGGGAAATAACAGTAGAGTATCGATCCTCCGCTACATGCAAACACAATTTTTGTCCTGCTAAAGTATGAACGAAATGATCCATACCTCGAGCTGTTTGCTCTAAATGTCAAGAAAAGAATACCGGACAATCACATTGACTCTAAAATCTTGGCATACCCTTTTTTAGAATAGGGAAGTTGTATAACCTATTTGGAGCAAAGGTAAACGAAACTACGCAATACTGGCCTAGGAGGCCAGGCGCCACCCGAGAGGAATGGATCAAATCTTTACCAAAACCAGCCAACAAACTACACAAAAATAGGGAGTCAAAGGTATAGTTCATGAAATAACACCAAGTGTATATACAGAATAAAAGTGACATGGAATATGTAGTATATGACAGAGTTACAAAGGGCAATTAAAGTTCAGTGGCACAATCAGTGATCAAACTAGTGAAAAAGTCTTTGAGCCTTATACAACAAGCCAATGGCACAAAGTGGACAGCATGTCTGTTTATAAAATACATCACAGGCCATATTCAGCACAGGTAAAACGAGTTAAACCTGCTACGAATTTCCTCACTGCTGAACTAAATAATAGTTAGCACAAGCATGAAAAAATATAATATCCTAAGTAACAATCTTAACAGCAGGACCCACATGTAACTCTCCCTTAAGAGACCGCGTCAAAAAGGAGAGGTATATGTACCGGTGTTCTGGACACCAACCTGTTTATTGGAACCTAACAACCCTATCACCAGACAACTCCACGCAACTCTCCATGATGTGACCTCCGCAACAAAACAGAGAGGTACAAGTAGTAGGTGGTGATCTAATTCTAATTAATGCTTAGCCTTCAGTTAGATATAGCAGATGTACGAATGTACTTTTTAAAAGCATCAGAATGCCACCTGCCTAGGACACGAATTTGTGAATCTGACGTTCCCCTATTTGCACCTAAGGTCGCCCCTCCTATCCTGAAGCTATGCCCCTTGTAGCGTGAACAAGCCCGGCCACATGCAGACACTTCATAGTGACATCATCGAAATATTTCGTTGTAACGGTATACCAAGGCTATTCATGAATAAGACCCCGGATTTGGGACCTCGTAATTTGAGGTAACCTAACATAGCCTCAACGGGACACAAATCTTTATTGCTGCTGCTCGCAACAGGGACTGTATGATGCTTTCCACTTTGATTATGCTTGGAGGTATGGAAACATACACAGAGTTGGAGGTGTTTTCGTGTTGTGTGAATTCTATGTCACCGATTTGTAACACTCGTGCATGCTGAGAAGACTGACTGGGCGAAACCTCGCCAAGACGTGCAAGGCTGTGGTAAAAACGGCCTTAAATAACACTTTGTCAAAGTTCAAACTAACCGTATTGTGCAGAGCCTGAATAAGTCTATATAAAATTTGTTTTGTGATGGGAAGTCCAATATCGAACGATTGGGATATGTGTGTTGATCCCTGTATGGCTTTTTGAACAATGAAAGCTTTTGTTGGGTCTGAATAACCAAGAATATGATGTATATATGCTATAGCAAACATGTGAGAATTGATAGTTGTTGAAGCCAACTTAAGTATATGTGCATGAGCTACATAGAGAGCAATGACAGAAAAAGGAACAGGAACGACTAAGGGATAGTTTAAAACTTTGACTGCAAAGTCACTGAGAATCCGCCAAAGGCCGTGAATACATTCTATGAGTTGAAGGTGCTAATGATGCCGCCAAGAGAGTGGTTAGGGTAGAAAAACTACTGATCCCCAAACATAGCACCAAAATATAACGTCGAACATGCGTCAGTATGAAATTGGAGATGGTCGCTGTACAACCATTTTTCCTCAAGGAAAAAGTTCCTACCATTAAAAGTGTTCAAGAAATAAAACCATGTTTTCAAATCTGCTCTGCCCTCAGACGTAAGTCTAGCTTTAAAATACGGTTTTTGGACCCCAATTGTCAGGTCAATTAACCCCCGTCAAAATGGACAGCCTGGACTAACCACTGAAGTGGCAAATTGTAAGGTACCGATAAGGAATTGAATTTCTTTTAAGGTAACTTTCTTACGAAACTGGAAAGCTCTAGTGAGTTATTTGCAATAACGTACTTTGTCTGGAGGTAAACGTGCCATATACTTCAATGTGTCAAGAGTAATGCCTAAAAATGGTAAGACCTGATCAGGGACAAATGTCTTATCTGGGGCAAGAGGAAGCCTAATTGTTTGGCACAAGTTTTGAAAATCAGACAACATTCTATCACACCTGGACTTGGAAGGTTCAATGAAAAAAAAAATCATCTAAAACATGCACTACACTAGAAGCCCCCAACTTGTTCAAAGCCAACCATTCTAATGCTGAGCTCAATTCCTCAAAAATCTTGCAGCTTTCAGACAGACCCATTGGGAGACATTTATCAAAATAATATTGTGAATTCCACTGAAAACCTAAAAAGGGGCGGTCATCTGGATGAACCGGTATTATGCGGAAAGCTGACTCAATGTCACATTTGGCTAAAAAATGGGTTTGTTGTTTTTTTAATATATGATATGGCAATTGTCGAATATTCAACTCTAAAATGAGAATCAGGAATTGAATCATTGAGTGACGACCCTTATGGAAAGCTTAAATGATGGATGAGACGAAATTTTCCTGTGTTTTTCTTTTCAACGACACCAAAGTAAACCATATCGATAAGAGGGCATGATATAGCATTTATGTTGAAATGTCTAATGTAGTAGACATACCGGTTGATAAGAACTAACTGTAGAATTTTTTATTGTAAAATACAGAAGTGAAGAATTCACTGAAAGCAGCAAAATAAATAATAAAGCCAAAGCCATCACTAATGGCAGCCATCGCCGTGGCAATAGGCAATAAAAACGCGTACTCCATGCGTAAACCAACATCAGCAACTTATACCACTGTCAGAAACAGTATACGGCAAAGGACATGTACATCAAAATGCTTTTTTTCTAAATCGTAAGAAATCATATGAAAGATTAAGTGATAAAAGCAGTTAAATGTTCACGACACGTCAACTGTGATTTTCCTGAGCTGGACAAATAAATTGTAAACTGGCAATTTTTAAAAGCTGGCAAAAATTAAACAAGCTGCAAAATAGTATAGAACATATCAGTGAAGAATTAACTGAGAGCAGCAAATAAAAGGATACAGCCAGCATCCATCACTGATGTCAGCCACATCTGTGGGAACAACAAAGATTTTTTTTTTTTTTTTATTTTGAAATCAATGAAAAGGAATGACATGTCAACAGTGATAGATTAGTGAATAATATGGTAAGAAGAGGTCACTTCTACGGAAACGACAAACTCAAGGGAGGCGACTGGAGTAGTCTAAAGGAACCAATTCAGTGGAGACAAAGCTATACATTAGCCTGCAAAAAGAATAATCAACAGCTCTGCAGACTGGGCAAGGGGAGGTAACTACTAAGACCAGTTGTGTTAAACCAAACAAGATACAACCCGGTAGGGATTTGTAGTAAGGTTGTTGGTTCACAAAATGAACACCATCCAGGCCATAATACTTAAAAACATTGCCCATGCAGAATGTTTCAAGTTCAGTGAGATTCCATTACTCCTGTAGCAAGTGTAACAAACGGGCTTACAAAGCCACCAACGGCTCCATATCAAGCGGAGGCGAATCCAACCGCAGCTGTAGAAAATTGTCCAAACGTGTTGTAAAATAAATACAGTTGGATAATAAAGTTACATTGCAAATAAGAAGAAAACGTCTAGAGAAAATTAAAAAATCAATAAGTCGTCGAGATGTCTAAAAAATGCTGCTGAAGTGGGGAATTCAATTGCTCCACAAGGGCAAACTGACCCAAGGTCATACAAATGGGGATCACTGAAGCCCAACAGGGGCCAATTATACTGACCAATCAGTGATAACCTGACTTAATTACCTTACATACATTTACATATAAACTGAAACATCATGTACATAAAACCTAAGTATGTGTGAACCTTTATTGTACAAAAATATGTCTATAAATAGACATTTGATATGTCCAAAATACAGGTCTTTTGCTATCAAGAAATAGAAATTTCACAAATAAGGAAATACAAATTATCACGCGTGATATACTATTCGGTGGAAACCTCTCTAGTAGGAAAAATTGATATAAGCGTCGGATGTAGAAAAAGCCTTTTGTGTCCTTATTTCCATTTCTGTTGTGTATATACGATGAACGTGCACAATAAATATCCTGTTGTTGAAAGTACCTGATATGGACTTTTCAAGGTCTTTTTGACCTGTTTGGATAAGCTCTGTGCCAATTTCAACCGCATATAAAAACCAAAACAAGACAGCGAATAGAGGTACACAGTTTGTTCTTACATGTATGCCGATAGCCTATTGGAAGGTCATACCAGTGAACTTGTCAAAGATATTGTTAACCATGAATAAAGTCAATTCTCATTTAATGTTGAAAAGGTTGTTTTTCACGAAGTATTATTTTCAACTATATATTTTTACCGCTCTCTATCGTGGAAATAAGTCTTATAATAGGAGACGGAATGCTTCCCTTCAGTTAAAAATGAGGTATGGTTACGAATGTAACAAGAGCGTATTGATTAGTCAAAAGTAATCATGGGGTCTTTAAAATACAAGTACCAATTATTCTACTTCTTGAGTAAGCAGTACGGCAATAATACTAGTCTTGAATTATAGTGCTAAGAATGAAAGTAAAAAAACAACAATAATAACGGTATGGTTTTGAACAAATAGAAAAGCAAGCAATGGCACGACGTTAACATGGATTATTATGAAGTTTAAGAATCCAACATAAAGGAAGGAAGTCCATCTCCTTATTATTTATACTATCAACAAAAACGTTTAAAAAATTAAAGCATTATTATAAAGGAAACTTTCTTGCATGCAGCAAATATAGTTGTTTGCAGACAAGGATAAAGTTACGGGATGCCTTTTATACAGAAACAATAACATATATGTTATGTAAACTGTAAAGTGTTAATTTAACGTAAAGATCAACGAATGTTTAGTCTTAAATTTCATGCTTCATTTGTATGTAAATGACATACAAAATGTATTGTAACCCACACTGAGAGTGAATCTGTCGTAGCATGCTCTCGTTTCACACTTGCATACATTCCCATCGAATTCATATGTATTTTAAAAATCGCATTCCAGTTAATGGACGAAATGTCATTATATTTGATAAAAAAAAAAAAAAAAAAAAAAAAAACGCTGGAAGCTTAATGTTTTGGATGATATTTAAATGTTGCTAAGCAAAACCATAACGGAGAGACAGAACAAGAACGCGTTGAAGGTTTAATTAATCGGTCATCTACGTCCTGGTCCTGTAGCGCTTGACTGAAAAGGATTGATGTCATAGGGTTGAAGTTACTGGGTCACGTTTTACCATCATTTCAGTCTTATTAATTTGGGTTTGGTCTTAAAGTCAAACTCATTGCTCAAAAAAGTGGAGCTATTCGTAACAGGATTTTGACCAATCCCCAACGTTTCTGAAAACAATTCTCCTCTAAGAATATTCAATTTTCAACACTGAATGCCATCATATACACTGAAGGAGCGCCTTCGTTTTATTTTTATGAGAGTCTAATTTCAAAAGCTCTGCTGAAGTGTATATCAAAACGTCCAAATCAAAGAATAAATATAAAGAGGTCGAAGTCATAGAATATGATCATCTTCGTCCAGTTTGTTGGCAAGTTTTTCAAACAGACTGTTGATATAACTACGAGAATGAATTGTCTTTCTCTTGGCTGTTTGTTGTTTTCACTCGAGGAAGAAGTTTTCGAAGAAACTGGTAATAAAGACATTGAAATGTCCTTCAGCTGTAATTTCAGATATATTGATTTCATGTAGTTTTTATATTGACCAAGTCCATCGTATATACTCACTAGAACTTGCAATCTCAAGAAAATACTACAGAAAATGATAATCTCACTCAAACAACTTTCCATCCAGCTGTATTATAATCATGATGATTTCAATTTCCCTATTGTGAATTTACCATTTCTGGATATCAAAACCCAGTATCCCAAACATATGATGTTTACATGTCAGAGTTCATTTGATGTTTAAGGACCAATTCCCAATGTTTCGATTTTCAATGCAAGGTGTCGCTGTCTGACGGATAAGCACACAGGACAGGATTTAAAATGATGAAAGACTTATACGTTTTCGAAGCCTATGGCCTTTTTCAAAAATAATTTGTCTGTTTTATTATAGTCTTATTTTGCAAAAGGTTTATCAAATTTGAGTTCGAATTATGATTACGTTCACATTATTGTATTTTCTTATTCCATTGATAATCTTATTTCAATGCAGATAAATATTCACGTTCATTTATTTATCTGGAGAATGACGGAATGAGTATAAGAACATGCATTTAAATCGGGGCTAATTGATAAGCTAATACCCTGTTTTCTTAACTATAAAATATTCTGAGATGAGAATAATCATGCACCGAATCAGGTGTGTTCTTGTACAAATGTCATTTATAAATATAATGTGCTCTGTAGTTCTGTAAATTGCTTCAATTTAACTTGTACATGAATGCCTCCAAATTACACATATGTTTAAATATTCTACCAAAGTACAGGTAAAATACTGTTTTAGATGTTGTGTCTTGTAATGCTATCCAAACAGAGGCTGATTCTATCATGCTAATAAACTAATGCTTCTGACACTGAAAAGGAAATTCTGCTCAGTTACAATGCTATACAAATGTACGATCGTTTTGAATGCCCAGCTACGCAGATATCAACTACACCAAGAAATGAAAAGTTAACAATATCAAAAACTATCAAACACTCCGAGATGTAGTCTGAAATAGCAAATTTACAAAGTTCTGTAAACAAACCCACATGTTTCAAGTCTTAAGGTTTGATTATGTGTTCGTATCGAACGTTTCAAAATGACTCTGGGAAAAGTTCCAGTGAATACAGACCGATTGCAATATGTCCCTGAAAGTTGTTTCAGTTGAGTAGAATTATGGACGTCGCGTTCCATTCTCTTAATTTTACACAACACACTATACAATCAATAAGAATGCAGAAGCATGATTAAGCACTACACGTTCAAACAATTCTTTATTGCAGACAATTGATACAAATCTATCTTAAAAGTAATAAGTTATATCTGAAGCATTGTGACAAAAATAAGGCTGAAACACATGTATGTTTTTAAAAAGATATTTTTATAGCAAATGAACAGGACATAAACGTCCGTCGTATAAAATAAAACTTGTTGGAATATACAAACCAATATTAACGAATACATCAGCAACTTATTAAGGCAAACACAATGTAAGTTAGCATGGCTGTCAAAGATATGCAATTTGAAGAGTTCTAGAAATACATGGAAAATTCTTTCAAACTACTGTTTTATATTTTAAAAATAAAACAAAATATCTACAATATATGTAAATTACAGTTGTCTCAAAATCGCTTGAAATAATGTCCACGTCCCAAATTTTTCCTTCTATATCTTTGTAATCTTATTTCGGTTGGCTCTATTTAATTGGAATTTCGTTTAAATCGAAGTGATGTTTAGTCCCTTCAATTGTAAAGCAAGGGAACAATCATTAGTTGTCTCGAAGTTAATTTTTGTCAAAACATTGGCATGTCATTAGACGAGGTCGGTGAATACATACACAAAGTAGAAAGTCATTTGTGCTTGGTCAGTAACGTGAGTTCAACTTTATTTGATTAGTGTTGTTATTACATGTTTTATTGTTTGGATGAGTAAACAATAAAAGAAGAAAGTAGAAATATTATTTGTTTCTGTTTATTTACTGCCATTTCAAATGACAAATTAAAGTATGCGGTTTGTACCTCAGTGTACCGTGCTATCGTACACATACTTTAAAAATTCGGATAAGTCGAAATATTTTCCATGGTCCCTTGAATTTCGACTATATATATAACAGAAAAACCAGGCTGATATTTACTCCTCACACTTGTGTTTTCCATTAATCTTAATATCGATCACACATACAACTTTAAAACAAAATAGCAAAGATAAAGATATTTTAACGAAATGCATCATGATATTCAGTAAGACATATTAACTTCATGAACATTAGATCACGATTATTTGGATACCGTAACACAAATAATGAGTAATAACGACAAATTGTTTCTAGAAATCATGGCTATACTTAACCTACTTACTTGCGTCAGTGACCTTGTGATTTAAAATATAGAACAACCTTGACACATTTCTAACAAAGGAAATTATAAAAGATAAACATGCTAGCTTTAAATTCATCCTTATTGTCACTGCCGTAACTAGAAATATATGCTGGAAACTATCTCGGCTTTACATTATGGTTTCTTAATATTCTGAAAATGTACTGAAAGTAAACTATATGTATATATCAGTGAATTTCTATTTAGCGAAGCACAAGTAAACAGAACTAGTTGCATTCACTGTCAATATTATATACCTGGTTTGCATATGCTCTTTTTCAAACATGCAACCCAGCACTGTAATGCACGGTTATATCAGAGGAAATTGTGCTCTTAACGGGATCTCGTATATGAATGTATGTGAAATAACATGGTGGTTAAAATAGTAACTCCTTATCGTAGGACTATCCAATATATAGAGGTTTAACACATGCTTGTCCTCTGTCGTGTTAATCTTTCGTTATTACAGTTTAGATAATGGCAGTGCGCATGAGAAGAGACGTAGGCATTCAGTGAAAAACAAATAACGTATAAAAATATCTCAACTAGCAAAGGACATTTCATTATTTTCATTAGATATTGTGGAGAATGTTCGGGGTTGAAACTAAACTACCGTAAAGCAAAAAGGAGAGTGGTGAGGTAGATATAAAGGAATAACAGCAAAGAAAGGTTTGTTATAAATGAAGCTATAGTTAGAATTACTAAGTATTCACATTCAAACAAATACATTGGCATGCAGCCATTTAACCCGGGAAACTAAATATCCACCACAAAGCGAGATTATCAAAGTCTGAACAAAAAAAAATGTTCGTTGTTGTCAAAAAAAAGTATTATTATAGTCTTCCCGAATTCTTAAAATGATATATACACTAAATCAAGCCAATGTACAAAGAGTAAGCATGAAGCATTTAAAAAAATAAATAATTGAGTTTTATTGGATGAAAAAAAAATCGAGATTTGCTATTAACATTGACGCTTAAAAGTACGTGATAAAATCACAAATTAATACGTTTAAAGTAACTTGTGCTAAAAAAGTTGATGTATAAAATTGAGGGGAGGCCAAAATACATGTAACTTCAGATTAACTTGTATCAGAAAAAACATGCTATTAGGGATTACAAGTATCAAGCTCATCAGCAAACCTTAAGTGAACAAATATTTGACAGATAGAGGCCTGATGAAGTTTTCTGATGAAGTGGTAATACATATTACAAAGTGAAAACTCGATAAAGACAAACATTAAAGAGATAACATATCTTTTCTAAATCATCAGGAAAACAAGAAACGCATTAGTATAGACCATGTTAACAACCATATATAAATTAGCTTATCCTTAGCTAGAAAAACCTTGTATTCCTACAGTTAGAACAAATGTAAACATTCAACATTAAAAATACACAGGGGTTTATAGATTTAATGAGTTTTGTATTCAGAAAATTAAAGAATAATCATTATCGAATATCAAAATGGAAATTCAAACATTACATTACGCAATGTAAACAAAATTTGCAGAAAGGGAAATTCGATGAAAATAATAATTTTTTTGCATGTGGAGTAAAAAAATCATTGCGATATTTCATAAAATCCTAGACTCTTAGGGATTTTTGGAGAAAAAAATGTAGAAATATTTCACTTATTTCCATGATATGTAAATATGAAAAATCTTTGAGCAGTAGTTTCATGATTGATCAGGCTACCGGAATCGAAAATTAACCCAAAAGTAAATAATAAACGGGCTCCTTATGACAAATTTGAAATAAATAATTACTTGAGAAATAATGCAACGCATTTGGAGAAAAAACAACATTAAAAGGTGTACAAAGAATGTCTTAGGAAACGACATGAAACCATCCTGTTGAAAGACACATGACCAGAAACACTCGCAAAAATGATTTAGAAATAAAAAGGACATGTTAAGTCATATTGTGTGGCACAGACCGACAACATTTAGAATGTTTTGAAACTTATATTGTATCAAATACGTTTATCCTTTACATGGTGTCAAAATGACCCTGGCACAATTAATTCAGCAACATAGGAAACGTACGTATTATTGTTGCGGGCCTCAGATGGAGAACAATCTCACATGAGCGATTATTCTAGATAGTTTACCTGGATATACTGGCTGCGCAAGATTTCAAGATCACTCATTATATATATATATTCCTGTATGTACAATTTCACCGTGTCTTTTCTTGGTTCTCTTTAGAGGCTATGCAGTAAGATATACATGTAACCAACACAGTGGTCTTATACTTTTATATTGGAATTGATAATTTCCAATTAAAACCGGATGAAGTCTGCATCTGTATTAAAAACACGACAGCTGGATCTGCAATGCAGGATACATATCCCGATACTATACTCTATCATGTTTACTTTCTAGGAGGAAGCACGATTTTCGACATGCTGTTTGGAAACTAATTGCAGATAGAATTCATATCAGTCTGGTTAAATGAAATCCATTTAACTGTAAATGTTGTATTGCATGCTTAGCAACGAGTCTGATCTGTGTACTTCAATTTATACAAATGTGTAACGTATTATTTGTACCCGTACGAAGCTTTTTCGAATGGGCTGTAGAGCTTTTAGTACGACAAATGGGAATAAATGGTTTGGATACTGGAAGAAAAGCAACCAATGTGCAATCGTTTGGAAAACAAGTATTTCACAAGAAATTTTCCCAGGTTACTAGTGCGACTTAAAGCTATGTTCTTTGCCAAAGTGTACTAAAACTCACGCTTACTTGCACATATCAAGACAGACATTCTGTCAGCGTAATAGGGAGCTAACAAGGCACCCCAAAGCTTTTCTTAGACAATTACGATCCTTTGAAGCTAAATACATTGGTTGTTTGAGGTCAACTTCCTAAAATGGAAACTAAGATTGAACGATAAAGCAATACCAAATTATCGTTTGGCTGTATAACTGTTATGACTATTTCATATGGAGTTGTATATATAAATATACACGTTCAATCCATTTGGAAACGGCGTGTCAGCGCAACACGAATTTTCGCATACCCAAGAAGAACTTTGGATCTTTAACAGGAATTTCTTTTGTAGATTTTCAAGGCTCTTCCATTTCTTTAATACAGTTTGTGTAAAACAATTAATTTTAGAAAAGTGAAAATTAGATATGCATGATATAATTAAACGATATAAAATAATACATTTCTATTTCTGCATCAGCGAAAATGAGAATCCGATTTGCGACTGGATGACGACCTAGTGTAACATCATATGCTCTTGTTTATTTATAAACAAATGAGAGAGAGAGAGAGAGAGAGAGAGAGAGAGAGAGAGAGAGAGAGAGAGAGAGAGAGAGAGAGAGAGAGAGAGAGAGAGGGGGGGGGGAGGGAGGGAGAGAGGGGAGAGGGAGGGAGGGAGAGAGAGAGTACTGATTAAAATTCTATTTCACATATGTATTCTGCAACATTGCCACAAGGGAGATCATCCCATTGCCTTAAATCGGGCCAAATTCCGACGCAGTCTGCATTGGCTCGAAAAGATGGGTGGGGTTCTCCTGGTAACCAGGGGTAAGGCGGAGGCACCACACTGGAGTCCGAGAACACAAAGGTGTTCTCTACATTCCTGTCGGTGATATCCATCCAAACATGGACACGGGCAGCTGGAGGAAATCATCAGAAAACGTGTTTATGATACAGTTATCTATACACAAAATAAACATTTATGTGAATCTTATCATGATTTCAACTCGTAAAATATTTCTTTAAATCATATATAAGCGTGATAACATATATGAATAATTGCTATCAGAAGTCTATTTCATAGCTATATCTTTATTCGCTAACAGCACCAATGCATGCTGGTAATATATAAGGTAACTAGATGAATTACTTAATTTGGCTTCAGTTTTCCACTGTGTTACGACATTTCTGTGCATGGCACTTTGAGTGGTCTGTGTATCTAAAGACACAAATATAGAGTAATGGCTCGTGTTATTCCGAGGAGGTACATTCCTTAAAACAGCAGTTGAGTGAGAATCAAAATTATATTCCGTACATACTCTTCGTTTCAGCATAGTCTGCAAGGCATTTCCATCGGTCAGGTGTTCGTGGTCTCGCAAGGTGGGCACCATCTTGCCTGCAGGCCTGCTTTGCTACATCAAATATCACTTTAGTTCCGACAAACTTCATAACGGATACTGTCCCACAGAACTCAGTATAACCCTTGGATATATATGGCGCCTTGTCTTAAAAATAAACAAATGACATTCATCTCTTGATTATTTAATTATTTGAACTCACTATATAAAAAAATAGTACAAAAACTTGAAAAAACGTTTCCAAATTACTTGACGTGTTCTATCAATGTAACATTTCTATGACAGAAATACACAATAATATCACATACTTCATTAGAAGGAAACTGAAACCCTTTTCCGTAATTCAGACAAATTTCGACTAATGGTTAAAATCTCCCAAAGCATTTTCAAGAGTAATCCGTGTTAATAATCGCCTGTTCATTACTAGTGATTTATAGGTGTCCAGAAATTCATTATAACATACAATGACATTTGAGGAGTTTGTATGAAATAGACAATATGCAAACCTTTATTGCAGTTACGACAGAGATGTATGTTATTTTATTATTATTTTCTATATCAACGTTGGTCAAACTTGGGAGAACAAAGATTAGTGAGAAATAGCTCTATAACAAATGTTTAATTGCTAAAATTGAGATTGCTTATTCCCGATCATCTTGTTTTTTTTCAGTCTGACTTGATTAGATTTTACTGGAACCAAGAAAAAATTCCATACACTTTTGGAAATGTCATCGGGTGTAAAAAGTAGGCAGTATGCAATATTGTAGTAATATCGCTAACTGTCAAATTTCAATATGAATTTCTTTCCCATGTTGATAAAAAAATTCAAAACTACACTTAAACAGCTGTCAGAGCCTTAAACTAGCCATCTGTATTAATAGATCTCAGAGAGATCTGGGGCCCCGTGTCCTTTAATTACGGACAATATTGATAATGACATTGCACTGTCTAAGTCCCAGATGGCTACCTATCAGTTATCTTATTTTTCAGATCATTTCTTAAAATTTAAATGTCACAAATAGGAACCAAGATATCAATATATATGACATTGGAGAAAGTCCAGAAATAGCAATAAAAAATTAAAAAAAAAAGGGCGGTCTTTGGTTCGTTTTAATTTGTTGACATATACCAGAAATCAACACGGAATTACCGGAGACCAAGGGAAAGGGATAGAGGACATTGAGAATTATTGGTCCAGGACTTCTCAGGAAATGGTGGTTAACAAGGAATCTGTGACCTTGTCAAACCAGAGACAAAGTGGGACCTACATCAGATGTTTGAGAGTGCTCCATTCATGTTGTCTCTAGGAATGAGGAAAGGAAACTTAAATTGTCAAATTTTGATCCAAAAATTATCAATCCACAATTAAGACCAAAGGGGAATTATAGTATGATGCATTAAGTACTTCTCAAGAACAATGACTATTTAATATTACTTAGTTGCTCGACGGGCAAATGACGAGAACTTTACTTAGCCGCCTGTCCGCCGATCTATCTGACCGTTCTTAAATGAAGATAACATTAGACATACAATTAAGATATTTAAGTGTATTTCATGACAAGGACTGGTACATTTAACTGTCAATATTCTAGGACGGACTACCTGATAGTTTAACCCCTTCCCGAATCGTAACAGACTAAACAGCATAATACCTATAGTAATCACCATATAGTTGAATAGATATATTCAACTTCAGCTTACCTTTGCACACTAAATTTGTTGTAATCCAGATTAGAGTTCCAATGTCACAAGCCATCGTTCTATTTCCGCTGATATAGATGGCACTTGATTTACAGCTGTATTCAACGTAAGGCGTGCCACTGTAGGAAACCGTTAGCGAGGTATGGGGAATGGTTGGAAATTGACTTGGACAGAAGTCTGAAATTTGCAAAACGTTTGAATTAAATTACTATATTTACACCTGATCTAAGGGTAGAATTGCTTGTATAATCGTGGGCGAAAAATTATTTTATCTTTTGGTTTTGTTTTGTCTTTTTTATCATTTGGTTGCAGGTAGTGAAATCAGTTAAAAAAAACAGTTCATGTTTAATGCTCAGATATTTTCTTTAACTTTCTCAATTATCCTAGTGTCACAGATATGCTTCTAGAATTATTTCCAAACGGACATTGTCAAAAACGAACGTGTGAAATGTGTGGGACAGTGTGTAAAACAAAGAATTAGAGTTGAACATGTGTAGCGGACGATACCAATTTATCAATATATAAAAGGGGCGACAGGATGTGATTGGATTTACATTGAGAGTTTAAGTGTGATTACGGGGAAACATTTACTTCAGTGAAAACGAAAACATTCCTTTTATACCCTGTAAATTAAAGGGAAACAATACTGAAGTGAAATCATTTGATACTTTGATTTTGGGTCTGCTAGAGACCGATTACTGTCTTCCTGATAACGTCCAAAGATCTATTACATTCATAGTTTATTTCTACATAATGACGTGTTCCGGGGTACAAACTGTATGTATATATAACAAGCATCTACAGTGCGCAGTGAAGACAACCGGGCTATTGTTTTATTGTAAGAGTTCATGGCCATACACACTACTTTAAGGGTTTTCGTTTTATATTTTCTTATTTTGTTGTTGTTTGTTTGTTTATTTTTGTGGAAAATTTCACAATTCACTGTACTGTTACCTTGGGTGATCGCAATGACAATTAAAGAAGAAAACTAGAGATCAGAGGACCTCAGCTTAGAAATAAAAGTGACATTTAATATAATTGGACGTACAATTCTTCCCTAGTCCCATTCCCTACCTGTAATGAAGATTTGTTATAGCGTGTAGTGAGATATAAATGTCTACAGACTCACAAACGTTCGGCAACTTTAGTTTTCTCAGTCGCCGCCTAGATTTGAAAATTAAGGCCCATAGCGTCACTGAAGTGTCCTAGAAGGACGAAACAGTTGTATAATGCAGTTTCGTTTATTGAATATCTCTACCTTTTTATAAATTTGTGTTATCTTCTTGTGTGTCATTTGGATAATCTTACGTCCTCACAATAGTTAAGGACGTCTATAGTGTATAGATAAAATAAGACAATGATTTTGTAACTGAAAAATTGAATATCAAATACAGTTATTCAGAAATGAAAACCTTACAATAAACTTACAACTGATATACAACTGATATAAACGAAACTGCCGTATCCTGTGGGTTTTTTTGTGCAGTTTTAGAGAATTACCACGTTGTCTTATCCATTTTCGACGGTTTCTTACTGTTTATTTTTGTTCATTTGTATCCCATATCATAAAATATACATCTATGTTAACTTGCCCTTCTTTTTCGTTTTTATTAATGAAGAATCGCTTATTTTGAAATAACATAATTAAGCGTGTTCCATCGAAAATCAATAAGTATTTATTTATTTGTGCGATGATTTCAATTGTTGAAAATGACGGTGATTTTGGCTTCAGTTCCACTATCACAAGGAAACATAACCCTATCTCATTCTCCCACAATTACAAGCACACAGCAAAAACACTCACCATGCAAACACCGGTAGGGCGTCCTTAAATGATCCAGGTTTTTAATAGGACGTTAAGCAATACATACTAAATCAAATCTTACTTCTTCTGTAATGGTGTAAATCTTAATTCTTCTGTAATGGTGTAAATCTTACCTCTTCTGTAATGTTGAAAATATTACCTCTTCTGTAATGGTGTAAATCTTACCTCTTCTGTAATGGTGAAAATATTACCTCTTCTGTAACGGTGTAAATCTTACCTCTTCTGTAACGGTGTAAATCTTACCTCTTCTGTAATGGTGTAAATCTGTAATGGTGTAAATCTCTTCTGTAATGGTGTAAATCTTACCTCTTCTGTAAATCTTACCTCTTCTGTAATGGTGTAAGATCTTATCTCTTCTGTAATGGTGTAAATCTTACCTCTTCTGTAATGGTGTAAATCTTACCTCTTCTGTAATGGTGTAAATCTTACCTCTTCTGTAATGGTGTAAATCTTACCTCTTCTGTAATGGTGTAAATCTTACCTCTTCTGTAATGGTGTAAATCTTACCTCTTCTGTAATGGTGAAGATCTTATCTCTTCTGTAATGGTGTAAATCTTACCTCTTCTGTAATGGTGTAAATCTTACCTCTTCTGTAATGGTGTAAATCTTACCTCTTCTGTAATGGTGTAAATATTACCTCTTCTGTAACGGTGTAAATCTTACCTCTTCTGTAACGGTGTAAATCTTACCTCTTCTGTAACGGTGTAAATCTTACCTCTTCTGTAATGGTGAATATCTTACCTCTTCTGTAATGGTGTAAATCTTACCTCTTCTGTAATGGTGTAAATCTTATCTCTTCTGTAATGGTGAATATCTTACCTCTTCTGTAACGGTGTAAATATTACCTCTTCTGTAATGGTGTAAATCTTACCTCTTCTGTAATGGTGAAGATCTTATCTCTTCTGTAATGGTGTAAATCTTACCTCTTCTGTAATGGTGAAGATCTTACCTCTTCTGTAATGGTGTAAATCTTACCTCTTCTGTAATGGTGAAGATCTTACCTCTTCTGTAATGGTGTAAATCTTACCTCTTCTGTAATGGTGTAAATATTACCTCTTCTGTAATGGTGTAAATCTTATCTCTTCTGTAATGGTGTAAATATTACCTCTTCTGTAATGGTGAAAATATTACCTCTTCTGTAATGGTGTAAATATTACCTCTTCTGTAATGGTGTAAATCTTACCTCTTCTGTAATGGTGTAAATATTACCTCTTCTGTAATGGTGTAAATCTTATCTCTTCTGTAATGGTGAAAATCTTACCTCTTCTGTAATGTTGAAAATATTACCTCTTCTGTAATGGTGTAAATCTTATCTCTTCTGTAACGGTGAAGATCTTACCTCTGCTGTAATGACGAAATCCTGAATCACGTGACGTTTGGCTGACATCAAGGAAAGGGCTTTTAATCAGACGGCACATAAAGTTTGCATTGTTATAGAAGAATGACCAGCAGTTTCCATTTTTAAGACACAGAGCAGCACAACCCGACAGGGTGCTATTTCTGTGAACAGAGATGCCATGATTCATCTCTATTCTGTCTTGAAGAATCGTCACTTCCTTAAAATCTTCCATAATAATGCCAGGACTAGCGAATACACTCACAAACCCTGTGACAAAGAACAAAGAATGAACATTTTATCCAGGAATGAGATATCATTAGATTTCGTCAAATAATTACAATATCAAAAAATAGGATACATTTTGAACAAAGAAATGCATATTCTTTCAGAAAAAATATTGAAATAATGTGTTTTTATGACAACAACTGTAATAAAATACAAAAAACGGTATTTTGTATGATATATAATTTTCATAAAATAGAAATACTGAAGTTGATATTAAGATAAATACTTAATTACTAAAAACATACCTGTTATGAGATAAACAGTCACGCTCTCCTTTCTTCTCATGTTTCGCTTTTGAGTGAATGTTCTCTCGATTGCACTAAAGTAACAAGATCCTGGGTTTCTTTAATGTATCGGAAAATAAAAGATTCTTTTGGGTAACCAAAATCAATGGAGACCAAATATAGGCATACATCCTGTAAGGTGTTCACGTGATCCCTTTCCGTTCCAAGCCAACGTGACATGTGGAGAAGTTCTCAGAAGTATCCCATGATACCCTGCGTGAAGTGTTCAAGGTTGATAAAATACGAAGATAGACAGTGATATTTTAAAACAAAACATTTTTTGGTTTTGCATATTTTATAAGAAGAAGAATTTTATTCAAACTGGTTTTGGCATGGTAATATATATTTCATAGACAATATAAGGGACCTTGTCTAGGGACACGTTAATGGAAGAAAAATAAATACCATAATGGTTTACTTATATCAAATGTTTTTTGTAATATTATTGACAAAGGTCGGTGATATGATTTTGACTACTCGTTTTGAGGTGTCAGGTTTTTGTTACAATACTTGAGGAGCAATTGCGGACAACGACAACGACGACAGAGATATGAAGACGATTTGTCCAAAGAAACTAGTATCTTGTAATTTGATATATAGGTGGCATAGATATATTCTTATTTGTTCATTTATTTTCTATATCTTTTTCACATTTTTTTCGAATTGATTTGTAAACCGTATCAAAGGGATCGACATATTTCAGAGAATCCTTTGGGTTTACCAGGTTTAGATTCCGTGCCATAACAAAGGCCATATGAGGAAAGATATATAAGTAAACACTTATTGCCAAGATCATATGATGACGGGTACTAGAGGGATTTCCATTGTCAGGATCATATGCGGATGGGTACTAGAGGGATTTCCATTGTCAGGATCATATGCGGATGGGTACTAGAGGGATTTCTATAGACAGAATCATATGAGGACGGGTACTAGGGGAATTTCTATAGACAGGATCATATGAGGACGGGTATTAGGGGGATTTCTATAGACATGATCATATGAGGACGGGTACTAGAGGGATTTCTATAGACAGGATCATATGAGGTCGGGTACTAGGGGGATTTAAATAGCCAGGATCATATGAGGAAGGGTACTAGAGGGATTTCAATAGACAGGATCATGTGAGGACAGGTACTAGATGGATTTAAATAGTCAGGATCATATGAGGACGGGTTTGTTTATCTTAATTTTTAGTTTTGTTTTTGTTCGTTTGTTTTAGTTAATGGGGGGGTTCAGAGTCTTCATTTTTAGTTGCCTTTTTTCTTTTCGTTGAGTCTTAAGGGAACGTACAGTCGATGGAGCATGTCTTTCTTTTTATTTATTTAGTTTCAAAATCGAATATGGATGAAATCGCAGATGTTTATGGCGCTGGAAATGAGAAGAAAATGTCTTACATCAATTAACAGCCCTTTTTAACATACATTGAATTAATAATAGATGATTTCCTATCGGAAAGTAGTAGCACAGCCCTAAGGGGAGTAAAACGTCTCCCAGAATAACTCGCATTTTCATATACATTCACAGCAATAATTGGTAAACCGCTAAAAGGTATTGTGATAGATACAAATTGTCATTGTGCCGAGTAAGGCTTAGCACGTTCAAATACGTTCAAGTAAAAGCTTAGGAATTGCGACGTTTACAAAGCTGTTGAAGACTTTTTCCTAACATGTTTACCTTCCATTCTTTTTTACTATTTACAGCCTTCCGGTGACGATGCATTTGAGGTCAGTTTTATTCCGTCGGCCTTTCGCATTGGTCGACCAATGATAACAAGTAAAGGTCACGCTCTCGATGCTAAATAACACAAAGTTTTTTGTTTTATGAGAAGAATGTGATTGTCTTGTCGCACGATCTTTCGTCAGCCACACTTAAACATCACATCTCTTATTTACCTGTGGAATCGTTCCCAATCAATCTAAAGTGATTCGTGATCTCAAAATCGATGATCTTATCTTAAAACTGCTTACAGATCAATAATTTGCAACACAACTCAACAAAGTGCTTATTAATTCCGCTGTTGTATACCAACATGCACGCCTTGCATACTTCAGAGGGCCTCCTTTTATCGCCATATCTGGCAACTAGGTGTGCTGATTTCGTTTAGATTTTATTTTTGACAATATGGCTGGTCTTCATTAAAACCGCTAGAACTTTTACTTTTTCTGGTATCCATATGATGGTTAACGCATGGGCAGTCAAACGGTCATTCTACGAACAGAATTTGCATACACATTGCCTGTTATTCAACCCTAACTGACATGGAAGATATTGTTAACATACATTTTTTGAATGAATGGTCAGTCACCATACATGTAATGACAATACGACGGGTATAATAGTGTCAATGTTAGTAGGTTTTCATTTCTACCACTTAATTAAGTTACTTATCGCCACGCTTCCTCGCACATATTTTGTCCCGAATAATCAGTTACGTCCCCTTGCCGAAGCTTACCAGAGTTATAAAAGTGGTATTTCCTGTTTACCGCTAAGTTTATATTTGTGATAACGATGCATTGATTCACTATCATTCAGCAGTATAGGTGAACGTGCTGATATTTCATAATGTTAGCGCTATAAATCGGCTTTGGTTCCGCGCTCTCACGAATAGGCTTACACACCTATATCTGGAAAGCAAAAATCCATTCTACTATGCATCTTACAAAAATCAGGAAACGTGCCTGATCGAGATCCTCGGAACGATCTTTGGGGCTCCTAAAAAGCTAAGAAATTACATTATCGCTATTGGCACCATTTAAAAGACGATTTCATCATGAAATGTTAGTAAACCTTCGCTCGAGTTTATAATGTGATCGTTTACAATAATTAAGGAACAAGCTATCAGCTGATATTAATCACTATTGTTGACAGATGGGAGCGTGCGAGGGATATTACTGTGGGAGGAAACCGGAGTACCCATGGTAAACTCATGTGGCTGGGCCGGTGACCCTTCACCTTTTCCATGACGGCTAGGCGAAAGGCGAGTGCGTTATCATTGCTAAGATTGTTTTCTCAAGCGGCCAATTCATTTCAGTAAGACAAAAGTAACTAATTCATTTACCTTTGTAAACCCAAGATGCAGCCATTCGGCGAACTCCTTGAAAAGAGAGGACAGTAAATTAGAAAGAGCAACACATATCAATAAAACGATAATGTGTATATGTTGTCAGTTATTAAGAGAATAGGTACATGGCTATGCCATGAAATATTTTAAAGACAGCGGGAATACAGTGAAGGTTGAAGACGATAATAGCAAAGAGGTAAGTGCGATGAATTGAAATTTCTCATGTGACGAACACGTTTTGACTTTACATATATTTATCGGTAGCATCCATTTATTCCTTCCAACTTCTGTCTTCAGGGGATTATAAGTAATGGAAAAAGAAAACAGAATATTGTTATAGTTGTGATCTTTGGTATTTACGAATCTATGTATGCTATTGTTAATAAAATGTTTTGTCATGTGGTGATCGCACAATAAATGTGTTGTATTATTCTCTTGAGTTCTAGTATGCTGTTAAGAAATTATTTGAATAATTTGCTATTGTTACTAACTTGTACTCGTGACAAAATCAACTATCTAATTTTCAATTACACTAGCCGATTGAATTATTGATGTCCTAAATGACATTCAATACTGAGGAGGTGAAGCAAAATCAAAAATGATATCTCTCCGACAACAAAATGTGTTCCACATTTCTCAAATAGCATAATTGCATTTCACATTTCTAAAGAGTTTTCAAATTTCTCAGTGCCCCCCCCCCCCCATCATTGAAGAAAACCAAGATGATTTGCGTCCCTTTTTGCAATTGCTTACCGAAACTTTTGTTGTAGAATTTGTCTTTCAATGACGTCTTCCTATGGATCATGTGTATCCTGCTGTTGTGAGGACGTGAAAAGTTTTAAACAAATAAACAACCCAAAGACATTAGAAGGTGTTGTAAGTCTTTTGCTTTGATAATATACGTAGGCGTAGGGAGGGCAACGTTCAGTGAAATACAGCCTACATTCTATCATAGTGGTAGAAATATACCATAGCGAAAACATAGTGTACTATGGCCTTAAAGTCGCTTCAATGAACAGATGTTATGCGCTAACTATACTGCACTACAAAAAGCAACAGTTTGGGAAGGTATTATTCATCGTCAAGTCGGATGCAGTTTACACACCAAGTTAACTTGCCAAGTCATAAATGTCTGCCGATCTGTTACCTACACTGAATGGAAGATATTTGGGACTGGTCTCTCACCAGAAACATTTGTGTATTGGAATACGTCTCAGAATAACATGTCAAGGTATGAGTATTTTTATCAGCTTTGTCTATTCTATAGAACATTAGGTACATGTAATGATGTTGGAGTTGATTTATTTTATATGTTGAATCTATCGTGCTGACGGACATCCATGGTCTCAAGTTGTCAGATCGTGCAGAATAACAAACCAATATCTATATAGTTGACAGTAGCTATTCAGACTGATACAGAACTCATATTATTTTCTTGTCTTGTGTCTAGATTAGACTTCCTAACGAAAAGGATGACATGTATTATGTTCACGGCTACGTTTGTGATCGTTCGAGGACGATTATTTTGGAGGGCTTAAGTAAGACGTTCTTTAGTTATCTTGAATAAGGGACCAGGGTTGCAACAAATACGATAACTAAAAAGGGAATATTTGAGCCATCTGACCTGAAGTCACAGAGCATTGTCTGTCGTCATGCGTCGTCCGACGTTAACCTTTGCTATCAAATACTTCTCCCTCAGTACGTATGAACAGATGTCAATCAAATTCGACCTGGAATAGCATTTGTAAAGGGCAATCATTTACAAGTTACATTACTGAAAGCATTGAGACCCCATTTGTTAAATTGGCGAAGATCATTTTAAAAGATTAAGGAAATTGAAATTATTTTCGTTTGATTCCCAACAAAAGATATGTATAAAAACATGTTTATTAACACTTTTACTGGGTTTTTTTCTTTCTTTTTTGTCCGTTTTAAGAAAAATGAAAACAGGAAATAAATAAAATGCTTGTTTTTATATACAGCGTATCAGCCACCATTCAGTAGTGGGATTTGACAAACTATTGTATAATTATTAAATTGCATCATGTCCGTTCGGTATGTGTACACGATTTAACAACACAATAAGTATATGTATCAAGTAAAGTATACTCTATTTGCTTCTTTTCTCGGTTATCAGACACTAGTTCAAAATGAGTAAACTCTGAATATTAAAGATAACTAGTGAAGAATCCTTGACGAGGTCAAGTATGTAAGGTCATATATAAACTTATGCTATTAAGTCTCATGAAAGTTGCATGCTAGACGAAAGTTCATATTTATAATTAATACTTGATTAATTTGACAAATGTTTTCATTTCTTATTCTTGTGCGAATGATGATTGTATGTGACACGAAATTATGGTAAAAATTTGCTGGTACTTATTACTTGTGTTCACAATCATACTAAGTTTGACGAGGTCGAAATGAACGCGTACACTGAAATATTGATCGGATTGCTCACCTGCCCAATCACTTAGGTCGAAGTCAAAGGTGATGCTTTGCAATCATCTTTTGTCTACTGGCGCATAGTGTTAAGGAACGTTTGAAGAAACTCTTTATAGCCAAAATAAACCAAAATTGCAAAGTCACTTTAGTCTACAAAATAGGGCCAAATTGATTAAAGTTCAAAACAGAACTCTTAGTCTCAAGTTACAGAAGAGCAGGTGACCTATATAGAGACGTTTACCGTTTATGTATAATCAATAATCATACAACACATACCATCGTTACCATTACTGTACTTCTGTCCAAAATAGATTACATTATAACTTGGATGGTTTACAAATGATAATACAAATGATATTTCACTTCCTTGAAAAGAACATCTGGAATTACATTTAGCCAGATGTTGCTGTGTTTTCCACCGACACGTTAAGCCATTAAGGACATTTTGCTTTCTGTGTTTTCCTTGTTGTGTCATGATAAAGTCCAGTATCATCCATATTGATAATAGCTGTGGAGTCTATCCCTCTCCCTTATATGGTAGCTTGTTTTACCAGCCATCAACACTACCTTCGTTAACATCATCTCTATCATCATCAACGGTCTACTCTTTAAGAGTCTGGAAATTTGCACCCATTTCTGATGCAAGCTTGGCCGTTTTGTTAGAAAGGAGGCTCCTATGATAAATTTAAACGGATTTGTCAGCTACTTAATAGGTCAGTCGTATTGGAGGTTGTATCCGTGAAAACATTTGGAAAACTCTGCATTTGATGTTGTCAACAAAGGTAATAATATTTCAATTTGGCATTTCAACCTCGAAGTACTTCCGTCGTTTGTAAACTTATTGACTCTTATACTATTTGCATGCTTACATGTATGGACTTTCAAAAACCGACAAACCTTCAACTATTTTTCTACATTTTAATGTCTGTTTTCATTATCCCTTTCTGTTGAGCTGTAGTTCTTATGTTGATATTTCATTGTTCATAATCTGTAGATACGTTAACCCATAGAAAAAAAAAGTCTTAACACTACTACGACCACAAATTGGGAGGAAAAAATAGAGAATGAAAAGGTTTACGATAATCATTGGTATAAATCAAATATATTGCGCGATATGATGTTGGACGTGTTAAATGTACGATTGAAATTTCTGATAGTTCGCTGTTCTTGCCTTTGTATAAGTTCGGAATATAGAATTACCCATTGGTCTAGATTTACATGCCGGGTGTTGTCAGTAATTTTCCTCATACTCTTTATACATATTTCTGTTGTCCTTGTATTGCCTTAGTTCTTATTTAAAACGAATTTGACAAATGTACATTGAGAATGATTGCCCTGCCTAGAGCTCTTATCTTATCAAAATGCAAATCACTCCGTATAGACATTGAAATGAAATACTTGTTCACTCCGTATAGACATTGAAATGAAATACTTGTTCAATCCAAATACTTCTGAGAAAGCATGATTTTGTCTTTATGATAAAGTCTGTCAGATTTATGGAATGAAGTTGTAAATACTGGAAGAAAACAAGACTCGTTACAAGATAAAATAAAACGGAAAAAGGGCATTGGCAATTTAGAAAAAAAAGGACAAGACAAAAAAAAAAAAAAAAAAAACAAAACAAAACAAAAACAAAAACAAAAAAAAAAAAAAAAAAAAAAAAAAAAAACAAAACAAAAAAAAACATAACGATTTGTCTAAGACTGAGAGGAGAATTCTCTGGATAAAGCATAATTTTCAAAAACCTGTCTAACAAGACTGCAGTCAGTTAGGAACATGTTCATAACTATATTAGAAAATTCATAAACTTCGACGTGGAGTTTATCATTTTTTTCAAAAGGCAGGATTTCAACTAAAGATATCTAAAATTACTTGTATAGAAAACACAAAATTGTATGTCTATCAGATTTAAATAAAGGTAGGTTGAAAATGTTGGGAGAAGAAAAAAATGTAAACGTTTACACCCGAAGGAACGACAATGTAATGCAGTGATGAAATATTTTATTTGGTATTTCAAATGTGATTTTTTAGGAGAAATTATCAAACATTAAGCAAACTGATCCTTTAGGTCACTTTGCAGCTACAAAATCAGCTACAAAATATTGTTCACTTAGGAACTTCATTCATATACATTGTATAACAAGAATTTCCATGTTCCTTATCATTCCCTTTTGTTGATCAATTATATTTAATGAGGGAAGAAATTTGTGTACAAGAATAGATTTCCCTGAGATAATATGATTGATACCGGTTCTATATGCGAACATAATTAATGAAAATGAATGTTTCAATTAAATAGATTCTGACAACCTTTAAGAAATAGAAAGTACAGCAGCACTTCAATGTCTTTCTTCTAAATTTGATTCTTGAATATTCCTTTAAAAAATCTAATAAAAGAACAATTCGACCCGAAAACATTCTTAAAATATAAGTTTTTTTATTTGTTAAAGTGTTAGTGTACCGTTCTACAATATTTGTATAAGAAAGACGTTATAATCTAAATAACAAAATGTCGAAAACCACGTGAAAATTGATCCACTCCGACCGATGATATGGCTTGTCAATCATCCCAGTTTGCACCTGCCCGGGAAAGCCAAATCAGAGCCGGCGGATATGTGTGTAGTGTAGTGCACATGAAATCGTGACGTCATGAGTTGAACACATTCAACATGGATACCTACAGCGATGGGCAAGAAGACTCTTAATCGGATTGCGACCTTCAGATGGGATATTCTTCTGATTTTGAAGTGGAGGATTCTGAAGGTATTCGACTTTATCGTTTTGAGCCAGAGCTAGGAAGTGACGACGATGAAGAAAGTGGCAATCCGCAATCGGCAGTCGAGGACCGCTTTGGCTCAACCGAATGGTAGGTAAACATAATAATACTTCATACCAACGGCCTTTACGGCCGAAGTAATTTTTATTGAGCCTTAATTTTTTTTTCTTTAACGGAACCGTCAACTTCGCCTTTATGTATGTTATAGCATAAATGAACCAGGCAACCTGCAGAACTAAAGAACTATATTGCAAGGTGGGTAATCCCGAACTCTGTCGGCTTGTCTCATAAAGGATATGCGATGTTGTAAACCTAACATCTACACTGAATATGTATTTTTCCAACAATTAATTATCAGTTTCATGGTGTTATATTTCCTTAGATGTGCATTTTCTTTGAAATTATGCAAGTATCACGAAATAATTTGGCTGTGGTATTAGTACATGAACTAAACATTATGTCAATATAGGCCTGATCTCAATCTCCACAAAGTATGTGTACCAAAACTACTAAATTCTGCTTGGAGCACACAGATTATAACTTCAGAGCAGCATGGACAAGCTGAAAAGTCGCTAGGGACAAACACAGATTATGTTTTAGTGTTGGTTTTTTTATTTAATCCTTCACAAAATCAACTTTATTTCATATTAAAATTCCTGTTGAAAAAATGTCCTTTGACCGATGCGATGAACACATGAAATAACACATAGAATATCTAATAGAAAATAAGGACAACCCAAAAATTCAGTATTTCTAGGAATTTATTTGGTTTTAGACAGGAACTTTCAATAACAAATATAACTTTCAATAACAAACATAATTTTCAATAACAAATGTAATTTTCAATAACCATCTCTAACAATGCTTATGCGTTATACATAATTCAGGATGACTATTTTATAGGTGCAAAGGTGAAAAATTTGAGACATGCTGACAGTCACTGAATGTCTTTGAAATTGCACAACTCCAACACATCAAGGATGAGTTTCACAGCTGAAATGGAATCACACAGCACCCCTGATTTGCTTCCGTTTGCCTAGATGTGTATGTGTTGCTTACAGCATATCAAACCTTTATACAGTACCATAATGGCAACATACCAGAGTCAGCGTAAGTAACTGCTATCCAATATCACACATCATTTACCAAGTTCAACCGGTGTCCCACCTAACATAGAAGGATTATTGCTGAGATTGTTATAATTCAGAATATCAAAAAAATAATGACAATGCATCTGTATTTCTTGTTTATCCTTTTTCAGGTGAAACCGCTACAATGCCTACCGACAACTTGTGGTGCTGGGGTTTTCTGGGGCTGTAAATCTCATACGACAGACTTTCCCGTCTGGTGATGATGAAGAATTGAGGGGCTTCAATTACGTAGACTGAATGTTTATGTAAATTAAGATATTATGAATGTCGGACTACTTTTAAGCAAAACGTGACTGAACTGATGACACAGCTTCCACTTTTGAAGGCCGTTCAAAGGTGCTGCATAGTGCTGGGGGTGTATCCACCAGACCATCTTGTGTTCTAGTCATTCTGGTATTTGTTGCCACGTTGACCGTTATTTGTAGCAGCTCTTGAACATAATCTGTAATAAAAAAGGAAAACATTTCAATGGATTGTTGTCTTTAATTAATGTGTTTGGCGGTCACTGCCGGAACAGTAAGAAACCTGTACACAGGCACATGTTGAAATGGTTGTAGAAAATATTATAAGATAAATACAAATTCACATTTCTTTTGATATATTATTTAAATTCAAATTTTTAATCTGACAGAGTCTCAAAAAATTGGATCTGGATACAATTGCAGCAATGGTCATAACATAAACCATTCAGTATTTGTCAGAACAAAACAGACTGAAGGACATATTTTTATGCATTAGGTTTTGTTATTATCTTTTCCTTATATATTATATACATACTTAATTAAAAGTCAATGTAGAATGAAATGTAAAACCTAAGCTTATCTCAAGTTAACTAAGTTAACTGTCAATCAAAGCACACCCCCACACACACAAAGAAAAGGACAAAAAATAATAATAAATAAAATAAATAGGTTATCTGTAGATGGCAAGATCTGCTAATATTTAATTTGTTCAAATTTCCTAGGCATTTAGAAAATGTTTGTACTCTTTAAATGTACTAGATTTAAAAATTAAATAAATGTGAATCAAACAATGCCTATGTCAATTCGTCCCAATACGTACCCTTCTGGTATGACATTTCATGAAGGTGCAGATACAAACAGTGTGGACGCAAGTTGGGATACATCATCCATGGGCTCAGCCTGAACTGCCGTCTGTATGGTGGGGTTAGCGTCGGCATTAAGAACTTTCTTCTTGTGGGGGTTGGGGTTGACCCATCGAACGAAGAATGGCGTATTTCATAGGATATGAGCCATCTTCAAAGTGTTTTTCACACATAGCCGAGTACTTTGTTGGACCGTCCCATTTGTCTCTTTTCTTTCGAACAAAATTTGTCCACATCTTACACAGATCGGCATTAGTGTAGGTAATAAATGAAGGGCAAACCCATCGCTTACCTACTATTCGCCCCTTATTTTCGTTCATTGCGAAACCTCGTAATCTCTAGACGTTGCCCTTCATTATCTGTTGTCACTTTTCCGTAACTATATAAACCCAATTAAACACCATATCCACTGTCAAACATGGAATATAATCGCTCGGTCGCGTCAGTTGTATGTAAACAAATATGGCTGACTAACGTACCCGCGGTAATCGTGTTCACCTTGTGACGTCACAGATCTGCGTGGACTCAAAACGGGGTCAATGCTTATTCCGTACAGGTGTGTTTTTCAAACAACGTTAAATATCTCGATGAATATTTATTTTTCAGAGTTCGTTCTTGCTGTAGCTATTTTACAATTTTAAAGGGATTTTAAATATATAAAAACACAATAGCAGTACACTATCTCTTTAAATCTTAAATGTGTGTACCATGTCAAGATGCTAGATATCTGTTTGCGTTATCTTCTTTTGATTTTAAACAAATGATGTTTACAATAGGATATCCTATTATATCCCTACAACCTCACCATGTTTAACTTTCGTTTTCCGGTGTAAGCACGATATATTTTGGTCACAGTTTCTGTTTATTTTGTACTTTGTGTTTTAGATAAGAATGAAAAGTTGGATATTCAAAGGGAGTCGTAGTTGGGATATAACCATGGTTGAAACATTCGCTTTATCATGGATTGTCTTCGTCTAGAACTGAAGACGAGAAAAACGAAATAATTGACCAATACTTCAATAAACTACAGGCGTTTGCATTTGATCATTCTGACCACAGACTTTATGTCATTTACACTGAGGTTGTGATAACGAAACGCACATAAATAGTTTATGAGACTAACGAAACGTGTGTTAATATACTGCGCTCAGCTGTCGTATCAAATCAAAACAGATCATTTCCATGGTAAAATGTTGGGTTTTTTTTTTTTTTTTTATACAAGAAAATAATTATATTATCGCAAAAAGGACTTAACCCAATAATCAGAGATTTGTTGAATAATTAAAAGTATGCATACAGTGAGAAAGATTTGTTTTTAGTTTTACATTTTTCCGTATCAACAGAAATTATTGAAACATAGAAATATCCTCTACAGGGATAATAACTACACCACTAACACACGACTGACAATGTGTAGCTCGGGAGAAAACTGTGTAAGTTTTATTTTTCTTTTTGGCGGTAAGATGGTGTAAGAAAACATCTTCTAGAAGGTTCGTCCTGTAGTTGTAGTCGTGAAGCAGAAGATGCTGACCTGTCCGGAACACCTGGTCTTATTCTCCTTGTGCTTTTTGCAAGAGTCTCCGTGTAAATCTTTCTCTGGTACCTATTTTTTTTATCGAATTTGAGCTTGGATAATACTTATATTCACTTGGTGGTATTTTCATTTTGTTTTTCAGGAGTGTCTATATAAATCTTTGTTAAGATCAAACAGTCATGCTTTTGCCATACGCACTGAGGTAATACTGTTTCAAAATCTCAACAGTCGTAAACAAAGATATGCATCGTTGCAATATCAATACTCTTATGACATCACAATGTTTACATCGGTCGTTATAGACTGCACCGACTGAAATGTCAATACATTTGAGTGTTGTTCAGTTTTTTTTTAAGAATTTGGTGAGGTGTAATTTGTAATGATCATATTAGCACTACTGTATGATACTAACCACAAATGCAGTTTTAGCATGAACAATCGTATACAAGACAAAATTGCCACTAAACTTCAGTTATTACTGCAGGTGCATCGTCTGAAACAACATCGGCAGTCTTGGTTTGAGAGGATCTTCTTAGAAGTATACTTTATTAAAATAAAAAGAATTTGGTAGTAGTTTTAAAACTACTTGGGACATCGTTTTCTTTTCCTGGATATATGTCACTAAACTGGACACTGGATGAAATCTATCTTCAAAATGGTGAACAGGGATATGTGGGAACAGGTTCCCGCTTATGTTATGTAAATCTGTGTTTATTCGTAGCAAAATGTGCCCTTACTGTAAATCTGAGTGAATGTGATATATATAATACCTTGGCTATCACATGTGACTGTACATTATTTTCAATCCATTTTCAAGGCAAATTAGAATCAGGTTGAGTGATATATGGGAAGAGGTTGCACCAGGGAAAATTTCTTAACGGTGGTAATACTCCATTTCCAAGTCACATGATCCATCGGTAAGGACGATCATTGCATAATGCATTGTATTCGGGCCTTTTCGGTCCTCGTTTCACGGTAAGATAGTGATATGATCTTTAAAATCTTGGAGATGTCCTTTGCTATGTAATGCAATATTAACAGCCATTCGTGGCTTCATCGAATTAAGTTTGAATTAAGATTTGTTGACATAACAGTATTCACTTTGTTGTTTTAGTGTTTTTTGTACAGTACTGATACCATCCTCTTTAATTTTGTTATATTCAATGACTTATTTATGAAATTCCAACTTTTATTATCATAGCACTTGTTATATATTCTAAAGCTTTGGTTTGTATACGAGATGATGTTTTATATTGTCTCATTTTCATATTTTATCAGTTTGGATATCGATGTATTTCTCTGTGTTATTGAAACGACGAATGTATGTATTTTCCATCTCGTTGCTTTCTGTGGTTTTTGTTATATGGTGTATGGGAGAGAAATCTGTTAGACATCAGGTTAAACTAGAAATAATTAAGTTGACACCTTTTCTCAACTCCAAACCAAAGTTTCTGAACAGTCTTGTGGAATCATACTTCTTAGACGTTTTGAACAAAGGTTTGAATCGTTCATACATTTATTTCTGACTGAGCAGACTTGACGACTCTTATTAAAGTTTACATTTTCTTCCATTGTTTCAAACTGAAAACCAAAAGTAGCTTTAAACCTTACAATATAACCATGAAGTTTATACATTTCACAACATTTCTGAAACAGTCTACCAAACAACAAATTTCAGGTTAAAATCGTCGAGATCCAGAAATCTGCGAAAGTTATTTCTGAATTCTGATTCTTTGGTCGTTGAGTATACAGTTTAAATGATGGACTAAACAGTAAAACACCTGTTTTGTTTGTATGTAGTGATAACTAATCCTATAAACTTGACGTTTATGCTTCAGCTATTTAAGATGAGACGAGTTTCAGAGCAATTTCACTATATGTCAAACAATTACAGATAATTATAAGACAAAATCAGAAAATAGATACTTTATTGAATATGTATGTACATCAACAGCTTGTCATCGGACAACTCCAGACGCGATAATTTCTCGATGAGGGAGGTGTCAATTCTGTTTGTAAACAATTAATATGCTTAGACCTGTACACCTTTTATGGTAAATGTTCTGATCATTTTATCTCACATCCCTTATTTTCTTTAATTGCATATCTCATTACCAAAATTTGCAATAAATTGAAAATTTTAACACTTAATTTAATATCAAATTAATCTCGAACATCTTTTATATATAATACCAAATTCATGAATTCTATCTCGTTCAAAATAAAATGAGAAGGGAGGCAACCCGTGTTTATATAAAATGAATGTACAATATATGAACGTGCTTGTTCGTGCCATTTAATTACATGAAAACATTATATTTACTATCTGTAGTTATATCGTTATGTAGTGATACATTTAATATCATATTCTTCGATCTGTAATAGATATCAACAAATGATAGGTGTTTTACTTATTCATTATGTTACCTTATCTTTTTACATGCTTATTAATCAATCACTTTTCACAGCCGTAATGGGAATGTAAAAAATATATAATTTTACGGTTTTTAGATTTTTATCTTGTTGATGGTGGATTGTGGTTTCCAGTGGCTGTCACCTTTACTCCCCATGTAAGCTGACCACTGCTGCTGGTCAAACGGTTTCGTCCGGCTACACAGTTGATTAGTACTGTTGTGAGGCACGCTGCTACACTTGCATGTTAAACGTAATCTGTGATTGAAAACACATTTTTTTTTTAATCTTTTGATTATTTTTCCGTCTTTTATGGTTTTATTTATTTTTTTTTTTGTAATTTTCAAGCAACATAAATAAATTCGAAAATGTAAGCAAACGTAGTTTTATTTATATATGAAATTACGGTTATTTTCACGAAAATATATTTTTGAGGAGACATGAAACAGAAAATATTTATACTGGAGTTAGTTAGCTTCGAACACATCACCTCATCATCAGCGATTCAGAATACTTACCTGTACACCGTCATCTGGCCCATATTTATCTTATAAGGGTTGAACGTCTCTAGACTTTGGAATGTGGTTTTAGATTGGCCATCTGAGTGCGCATGACCGGAAGCCTGCAGACATTCCTGAGTGACTACATGCTGGTATTTGTCGTGGTCGAACCCGTAATATTTACCTGCAATATATTTTATCCGAAATCAAACCAAACAACATCTGTAACACCCGGAATTCACCATCATAATTCAATTCATTATTTATTATTAATTATGTGATTGACATAAACAATTGAATGATTAACATAAACATCATGATTTTATGAAAAATTTTCACAATCAGCAAATCATCTTGGTTATCAGCATCATTCGCTTTAAGTATAACCGTCGTTATCATATACTCATTTCCGCCATCCCTCTACACAACTCTGTCATCCCGATGTTCAACACTGTCATCACTTTACTGAACTCTGTCCTCGTTATTCTTAACTCTGTCATTTCAGCTATCAATATTGTAGAGTAAAGCATTAGGATTGTATTTCCAATGTGAACAGTCCACTGTGAGTGTTGGATATACAAATTTATGCTGTCCACGAGGAGTTTTGTATGGACATCTTAAAGAGTCGGTAATAAGTTATACTGATACTGCTTCTACAGTATGGTACCATGTAAAAGTCAGAAAGGGTCACACCTGATCCTATAGACATTTTACTGATATAGAAATATAACATCTAAACTACATATAGATAAGAGAAATATCCAACCTACTTCTTGGGCTAAATCTGATCTTTTCCTTTGCCATTTTTCCATCTATACATTTCTGGTCTGCTGGAAGTATGACCTGAGTTTTGGCGGGAAAGAACCAATACGTCGCGAATACGAAGTCTATGGAATGGTCATAGTCTGGGTGGCTACGAGGTAAGGTTGTAGGAGCAAGTGTACCAGTGGACAGTAGTCGCTGTAGGCCATCCTCGTCGTGTGGTCCAACATGGCGTCGTTTCCGTTTCCGGTAATTATTATTCCTTTTAACTGAATGATGTAATTTTTTAGAATGAAGTAAATCAGATACTTTCTGGCTAACTTCTTTTTGCTGTAGACTATTTCTACTTATTCGTCTGTGTCTCATATGTTCTATTGTATTCAATCTTCTTGGCTGATGTCCATTATTAACTCTGCCACGTTGCCTATAACGAGGTGATGAGCTATCGTATCCAGGGTAACCATTTCTGTAAGGTTTCTGGTAATAAGGAATTTCAGTGTAATCGTCACTCGCTGCCACATTCTGCATGACGTCATTGATATCGTCATAGATAGCTGGGTCCATGTAACTTCCGGTTTGTTCCCTGACAGCAGCTGATGGAAATGAGTCAGTCCTGTAAGGGATATTAACTGGTGGTCCTTTCTTTGAAGTGGTTCTCAGTCTTTGTTGAGCTGGTGGTGGGTTGTAAATATATTCTCCTTCCAATTCCCGATCCTAAATTGAAAGGAAATGTATCCCATTATTGATTTAAACTCGATATAACATGTAAAATTTCAGATATCGATAAGGTCGAAACATATCCCGGATTCCGGATTCTGTGTAAACAATAGGCCCGGTAGGATTATTAAAAACAAATTATCTGTTTGCTTTTTGACACTGACCGCTCTAGTACCAAATATTGATTATGAAGCAGTTTAAACATGTGATAGGTATGCATGCCACATGTGTGTATTATGTTTATCTACTCTTCATGGTTCTAGCTATCTATCCACAATTTTAGCTTTGCCGTGGTCGTTAGTCCGAATTCCTTCCTATATAGCGACTCGTGATACAATGGTCGTTGCTTACAAATCTTTCATGAAATTCCTCGGTTTTCACCGTATATTTTGTAAACACGGTTTTGTATTCGCTAGTGTAATCCAAATGTAAACATCCCTACCTTCCCCGTGCATTCTCTCATGGTTACCTTGTAAACAGGTCTCTCCATTTCGGTCTGACGCGTTTCTTCCTGAAGATCCATATAACTCTGTAGTTGTTCTGGATGTGAACGTAGAAAGTCGAGTGCCTCGGCTGAAGTGTTGATCCATTTGCTCTTTTCTATTTCTTTCCGTTCGTCTACAACAACAAAAAAATCTATTAGATAGTAGAATTAATATTATAGAACGAAGTAATACTGTCCTCGATTTTGATTCGAACTATCGCCTTTTATCTAAATCCTGGTCACGGCACCAAATATGTAGTTGCGTGAAAATGCACGGACAGACCGGGGCTTGGACCGAGACCCTCCGAATTGTAGACATACAGCTTACCAATGTTGAGCTACCTGTTCGCCAACGATCGACAATTTTCAGTTCAACTCTCTGCTAAATGCTTAGCATTATAATACAGTAAGATTCTCGTTTTATACAAATTTTAAAACATGACTTAGTAGAACTAATTAATTAATGGGAACGAGTTAGATGTCCTTCTGCTGGCCTTCGACGGTAAACTTCAGTGTGCTAACACTATAAAGTCGACTTCAGTTCTGCACTATTACAAGGCGGCTTACGTGAATGTGCACGCCTCTCATACCTTATATCCTTATATGGTCATATTTTCAGCGGTGTGATGAATTTATATAATATCTATTAGATTTGAATGTTCATGTAATCAAGCGGTAACTTACCAGAATAGTAAACTTTATGCCCCGGTGATTTTATATTCCGACTAAGAGCCAAAATTTTGCTGTAACCTTTTGATTTAAATCGCAGTCGACAGAAGTCAGCACGGGATTGTTCGTGAACATTAGTACCTGGTAGAAAAGAAAAAGATATTGAGAGACGCAGTCGCAATCACAAACATCCATAGAAAGGAAAACTATACCACAGATTTCTACAAGAACGTTAAATTTACGGCGAGCACGCTGTTAGTGTGGTGTTAAAATGTAGTGTGTCATACTACCGTGTTGAGGTTATGACATTTCAGTGTGATGACACTATAGAAGTGTCTCTGCACTGTGTACAAAGTAAAGTGACCGGGTGGTATGCCAATTACCATGTCTAAGTCACGACATTTCAATGTGATAACACTATAGAAGTGTCTCTGTACTGTGTACAAAGTAAAGTGACCGGGTGATGTGTCACACTACAGTGTCAATTTTACGACATTCAGTGTGTTGACACTGTAGAAGTGTCTCTGTACTGTGTACAAAGTAAAGTGACCGGGTGGTGTGTCACACTATCGTGTCAATGTTACGACATTATAGTGTGTTGACACTGTAGAAGTGTCTCTGTACAGTGTACAAAGTAAAGTGACCGGGTGGTGTGTCACACTACCATGTCAATGTTACGACATTTCAGTGTGTTGACACTAAAATCAGACGCGTCAACGACACCCTCATTAGCAGACACGTGTCCATATAACCCTGGCCGTAGCGAGAATGAAACATCACTAACAAACAAGCCGTCCAAAATCTGTATATTGTAAACATACTTTACATAATACTATCAAAACAGAGCGCTGAAATACCACTAAAATATGGACGTATACAGTAACTTTCAGACTTTCCAAACAGAATTCCCAAACTCTTGCAGAAAAGTGTTAGTAGTGTTGCTAACTTCCTTATAAGGATACTATTTGTGGTTGTTCTATAATGTTTACCTTCCACAAATTTGAACTCTCCTCCTTCTCCCTCGTGCCCAAGACAATCCGACATCCAATATAGAAAGATGTCATTCCCTGTACCCTCCATGCTGATGGTGAGAGGTGAAGCCTGGGCCCCTATTGTATCCCACATGGGTTGTTCCAGGAGGGATTTCCCTGTTCGCCCATCCAATACGGTCGTCTAAAACACGGCCAGGAATTTCATCACATATCTTTAAGTTCAATTATTGAATGTTTTTAAATGTATTTTGAAAATAATTCTTTAAAATAATGCTAAACAATACCTTTTTATTTATCGTTAAATTTGGATTGTAAAGGATGTTTGAATAGATCTGCGTATCTCAAAAATTTGAAGGACTTAAACATGATTTTCTTTTTTCAAAATTTCCATAGCTTCTTGTAAAGTAAAAAGAAAATATCGTGGCAACCTGCTGACATAAATGAAAACTGCTCTTTAATAAAATGATAAAATATGCAAATTGGCGATCTTCTCAACCATATTTGTTTTTATTTTAAAAACTCCAATCTGTTTTAATGGGTTTTAATCCTCGTTCTTATTTCAGTGTAAAGCTCAATTAGTTACTACAATGCAGTAAAACAGTACAAAACAAACATAGACAATACTTTGTACGTCCAGAAAACATAGAAAATAATAGAAAAGACCTTCCGATACCTACAATAAATTGCCTAACGACTTATGTAGAAGTCAATGAAACGGAAGTGACGTACCTGTGACCGGTAGTAGATAGGGAAGCCTGGGCCGTGAGCATACTTGACCATGAAATCTGGTACGTCATCCGTGTTGTAGAACCCGGGAGCTGGAGTACTACAGACATAAACGTACAGGTAAAGGTAACAGTTTGTGTAAAGAAGTAGAAGAAGTTTGACGTTTATCCTACAACTGGAACTACCGTTGTCGGAATACACCTTCCACATATATTTATGCTGTATTCAGCAGTGACGGAAAACAGGGCTGTATTTTAGCACGTGCGGTAATTTGACAGAATAACTCTCTGAATCTACTTAAATATTAAGTTTAGAAATATAGACAGTTGTTGAAATATGATAATTAACATGTTGTAATGTACAAGCTGACTTATGAAAATTCATAAGATCGCTGTTATATTTGATTATGTTTGGAACTATATTTCCGTGCGGAGCAATTACTTTGGCGGCCGTAATCAGGCAAAGTTCAGTGTAACGTCGATATCAGATAAACAGATTGAACAACAAAAGTGTTTTAGTTTCAATAGTCTGATTTTCAATCAGTGCTGCATGATAAATAAAATACATGGTCAGTGTCTTAAAATATAAGCTACGTTTTGACTCGGGACAATAAGATAAAAGTGGTTCGCCAGGGGTTCGCCTCTTTTGTCTTTCTCAATCCTCGCCAAAATACAGCTGACTTTTTGAGACACTGACCATCCATTCCCTATCTATGTTACGTCATATTTCTACAAGATAATGTAAACATGTCTACCAGATATTTAACCACGTGACATCGTTTTTGTTCCAAGGTCTGAGTCAGCTCATATTTTTAACAATTTTATTTCTGCGAATGGAAATAGAATTTCCATTAATACTGAAAAAAAGACGGTGACTTTAAAAACTTACTTGTACGACTCAGACCATGGGAATGTTCTGTTCCACAGGACGCTGTATGTGGCGCCATCTATCGCCAGAACGGAGGAGTTAAACATTGCCATGACGATATCATCCACGCCGTCTCCAGTCAGGTCCAGTAACACTGGCGGCGTCATGATCCCCTTAAACTCGTCAGTGTATACGAGTCGAGACTGTAAAGGGATTAAAAAAAAACAAACAAAAACAAAAATTGAGAGAGAAAAAATGATATTGATAGATTTTAAAACACACATACACAAATGGTACCATTTCATTATGCTCAATCAACTCTAAAGTGAAATGAAGTATTCAAATTAGTTTGATAAACTACTGAACTGAGGTCATTCTGATGTTCTAGACATTTTGGAGTGAGTTCCCGAAATCTCATGAATGTTGAAGTCATGACGACGTAATGTGATATAAATACACAAGAAAATTTTATTTCGCTGTATTTCTGGTACATGTAAGAATCCCTCGACATGACTCACACCTTTGTAAACAAATCAGGGTAATAGATTGTGATGTAACCAATCTTAGGGAACTTTTGAATGAATTTGTGTTTGGCTGAATGATCTGACTGTTTTAACTGTGACGTCACAGCTCCATGAGGCGTCACCATATGACAATGATTTCTGTAAGACACACACCAACCAATCCTCCTCACCCCCAACCCCCTTCAGCTAACTTCAGCTAGATGTACCAGGGCGTCAGGAAAAGACTTACTGTCTAAACTGCATAAAATGGATACATGTGTTTAGCCGATACAGATGTAGGTCTTCAGAAACAAGACATTTTTGTGTTGTGTTATTACAACTTCACTTCAACATTTTTTTTATATTACTCACACTTTTAATTTCTCCACGATACAGTTTGTCAAGCGTGATGCTCCACAAACTACCCGGGTGTGTCTCGCCCCCAGTCCCGAACAGAACAATGTCTGTACCATCAGACATCGTGTACAGCTGCGGGGAATAATACGACTCACGGTAATCAGGCACGCCAATTTTCTTTATTATTTGTCCCGTCCTTCCGCTGAATAATATAATCCGCGCCGATAGTCTGTACTTGCTACCTGTAACGATCGAAGATATACTGAAATATTCGTTTCGTGTTTGTTAACGAAATAATAAAACATTTTTGTCGTATTGATGTAAATGACAGAAAATTGTGTATTAAATTAATCAGCAACTATCAAAAAGTGTACAGCTTTACGTCTTTGTAAGATATATTGATTTGGTTAGAGGATATTATAACATTATCGTCGGTATCTTTAAATATAAGACTGTCCTATAAGATCGTCTGTTGGATTATTTCATTGGTTGATCGACCGTGTAGTATAACAGGGTACTAACGGCAATGGTTTTTAGTGACATGCGCACTTGCCTGGTTCTTGTAACGGATCGCCTCCGTGCATGGTTAGTATATCCGCTGTTCCATCTCCATCGAGGTCTCGAATTATTTGAGGAGTGTACAGGTTCATGATATCTTCCTTACCATAGTCAAAATTCCACAACAACGAGCCGTCCCGGCCACTTACAGCCTGGAAAGCCTGGTTTGTGTGAATTATAGTGAGAGTTATCTCCCTTGACTTAATGAAGTGTGCTTTTATAGGTATGAGTTGTAATTTGAACTATGGACAAACACTAAGAGGGCTCTATAAATATATTTTTGACTTTAAATCAGAGATCTTAATTAGCATGTATTGTGTACACTATAATTACAACGTAGGATTCAATGTGTACATCATGTGTGTATTTTATACGACGAAGGCTTGGCTTAAAACATTATTACAATATTATCTTAATGAGTGTTAGGCATCCTTATACATAGAAAGTATATCAATCTCTTAAAATGTATATAATTCAGCTTAAACAGATAATGTGACAGTACATACATTTGCACGACCCCCAGCCAGACAATCGAGAACGCCATCTTTGTTCAAATCAGCATTACAATTCACGCCAAAGAACTCGTGCGGCGAATAATGGCGCCAAAGTTCACGACCAGTCGCGCCCTCAAGTGCCATCAATCCACCAAAACATGGATGCGTTCCATTGAAATATATATCACAGACAATGTCCGGAAGATAGTAGCCATCTGCTCCTGTAATAGAAATATCAAAAACACAGGTAAATTAACTGTCTTACAAATCCTTGATACCGAGTTTTCGTCAAATTTTTCATTTGGCGCAAATACACAATGTAAATTGAAATGTTCAGAAACAAAACATAGCATATGTCATGATTTTCCCTGTTCTGGATACGGAATCGGCGCGTGGAGGTCGATATGTATTACTAAACTACAAATATCTGAACCACGCGAACCCCGGAATATGACATACGTTACTTAGGGGATAATTTGTGATATTCCGGCATTTCATTGTTAAAAGGTTTCAGAATGTTTGTACTTTCTTCGGGAAATAAACTTTGATTGACGTGTTTTTGTCTGAATGTTCAATTTTAAACTAAGACTATTTCATGAACGCATTCAATGCGATGAATCAAATTAACACTGCATTTGGGATATTGAAATTCAGAACCACACAATTGGTCAATATATTTTCACATGTGGGATTTAAAACATTTAGAATATTGAAGGTGTGGAGATAATATTATTTGCACAAGGGCGAAGGAGTGGGGTTTGGGTTGGTAGGTTTACTATCTGTCAGGGCAATTTGTTTACTTATCTTAGACGAAATGAGAGAATACCTATTCCATAAGTATATTAAACTTTACGGACATAACTAATTACCTGTAGAGATTTACCTGTCCGGAGATTATACAGTATTTACCTGTACGTGGAGTAAATCTACCTGTCTGGAAAGCAAATCCGTCTGAATTTGAGAGTATAATAACTTGTCCGTCGTATATATTTACCTGTACGGAGGGTATAATTACTTCTGTAGAGTGTATATTTACCTGTACGGAGGGTATAATTACTTGTCTGTAGTGTATATTTACCTGTACGGAGGGTATAATTACTTGTCTGTAGTGTATATTTACCTGTACGGAGGGTATAATTACTTGTCTGTAGTGTATATTTACCTGTACGGAGGGTATAATTACTTGTGTGGAGTGTATATTTACCTGTACGGAGGGTATAATTACTTGTGTGGAGTGTATATTTACCTGTACGGAGGGTATAATTACTTGTCTGTAGTGTATATTTACCTGTACGGACGGTATAATTACTTATGTGTAGTGTATATTTACCTGTACGGACGGTATAATTACTTGTCTGTAGTGTATATTTACCTGTACGGAGGGTATAATTACTTGTGTGGAGTGTATATTTACCTGTACGGAGGGTATAATTACTTCTGTAGAGTGTATATTTACCTGTACGGAGGGTATAATTACTTGTCTGTAGTGTATATTTACCTGTACGGACGGTATAATTACTTGTCTGTAGTGTATATTTACCTGTACGGAGGGTATAATTACTTGTCTGTAGTGTATATTTACCTGTACGGAGGGTATAATTACTTGTCTGTAGTGTATATTTACCTGTACGGAGGGTATAATTACTTGTGTGGAGTGTATATTTACCTGTACGGAGGGTATAATTACTTGTGTGGAGTGTATATTTACCTGTACGGAGGGTATAATTACTTGTCTGTAGTGTATATTTACCTGTACGGACGGTATAATTACTTATGTGTAGTGTATATTTACCTGTACGGACGGTATAATTACTTGTCTGTAGTGTATATTTACCTGTACGGAGGGTATAATTACTTGTGTGGAGTGTATATTTACCTGTACGGAGGGTATAATTACTTGTCTGTAGTGTATATTTACCTGTACGGAGGGTATAATTACTTGTCTGTAGTGTATATTTACCTGTACGGAGGGTATAATTACTTGTCTGTAGTGTATATTTACCTGTACGGAGGGTATAATTACTTGTGTGGAGTGTATATTTACCTGTACGGAGGGTATAATTACTTGTCTGTAGTGTATATTTACCTGTACGGAGGGTATAATTACTTGTCTGTAGTGTATATTTACCTGTACGGAGGGTATAATTACTTGTGTGGAGTGTATATTTACCTGTACGGAGGGTATAATTACTTGTCTGTAGTGTATATATACCTGTACGGAGGGTATAATTACTTGTCTGTAGTGTATATTTACCTGTACGGACGGTATAATTACATGTCTGTAGTGTATATTTACCTGTACGGACGGTATAATTACTTGTGTGGAGTGTATATTTACCTGTACGGAGGGTATAATTACTTGTCTGTAGTGTATATTTACCTGTACGGAGGGTATAATTACTTGTGTGGAGTGTATATTTACCTGTACGGACGGTATAATTACTTGTCTGTAGTGTATATTTACCTGTACGGACGGTATAATTACTTGTCTGTAGTGTATATTTACCTGTACGGACGGTATAATTACTTGTGTGGAGTGTATATTTACCTGTACGGAGGGTATAATTACTTGTCTGTAGTGTATATTTACCTGTACGGACGGTATAATTACTTGTGTGGAGTGTATATTTACCTGTACGGACGGTATAATTACTTGTCTGTAGTGTATATTTACCTGTACGGAGGGTATAATTACTTGTCTGTAGTGTATATTTACCTGTATGGAGGGTATAATTACTTGTTTGGAGTGTATATTTACCTGTACGGAGGGTATAATTACTTGTCTGTAGTGTATATTTACCTGTACGGAGGGTATAATTACTTGTCTGTAGTGTATATTTACCTGTACGGAGGGTATAATTACTTGTGTGGAGTGTATATTTACCTGTACGGACGGTATAATTACTTGTCTGTAGTGTATATTTACCTGTACGGACGGTATAATTACATGTCTGTAGTGTATATTTACCTGTACGGACGGTATAATTACTTGTCTGTAGTGTATATTTACCTGTACGGAGGGTATAATTACTTGTCTGTAGTGTATATTTACCTGTACGGAGGGTATAATTACTTGTGTGGAGTGTATATTTACCTGTACGGACGGTATAATTACTTGTCTGTAGTGTATATTTACCTGTACGGACGGTATAATTACTTGTCTGTAGTGTATATTTACCTGTACGGAGGGTATAATTACTTGTGTGGAGTGTATATTTACCTGCACGGAGGGTATAATTACTTGTCTGTAGTGTATATTTACCTGTACGGACGGTATAATTACTTGTGTGGAGTGTATATTTACCTGTACGGACGGTATAATTACTTGTCTGTAGTATATATTTACCTGTACGGAAGGTATAATTACTTGTCTGTAGTGTATATTTACCTGTACGGAGGGTATAATTACTTGTGTGGAGTGTATATTTACCTGTACGGAGGGTATAATTACTTGTCTGTAGTTATATTTACCTGTACGGACGGTATAATTACTTGTGTGGAGTGTATATTTACCTGTACGGACGGTATAATTACTTGTCTGTAGTGTATATTTACCTGTACGGACGGTATAATTACTTGTCTGTAGTGTATATTTACCTGTACGGAGGGTATAATTGCTTGTCTGTAGTGTATATTTACCTGTATGGACGGTATAATTACTTGTGTGGAGTGTATATTTACCTGTACGGACGGTATAATTACTTGTCTGTAGTGTATATTTACCTGTACGGAGGGTATAATTACTTGTCTGTAGTGTATATTTACCTGTACGGAGGGTATAATTGCTTGTCTGTAGTGAATATTTACCTGTATGGAGGGTATAATTACTTGTGTGGAGTGTATATTTGCCTGTACGGAGGGTATAATTACTGGTGTAGAGTGTATATTTACCTGTACGGAGGGTATAATAAGTTGTGAGGAGTTCATATATTTACCTGTACCAAATCCCAAGATGATATCAAGAACCCCGTCCTGGTTGACGTCTACTAAGCGGAAGGCAGACTCTGTTATCAATTTAGGAAACCCCATTACCCAAACATCTTCCACACTTAAAGAATCACAGCCAACTACTTCCGGTATATTTGATGATTGAGATTCTATATCCGGTCCATTCTTGTCTTTCGTTTTTTCCGGATGTTTGTTGTATAAATATATTATCATTGTCATTAATGACCCTAGAGATAGCACTATAACTAAAAAACACGTGATGGTTTTTAACTGTTTGCGACATCGACAGTTCGGCGTTCTGCTTTTGACCTTTGGCCTTTGTCGAGGATGCATGAGTGGTTTTGACGCAGATACTTTGTCCATCTTCGGCCCTTCCATAAATACATCATCTTCATCCGAGTAATACTCGCGTTCCCAGTCCTCATAATTGTTATCTACGTCATGATAATTGCTGTCTACGTCATCGTGTGTTGTGTAGCCGTTACGTTTTAAACCTTTCTTGCTGAAAATCACTCTTGTCTCCTCCATTTAGAACGACCTGAAATGAAGCAGAAATTGTATATTTCAACTGCTCCTTTTTTTCACATACATCATAACTTGGTATCTGTTGTCTGTAATATTAGATCTAGGAGTGCTAAGTAGCTTAGAAGACGAAGGCTTCAACTTATGGTACTTTTAAAATCAATATTAATTAAGGGGATGTCGACAATGAAGCGGAGGACGCGTTCTCTTCCGGAACACAGCTTTTTCAGGAGTCTCCGTATAAATCTTTCTTTTATTCATATTTTGCCCTAGTTTTATTAATTTTGAGTTTTAATGATGAGTCCGTCCACATTTTGGTATTTTCTTGCTGTTACCGTATACTTAGCCCTTTCTCTGATGGTGGTGATCATACGGACGGCGAACATACATAATCTGTTAAAACTCCTCCAGTCTAATAATAAGCTGGATCCGAAATCACTACCAGGGGATTTCTCTGACATGGAGTTTTTTCAATTAAATTAGAAACAAACAACATTGCAGACATGTATGAGATAAAAGCAGCGTGTGGCACAATACGTTTAGATATCATTAATGGGAAACAAGGGAATATTTCAAAGCACGGTTATAAACATACCGCGAGCAAAAACACCTAGGTTGTAGGCGTTGTTCTGTGAATGTCGTGCCACTAAAACGACTATTGTCGTTATATTAGGATAACACAAAGTTTTACTATCCAACAAAAAGTGATACGCGAGGCCAAACGTCGAGGTAAAAATCACTTTTAATGAAGGCTAGAATTGCTATATAATTTACTTATCTTAGTCGGGGTAAGTAATTTGACTGTGACGTCATTTTGATGACTAACGTATACTATTTGTAAAACAGATCATGTCCAACCCTATTAGAGGTAATGCTATGATAGGTAAATTCATTGCTGCTAGTTTTTATATCGTTAGCTCGCTCTGAAAACTTTACCCGAGAATCAATGACGAGCCGTATAAGTACGAAATAACTGTATGTTGAGATCTATCTCAATATTTGAAATAAACCTGACTAATTGCAAATTTGCATTGAAAGGTATTATACACTTTAATGCCTTTTGTACTGTTCGTCCAACACTATCTCAATAAATTAGAAAATGTTTATAAATAGTTACATTTATATTACAATGGCTCTGATGTCGACTCGAATGTACCGATCAAAGACTACATTGTATAATGTAAAATCTTATATATTCGTGGGGCGAAATTTTTCCGGTTATAATTTGCTTTCTTTTTTTATCATTTTTTTGTTGACACTTTATTTTATGGTTCAATGAATCAACAACCTATGTATATTTCAACAGTTCGGGGACATTATAACTTCGTGGATTAATAGGGTCCACGAAACTATCGAAAATAAAGCTCCTGAAAGATTGATAGCTTTTACATTGTTGTACAAACGTATTCAATAAGGCACAAGCAAATATTAGCGTATAATCATTTGTTGACATATAAACGCAATTGCTGAAGTAGCACATCACATTAACAGGTATATGAACGCCATATAGAAAAAAGAATCAGCGCATTCATAGTTAAAGACAACGACTATACGAAAATCGCTAAAATTTGTCTACCGCTAGAACATAAACGTTTGCAGTAAATTTTATACATTATCAATGAGAATGTCATCAATCACTTTTATAAGATCAAGATGTACAGATAGAAAAAAATGCTTCACTATGCTGCACTGTGCTGTACCGGCTGTGATCATTTTCACTGTGCTGTACCGGCTGTGATTATTTTCACTAAGTTGTACCGGTTGTGGTTATTTTCACTATGCTGTACCGGCTGTGATTTTTTTCACTGTGCTGTACCGGCTGTGATTATTTTCACTAAGTTGTACCGGCTGTGATTATTTTTACTATGCTGTACCGGATGTGATTATTTTCACTATGCTGTACCGGTTGTGGTTTTTTTCACTAAGTTGTACCGGCTGTGATTATTTTTACTATGCTGTACCGGATGTGATTATTTTCACTAAGTTGTACCGGCTGTGATTATTTTTACTATGCTGTACCGGATGTGATTATTTTCACTATGCTGTACCGGTTGTGGTTTTTTTCACTAAGTTGTACCGGCTGTGATTATTTTTACTATGCTGTACCGGATGTGATTATTTTCACTATGCTGTACCGGTTGTGGTTTTTTTCACTAAGTTGTACCGGCTGTGATTATTTTCACTGTGCTGTACCGGATGTGATTATTTTCACTAACTTGTACCGGTTGTGGTTATTTTCACTATGCTGTACCGGTTGTGGTTTTTTTCACTAAGTTGTACCGGCTGTGATTATTTTTACTATGCTGTACCGGCTGTGATTATTTTCACTATGCTTTACCGGATGTGATTATTTTCACTATGCTGTACCGGATGTGATTATTTTCACTATGCTGTACCGGATGTGATTATTTTCACTGTGCTGTACCGGCTGTGATTATTTTCACTATGCTGTACCGGATGTGATTATTTTCACTATGCTTTACCGGCTGTGATTATTTTCACTATGCTGTACCGGATGTGATTATTTTCACTATGCTTTACCGGCTGTGATTATTTTCACTGTGCTGTACCGGCTGTGATTATTTTCACTATGCTGTACCGGATGTGATTGTTTTCACAACGCTGCTGAAGGCTCCTACATATTGTGAAACTTCATCCATTAAATGGAATTAAATTAATTAGAGAGTGGGTGAAATGAGAACATGCTGTGTTAACATTCTGAGTAGTTTAAGTCCAATAGGTCCATTATTCGTAAACGATTTTGAAGCTTAAAATCTAAAGTAAAAACAGAATACAGATCAGATTTCCTCGATCCTGATGTTAAGTTCACACTTCCAGATTTACATGAAAGGTTATTGTTATTGTGTCTGGAGATAAGGCGTCCAAAATTTAGAGCTTTTGGCCAATCTTCAATAGCCTCTTCTAAAAAGCATTACTTCGGTAAGACTATTTTATTCTTCCACTTTGTACACCACCATCCCCCATTCTACACTGAAGGCATGCCTTCGGTCTCTTGTTATGAGGGCTTTCTTCTCCTAGTAAGATGACCGGCGGAATAAATATATGGTTGTGTACTATACTGAAGCGTATGTCCAGAAAACGTCCACATCAAAGGAGAAATGGGTGACAAAATCTTACTCGAGTTTGATGGTAAGATCTTCCACCATATTGCTGACATACCTATGAGAATTAACTGTGTCCCGCTGTTGGCTGCCTTGTTTCTGTTTTCATACGAGGTTCAATAGATTGAAGTGTTTATCAAATTAGGTCACAAAGACCTTGAAAAGTCGTTTGATTTTAATTTCAGATATATTAATGGCGTCTTGTCTTTAAATAACAAGAAATGTATTGTTGACCTCCATCATATACATCCAGCAGAATCGGAAGTCAAGGACATTATACCAGATAAAGCAACACATCGCTGACACGGAAATAACGTATAGTATTGCTTCTATTGTGAAATAAAGAATGTAGATAGAATATATATTGCTACGTATACATAATTCTTTTTTAAACAGTAATGTTTTCCATGAAGCTTATCATTTGCAATATACTGTTCAGTAATTTGTGATTTACGTGTATTGATTTCCCGCCCACATCAAGACTTATTTCAAATCTCCCTGTCCCACGGGATATGACACGTTACAAAGCCGTGCACTATTCTCTGAGCTGTCCCAGTTGGCATTTGTTGAATAATTTCTAAAACAACATCGGAAATGTCAACTCGGCGATTACACTTACAACTTCATTTATCATTGTGTTTCTCTGGAAACATAAAATCTGCTTCCTATCGGCTCTGCTAAAGAGAATTTCTTATTAATTCATCTGTTTTCACGTGCAAAGGCTCTGCTTGGTGCCATAACGAGGAAGATGATAACAATTTTTTCACTATCGAAAATTATGTTCGATTTTGTCTAAAATGTGCATTTAGCTCGTGGAAACTAGATATTCCTAAAAAGGGCATTTTCATTGATATTTTTCACTAACGATTATTCAGTTTTCATTTTGTTTGTTTGTTTGGTTTTGCTTTCCAATACCTGTATCTCTATGGCAGCTATATATTGTGTCTATCGTATACCAATAGTTGTCCTTTACACTAAACCATGTCAGCGAAGATTACATGTTTGAAATATGTAGATGAATTATCTATTTACGACCACATGCACATTTACACCATGAGAGAGAGAGAGAGAGAGAGAGAGAGAGAGAGAGAGAGAGAGAGAGAGAGAGAGAGAGAGAGAGAGAGAGAGAGAGAGAGAGAGAGAGAGAGAGAGAGAGAGAGAGGGGGGAGGGGTGGAGAGAGATTAAGGGGGGAGAGACAACGATACAGAGAGAGTAAGGCAGACAAACACAGAGGCAGAAAGAGTGGGACAGGCAGAGAGACAGAGACAAACAGACCGAGACACAGACAGACGGACAAAGACAAACAGATTATTTCCTGACACCGACGACAGAGGCTAACTTTGATTACAACTCATTACTTGTACAAACGTTTTTCAATTATTGCCTGAGTGATTTTGAAACTCGTCATTATCGTCCCTACATCCAATCTCGCGGATCTGTAGTTAATGACAAAGTGACGCTCCTGACAGAATGTCGGGTTTTGTCCTTTACCAAGCACTGATAATCGGAAACATTGATCGCATCGTTAAATCAATAAGTATGTGCATTTTATCCCAATTACGTAAAATCTATCCGACGTCGATGGTGACATGCGTTTGAATTCAAGGTTAAATCATGAATTTGAACCTAAAGACTTAACATTCAATCCATATTCAACATTACATACTGTACAATGAAGTTTTCATCCCTGTGGGGTTCAACAGCAATGCTATTGGTTTAATTCAACGCTAAATATTATTAGAACTACTGGCGGGTTTGTACACCTTCCCATCAGGCTTTGTCTATCCTTTTCTACTTTTGTTTCGTGCAGTTTGGATTGACGCAGTCGTAGAATCGCACCACGTGCGCAAAAATATGCGATAGCTATTTCGTCCAACTTTCCTATCGTGCGAACATCGTGCATACATCATGCGCACGTCGCACATCGTGTAACGTTGTGCGATCCCACATCTGTATTTCTATAGCGAGAGATAACTTGTCTATAGGATGTGCTACTGTTTATCAAATCTATCTCAGTAACACTGATGGGTTTGTTTTATAAGATATAATGAAATACCAATGGTCTTTTTTTTATAAAATGATATTGAATGAGATGATTATTATTTATAAGAAATCATATTTTTTTTTACTCTGATGCTGAAAAGAATTATTGGCTTAGTTGATCGTTTATTTACGTCCTGTCAACAGCCAGGATTATTTTAAAATGTACCAGGTTTGGATGAAGGAACGTCGGAGTTCCAGGAGAAAAATCACCAACCTGCGGCCAGTACCGAGCGAATGCGCCACGTAGATTTCAAATCTACGGCCCAGAGGTTGGGGGCTAGCGATAAAGACTCACTGAAACCTTCAACACCTGGCCAACCTAGCCCATAAAATGAATGAGAAAAGCCAAATGACAATTCAGCGCTGAAAAGGCCCTGTAATTGACCTCATTTAAGTAGGCATCTTTTATATGAAAAAAATATTGCCCATAATAACAAAGTTTAATAAGTAAACAAGATGTCCAATGGGCCTGCATTGCCCACCTGGTATACAATGTTCATCAACAATATATAATCGGTGTCCATATCACAAATATGTTGACATATACACAATAAGCATTCAATGTGGGTACATCCAATCAATTTTAACAAGTTTCAACAACAAGAGATTCTATTTTTCTCCTCTGAACAGTGAGAGTTATGATCTGGATTTTACGTAAATGCCAGATTTTGTTTTTCCTCGAAATATTTTTGGGCTTTGACCTAGAAACACCGTTCAACCAAATATCATGGTTCCCCAGACTTTCGGTTTACCAGTAGAAATCTTTTACGTGTTTCAATAAATTCGATTCCTTTGACCTTCAATATGGGTCAAGGTCATTTCCTTCCGCAAACTTTGTGGGGTTATATTCTATGAACCTGACAGCCAACTACCATGCTTATTCGCCTTTTGGTTTGTAAAAAGAAATTGTTTTTAAGGATTTAACAAATTCGATGACCCCTGTGACATCGATTCAGGGTCAAGGTCATTTCTTTTCGCTTCATCCTAGAAATCTGTGACCAAAAACCGTGCTTCTGCGCCTTTTGGTTAGTCAGAAGATGTTATCATTTCTTTTCGCAAGTTTTATCAGGATTCATCCTAGAAACCTATTAACCAAATACGATGCTTTTGCATCGATTGATTAAAAGAAGTTATATAAAGATTTTAACAAATTTGGCCTTTGTGACCTTGAATACAGATCAAGGTAATTCTTTTTGCAAACTTTGTCGGGCTTCATCACAGAAACATACTAGCCAGATGTCAAAATATTTGGTCCATTGATCATTGAGAAGTTGTTTAAAGAGGAAAATAGTTGACGCCGGACGTCTGACGGACGAACGACGGACGAACGACGGACGCCCAGCCACGGCATAAGCTCGTTTGGTCCTTCGGTACATGTGAGCTAACAATACGATATGTTGTTTAATGTTTACGAAAACCAACGAAGAAAACACCTACATATCAACAGGATGAACTGTTTGAAAATATAAACAAAACATGAATAAAGAGACTCTCTGTAAATGTACTAAATGTACCGGAAGATAAAGCGTCTTCCTCTCCGGCAAGAACTTCATGTCAAGTTTGGCCAGTTCGATTAAGTGATGTCAACTTTTCGCATAAGTGACAATTAGTCAAAGCTGTCCGCTCTTGTACGCAAAGTATATTACTCATTTCTACAAAATATATGTAGACTGGCTTTAGAATATAGAGTGTAAATTATTCTCACTATCTCGTACTCCGGGAACAGACCACTTATTTGCATTGTCCTTCGTATTACTCATTTCTATATTGGAAAAATGGATGGAAATTGGCTTTAGAATATAGAGTGTGATTTATTATCACCATATCGTATTCCTGGAACAGACTCAATGTTGCTTTTATTGAGAAATACAAGTGATCAGTAATACCTCCACTGTAAAAGCTCTTCGTCATTAAACATAACATGTATAGTGCTTGGAGAGGTCATTCAACGTTACCTAAGATCCCCTGATCTGAATAGATATTTCTCCGACTCCAACAAAACCGCTGAAACAATCTGCTCCATTTATGTACACTAAGTGGTATCGATTCCATTCTATAGAACGACAAAGACTGCACGCAAAGGACGCTCACTAAAATATCGCTTGAATCTGATTTTTTTTCTTTTTTTTCTATGGGGGCTAATCCAGTTTTATCTATATTTAACATGTGATAATCCATGTTCTTTTTGTCTACAGTGATAATTAAAGAGGTGGTAGAGAGCGACCTAACATAGGAGGTGATTTAATTATAGTTAAGTCGTTACGGACTTCCTGTAATTATTGTCTCGTGAGCGATGTCTGTTGTACGACCAGACTTTTCTTGACCCGCTGTCTCTTACGAGCTGTTACAGCGCATGCTTCCGCTGAGAAATTACAACCAGATATATAATAACTGATCTCTTTAATAGACACGGACTTATCAGAATCACGAAACAAGAAAGCATAATCCAAGTCACAAGAACGTTCCCATAACCCTCTCCCATGAAAATACAGTACTGCTGAGACATCTGACTAGATACAGTTACCAAGCGTGTTTATATGTTAGGGAGATACGTATCAGCTATGGACGTGTTTGTGTTTATATGTTAGGGAGATACGTATCAGCTATGGACGTGTGTGTTTATATGTTAGGGAGATATGTATCAGCTATGGACGTGTGTGTTTATATGTTAGGGAGATACGTATCAGCTATGGACGTGTGTGTTTATATATTAGGGAGATATGTATCAGCTATGTACGTGTGTGTTTATATGTCAGGGAGATATGTATCAGCTATAGACGTGAGTGTTTATATATTAGGGAGATATGTATCAGCTATGGACGTGTGTGTTTATATATTAGGGAGATATGTATCAGCTATGGACGTGTGTGTTTATATATTAGGGAGATACGTATCAGCTATGGACATGTGTGATTATATATTAGGGAGATACGTTTCGGCTATGGACGTGTGTGTTTATATGTCAGGGAGATACGTATTAGCTATGGACGTGTGTGTTTATATGTCAGGGAGATATGTATCAGCTATATACGTGAGTGTTTATATATTAGGGAGATATGTATCAGCTATGGACGTGTGTGTTTATATGTTAGGGAGATATGTATCAGCTATGGACGTGTGTGTTTATATGTTAGGGAGATATGTATCAGCTATGGACGTGTGTGTTTATAAGTTAGGGAGATATGTATCAGCTATGGACGTGTGTGTTTATATGTTAGGGAGATACGTATCAGCTATGGACGTGTGTGTTTATATGTTAGGGAGATATGTACCAGCTATGGACGTGTGTGTTTATATGTTAGGGAGATATGTATCAGCTATGGACGTGTGTGTTTATAAGTTAGGGAGATATGTATCAGCTATGGACGTGTGTGTTTATATATTAGAGAGGTATGTACCAGCTATGGACTATGGACGTGTGTGTTTGTGTTTATGTATCAGCTATGGACGTGTGTGTTTATATATTAGGGAGATACGTATCAGCTATGGACGTGTGTGTTTATATATTAGGGAGATATGTATCAGCTATGGACGTGTTTGTGTTTATGTATCAGGGAGATACGTATCAGCTATGGACGTGTGTGTTTATATATTAGGGAGATATGTATCAGCTATGGACGTGTGTGTTTATATGTTAGGGAGATATGTATCAGCTATGGACGTGTGTATGTTTATATATTAGAGAGGTATGTACCAGCTATGGACGTGTGTGTTTATATGTTAGGGAGATATGTATCAGCTATGGACGTGTTTGTGTTTATATATTAGGGAGATACGTATCAGCTATGGACGTGTGTGTTTATATGTTAGGGAGATATGTATCAGCTATGGACGTGTGTGTTTATATATTAGGGAGATATGTATCAGTATCAGCTATATGGACGTGTTGGACGTGTGTGTTAGGGAGATATTCAGGGAGATACGTATCAGCTATGGACGTGTGTGTTTATATGTTAGAGAGATATGTATCAGCTATGGACGTGTGTGTTTATATGTTAGGGAGATATGTATCAGCTATGGACGTGTGTGTTTATATGTTAGGGAGATATGTATCAGCTATGGACGTGTGTGTTTGTATGTTAGGGAGATACGTATCAGCTATGGACGTGTGTGTTTATATGTTAGGGAGATATGTATCAGCTATGGACGTGTGTGTTTATATATTAGGGAGATATGTATCAGCTATGGACGTGTTTGTGTTTATGTATCAGGGAGATATGTATCAGCTATGGAGGTGTGTTTTTATATGTCAAGAAGATATGTATCAAGTAGTTATATATGTGAATTCGGCTTGGCGGTATCGATCCTCTCGCGCTCTAACTAACGCTTCTGGCTGTAAAACTAATCCTTATCAAGCGAATGTTTGAGTGTCATATGGATCAAATATACAGTAGGATTCAATAGAATATTATTGGAAATAAATCAAAACCATTTCCAGCGACTTCCAACGGCGCATTCTTTGCGTTCCGAAATTAGGAAAAAGTGATTTTCAAATCTTTCTAGTAAACAACATAAATCTGATCATATTTCTAAAATACGGCATGTTCTTGTTTTCTGTGCTTTCGGAATCCTTTGCTATGAAAGCTCATTCTAAAGAAAACGCTACACAATTTAAATCGATTTCAATATACGGATTTGAAGTCCCTTTTATCTGTATTCAAACATAAAATGCAACGGCTTGTTAACTTTACTATCGTTACCGTTGAATCACTAAACAGTTAACCTTAAATACAAACAGCCTAACGTCCATTTTTTTAATCGACCGATATTCCTGTTTTCGTGTAATACTTCAATTAATTTGTTTCTTGGCCACACACAATTCATAACAAATAACAATTTTGGGTCGAGAACCTTTTAAGTAAACAGTTAAAAGTCATAAAATAACTGCTACAACAAAATTCTGTTGAATGGCCTCTACTTATTTAGATTATTGTAGCTTTACGTCCTATCAACAGCCATGGCTATTTATGGACGAGCCAGGATTCAGTGGAGGCAGGTTTAGGTGGCGGAGGAAAACCAGAAATTTCCGGAGAAGAAGCAATGCCCTGCGGCCAGTATCTGACGACTGCAACATGTAGGTCTGTATTTGAATTTAATATGTAGTTGGTTTGCCGCTAGCTAAATACAATCAATACGATCGGAGTTGCTCCGGATAATAGTCAGCAGTAGTTGGTTTGGGTTTTATATTGTTTAACGTCCTATCGGAGGCTTATATTACAGGCGTTTTACTCTGGCCAGTTATTTCGTACCGTTTATTGTATATCTTATGTATCATGGTGGATACATCCAAGGGACCGAAACAGAAACCTCCATTTAAGTTACATATAAGGTATATTCCATGTGTATCCGTCTCTCTACAAAAACAACACCTGGTTTGTTGTCTAATGGGGTTTAACGTTGTCGCAACAGTCAGTATCATAAAGTTACGAGTGTCATATGGGACCTCACGGGTGGAAAATAAAGCACAGAACGAAAGAACAGGCAGGATAGAAAGAAGATGTCTTCAATGCGGGATGGGGCAGCAGATCGTTTGTAGTCTCTCTTCCACGCGTCGTTTGTACGAATAACCAACCACCCGCCTCGTTGTCCCCGCATATTGATTTCCAGGAAGACGCGCGAGCTGTTAGTAAAATTTAGCAGTTTTTTCTAGTTTTTAATGGTAGAAAAAAGGGATATCGTATCCACAGTTCTGTATGAAGTACGGGTAATAATGAATTACATCAAATATTTTACGTCCTGGTCTCGATATAAAGGTCCTACCACGCCAATGAGATGTGTATAACGCGATGTGGAATTTCAGAATCACATTTGTGATACTACAAATAAGACGACCATAAAGTTGCGTTAGAGATAAGTATTCTGGAAATTTATCATCGTTGTAGCGCGTGACACAGTCAATATCAACGAAAACAAATAAAGACGTACTATACTTACAATTAAATATTTAAAAAAAAAAACAACTTAAATACACACAAGTTGTATTGAAATACAATGCTACAAGTTCTGAGGCACAATGGGCTTGTAGAAATAAATACCAGGCATTGTTATGTGATCTGTGCGAATAAAAAAGGTAGAATATCACAGAAAAAGGCTTGCATTATTTGATACCGTATAAACATTGACCAATAGCCTTGATTTCGTCTCAGTGGCGGACAGAATACTTCCAATATTACCGTGAGAGATATTGATTGGGTGGCGGTCGATAGATATCTCCCGCAAATAACGTTATAAAGACTGCATAACCTATCTTACATGTACTACGGTAGTATCGTCTCCATACTTACCTACTAACGCCGGTATCCTTATAAATCCATCTATATCTGCTGAGGATATTTTTAACACGACTGATGTTCTGCACACTATTTCAGTCAAAATTCCTAATCCTTATCATGCAAGCGTTTGTTTTGTTACCAGGTGAAGTCTCGGCACCGATGTTGAATGACGAGAGTTGGGTATTGACATTATCGGCAAACATTGGCGTGTGGAGTTTCCAGTAAGGAAAGCGTGCTGGATCATCGATCGAAGGTGGGCGGGAGTCATTTGCGTGACAAAACGAATCCACACGGACTCTTCATTCCTGCTTCAGCTGTTGTGTTGAATGACGAATTATGTCCGACATAGCTGTTATCTCGGAATTATAACCATTAGGTGTAAAGGTTAATGCTTACGACCGGATAACATAAGATCTAATCCTTGTGAAACAATAAAACATATTATTAACAAAGGGAATACTGAAGGCAATATTAAGTAGGAATCAACGACTAGCACAGCATCGTAGCCACATGGGGATTTAGAGTATTGTAGAGAAGACATGTGCGTGAATAGCACCTTTCAATAAATTAGATACAATATCGTCACATATCATGGCTTTTAAAATGCTCGTGCTTTTACAGTTGCAGGAACTGTTGAAGCTGAAATTATTTATAATACGTCTAGTGGTTAAGCAAAGAGAGAGAGAATCACATTCAATCAAATCCCTATTTTACTTTTTTGCAATTAAGAGATGTCATCTTTGCTTAATTTCTTATTGCCATATATGAGTAAATCTAATTAAATTCTCAAAGAGAGATTGTAACTGTCTTATTAATAGATTTCGATTATGAATGTATGGGGGACAAACATCAAAATAGTAATAAAAGTCTCCACATGGGTTGCTGCATCTACATTCAGCTGTATTACCTTTTGCTCTGAAAATGCGTAATCAAGAGATCTGGCAGGATTTCTCAAACGGAAATGAAGTATGTTTAAATTACGTAAATCCCAAACCTAAAAGCATTTGTCATGTATTATTTCTGTCTTACTGATAATTGATTTAAATGTATCGAGAGAATGAGAATTCCTTATAGAAATATCTATGTCATACCACTTTTTTGTTGTTGATGAGAAAAAGAATTTTGCACGCTTAAGAGATAACCTGAAGTTCTAGTGATTGGAAACCATTTGAGAATTAAATATTTATGTTAAGATTAAATTTCAACGCTCAAACAATCAACGATTTAATTGTTTCATTATTTCTAATGACCTCTAACGAAACAAAATAGAAACAATGTCGTGAAAGTTTCGATATCATGTAATTTCCCTTTTCAGTTGAAAAAAAATATCCCAAATGAGGTTTCGATCCAAGCACCTTTGGAGACGAGAGCGAAGAGCTTACCGCTGTGCTATCGTTACGTTACACAAACTGAAAATTTGGAATCTTATTAAGTATGTAGTTTACTCGATCTATTGAATATATTATGTGTTTGTTTGTGTGGAATACTAAACATGTGTCAAGAAAAACAAAGATGACAATGATGTGGTCAGAACATTAATGATTGATTATGCTTAAAAAATTCAAATATCTCCATATCAACAAGCACTGCACCCCTACTCTTACGCTAAAAATCACCCAAATGATATACATTACACAAGTCTGATCTCTTATTGAGGAAACAAAGTATCTATTCGCTATTTTTTTTCTGTAAGCGTATGTTAAATGTCGTACGACAGATGACCTGTTTTACACTGTAAGATGACGCCAGCAGTATATGTTTCACATTGTCTATGATTAATGTATAGTACAAAAGTTCCTCTTGGAATCAAACAATGATTACTGGTCATATATCATTCAATGAAAAAAAACAAGTTCATTGTAACATTTTACTACGTTGCGATGATAAAACCTTGAAAAAAGTGAAAAGGTAATAGGTAAGTCCGCTTTTCTCGATATTCCAATCACCAGCAAATTAAAATCGAATTCATCTAGTCCGTGTTGATTACTTACATAATAAGTAGATCGTGATCAAGCGTTAATCGAAAATATCGGGAAAATCCAATTTGCATATTTAAATAACTCATTTAAACATGTTGTCAAATTTGGACATAGTGACGTTTCAAAACCTCCTTTCTTTAAAGCAAAGACACGCCCACCGTCCTACCTTTGGTGCATTTCTTATATTGGTGTCATGACGTCGTCTATGTGGTTTTAGAGTCATTTGCATACATGGTGCTGTTTCACTTAAAGTTCAATGCAACGAATAAAATCAAACTGTTCGGACGTATTCATATTTAAAATAACCAACTACGTAGCAATATTTTCGCGAAAAAACTGAAATATGGTGAGCTTTTGAAGCTATCATTCTCTGGTGTTGCGGATCTCTTTCACATACGTTCTATATACGTTACCTATCTCGTGATACCTAACGATAGCATGTAAAAACAATGAAATAAAATCAGTTAAACGGAGGTAAAGGTCGAAATTCATCACCACAATTTACAAAATGCAATGCTTGACATTAGTTCACTGTCTGATTTCATTGGTATTCTGAAATGAGTGCATTTCAAATAAATAGATTTGAAACACCGCGATTAAGATTTGCCCTGTTGTATATATACAGAATAAAAGAGCGTGTTTAACATGTCTTCAGGTAGAAGCCAAGTTGATTTTCCTTTCAAGCATGGGTTGTCACATGAACAAAGCTCCGTAAAAGAGTGCTCCGCTTGTGCCCAACCCTAATCGCTTCTATAAATGCGATCGTGCCATATGCGGTACGGTATACGGAGGTTTTGTACATCGTGTCTTTATTTCATGGTATTTATGAATGAATATCTGTTATTGTCTACGCAAAAAGTTTATTTATTTGAAGATGTGTAATTACAAAAGGTTCAGTCTTTAATTTGTTTATTTAACTTTTTAACAATTGTTGTAAATTGCATCCTGTCGATATTATGTATGATCTAGGGCCCCTTAGTATGGATGTTAAGGTTATATAATTCAGATTGGTCTATATAAACATGTTAGATATAACCTCGAGAAATAGGCGATCATGACAGGTACTTGTTTTCAGCTAATACAAATAGACTTCTTGGACGGTGGAAGAAAGTTTCGAACAAAATGTAATAATGCAATTTATATCAAATGATATCTTATGTTGAGAGAGACAGAGAGACAGAGAGACAGAGAGAGACAGACAGAGAGAGAGAGAGACAGAGAGAGAGGGGGGAGGGAGAGGGAGAGAGATAGACGGAGAGGGACAGGGAGAGGAAGAGGGAGAGAGAAAGGGGGAGAGAGAGGGAGAGGCAGACAGAGACAGAGACAGATAGAGAGAGAAAACACAAAAAAAAAAAAAAAAACCAAACAAACAAACAAAATCGGCATTATTATCAACATAAAAATCACTGCATGACATTCTAAGCTAGACTTTAAACACTAATCCTATCATCAAAACTGATATAAACAGATTGAATTAACTTATATACCTATGATAATGTGATATGTAGTTACAGTAAAAGTTATGATGGTTTTGTACAGCCCATGGGATTTTTACACCTTTACATGTCACGCTTATCACGTGTCAGAAATGATTAATCACGTTTTGATTTCCTCTAGTGTTTGCCGTGGTCGTCTTATTACTGATAACAGAAATCGTTAACTGTCGTCGAATACCGGAAGTCTCCATATCCGGTAATATCGGAAGTTTTCGTATCCGGTAAGATTGTCCATTCGATAAAAAAGACATGGTTACGATGTTTGTACTGTAAGTCAGGTTAAAGGGAACAAAATAATCAAATAAAAAGCGTGAAATATGCATCGGGGCCAATTTTTCTTTGTTTTGGGGTTTTTTTTAATTTTGATATATATATTTTTAAAAAAATTCTCCACTTCTCCAATGCTTTAGCACTTCCTCCTTTCTGTCATTAAAATTAACACACACACAATCTATTAAGCGTTAGTGAGTAATTTCAGCTACATGTTAATTTCAACCTGCAGGTCGAGGAAGGACGACTACAGTGAGACAGAGTTATACATGCTACTTCACTGTACAAACATGTTAAGGTTTCATTGTGTCAGACATTTCTCTTGTTCGCGCGCGCGCGCGTGTGCGTGTGTGTGAGTGTGTGTGTGTCTGTGTTTGGGAAGGGGGGTAATGGTTACAGTTTAATTGCATTTACAGATTTGCCACTCAAATAACCAATTATTAACTGAATTGACAATTTAACGTTATTCGGACTACGACGTACTTGGGTAGTGGAATCTTTGAAAAAGACAACCACTCTGGTGACAATCGGCAATACTGACAGTTCTTGCGATGTAACGAGACTTTCTTGTAGGAAATGAAATTTAAAATTAGACTCCATGCGTTCAGGAGAGTAATTGATATCGGCAAGAAAATGTCTCTAGATGATATCAACCCAACAAATACCTACGTATATCTATAGTTTTATTGTTGGAGACAGTGACGGAAGGCCTGGTGTAACATTGCTTTTCATCTAACAAATCATCCAGGAGTTATGCTATGAGAGACGTTTTTTGTTCTCGGCGACAGTAGAGGTCTTTTAAAAACTGAATTACACTGCCTCGCTTTTGGCCTTTGAGTTAAATGTTTGCTTACGTGAGGCAGACAATGGGCTCTGCTTCCAAGACCAGAGATATTAGCTTAGTTTGATTCGTCCTTGGGTTTCGACTCTACAAGTCAAGTGTTTCCCTCTATGCGTACGACAAATCATCTTAATCAATCTATCTTTGTATTAATTTTGTCAACGATACCTTCTTTTTGGGAGGCAAATATATTTTTGATTCTAGGCAAAGATTATACAAAAGACACACATGTAAATAGTACCTACTCATAATTAAGAGTGAGATACAGGTAGAGTCAAGCAATGAATTCAAGTGCATCATACAACTGTTTCGTCCCTCTATGACTCGTCAGTGATGTTACATCATGCAGCTGTTTCGCCCTTCTAGGACTCGTCAGCAATGCTACATCATACAACTGTTTCGCCCTTCTAGGTCTCGTCAGTGATGCTACATCATACAACTGTTTCGTCACTCTAGGACTCGTCAGTGATGTTAAATCATGCAGCTGTTTCGCCCTTCTGGGACTCGTCAGTAATGCTACATCATACAGCTGTTTCGCCCTTCTAGGACTCGTCAGCAATGCTACATCATACAACTGTTTCGCCCTTCTAGGACTCGTCAGTGATGCTACATCATACAACTGTTTCGCCCTTCTAGGACTCTTCAGTGATGTTACATCATAAAACTGTTTCGTCCCTCTAGGACTCGTCAGTAATGCTACATCATACAAATGTTTCGTCCTTCTAGGTCTCGTCAGTGATGCTACATCATACAACTGTTTCGTCCATCTAGGACTCGTCAGTGATGTTAAATCATGCAGCTGTTTCGCCCTTCTGGGACTCGTCAGTAATGCTACATCATACAGCTGTTTCGCCCTTCTAGGACTCGTCAGCAATGCTACATCATACAACTGTTTCGTCCCTTTAGGACTCGTCAGTAATGCTACATCATACAACTGTTTCGCCCTTCTAGGTCTCGTTAGTGATGTTACATCATAAAACTGTTTCGTCTCTCTAGGAGTCGTCAGTAATGCTACATCATACAAATGTTTCGTCCCTCTGTGACTCGTCTGTAATGCTACATCATACAACTGTTTCGTCCCTTCTAGAACTCGTCAGTAATGCTACATCATACAACTGTTTCGTCCCTTCTAAAACTCGTCTGTAATGCTACATCATACAACTGTTTCGTCCCTTCTAGAACTCGTCAGTAATGCTACATCATACAACTGTTTCGCCCTTCTAGAACTCGTCAGTGATGCTACATCATACAACTGTTTCGTCCCTTCTAGAACTCGTCAGTAATGCTACATCATACAACTGTTTCGTCCCTTTAGGACACGTCAGCACTGCTACATTATACAGCTGTTTTGCCCTTCTAGGACTCGTCAGTAATGCTACATCATACAGCTGTTTCGTCCTTCTAGAACTCGTCAGTAATGCTACATCACACAGCTGTTTTGCCCTTCTAGGGCTCGTCAGTGATGCTACATCACACAGCTGTTTCGTCCTTCTAGAACTCGTCAGTAATACTACATCATACCGCTGTTTCGTCCTTCTAGGACTCGTCAGTGATGCTAAACGATGTATATTAAATGTTAGCAATTTATAAAAATAGAATAGACCCTGGAAGTTATGTTAGAAATTATTTAACAAAGAGAAAATATAAACCCGTGTTTGTGAATCCATAATGTTAGTAATTGTTTTTTGTTTTGTTTTTCTACAACTGATGATCAAAATGACGTGTCGGTAACGCCAGGTATTTAACGTGTCAGCTGTTATCTTGTCAAAATTAAGGCAAATGTAGTGATGTTGTAAGAAATCTGTTAGAAAGAAAAGACAAAAGAGAAAAACTGAATCCCATATAGCCGGACGTTTTTTCATCAGTGGCTACTATTTAGCATATTTTCACCTGATGAAATATAACATGGCTAAATATGAGTATTACGACACAAAATGTCGTAAGTTGCGCGTTGTGAAATACAGCGGCCGCAGAAGATTATCGAAATGTTTAGTGGTCACAAATTTCCATATCTCTTTTTCTCTTTTTTGTGTTTTGTTAATTTATTCATTTTTTTCACGACATCGTTCGAAAAGATGAAAAAAATAAAGAAATAAACACCCGCGGATGAGGAGGAAAGAAATTTGTAAAAAAATGGCATTTAGATTTGTCTAATAAAAAATGTTATCGGGGTGTTTTAACGAGTTTGCTACGTGTGCTGTGAAAGCTATTTAAGGTTCACATCGACCGCTATTCTAATTAAACTACTGTAAAGTGGACATTACGAGATAATTGTGTTTATATAAATCCAATCGATAAACAAATGCAGCATCATTCTATCACATTTCCAGGCAAATCGATGAAATGACGCCGAGATAATAATTACCCCTGTCACGTGGTTTACAACACATGTTACACAAGACTGATGATATCAAGTAGATTTTTCACTAACCCCGTCGTTAGGGAAATTACTTTTCTGATGATAAATAATCCAAAATTCCTTGTCATGGAGTACACAACGCATGTTAGATTAAACTGGTGAGAAGTAGATTTTTACCATCCCAACCGTTTGAAAGACTATTTATCTGGCCCTTGTTGAAAAACAATCAAATTTATTTTAAAGCAATTCAAACCTGTAATATTGGAGGTTTCTACCAGTATTTCAGCGTGCCAGCACTGTAATATTGGCTTAAGTTCCGCACTATCACAAGGAGACTTACGAAAACATACCGCAGGCTCCCAATAATACGCACGTAACATATACACTAACCTCGCATAAATCGAGAGGCCATTCTGTGAAAAGAGTGCCGAAATCTTAAACAAGAGATCCCAGAGGGATCTTGCCGCCCACCATTGTTTTATATGTATTTGTTCTTTGAAAGCTGGATCTTTTCCTTTTTTCTTATCTTCTCTGTTTTTTATAAGAAATTTGAACATTTATCCTTTGCAGGAATCCCGATACTAATATCTTACTGCAAATTCCAAGATGGTAACCTGGAAGTTATTTTTCTGATCAGTCCCAAAATTAAGCAGACACGAATACGGACTATGAGGAGTCGACACAAGAAATATGAGATAGATCCATTCAGTATTGTTTAATGAATCGCGATAACAAAAATTGTTTACAGACGGACGGAACACGGATGTATGCCGATTCGAAATGATGTGCTAAAAACTTAAAATCAAAGAAAAGTTTGCAGACCATGAACGGAGATTTTTTTCGTAACTACGTAAAACAAAACCCGTCATGTTAATCCGAGACCAAACATTGTCTCATTCTAAAAATCTGAACGGAATTGAAAAACTATGAACCTATCATCATTGCTAATAAAAATCGGACAAATAAAATGTTATACGTATGTATGCTATTTTGTGTTCAGCACTGTCATTCATTCGAGGAATTACAATAACAGCAATGGGTTAAGAGAATGGCTCCTAGATGGACTCTTTTAGGTCCAGACGTTGTTCCAGTCCTTAATTGACCAAAATGTGCTGCTGCGAGGTTAGAATATTCTTACCAATAAACCCACTATCAGTACATAATGTCACACAGTGCGAAAGTACAAGCCATAACAAACATATTGCGATAAACTGACAGGCACATTGGGTTCCCTAAAAGTAATTTGTTAATTAGCTTACCAACCATTAGGACACCAGATGATAGCCATAAAGTCTGTCATTAGTAGAATGTACACGTCATGCGTCCTGGCTCTTGATGTTGAAAAGAACATTATGTCTTTTACCTAGTAGAATCATGTTTACATAACTGCGTCGCGCATGTGGCTCTGCTCCAGTCTGATATACATTTATAACATGTGTATGAATCCTACTTATCTTTTTTTATTTTTCTAATAATACTTTTTAATGTTTATTATGAGCCTTCGAGGTTTTTCCACGATTTCAAATTAGTTTAACATCCATTTATTTTCAAATATATCTTATAATTAGTTTAATGTGACTACACAAACAAGCCAATATGTGTAACACCACAACTGTTCCTAAGAACGCACTCTTTCGATTTCAATTTTTTGTCTACATGTATACACAAGTCTCCTTCTACTTCAATTATATCAACAACATATTAGCTAGTCACGTGACGGTGTATACCCCCATAACCACCACTTACCAATATACAGACCGGAAACCATCAAAATTAATTAATGAAATGTAACGCCTCCCATACGATATTTCCGGAAATCGATAGAATTGCATCACTCCATACCGTCTCACGTCCTTGATGTGTTTTCTGTTAGCAGTCATATGATAAAAACCGTAGACTATACACCATCACATGGCAAAAAAGATTAAATCAAAGCAATTAACGTTAAGATTTTCCAATCTTTTAAATTTGTGTGGTTTTACTAAAAGCTTGAAGCTTGACGTGTCTCCGCTGACGTCATCTTTTACCGTCGCTGTAACTGTCCAATGCAGCCAATGATAAGTAAACAGTTCATTTAGATTGAATACTATTCAATTATCTATTAGTTTATCTATAACAGTATTACAAGAATATACTATTTAAAACTGATATTTCCATCATTTCTTTAGGTATGTTGCAAGATGTATCTCGGTAGTTAAATAAAGTGTTTAGTTCGCCAATGTACCGTAACCTTTAGATCTGAAAATGTCAATCTTTGGGAAAAAATTCCATGAACCTGGAATTCGCCATGTAATGTTATCTCGTGAGTATTTTGAACACTTTTTCTTTTGATTCAGTAAAAGAAAACACATATCTATCTTTCGCAAGTAAAGCCAGAACTGATACATTGATGGTAGTGAATATTTACTGTATGCTGTTGAAGAAGAAATGAAACTTAACTCTCAGAGAACTTGACATGTCAGCCAGAAGCACTTCGAGTGGCAATGACCTAACTAGAGGTGTCTCAAATGACTGCATCCTAACCGGAATTGCCTTCAGAGACTACGATCTTATCAGAGGTACCTCGATTCTAACCGGATGTACATTGAGAGACTAGGGTATAACCAGAGGTACCTCGAGAAGCAGTGTTAGAATATTGAAATATTAAATTACGTTTACGAATTATGTGTTTCATTACAAAAGTTACCTTGTTGATATTTCAACTTGCTGTAACATATTGACACAACTATAATACATTACTGAAAAACGTATGATAGGCTAAGGGTTAATTTTGGTTTCGTCGCTATCAACAGCTATCGTCATGTAAAGACGGACCCATCCCCTCTCGTGTGAAAGACTGCGATATGTTCTGTAATTATCTTTTTTGTTATTGCGGAAATGATTTTATAGACTATCTCACTGAAGAAAACGACACCCAGCAAGAGATACCATGAAACCAGTCGTTCCATTTCTACAATACATAATGAGTAAATACCAACATGTCAACATAGTCATAATCCAAACTCAAATTCCATACAACTAGGGCAAAATATAAACAGAAGGAAGATTTACACGGAGACTCCTGAAAAAAGTATAAGGAAAATAAGACCAGATGTTCCGGAAGAGTAAGTGCCATCTGCTTCGTCGACGACAGCTGCAATGTAAGTAAGTAATGTCACATTCTCAATTGAGAACAGGTTAAACAAGAATGGAACCAACAGGGAAACTGACGAGCATCAAACACGTCCAGCTTTATATCATACAATGGAACCAACAGGGAAACTGACGAGCATCAAACACGTCCAGCTTTATATCATACAATGGAACCAACAGGGAAACTGACGAGCATCAAACACGTCCAGCTTTATATCATACAACGGAACCAACAGGGAAACTGACGAGCATCATACACGTCCAGCTTTATATCATACAACGGAACCAACAGGGAAACTGACGAGCATCAAACACGTCCAGCTTTATATCATACAACGGAACCAACAGGGAAACTGACGAGCATCAAACACGTCCAGCTTCTTAACGTACAAAGAAATATATTTCTCAATGAGATCACTATTACGACAGTACACCAAATAAAACAATGTAAGCTATTATGATGTACCTTCCATCTCGGCCCTGCTCGGATGATTACTCAATAAAATGCTTACAAAGAAAATTATGTTAAAGACAAACACTAAGCGTTAGGAATGGGTTATAAACTACTTGATTATGTCTAGGACAGAAAAGGGAGACCAGTAGTCCTCACAATGTGAGTCTAATTAATTGTTTGGTTCTTCTGTCTTAGTCGAAATCGCACTAAATGCTTGTTATTCGTTTGTGTGTCTTTTGATAAATCTAAAGCTGTGTCAACAGTGTCTTCAGGAAAGAGAAATGTAATGTTAGTCGCCTCTTATTACAATGAAATGGAGGTAATAAGTATAATTCTTACGTCCTACCTGCGGGGTGTAAAATGTGATAGTCTTATTGACAGAAATTTTATATAACATGTACCCGGGATGTATTTCTCTTTAATTTTAGTTTGTTAACATTTAAACTTACATTAAGATATATAAACAACATGCGACTTTTTCATCTACTCATATAATTAGTAGTGGGATACAATTAAATGCTAAAACAGCCTGCTATTTTTATACGTACAAAAGTTTACGCAGATTGACAAAATATTCATAATTTTCTGTGGAAATTTTGCGATCCTTTATGTCAATATCGAGCTGGAACTTGCGGTTAAGTGATCATTGTATTAGTTTCTGTTTGGTAATATATATTATCAAGCCTCTGTCTGGGGCGATCGAATTAGAATAAGCCGGTACTGCTTGATGTTGATGGAAGAGAGACAACCCAGCTTGGAAACTCCGCTACTAGAAGCTGTTTCCTTGTTAGGTTTTCTAATAATCAACTCCGACAGAACTATTCTTCGTTCCCATCTGTAGACCAGTTAAAGAGATCATCCTGTCATAATCTGAAACGTTCCCACTTTGACTCTATAGGCTTCAGGAGGCTTCACATAATTTGAATTCTTTTATTCCGAATAGCAACATTTCGAATAGTTATATAAAAGTTACATGGCGTTGTCGTCGATGAAACAGAAGACGCTTACTCTTCCGGAACACCTGGTCTTATTCTCCTTGTAATTTTTCAGGAGTATCCGTGTAAATCCTCCTTTTGTTCATATTTTGTCCTAGTTTTATGGAATTTGAGTGTAAATTATGATTATATTGCTATGTTGGTATTTTATTTTTGATTTTTTTTCCCAAGAAAAGTCTTTCGAAACTGAATTAAATTTCAATGTTTTAGTTTGTGTACAATGATATAAACATACATCTAATTGACATAAAACAATTAAAATTCTTTCACATAAACATAAACTTTTGCTTTAGTTGAGATACACATATAATTAAGTTATGATTTTATGTAATTTTATTTTGAGAAAAAAAGAGAGAGAGAAAAAAAAAAAAAAACCTTCCACAAAAAGCAAAAAATGTCCTCCACGCCAAACACAAAGCACAATGTAGACAAAACCGGAAGCAGTTTACCAATATGGTTTGCTACTGGCGGAATTCTTTTCGATGCCACTTTCCAAATTCATAGTACTAGGGTATCTGGGAGCTCATCACAAATTTTGCAATAAATATCAGTTATGATATTGTCGTATCATCGACATCCGGAACTGACATCTGGAGATATTGTTCTGCAGAAAGCATTTTTTTCCACGTCATTGTTTTGGATAAGTTGTACCCAGTGTATAAAGAAATCAATATTTTTGGTCCATAATTAATGACATAGACAGTTCTGTGGGAAAATTAACATAGACTACTGCTTCATTCCACGCATGGAACTAGACACCGAACCTCCAACAAAGGTCTGCAGACAATTACAACTTGTACGGTAAGACATTCGTAAATACTGTAAAAATCACATATTTTCGAGGATCTTAATTTTCGCCTTTCGTGTCTTCGTGATTGCTTAATCTACGTAACCTATTAGTCGACACTAATTGCAATTGCCCATGGATTAATAATTCCCACAAAATCAACGAAAATCAATCACTCACGAATATTAATGCTTGTAGAGTAGGAATTTGAAGATATTTTGGGCAACGTAAGAAAGAAAAATATTTGCTTTAATGGCAGTTAAACTGCTGCCCTTCTAGAATTGAAACTGACACTTTGAAAACTACGAAATGAATTAATTGAATTGTGGGGCTAACGCATCTTAATTTGGACATTTCTTTCTATCACTAGCGATCTTCATTAAGTTTCCTGCTAGGATTCAAAATCTAGGACCTTAACATCACTTACGAGTCCTTGAAGGACGGGACAGCCGAAGGATACAATTTAATTAATAGTTTTGCACCTTTGTCTCGTCCCACCTAAGTTCTTTAGTCACAACTAACATACTTATTTCAAAAGCTTTAAGCACATTTCAAACGCTTGGTCTGTTGTTTACAAGTCAGTAATTGGGGAATCCATAGCTTGCCTGGACCTGTAATAACTTGCCCGACTGACTGTATTTTCGTTTTGTGTAAATGTTACCATTCTTGAACGGCTTCCGGAACACATGAATCTTATCCCGATTCTTCTTTCAACAATGAAATCATTATGTTACTAGTCAGGAACATAAACCAATTGTTAATGATTCACCTTGTCATTTGTTACCAGGTTGTGCTAAACATCACGTAACACCACTTAAATACCTCTGCCGTCTGCTATAAATCGTTGTATTATTTTATTGACGATTGGTACTGCATCCGTGTCTTACAGAATGTTTTGATTTTCAGTGTTTTGTTGTTTTCTAGCTGGGGAAAGCTATTCCTTTGTGTAATTTTATTTTCAAATTTAAAGATAATTAGATTAATGTAAATTGTTAGCCAAGGAATCCATATACACGATAGAAAATAGTATGTATAAAAACTAAACAGGTATTCCGATAAACTTACACGTGAAATTGTTTGATTCGTTTTGGTAGGGCTTGGACGCTTAAAATTTTGAAAGTATAGGACAGCAGAAGAAATGCATTCTATTTGTTAAAGCGCTAGTTTGTTTTCGTTTGCAAGTGAAATGTAGGATAAAAGACTTATATCATTACTTTATAATTTTGGCCGGAATTACGTCCTTTGGAAGTGTTGATCCCCTGGAATGTACCCTTCTGATCCATTGCTATCGATTGCTAGGGAATAAACACAGAACACGTGCGATGCTGGGAAAACGAAAGCAGAAGACATGGATGAGGCAGTGCTACAAAAATTACTCATATAAAAAAGTGTATCCATATACAAAGGTTGTACTTTGATCTGCTTTGGAATAACCTTAATTAAAGAGCTGCAGCAGGTGCGTGAAATCATGAAAAAATATCAGTCATTGGATATAAATACTTCTATAGAAATGCAACAAAAAATAAATTACAGCCAAATTTCTTCATCAGACAGGTGCTCCGTTTGAGCTAAAATCACGAAAAAGACAACTTATCAACACTAACATATCTAAATATGACAAAAGGTACAATATATAACAATACGGACTGAAATGTCAAACAATTTTTTGTGATATGACGAACAATCGACACATTTTACAACTGTTTTGGCGCAAGAAATGTTATACTTTTATATTCACAGTATGGGAAAGAATTTAATCATTTAATATTTCTATGTTATTTAAAGCGTGCTATGCTGCGCCCTCTGTGATATTTGGATATTTCCTGTTGACTTTGATTGATAGATCTTGAAGCCTTTGGGAAAACCTATCCCAGCACCACAGTCTGTAAATTATTTACATTACACAAATCCTTAAACATATGCTCATTAATTAAGATGTACAACATGTTATGCACAGAAATATCAATAGAGATTTCGCTCTTATTTATTTGTAAATTTCTGATATAATTAATCTGGGAAACGTTATAAGAACTTGGAAAACACTGATGTTGTGCGATACATCATCATGAGCATGAATTTAACAATAAAGTAGTAAGCATCAACACATCAAGTGAATCGAGGGCTTGATAGAAAGTAGAATGCACAAGAGTGTTATAGATTATGATCATAGCTTTGTCCAAACTTGACAATTTAATTTCTCAGTTCAAGTTGTAATTAATCAATACTTGTAATCAGCACTGATAATTTGACAATATAACCAACAAAACTTAAACACAGAATGATCAACTAAACCTTAATTACATGTCGAGATTATCACAATGTACATGAAGATCAGGTACACCAATGTATACATGCATTCACAAACACTGTTCTTACGAATGGAAATACACATTCTGTGGAAATATCTATTTCAGTTTGAACCATCTTTCTTCATCGGTACTTGGTGTAAAACTTTCTATCGCCAGAACTGCGGGTGTTCCTCTTCTATTACAGGCAGGTCACCTGGACAGTTACAAGTCAAATATGTCATGGCCTTGGTAGTCTGATGCTTGGGTCTGATTGCGTGAAATTATCCTGTCCATGGTTACAGTCCTCATGAACGTGTCTGTGACTGGACATCACATTTGTAGAGACGTCTTGTAAATGCTAATGATACAAGTGTTCAGTGGAACACGTGTCGAAAAAGTCTCCATGACCGACTTAATATATTGATCAACCAGACTACATGCTGCCAAGGCACATTGTAGTAGTCCATTTTAACTCGACTACCATACATACTTTACATCAGCATTTCAATCAGGTCAGTTTTCATCGTAGAAGCCGGCATGCCCGCAGTATCCTGGAAACAAGTTTTTTTTTTTTTTTTTTAAGGCCATGAGGTTAAGCTACAGTAGACTGGCTAATTGTTACGGCTAATCATAGTCATCGACGTGACTTGCAAAGTAATTAAACAAATACATCGTCAATCATTATAACCAATTAAGTTCTGGAACTGCTGATCAATGTGAGACATCCAATCAATCAGGTCTTCAAAGTTAAAGACTCGCTGGATGTAAATTCTGACAAACCTTCAACTATGATCCAAGACCACGTGGTAAAATCATCGGACTGTCAGAAAATGGAAAATAGTAAAAAATACATCAGTAGATACCAGGGACGCACTCTATTTGGCAGCTTGAGAGATTCCATTCTTTATATTATCCAACATGTCGTGCACTTATGTAAATTAACATCCTTGTTCAAAATAAAACGTTACATGAAACTTTGATTTAATGGTACGAAAATATTAATTCAACAGTGAATAAATGAAAAAGGAAAAAAAAAGTGTTTATAAACGGACGTAATGGCGGATGAAACATTAACCATACGTCCACCAAATTGCCTGCATTGTATATAAGAAGGTTATATTGGGACGAAAGGACGTTGTAACCCACACCACGGCCCTACCGCTGACAAACATACAGAGAAGCGCGAGGACAATGGGTTACCGATGGTGAGGACGAAAATGCGTCCTGTCAATTTGACAAATGACTTTCATTCCTAGGGTTTTACGGCCCATAAGTATAAATAGATACAATATATGATTTTTACCAAATATATATAGAGAATACATGGACAGTATCTTAAAGTATAAGCTGTGTTTTGGCGAAGGTGAAGAAAGACAAAGTGGTTCGCCACTTTTGCCTTATTGTCCCGAGTCCAAATGTAGCCTATATTTTAAGACACAGACCATGTAATCTATTTATCCTGCAACATTTGTTGTTCAATCTGTGTTTACCTTTCATTGACGTTAGGCCAAAATAATTGCTCCGCGCGGAAACACTGTTCCAAACTTCATCAGATATAACAGCGATTTTGTGCATTTTTATAGATCAACGTGTTCATTTTAACATGTAAAATCACTTATTTCAACAACTGTTTATATTTCTAAATAGAATATTTAAGTAAATTGTGAGTAATTCTGTCGAATTATCGCACGTGCTAAAATACTGTCGAGTTGAACACAGCAAAACTGTATGTGGAATATTTAATAGTGGTTAGATCAATTTTCATAAATTAAATGATTCTCTACAACATTAAAAATCGCTTATTTCATTATTTCTTTATATTTCTATACGTAATATTTAAGTGAATTCAGAAAGAAATTCTGCTGAATTTTTCCGTCACTTCAGAATACGGCAAAGAAATGTGTGGCAGGTGTATTCCGACAATGGCAGCGCTAGTTGCAGGATAAACATGAATATTTGAGAGTGATCATTCATAACTCCCCAGATATCCATCCATCTATCTATACAACATGTGTCTACGCTGATTAAAGCTTTCTGTCAGAAAACGGAATACTACGTAAGGACATTTTACCGTTATATATTTTTTTTCTGGCAGTGAATATTTGTTTATGTATATAAAAAATGAAAACCTTTTTATCAAGTAGACATATTTGTTCCGAAGATGTTATAGACGCTGTAATTGAATAATATTAAATGTATATATAACTAGATTACGAAAAAAAAAATACGAGAGACAAAATTGCCCCCCCCTCCGTTATTTCCTGGAAGAGATTTGTAATCAGAAATTAGAATTTTGATATAAAAAAAATGTTCTACATATGTATGCCTTTACATATATTTACGTGAATGAAGTACACTACGATAAGTTTTAATAGGTATTAAAGGCCTACATCGTATTATATAAATTGCCGAGGTTAATTTATCTTTTGAGCAGCCAGTTCCATAATTTGAGCACAATAAAGACCTCTCGTAAAGTCCTTCTTAAGATCTTTTTGTTGTCATATGAAGAATCACGTTGTATTATAATCAGTGTAATTAAATAGTTAAATATATATATGCTGTTTTGATCGAGAAAGCGAATTTATTATTGATGTTGTGTTGCGGTCAGTTACTTATTCGCCTGCAAGACCTGATTGTGCTATCCATTTGTTACTTATCAACTTTACACTTTTGAATTACAACAATATATTGCGTTCACAATAAAATATTTTGAATTTAAAAATGTCTGTTTCAACACCGACATATTTAAACTCTATCGCACAAGATGTCAGTATGTGCTTAAAATATTCTATTTAAAACATGTCAATTATAAAATACCCATCCACTAGGTATTTACAAAAATGCAAAGACTAATAAATTATTACAAAATATCGGGAAATAGTGAACTTGAATCTCCATCAATTGTATTTGTGTGTAACCCCGAGATCTTGTAGAAATTCTACAGTACAAAAATTCGGTTAAAATATTATAGACTTTCTAAAGTCCCTATTTTAAAGTGTAATTACATCAACATATTCACACTACAACCAACGTACCAAACAAACTAATACTAATAAGACCGACTTTCGTGTTTAGTATGAACACTCTTAGATGGTAGTTTTGCAGTTTACTTCCTGAATAATGACCGTTCTTGACTGTCGATTTCCAACAATATTGACATCGCTGGTAACCTTGACCTACATCTGAGAAACTCTAGTTCCAGCGAGAGGCTTGTTTACTTTTGGACGTCCGGATGGATTCCTGGTAGCCGATAGTTGTCAAATCAACTGGAGTAAATTCTAATAAGTGTAGATTTTGTAAGTACAAAGTTGTTGGATTCTTCTTGTAATATTAAACAAATGTTTCATCTTCTACATTTCGATGTCGTGCACCGCATGGTCGGCCCTCGTTGATGTGTTAGTCCAACAGGGCAGCCATGTCTGTTCGAGCCTGCGCCCTTAGAATTAATAATTAGGTCGGCACATTTGATCAATTTTAGGTTTAAATACTAAATGACGATACTTTTGATGACTGTAAAATGATTCATTGACTCCAGTTTTCTAAGTTTACTGTCAAGTATTCTGTTCTAGAAGGTGTTCTTCCCGTGTATTTTGTTGACAGTTTTCAGCACGTGGCTGGTTCCCCGGCGGCTGGTCGCCATTGCGGATTTCAGCTCGCTACCCAGAGCCACGAAATGAAAACATTAGCCCTAAACAGTCCCCATTAAACGCGACAACTGTTATAATCAACATACTTTTACATAGGATAATACAATGATAATTTAATGTTTAAGAAACCATTGAGTTAAATTCAGTTTGGCGGTTTATTTTCGTTTTAAAGCAAGTGGCCCTAGCGAGCATGTGACCCCGTTAGTTTTGGAGTGCGTGGCTTTGTTGGAAGTCGGCATTTCTGATCACCGATCTCGGAAATTTAGCAAACAACACCCATGAAATTAATTCTTATTCTTAGATGACGTCAGTTCTATAATTATAAACCACCTTTAATTTATAGAAGAGTTGTCACTGTGACGTGATAACTAAAAACAGGATCCATTTCAAATTAAATTTCAAATGTTAAATTCCTCTTTCAGGGGCCCTAAAAGGGTTATTTCGTTAAATTTCGTTTTTGTACAAATTCTCCAGTGTGAAACATTTTTTTAAAAGTAGACAACTGCAAATGGTTTAGTTACACATTCATTATGTAGAATTATTTGTGTAAAGGAATTTTCAAACTTGTTTAATTTGAATTCAGAATGATTAAGCAGATGACACGACTTGAGCCTTAATTGATATTGTTATGCATATGGTTTGACTACAAACTTTTTCACTCGTAGAATATTTATAGAAATGAACATGGATAGTGTAAAGAAGCAATGGTCAAACTAGTTTTAACATACAAGGATTGTATTTATAGAAGAGTTCAGACATACACACAGGTAATTGATTTTTGGAACTCAATATTTTGAATCCTGAACTCCTGCTTTTCATGTAGGACTTGTTTAAAGTTTCAGAACCTAGTATATCTCTTTGTTACTCAAAAACTGGACTCATCAAAATTTTGGAAATTGTCCTTTGGACTTGACAGAAGAAAACCCTAAAAAATTAATGGATAAAAGCACCTTTTCAACATTATAGAGGTGTACAGAAGTGATGGGACGATGATTAGATATAACTGATTATGTCAATTTTAGCCTTGTCTGATGTGCTAATAGATTTTAATTTTTCATATTCTACTATCAGAGCTTTGATGTGATCTAGTGTTATTGCCAAAGTGAAATTTGTATTATGCTAAATAGAGATGCCAGTTGCCTATAATATTCTGATGTCAATTCTAAGTATGTGAGATATTTTACATTAACATAGTTTAAAAATGAAAACATTATGGCCGAAGAGAATGGTCATGCATTCAGTGTCTGTGGACATTGAACACAACTATTTTTTTTTTCAATTTGAAACTAAAATCATCATCTGATTTTGATTGATATTTGATTTTGGATTTCAACCAATTTCCTGTCAATACAGGTAAACAGATAGCATGGTACGATGGGGATATACAGGTAAACAGGTAGCATGGTACGATGGGGATATACAGGTAAACAGAAAGCATGGTACGATGGGGATATACAGATAGCATGGTACAGTGGGGATATACAGGTAAACAGATAGCATGGTACGATGGGGATATACAGGTAAACAGGTAGCATGGTACGATGGGGATATACAGGTAAACAGGTAGCATGGTACGATGGGGATATACAGGTAAACAGGTAGCATGGTACGATGGGGATATACAGGTAAACAGAAAGCATGGTACAGTGGGGATATACAGATAGCATGGTACGGTGGGGATATACAGGTAAACAGAAAGCATGGTACAATGGGGATATACAGATAGCATGGTACAGTGGGTATATACAGATAGCGTGGTACGATGGGGATATACAGGTAAACAGATAGCATGGTACGGTGGGGATATACAGGTAAACAGTGGGGATATACAGGTAAACAGATAGCATGGTACGATGGGGATATACAGATAGCATGGTACAGTGGGGATATACAGGTAAACAGATAGCATGGTACGATGGGGATATACAGGTAAACAGATAGCATGGTACGATGGGGATATACAGATAGCATGGTACAGTGGGGATATACAGGTAAACAGATAGCATGGTACAGTGGGGATATACAGGTAAACAGATAGCATGGTACGATGGAGATATACAGATAGCATGGTACGATGGGGATATACAGATAGCATGGTACAGTGGGGATATACAGGTAAACAGATAGCATGGTACGATGGGGATATACAGGTAAACAGATAGCATGGTACGATGGGGATATACAGATAGCATGGTACAGTGGGGATATACAGGTAAACAGAAAGCATGGTACGATGGGGATATACAGATAAACAGATAGCATGGTACGATGGAGATATACAGATAGCATGGTACGATGGGCATATACAGATAGCATGGTACGGTGGGGATATACAGGTAAACAGATAGCATGGTACGATGGGGATATACAGATAGCATGGTACAGTGGGGATATACAGGTTAACAGATAGCATGGTACAGTGGGGATATACAGATAAACAGATAGCATGGTACAGTGGGGATATACAGGTAGCATGGTACAGTGGGGATATACAGGTGAACAGATAGCATGGTACAGTGGGGATATACAGGTAAACAGATAGCATGGTACAGTGGGGATATACAGGTAAACAGATAGCATGGTACGATGGGGATATACAGGTAAACAGGTAGCATGGTACAGTGGGGATATACAGATAGCATGGTACAGTGGGGATATACAGGTAAACAGATAGCATGGTATGATGGGGATATACAGGTAAACAGATAGCATGGTACGATGGGGATATACAGATAGCATGGTACAGTGGGGATATACAGATAGCATGGTACAGTGGGGATATACAGGTAAACAGATAGCATGGTACGATGGGGATATACAGATAGCATGGTACAGTGGGGATATACAGGTAAACAGAAAGCATGGTATGATGGGGATATACAGATAGCATGGTACGATGGGGATATACAGATAACATGGTACAGTGGGGATATACAGTGGGGGTATACTGATAGCATGGTACGATGGGGATATACAGGTAAACAGATAGCATGGTATGATGGGAATATACAGATAGCATGGTACGATGGGGATATATAGGTAAACAGATAGCATGGTACGATGGGCATATACAGATAACATGGTACAGTGGGGATATACAGATAGCATGGTACAGTGGGGATATACAGGTAAAGAGGTAGCATGGTACGATGGTGATATACAGGTAAACAGATAGCATGGTACAGTGGGGATATACAGATAGCATGGTACGGTGGGGATATACAGATAGCATGGTACAGTGGGGATATACAGGTAAACAGAAAGCATGGTATGATGGGGATATACAGATAGCATGGTACAGTAGGGATATACAGATAGCGTGGTACGGTGGGGATATACAGGTAAACAGAAAGAATGGTACGATGGTGATATACAGGTAAACAGAAAGAATGGTACGATGGTGATATACAGATAGCATGGTACAGTGGGGATATACAGATAGCGTGGTACGGTGGGGATATACAGGTAAACAGATAGCATGGTACAGTGGTGATATACAGGTTAACAGATAGCATGGTACGGTTGTGTTATATAGGTAAACAGATAGCATGGTTATGTGGGGATATACAGGTAAACAGGTAGCATGGTACAGTGGGGATATACAGGTAAACAGGTAGCATGGTACAGTGGGGATATACAGATAGCATGGTACAGTGAGGATATACAGATAGCATGGTATGGTGGTGATATACCGGTAAACAGATAGCATGGTACAGTGGGGATATACAGGTAAACAGATAGCATGGTACGATGGGGATATACAGGTAAACAGGTAGCATGGTACAGTGGGGATATACAGATAGCAGGTGGGGATATACAGGTAAACGGGTAGCATGGTACGATGGTGATATACAGGTAAACAGAAAGCATGGTACGGTGGGGATATACAGGTAAACAGGTAGCATGGTTCGATGGTGATATACAGGTAAACAGATAGCATGGTACGGTGGGGATATACAGATAGCATGGTACAGTGGGGATATACAGATAGCATGGTACAGTGGGGATATACAAATAGCATGGTACAGTGGGGATATACAGATAGCATGGTACAGTGGGGATATACAGATAGCATGGTACAGTGGGGATATACAGGTAAACAGACAGCATGGTACCGTGGGGATATACAGATAGCATGGTACAGTGGGGATATACAGATAGCATGGTACAGTGGGGATATCCAGGTAAACAGATAGCATAGTACGGTGGGGATATACAGGTAAACAGAAAACATGGTACGATGGGGATATACAGGTAGCATGGTACAGCGGGGATATACAGGTAGCATGGTACAGTGGGGATATACAGATAGCCTGGTACAGTGGGGATATACAGGTAGCATGGTACAGTGGGGATATACAGATAGCCTGGTACAGTGGGGATATACAGATAGCATGGTACAGTGGGGATATCCAGGTAAACAGATAGCATGGTACGGTGAGGATATACAGGTAAACAGATAGCATGATACAGTGGGGATATACAGATAGCATGGTACGGTGGGGATATACAGGTAAACAGATAGCATGGTAAGTGATATGTTTTTAAATCTTTTATAAAATTTATTTTTAGTTGTGCAAGATGGAGGTTCCGGATGTTGACAGGAAGGAGGTGCGAAGACCAATGAATGCATTTCTCATTTTCTGTAAACGACATCGTACAATGGTCCGAGAAAAGAACCCTCACCTTGACAACCGGAGTGTGACTCGAATCCTTGGTGATCTGTGGGCTAACCTTCAAGAAGAGGAAAAATCCCAGTATACAGACTTGGCTAAGCAGGTGATCCATTGATCATGTTGACAATTAATTTCATAAGGAAAACTGTGCATTCATTTTAGTGCTAATCTTATTTTATCATATTGTAAACATTACACTAAAGTAGTATTAGCTAACTGTAGTTTAAGTTTGTTGCTTATACAAAAGTAACACAGTAATTATTGTAGATTTTCGAAAAGTGATCACACACTAAAATGTGATTTTCAAAAGCCACATTTAGTACATTTATGATATTGCTTGGGGGTGCAGAACTGGTATAAAGATGATGTGTACAATTTATAAATCACAAAGTAAGTTTTGAAAATGGGAGATTGGAATCTTAATAAAAATTCATAGTGTGGAAAAAATCCCCCAAACAGTGATGTATACCTGTACTCCCTGAGAAGTTTGTAGAACTCAAAAAGATAATTCCATATTTTTTTTGTGTTTTTGAAGTATAAGGATGCATTTATGAAGGCAAACCCTGACTACAAGTGGCACAACCCAGACAGACTTACTCACTGCCAGGCTGGTAAACCAATCACCCGTCCTTCAAACATTCGCCTAGGTAGAGATGAGAGTGACCTCCCCTTGGAGGGGTCCATCACACCAGGAAAATTGGCAGGTAAAGTTATTATTAGAGTGAAAAGTACAATGTGAATTTGAAAAAGAGGATAAAGTGATGACCATTATGTCCCATGTATGATTTTTCAACCTTATTTTTATGGTAATGCATATGTGCAGGTTAATAAGCACATTCATATATATTGTGGTTCAAAAGTAAACCAAATTAATTTCATTGTCCTACGCTAAACCTACCTCCTGAATTTGGTAATTATTTATGAGTTGGCTCCTGGGATCTTGCAGGATAAATGTGGGAAATGTATTTGGTATATATACCTGTCAGTTTTCCAAATAAGCAAGAAATTGCATTCTGGGATATACATTGTACATTGCATTATGAACTTGCTCAATTGAATTGTCTCTTACTGAGACTGTTGTTTAAGAAAAGCATGACAGACAAAAAAAAAGGTAAAAAAAGCTGAAACTTGCTGTGTTTTTAATTAATAAAAAATAAATTTCATCAATTTTCTATACAGATCCGAGTAACATGGGCGGACTGAGTAATCTGCTGATAGAGAAACCAACATTAAGTGACAGTCAAAAACTGGCTTCAGCTAAACCTGCAACAACACCACAGTCCTCTGTCGCATCTCTCATGGACTTGGCTATGGTAAATTACTTGTTTCATTGTAGATTTTTAATTTCAGTCAATAATTGATTACTTTCTACCTTTGATTATCATGAAAATTAATGATTGAATATAAGGGAGACTACTCATCAAAGAAGTGAAACAAATAGAATACCTTCCCAATAAGCATGTCAGCTGTACATTTTGTTTGTTTTTGTTCAGAACCAAATGAACTTCAATTTTCAATCATCCCAGGAAGTCTTTAAACAAACAAAAATATAACAATATACAAATAAATGAGAGATATACTGAATGATGCTTTCAGGTTTCTAAGTAAACCAAACAGTTGACAGTGGACATACAGGAAGGCAGAGTAACTCTGCTGAGGGAATAGGTACACAAACAGACTTGTTTATTTTATTGTTATTAATGCAGGGACAACAAATATGCTTATATTGATTTACAAGATAAATCTTACTCTGCATTGGTCTTAAGGCTAGATCACACGATAGCTCTTTGCAAGGATTGGAAAAAAGTACAAAGTTTAACAATGATTAAATAGTTAGAAACATTTCTCTGAAAAAGGGTCGTTATCTGAATATGTAATTGATGGTAAACAAACTTCTGTCTGTATAATTGATTGTTAGTATACTAATTGCTCTCAATTGATGTTGATCAATTAATGGACATTCAATTTAAATTAGCCAGACCAAAAAAAAAAATGTGTTTCCTGTGACCTGTAAAAATACTTAGGGTAGGCAGGCAGGCAGGCAAAATACAAAACAATTAAACAACTTTCTCTCTTGTGGTTTATATAAGGAGAGATATCTTGCCTTTAACATTGCTTCAAAACAATCTAATTTGAAAGGTTAAGGTAGGCAAAAAATATCAGGAAAGTAAGAGAATTTTAGGTTAGGCAAAAATATTAGGGTATTAGGGAAAATTTAGGATTGGCAGACAATATTGTCAACTGTTTCAAAGGACTTCTGTGTCTAACCAAGTATACCTTGAGCAAATTGTGACAAACATTTCTTGTAAAAGATATGTTCAGAGAAGTTCTTTACATGCTGTATTTTGTAAAATCTATATAAGATATTGTTTGTTTAGACACTCCAATTCCTCTGTAAATCTGAATTTTTCTTTAAAAAAAATTGATTGACTAAAAATGATTATCACTGTATAAATTTTACACATAAGAAGGAAAGATTTTGATTGGCTGTGGATCTCCAAAGGTCTTCCAATTAAAAGTAGTGTTATAGTACAGATACCATAAGAAAATGCAATACCCAAATTACAGTATGTTCCAATGTTCCTATTTCAGATGTGCAGTTCTGAGCTCAGTGATGACCAGATGATGTCATATCACCATGGATACGATGTTGACCCTAGCAATAGAGTCCTTGACCTGACCACAAAGAGAGAAATCAGTTCTGACAGTGAGAAAGTGAGAAGTAATGACAGTGTATGGGAATCCAAAGGCCTAGAGAGAGATTGGAGTAGTGGGGAGAGTGGATGTAGTGATAGTAAAGTTTCTGTAAAGTGTGGAGAGGTTAGATCTTCAGGACAGGTCGTTATGGACAGTGTCATGGATAAACTGTACAGGTCAGGATCAGATATGCAGCCTAATGACAGTGCAAGATCAGAAACAAACAGAACTGTGGTGTCGAGGCTTACTTCATCCAAACCTTCTGATGCAAAAGGCTTTTCAGGGACAAGTCTGGAGGGATCAGCTAATGCCACCAGACCCATGTCTGGTTTCGATTCTTTCCTGATGAAAAAATCCCCCAATTACGAGTTGTTGAGAGGGGATAGCAATTTCGGTGGACGGAAGCGATGCTACTCGGAAACAAGTGTTGATATCTTTGCCGATAAAAGGAAGCTACAGGGGATGCTTAGGGACAACGGTAACGAAGAAAACACCGAACAGGCTTCAACAGTAGATCAGGAGTTTGGGGAGAGTGACAACACAGAGGATGGAATACATCCAGTCAGAAAGTCTAAAAGACGGAATCGGGGGCAGAGATATCAGGAACTCATCAATGAAGGCATCATCCAGCCGTCCAAGGAAAGAATGGCAGTGATAAAAGTGGAGACAGAAAACAGCCGCAATGAGCAGGACAGGTGGGAAAAGAAAACAATTCAAAACTTAAAATGTAGGGTTTGCTATTGTTTGGTACGGAGACGGTCCAATTTTGGAGAAATGCATTTTTCTTATCCCCCATGTATTGTCAAATGGTGGGCATTTCAAGTCATTATGTGTCCATTTGCAAACCTTCTGTAAGTCTATCAGGCAAACCATATTTGATACAAATTATATACTGGTTTATTCTCCAAAAAAGAAAGAAGGGAAAAAAAGAAATTTTCTTGTTTAATCTTGGAGGATATGGTCAGTTAGGATTCAACATTCAAGTGATAATGAAGTTTAATCCGTTGTATTTTACAGCAGTGAAGAAGAATCTGTGCCCAGACCTATGGGTGACCTTGGTTTTGACGTGTTATCTGTGTACCCGAGACAGATTCGCAAACGAACGTGTTCAGAATCAGAGAAAACACGAACTCTTCATGAGGACATGCGGCGGTACAAAACTGGGTAAAGTCACATGACATACAAGTAGATTGATGATGAATGCCTGATAAGTTGATTTAAAGGAATTAATGAAATTTATAAAAATGGATTTGCCACCATTTCAAGTTCATGCCCTTGTCAAAAATATGAAAAGACATAGGTGTTCTAAGATTTAAAACAGCACTTGGTCTTTATATTTGCTTAAAAAGTGCTGAATCAGAGTTGATGAATTAGAAGCTACTTACACGGACAACCGTTCCATTCATTCAGAACACTGGATAGCAATTTTAGGTCACCTGATATCAAATGTAAGATTTAGGGTTAGGGTGACCTATTGCGATCACGTTTTGTCTGGCGTTGTGTGTGGAAATTTATTAACATTTTTGACATTTTCTGGAAAACTCAAACAGATTTCGACAAAATTTTACAGCAACAATAAATAAGATTAATATTGCAGGGATTTCGACCTGGAGGCACATATTGCCACATTGCCAGCATGTTCTTTAGAGAAGATGTCACGGAATTCCAAACGTCCAGCTGGGAAAGTCCGCTCTATGAGTGAGAGTTGTGGAAGGTCAAACAGCATGACTGACACCACCCTTACCCCAGCTGTGGCCTCGACTCCTACTCCAACCCAAGGTAGTGTGTCTCATTGAAATAAATCTCCCTCTTATTGATGTAAGGAAACATGCTCAGAGGGCTCATGCTCATTACTACAAACAGTGTGTCAGCTGAAACATTGATCCAAGGGAGTTTTATCTCTACTATATCACCAAGTTAGTGTCTCCCTTCACACATTACACCAAGGCAGCGTCTCCCTTCACACACATTACACCAAGTTAGTGTCTCCCTTCACACACATTACACCAAGGTAGTGTCTCCCTTCACACATTACACCAAGTTAGTGTCTCCCTTCACACATTACACCAATGTAGTGTCTCCCTTCACACATTACACCAAGTTAGTGTCTCACTTCACATATTACACCAAGGTAGTGTCTCCCTTCACACACATTACACCATGGTAGTGTCTCCCTTCACACACATTGCACCATGGTAGTGTCTCCCTTCACACACATTACACCAAGGTAGTGTCTCCCTTCACACACATTACACCAAGGTAGTGTCTCCCTTCACACATTACACCAAGTTAGTGTCTCCCTTCACACACATTACACCAAGGTAGTGTCTCCCTTCACACATTACACCAAGTTAGTGTCTCCCTTCACACATTACACCAAGTTAGTGTCTCACTTCACACATTACACCAAGGTAGTGTCTCCCTTCACACACATTACACCATGGTAGTGTCTCCCTTCACACACATTACACCATGGTAGTGTCTCCCTTCACACATTACACCAAGGTAGTGTCTCCCTTCACACACATTACACCAAGGTAGTGTCTCCCTTCACACATTACACCAAGGTAGTGTCTCCCTTCACACATTACACCAAGGTAGTGTCTCCCTTCACACATTACACCAAGGTAGTGTCTCACTTCACACATTACACCATAGGTCACACAGTGTCTCCCTTCACACACACACATTACACCATGGTAGTGTCTCCCTTTACACCATGGTAGTGTCTCCCTTCACACACATTACACCAAGGTAGTGTCTCCCTTCACACACATTACACCAAGGTAGTGTCTCCCTTCACACATTACACCATGGTAGTGTCTCCCTTCACACATTACACCAAGGTAGTGTCTCCCTTCACACATTACACCATGGTAGTGTCTCCCTTCACACATTACACCATGGTAGTGTCTCCCTTCACACACATTACACCAAGGTAGTGTCTCCCTTCACACATTACACCATAGTAGTGTCTCCCTTCACACATTACACCATGGTAGTGTCTCCCTTCACACAATATGGTAGTGTCTCCCTTCACACATATTACACCATGGTAGTGTCTCCCTTCACACATTACACCATGGTAGTGTCTCCCTTCACACACATTACACCATGGTAGTGTCTCCCTTCACACATATTACACCATGGTAGTGTCTCCCTTCACACACATTACACCATGGTAGTGTCTCCCTTCACACATATTACACCATGGTAGTGTCTCCCTTCACACATTACACCATGGTAGTGTCTCCCTTCACACATTACACCAAGGTAGTGTCTCTCTTCACACACATTACACCAAGGTAGTGTCTCTCTTCACACACATTACTCCAAGGTAGTGTCTCTCTTCACACACATTACTCCAAGGTAGTGTCTCTCTTCACACACATTACTCCAAGGTAGTGTCTCTCTTCACACACATTACTCCAAGGTAGTGTCTCTCTTCACACACATTACTCCAAGGTAGTGTCTCCCTTCACACATTACACCATGGTAGTGTCTCTCTTCACACACATTACTCCAAGGTAGTGTCTCTCTTCACACACATTACTCCAAGGCAGCGTCTCCCTTCACACAGTACACCAAGGTAGTGTCTCTCTTCACACACATTACTCCAAGGTAGTGTCTCCCTTCACACATTACACCATGGTAGTGTCTCCCTTCACACATTACACCATTGCAGTGTCTCCCTGCACTTATTACACCATGCTAGTGTCTCCTTTCACACACATTATTTGAAAGTTAAGATTGTTAGGCTTTTTGTCGATACCAATATTTGAAAAATTGTAACTAGAAAAAATATAGCATCCTTGCTTGTAACGTTATTTCTCTTGATGAGAATCTCATCATAGCGCTGAGTGGTCTGTGGTGACATAATTTTGTCCTTGGGTGTGATACTGAATGGTCTGTGCTGATGTAGTTTTGTCTTTGGGTATGACACTGAGTGGTCTGTGCTGACATAGTTTTGTCCTTGGGTATGATACTGAGTGGTCTCTGCTGACATAGTTTTGTCCTTGGGTATGATACTGAGTGGTCTGTGCTGACATAGTTTTGTCCTTGGGTATGATACTGAGTGGTCTGTGCTGACATAGTTTTGTCTTTGGGTATGACACTGAGTTTTCTGTGCTGACATAGTTTTGTCCTTGGGTATGATACTAAGTGGTCTGTGCTGACATAATTTTGTCCTTGGGTATGATACTGAGTGGTCTGCTGACATAGTTTGTCCTTTGGACATGACACTTTTCATATTACTGTTGCTTTAGATGACATTTTATGGGCCTCCCACAGTTCAGTGTTCAGTGAGGTAGACACCTGCTACTACAAGAAAACCACGCTTCCAAATGACTGTTGCAAGGATGATGAACATAGTAAATGAATTACTTTAAATCTTGTGGTAAAAATTGAGAAAATTTGATCTTTATAGTAAGCTGTCAATTTGAGTTCAAATTTGTTAAAATGTATATTTTATTCATGGTTGACAGGTGTTACTTCTGTACCAGAGGTAGTGTTGATCGTTCCACCCCATCTGAAACCTAACAAACAAGCTGAACCAGTGACCGGCAGTCAGCGACGCAAGGCTCGTAAACACTCGGTCACTCACCTGCAAATAGTCCGACCCCAAACAAGTATACAGGGTAAGTATTGTGATATACTGGAGATTTAGTTTTACAGTGAATAAAAATATTTAGGTGTTAGCGTCAATTCCCGTCTAATCTTCCTAAAGAATGAGAATCTAAGAAAATATCTGTTATGCCTGTATACTTGGACACTAGGGGGTGAGGTGGTGGGGTTCTGGGTACCATGATACTAGGGGGTGAGGTGGTGGGGGTCTGGGTACCATGATACTAGGGGGTGAGGTGGTGGGGGTCTGGGTACCATGATACTAGGGGGTGAGGTGGTGGGGGTCAGAGTACAATGATACTAGGGGGTGAGGTGGTGGGGGGGTACCATGGGTAGGGGGTGAGGTGGTGGGGGTCTGGGTACCATGATACTAGGGGGTGAGGTGGTGGGGGTCTGGGTACCATGATACTAGGGGGTGAGGTGGTGGGGGGGGGTACTAGGGGGTGAGGTACCATGATACTAGGGGGTGAGGTGGTGGGGGTCTGGGTACCATGATACTAGGGGGTGAGGTGGTGGGGGTCAGGGTACCATGATACTAGGGGGTGAGGTGGTGGGGTTCTGGGTACCATGATACTAGGGGGTGAGGTGGTGGGGATCTGGGTACCATGATACTAGGGGGGTGAGGTGGTGGGGGGGGTGATGATACTAGGGGGTGAGGTGGTGGGGGTCAGGGTACCATGATACTAGGGGGTGAGGTGGTGGGGGTCAGGGTACCATGAAACTAGGGGGTGAGGTGGTGGGGGTCTGGGTACTATGATACTAGGGGGTGGGGGTCTGGGTCCCATGATACTAGGGGGTGAGGTGGTGGGGGTCAGGGTACCATGATACTAGGGGGTGAGGTGGTGGGGGTCAGGGTACCATGATACTAGGGGGTGAGGTGGTGGGGGTCTGGGTACCATGATACTAGGGGGTGAGGTGGTGGGGGTCAGGGTACCATGATACTAGGGGGTGAGGTGGTGGGGGTCTGGGTACCATGATACTAGGGGGTGAGGTGGTGGGGGTCAGGGTACCATGATACTAGGGGGTGAGGTGGTGGGGGTCAGGGTACCATGATACTAGGGGGTGAGGTGGTGGGGGTCTGGGTACCATGATACTAGGGGTGAGGTGGTGGGGGTCTGGGTACCATGATACTAGGGGGTGAGGTGGTGGGGGTCAGGGTACCATGATACTAGGGGGTGAGGTGGTGGGGGTCAGGGTACCATGATACTAGGGGGTGAGGTGGTGGGGGTCAGGGTACCATGATACTAGGGGGTGAGGTGGTGGGGGTCTGGGTACCATGATACTAGGGGGTGAGGTGGTGGGGATCTGGGTACCATGATACTAGGGGGTGAGGTGGTGGGGGGTGGTGGGGTACCATGTCTAGGGGGTGAGGTGGTGGGGGTCTGGGTACCATGATACTAGGGGGTGAGGTGGTGGGGGTCTGGGTACCATGATACTAGGGGGTGGGGGTCTGGGTCCCATGATACTAGGGGTGGGGTGGTGGGGGTCTGGGTCCCATGATAATAGGGTGTAGCGTGATGGGGGTCAGGGTCTATGATACTAGGAGGTAGGGTGGTGGGGGTCTGGGTCCAATGATACTAGGGGAAGGGGTGGTGGGGGTCTGGGTACCATGACACTAGGGGGTGAGGTGGGGGGTGAGGTGGTGGGGGGTCTGGGTACCATGATACTAGGGGGTGAGGTGGTGGGGTCTGGGTACCATGATACTAGGGGGTGAGGGGTGGTGAGGTCTGGGGTAGGGGGTGAGGGGTGGGGTGAAGGTCTGGGTACCATGAAACTAGGAGGTGGGGTGGTGGGGGTCAGGGTACCATGATACTAGGGGGTGGGGTGGTGGGGGTCAGGGTCCCATGATACTAGGGGTTGGGATGGTGGGGGTCTGGGTACCATGATACTAGGGGTTAGGGGTGGTGGAGGTCTGGGTCCCATGATTACGGGGTGGGGTGGTGGGGGTCAGGGTCCCATGATTCTAGGGGGTTGGTTGGTGGGGGTCTGGGTGCCATGATACTAGGGGGTGGGGTGGTGGGGGTCTGGGTACCATGGTACTAGGGGTTGTGCTGTGGGGGTTGGGGATTGATTCACATATTCTGGATGCCCTTTTAGCCATATAAATAGGATTGGTTTCGATGAATAAGTACAGAACATTGAACATACTGGCAATGTTTCCTCAGAAACCATTATAGAAATATTTCAGTTTCTTTTACATCATGAGTCTGTTGAAGCACCTGCCATTTAATGTTGTGGAGAAATTGATACATGAGAAAGGTAACAAGATATGTAAAAGTGTATGACAGAAAGGCCTTCATGTTGATGCTAGGGGACCTGATCAGATTAGTGTTCACAATCGGTTGCATTTTCTTATGTAATATCTATAAACTTTATTTATTTTACAACAATTACAAAAGAAGTTATTTCAGCTTATACTTATCACTGGATGTAAGCGCGCGAGGGGTCTTATTGTGGGAGGAAACCTGAATACCCGGGGAAAACCCACATGGTCGGGCAGGTGACCCTTATCTTTTCATGTCCGTTCTAGGAGTTTCATGATCAAATATCAGGTCATCAGAACCAAACAATGATTGACTATTAAGTGATTATTGGAAGGACATACATCTGCAAGTTTTCAATGATAAATTGATAACATTATACATAAATAAGGAACAATTTAAAAGTTTGATTGTTATGCATTTTCTTGTCCAGAGAGTCATAAAGAGCTCTGCCGTTTTGATTAGATTTTTGCTGTATGCAATGGAAAGTGATATTTAGGAAGAGCTTAAGACTTATTCAACCATATCCTTGATCACCCTATGTTCCTTGACAGGATAGAGATGTGTTCTGTTAAATACAGCAGAACATCAATCACAAAAGATAATATCTTTCGGCATAGTTTTCCTCTTGAACACTATCATCGTTTTTAATTTTGTCCCATCAGCAAGGCACGATAGCACAACTGTGAAGTTTGAATTCTCAGCACCACACGTTTTCACTGATATAGTTTTATTCCCTTTTACATCTACGGTCCTGTTTGACGGAAGATCAAAGCTGATTGGTGTTTCTTCCATGTTACCGATGGCGATTAACGGATAATCGTGCTCTCTCCTTTCTTTCATCACGAACTTGTGGAATTTTTCAACTTTGTTTTCTACGTCTTTAGGTAGTCTTTGCACGATATGCGTTTTTTGTCTTATAGCTAAGCCATTGCGATTCATGAAACGCGAGCACCACCCGGCTGATGCTTTGAAATCTCCGGAGATTTGGTATTTGGGTGATTTAGTCAGTGCCTAAATACGGATGGCATTTCTAGTCACAATAAAACCTTGCTGGCGAAGTTCTGTTAACCACGTGTTTAAATCATCCTCTAGCGTTTTGTACGGTGTCGGTGTGTAGCGGATTTTTTCCAAAGATTTCGGTGCATTGTTGAAAGAGATTTTTTTTGAACGCCAGTCCGAAATTTGTTTTTCATTAGCCCCAAAATGTCTTTCTGCTTCTGTATTAGTGTACTTTTCGGCATATTCTGCAACTTTTAGTTGGAAACTGATGTCGTACGAATTTCTCTTACGTTTTGACATGTTCAAAATGTCAGTTTTCCAATAATCAAAATTCAGCATTATGAATAGTTTTTACCGGTAATAACAAATCTGAAATGACATCAAATCGATTTGTTAGCCTTTTTTATGGGGAAAGTTTACTCTTACTCAGGTTTTACTCAAGTTACCTTTTATGTTGCCTGATTGTTTTAACAATAATCGCCAGTTCCCAGCCATGGCCAACATTTAACAATGGGATGGGCTTGTGTTTATGCCTGAAGGCACACCTGTGTTCACACGTCCGTGCGGGAATGTGTATACATAGTACGTACGGCAATTACGAAGAACAAAAGATCAATCAAGGCAGACCGATGGTCAATTAGCATGGTGTAAATGAAGTGGGTAGCATGTGCACAATGTTTTGATAGATATTAATGACACCATGCCGTGTTGTCCTGATTGGTCCGTTTTCAACATTACTCACCTACCAGAAATTCCTTAAGTTCCTGGTTGGACACGTAAGCAGGTAGGGCGTGAAAATGAATTGTGATTGATCTGTGCGTTTGATCGAAGGACTGACGATCGAACTGTATAATCTGCCATGTTTATAAACACAACAAGAACTTGGAAAAATGTAATGACATTTTATTGAAATACCGTTATTACTTTATAAATATTGAGAGCAGAAACGATCTTTTAACATTAAATTTTAATTGACTTTGCACTCTCTATCTCCACGATCATGACCAACACGTATTGGTACATGATCTCATTTCTGAAATAAAAATACTTACGATAGATTTCCACCAAATTTTATTCACGATCATTTAACTTTACTTCCAGAGATTTTCACTGGATTTTTTGCCGGAGCATTTTTTGATACCGTCTTATAGGCAGGGTCAATGTTAAATTCCAAAATTTTAACTCAAAAATGTACCTCCGGCTTATAGGCGAATCGACTTATAGGCGAGCATATACGGTAGTCAATTAATTAGTTATTAATTGGCGTAACTTACCCATACTCGACGGAGATGATTGATCGGTACGTTGCTAGATTACAATAATACATGACGGTGAATGATCTCATTACAGGTAAAACAGAAGGAAACAACACAGTTCAGAAAACTGAGGCATGTCAAGGGGACCTTGAAAACAGATCTACTCCAAACATTAATGCAAATGCTGATGTGATAAAAGCAGAAAAGAAAAATGAGGGTCAGAGTTCAGAGGGCAATCAGAAGATACGGAGGTCTGAGGTCAGCCAAAAGATGGAGAAGTCAATGGTCGCTGAAAGGATAGAGAGGTCAGAGGTTAAAGAGGGGAAAGAGACATTACATGGTAGCAATGGAAATTCTAGGAGTGTGTGCAATATGATTGACAATATTCTCGTGTCGCAGGCCGACAGGAAGGAAAATACGCCAGACATTGTGATAAATAATAACTTGGAGGCTGGTCAAGATAATTACGTCAAGCATTTATTACTCAATTCATCAGAAGCATCCAACACAGCAACAAATATTGTCGCAGAAACAGTAGGTACCTCCCTTCCATCAGAAATGATTGTAAGAGAAAGTACATCTGCTACTTCTCAGCAGATTAATAGCATAGATGTGTTATCATCATCATCGACCAAAACTGGTTATTTGGGACCAAACTATAGTTGTGAAGGTTTCACTAATTTAAAAACACCTACTGCTGGAAAAGAAGAGCAAAAATCTCTATGCATTTTATCCACAGAAGCCAATAATTCTCTCACATCAGTAGGGAATATGCTGAATTCATCTGCAACTATCTCCCAAGCCAGGGGAAACAACTCCCCACAATTTAACAATGATGAGAGGTCACTTGATGTGAAAATAGACAGTGGTGATGTTCACCTCTCTGTGGTAGCCACCAGTTCTGCAAGTAGTCCGTTTATTTCCGATGTGCCATGTGTTGCTGGACAGGAGTATAAAGTGAATCCTCCTCAGCAGGTCGCAGTTGTCAACTCATAGCACTGGTTGTATCCGTTGCCTAATTATTAATATATAAATTTTACAAGGAATTCAATTCTTAGCACTACTATACAGGGATCAGTTTCTGATAAACCAGAGTTACTTCCCTTTGTTCATACAGTTTTAAGCTTGACAGTTGACAGAGACCGAGAAAGGTCAACAGCTACTGTACATTCAATCATTGGTTCATCTGGTAGTTTAGGTTAATCATAGGAAGTGGGTCTGAAAATTCTGTAAATATGAGATTGCCTTAATAATACTTAATTCATATATAAAAAGTATGTAAGAAAATACTGAATGGTTAGCACCATTGTGAATATATTGAGAATGAGTTGTAAGCTACAGCTGATCTAAAACAAATAAATGTAGGCTCCTTTACCAGTAATATTTGGTTGTGCATTGTACAAAAATATGTAACGACTATCTTGTCTAGGCCATGGGTGTTTTTGAATGGCAAAAATACAATTTCACTAACATCATTTTTCTAAACAGTAGTAGAAGTTATGTGCTACATGTTTTTATTGACCTCTCGAAAGTAATATTTGGAAATAATTACAGTGTTTGGTGGATATTATCATTTAATTAGTTATCATTGTTCTTAAATTGTCATCGATAGTTTATTTAGTGACTTGCAAATTCAAAATGATTTCCAGAACTGTAAAATAAATCATATGTACTAATTGTTCAAGGCAGTGCGATTCATTACATTCATATTTGTACTATATATGAAAAAACTTCACCAAAATTTGAAACAAGAAAATTCCTCCACTATAGAAAACTTCCTCATATCTTAATGTATGATGCCAAAATCTCTTTTCTGATCTGATGTCGTTATCACTAGAATCTGGAATAATTGTGTAACTCAGAAACAGAACTAAGTGAAATATTACAATAACCTCCATCTTCTTTTCGTTTTCTTGTCTGTTTAATATGTTGTTAATTGCCTGTGTTATGATAATGACTGTAATTGAACAGGTGCCCTAACTTTTCACACTTCAGACTTTCCTGGTAACGTCAGCATTATCTAAGACTTTTACAATGTCATGCTAATTAGTTTGTTAATGAGGTGCATATTTTTGGATGTCATATGATGACATCTGTTCAACATTAACAGGCTTGTGTTTTATAAATGGCAAGTAGGAGAGTGAAGACTCCCTACAGAACTGAAACTTAGTTTTTCCTCTCATTTTACATATTCTGTTTGTTATCATTATTTCGAAGAATTTATGTGAAGAATCTTATTCGTATTTCTTCTATGTACAAATGGTTAGATCACTTTCCCTTTGTTCTTATTTGTACAGATTTACTCCTGTTGTTTTTGAGACTAAATAGAAATATCAAAATTGCTGAGAGATGACAATCTTGAATTTTGACAATACAAGATGGATATTGATAAAAGTACTGTAAGCGTATTAGTATTCATTTTCTGTGTTTAGGCCTTTGTAGAAAACAATTATCCAAAATATTAATGAAATCATATGGCCACATCTGTGATATATTTATTCAGCTCTATATCACGATCTGTTGTATCTCTGTTTTTGTTTGACTTGACTAGGGTTAACAGTTATCAGCATTCAATGAAGGACATAGATATAATGATCTACAGATATATCAAATTTTCACTGATTAAATGAAAATAGTCTTCAACAACTTTATGAGGAACCAACCTTGTACAAGTTAGTTTAAAAAATCCTGTTCTATCAGAAATGACAACAAAATTTTATTAAGTAATTTAAAAAAAAATTAGATTTCCAGAAGAATTCACTGTACAGAGCTTCTCATTATATGAATAAAATTGTGTTTTGTATACTGTCAGAAACAAGTCTTAAGTTGTCTCAACAAAATAATTGAAAACAAAAACTATGTCAAGGTCATTAAAATAATCAACTCTAATTTTTACGTTACTGTCTTAACAGGCTATGGGTTAGATTATTATTATTGCAGTCTTGACAGCCCGTCAGCATATTTGGGGGCATTAACCAGTTAAACACACAGCGCTCAAAAAAGGAAATAACATGAAGCAAACTAAAGGTAAAAGACAAATGCTTCAAATCTTAAATGGTTATGTTATCACAAAATATTGAAATGGTAAGTCATAGTTTATTATAATGACCAACATCTTTCAGATAACATAGAATAGGTGAATTGAAGTTTGTGTTATTTAAGAATCAATTGGAATTTGATAACCAGCCTGTTTTATACTGGATATGGTGGCTGAAGGGGTATAGTTAATTCCTTGTACATGTTTTTTTTAAGAGCTAAAATTCACAAATTAGCTTTAGTTTCTATGACAGAGAGGGATATTAAGGCTGTGATGTATATGCATGGTCTTATTAGTGCAAATGTTTTTTTTTTGATAATATTTTGTACTATGTCATCCATTTTGAGTTTGAATTCAGATTCAGATGTATTGGTATAATCTAGCTTTTCGTAAAGCCTGACATTCTGGCACTTTCTAATAACCATTATACTGAACTGTAGACATCTAAATTAATACAACATCAGTTGTAGCCAGTCGTACCTGTCCAACTGACCAACAAGTAATTGGTTGTGCTGCAAAGTGACTGCCAAAAAAAAAAATGACAAAAAATTAGATCCCAACAGTGTTGCTTTGCCTGTTTTTATTTATGAAATATTTACCTTATCCATTACCTGTTATTTGTTACGGAGATCCCATTATGTTTGTGTTTGTGATTTAAAAGAAAGTTTTCATGACGATATGGTTGTGATTAAAACTATGCATCTTTTCTTACATACCACAACACATGGTACTTGATGTAAAAGTAGGGAGGCTTGTTGGAAACTTATCTTTATTAACATATGCACAAATGTTTTAATGATATTAAAAATTTGTGGGGAAAAGAATCAACTATATATATATAAATGTCTGAATTGTATATTAAATATACCTGCTGTATGTATATTTCATCATTAACAGAAGTGTTTTGTTATTAAAATTTGGTTATTTAAGCCAAGTAAGTCTCAATGCAATAAAAGTCTGTATAGAAGGAAGGGGAGATAATCAGATAAAGGGGAGATAATTCTTCTCAAAGTAAAAGCTTACTGTACAGTATCAACAAAGGATCACGGTAGTGTAACAATTTTACGATCAAGTGTTTCATGACTTTATTTGTGATTGATTTTTCAATTTGATTTAATTTTCCTTTTAGTTGTCACCAATATTATTGTTTTAAGTGTGTCATCACAATGTATAGTTAAAAAAAACATGCAAGATTTTATTTCATGTCTTCAGATATTGATTAATTATGGGGATAAAGAATTGGTTATACAGAATGTTTCAGCACTTTATGTTCAGAGATCACTTACAACTTGATATATTTCTACAAAGGAAGGAGCAAACTTGAAATATTTTTTAATGAAATTAACACAAGGTAATAATTGATGTTACTGGTGAAATTCACACTTGGAAAATATGGATGTTTTTTCTGGATATTACTAACAACATTAATACTGAAATAATTATGGATGTTTGCAGGAAAGTGGATGTTACTTGTGAAATTAACACATAAAATATAAATATTTTCATGAAAACATGTTTCTTATGAAATAGAATACAAAAGAAAGGGAAATGTTTGTGAAAAAACGATAATGTTGATGAAAAAGAGCTCTCTCCTTTGTAAGATAAGAATATATAGGTGATTATTGATATACTTTGTCATTTTTACAGGCAATACCTGCTTGACTTATGAAAAGTAATATTTCGGCAGTCAGTTTGTTTTAGATTTGTTATATTATGATGATGACTTCTTTTATTGACGAAAATGCATGCATTTATGTGATATATTCATGATGAAGATCTACTTGTAATTTGCTTATGTTTTAGTGCTTTTGTTGCTAATGAAGATTGGAAGTGATTTGTAAAATAGAATCAACAAATAAAACATATCTAGTAATACTAAAGTCGTATTCTGTATGATTTAATGTCTCACACCTGTGATTAAACATTAAATGTTATTTGTACCAATTAATTGTTAGTGATGTAACTTTTATTAACCTATCATCAGCGGATCTATTTTAAATGCCTCTGGTTCATTGTACATTCATGGTCCGTCAATGAAAAATTCTTTTCGTGTCTTACTGCAGACTCACTGGACAGTTATTTTTCTCAAATTTCATGTTTACCTTTTTATTTTTCCCAATATGGTTGAAATTTGAATTTTGACAGTCATGGTTTGTTACTGCTATTCCTGAAGAAGTGTTTGATAGGTCATTGCTTGTGGATATTCCATTTTGTTACCAGGTGAGAAGAAACATTCAAGGACGACAGGCCATCTTTGTCTTTTACAGTCAGTTTGTTATCACTGAATAAGAAGTAGATGAATAATTCTCAAACTTCATATGTAGGTGCCCCTTAGTATTCTCAGCTCACCTGACCCAAAAGGCCAAGTGAACCAATGACATACCGTGGAGCCATTCGTCCGTCAATTACTACTAGTCATAAACAAGGATTCTGACAAAAAAATGGAGCAAATCTTTTACAAACGGTTAGTCTGGGATCCGAAAGGGGGGAAATAGAGCAAATTGTTTAAAGTCCTGTAGGAATATTCGGACAAATTTTGGTTTGAAACATTCTTGGGCAATCCACTTTGGGGTGTTTTTTATGGAGGGAAAGTAAGGGGAATGGCTAACAGGCAAATGTCTTAGTTTTACACAGTCATACTTTATCTGGAGAAGTACTGGATGATCATTCTCATGTTACCTATGTAGGACTTACTTGTAATGTGTTGACTTGAAATGGGAATTTTTATTCATTAGAATAAACAGATGACTCGCAGAAAGACACTTTTGAAGATGAATAATTTAATATAGCTATTCTAGGGAAGGACTTCGTTGATGTATATAAAATTTGATGTGTAGGTCCATATGTTCCCTTGATGTAGCCGTCGTGTGTTAACCTTCCATTCAGATTACTTCATCAAGTAACCGATAGTCCTAGAGTGCCGATATTGGGCCTTTAAGATGCTGGGATGAAGCACTGGCAGGTTTGGTAAAATGAATGATCGTGACCTGCTTTCAAGGTCAGGGTGGCCAAATGTGTTGAAATCCTTAAACAACCTCTTAATATACAAAAGGCCAATGACATGCTGAGATAAAGGGTTACCAAGTGTGTTTATATTATTGACCTTCACCATTTTTAAGGTCTCGTGTCAAATATTTAAAAAAAAATAACTCATTCTAAGCAACCAAAAGGCATAAGACGGTTATATTGGGCCTACGTCATGCTGGGATTTTATACAATTTAAAGGTCAGAGGGGTAAAATGTGCTACCTTCACATTAATTATTATCAATAATAAAATCGTCGAGGCTATTTATATTGGTTCTTTAATATTATGAGTGGGTAAAGGGTACAAAATGTATTCAAATAGGTTCAGAGTAATGACATTTATTATGACGTATATTACGAATATGATTTCAAGTTTGCAGAAAATGCTTTTATCAACCAAGGATGTCTTCTTTTTAAGCTGCAGAGAAGTTGAGCAATTTGTTATGCCTATTTGGCCTCGTACATATATAGGTCGTTATAGTCAGATGACCGTTTAGGCCCGTCAGGACTCTTGTTCGCCTTTTTGATTTTGGCACTAACCAGATGAACTAAATGACTGGCAGACGGCCATCTTTGGTTATTTTTAGCTCGCTTACTCAGGTAAGCGATCTCGTGCTGTTAAGTGGCATCAGTTGTCATTCAAGTGTCAATTTTCCCCCTTCAAACCACATTTTAACAACCAAAAGGCCCCGAGATACTGATTTTGGGTATGTAACATACTTGGTTGAGGGCTACAAAGTTTTTTTTAAATGGCTGACCTTGAACCACTTTCCAGAACACAGATATTTTGTGTTAAAATCTAAAAACAAGATATCAATGACCAAAAAGTCAAGAGTTCCAATACTGCTTCTGTAGTATGTTGGGATGAAGAGCTACCAAGTTTCTGAAAGGATTGGTCTTGGCCGAACGAGCGTTAGATCCTGAGTCATGTGTAATAGCATGCTTAAGAAAGTTTGTTATCGCTTAGTTGTCAGAAGTTCTTGAAGAATCTTCAAGTTTCATAATCATATCGTTTTCCTTTGGTGACTGATTGTGCAGTGTGATTGTGGGACTGATTAAATTAAGGCAAGGCAGTCATCTTTGATTTTGACTTAAGAAAATTTGAAAGTTGGTTTCGCTGTAAAGTGTTGCTAATCGGTAATCATGAAATGGAGAGTATCAGCCTGTGCATCGCTTGAGCAGGGATGCAGAGAGTGAAAGTGATCATAGCCCCTATCGAGGAGGGTGCACTAGTTGTCTTTATTCTTGTCTAATCACAAAAACAACCATTGGTTTGTCAATGAAAAGTTATTATCTTCTTTTTTAAAAGAGAATTTTCGGATTTAGGAAATAAGGCCAAAAACCTGAGAAGGGAAGTGAAAAGGGATATGATGTAGAAATCAATTGCAACAACGGTTTTAAACAGAAAACAAACATCTCTGTATGAAACACATTTGATTGAAAATATAAAAAAAAATGGTTTGAAATCATATGATTTGCATATGATCCTGAGCGCCCCAAATTAATAAACAAGTTTAATGCAGTTCAATGAATCGAGCCGGAATAAACAAACGTCTTAGCGACGTAAAGGATGACTATCAATGGCATGATTTCTTGCGGTGGGGAACGAGACAGGTCATACAACAACTAGTAGATGCTATAGCCCTCTTTGTAAGACCAGGTATTGATATACAGGAATTTCTTTACATTACTTCAGATACATGTTCAGGTTAGATATTAAACAGGGAAATTTTATATAGAAATGTTCTGTTTTTATAATTATTCGTGTGAGTATTGTTTTGTGTAGTGTCCATATGCTATATGGTGTTACGTTGTTCATATTTACCTGTAACCTGCCTGTTCAGTTGTGTCCATGAATGTCCGAATGTGGAGTGCACGCATGTAAATTTGTATATGGAAAGGGATGTGTTTCCATTGTTGTATACCTTGTTCCTATTTAAAAACGTGACATGTTTGGGTTGCCAACGATTTCATTGTTGGAATCGTCGATTTCCTTTTATTTTTTTATAAGTTGTCGCCGTGTAAATCTTTCTTTTTTGTTGATATTTTGTCCTATTTTGATTGCATTTGAGTTTGGCTTATGATCTTTTTTGATTGATTTAGTTTGTTTTTAATAGCAGTTTTTGCGATATTAATTACGTTGAATTAAAAAGACCAGACACAAAGAAAAGATCAGGGAATTTTCTCTCAAATAAAGAGTATCTTCCACAACTAAGATCCAAGTCTGGATTGTAATCATTCGAGAAATATGTAAGTGTCCCAGTGTCATGATTCGAGAAATATGTAAATTTCCCAGTGTCATGATTCGAGAAATATGTAAGTGTCCCAGTGTCATCATTCGAGAAATATATAAGTTTCCAAATGTCATCATTCGAGAAATATGTAAGTGTTCCAGTGTCATGATTCGAGAAATATGTAAGTGTCCCAGTGTCATGATTCGAGAAATATGTAAGTGACACAGTGTCATCATTCGAGAAATATGTAAGTGTCCCAGTGTCATCATTCGAGAAATATGTAAGTGTCCCAGTGTCATGATTCGAGAAATATGTAAGTGACACAGTGTCATGATTCGAGAAATATGTAAGTAGCCCAGTGTCATCATTCGAGAAATATGTAAGTGTCCCAGTGTCATGATTCGAGAAATATGTAAGTGACACAGTGTCATCATTCGAGAAATATGTAAGTGTCCCAGTGTCATCATTCGAGAAATATATAAGTGTCCCAGTGTCATGATTCAAGAAATATGTAAGTGACACAGTGTCATCATTCGAGAAATATGTAAGTGTCCCAGTGTCATGATTCGAGAAATATGTAAGTGACACAGTGTCATCATTCGAGAAATATGTAAGTGTCCCAGTGTCATCATTCGAGAAATATGTAAGTGTCCCAGTGTCATGATTCAAGAAATATGTAAGTGACACAGTGTCATCATTCGAAAAATATGTAAATTTCCCAGTGTCATCATTCGAGAAATATATAAGTTTCCCAGTGTCATCATTCGAGAAATATGTAAGTGTCCCAGTGTCATGATTCGAGAAAAATGTAAGTGTTCCAGTGTCATCATTCGAGAAATATATAAGTTTCCCAGTGTCATGATTCGAGAAAAATGTAAGTGTTCCAGTGTCATCATTCGAGAAATATATAAGTTTCCCAGTGTCATGATTCGAGAAAAATGTAAGTGTTCCAGTGTCATCATTCGAGAAATATGTAAGTGACGCAGTGTCATCATTCGAGAAATATATAAGTTTCCCAGTGTCATCATTCGAGAAATATGTAAGTGACACAGTGTCATGATTCGAGAAATATGTAAGTGTTCCAGTGTCATCATTCGAGAAATATGTAAGTGTCCCAGTACTTATCTGATTTGTCGCGAGGTTTAGCGACCCTGCTTTCATAACTCTTTCAAAAGGCACTACATACTTCTGGATAGATGACACTGTAGAACAATTTACGCCAATAAGGAATAACACCGTGTTCTAACGTACTTAGTCTTTATATAGCCAAGCACAATAACGTATGTTACACAATATGGCGTCCGACCGGAAGAGGACGAACAAGCGATGGGGCGCTTACAGTGGGAAGAAGGCCGCTTAAAACAACAACAATAAGAAGTACTGGCGTTAGTTCAAAGTAGTATCATAGTATCAAGGAAAAGTCTCATTATACAAGATATAAAATTAATTCCACAGAAAAGTTGATCCATATGGAAATAAAACAATGTACAGTGTTACATAATTAAATACAAAAACAATTTTTCTTAAACAATACCAGATATATTTTATCGTATTTTTTTTTATAAAAACGCCTCTACAGATTAATACTGAAAGGGAGCTTGATCAGACAATCTCGCAGATTATGAGTCAGTATCGGGTTACTCGACAGACCAATTGGCCGAGCTCCAGCCGTTACCTCCATTCCTTGAGATACAATAGATAGCAGCTTAACTGCTTTGTTATCAATGTCTTCTGGATCATAGAAGAATACGATAGACCCACTGTCGCCATGCGCAGCGAACACGGCGTCGTCGCTATTGCCAGAAATTACGATTCCTTTTTTTTTTGGAAATACACAAGCATTTCCAGAGTATACGATACCGGAAGTATATCCAGTCGCTGCCCCTACCTTATGTACCGGCCAACTGTCTATCTTATCCTCTGCATATACGCACGCCGGGCTAATTTCACCGTTTTCATTATGAAATTCAGTTTCACAACTTGGAACCATATCAGCATTTATATTGATGACTGCAATGTCGACATCGGATGAATCATGGCTTTCTATACACGTGCCGAGCTCTCTCGTAGCGTTGCCTTCATTGACATCTATCGCCTCTCGTAACTTTGCAAAATGGCCTGCAGTGATAGCTACCAAAGAGTGGTCATCTTTTTCACCAAAGCAGCCGAGGGTTGCGAATGATTGTTGTTTGGAAAGTTTGCCGCCACGACCAGCCAAATCAGATAGTGTTATTTTTTTGACCCAAAGTATTTCTGAATCTTCCCAACAATTACCCAAACTTTCTTTAATTTGATTAACGATGCTTTCCCTTTCACTATGCAGTGCTGGCTCTACTACAAGAATCAGACACCCGTCAGGCGTGATGCAAAAGCCTCTGATGCCACATTTCTGTAACCTGAAACAGGATATAAGTTAAATCTAAAAAACATGAACTGATCGTTACTTCTTAATGTTCTCCGTTTAATGCAAGCTTAACACTAAATTCAACATAATTAAAGCATAAGTACCTTTCAACGTCAAGTGCCTTCTTTACATCTTGATATGTTGAAGACAGGGGATAGACTCTGTCCATTCTGAAATAAAAAACCATGACGGTTCCTTAAGGCTGGTTGTCGACAATACGAAAACACCTAACGTGACTGTATCTTTATAATTACCGAAACAGAGAAATCGTAACAATATCAACTTACAATATAACATACTTAGGCATATATACTGTGATATGAAATTATCATTTGTGAATAAAACACATGAAAAGTAAGAGTCATGTAATTTTAATTTTAATATTTGACTTAATATCATATTTTGTCTGTAAAATAGTGTTGTCCTTTACGTATATTCGTAATTACGTTTAACAAGATATATGAAGAGTTATGTTCTAATTTATATTCCTGAAGCATTGGTATTATATTGTTCACACGTATTGGGACTACAGCAACGACAGTATTACATAGTGACGTCAGATTTGGCTGATGGATACCGAAATATAGAGACAGCATTCATTAATTACGCCAAAGGATTGCATCTTTATATATATAATGCAAATGAAATGCCACAATCAAAATCAAAGTGCCACGTTCGTAATTCACTATAATTGATATAAATATCTTATTTACATGGGGCTTATTACATTCACAGTCAAGGTAGGAATTAGTCGTTCTTTGACGAGTTTTAAATAGTACAAGATGGAACCTGGTTACAGTGTGGGTAATTCACATCACTTTCTATCATTATTACGTTCCTGTCAGAATAAACAGATGATAGTTTGACGCTAACGTGTCAAGCATATATGAAATGTATACGGATTTGGTAGAAAACAGTTTTTTAAACTGTAATTTTTTAATGTTTGCTACAAACTTCAACGAGGATTTCAAGTACCCACTCGTAATATGATCACACACTTATTAACTATACTAGCGGACAAAAAAACGCAATTTCAGTTTTGGTAATATAACTTTTTTATCCGTAGACCAAATGTTATGAATTGTGACACATAAATACCTCAGCGTACTGTTTAAATAATCGTCGGTTTAAATTCGGTCAACCGTGACCACGGGCGACGCTGCACGATTTGAACAGATTTTCCAACAAAGCGTGCGTTCGTAGCACTTCCACGTGCTATCAACTTAAAAAAAACATACCAATTCCAAGTTTTGAACAGCACACATCAAGTGCACAACATTTCATTCCAAGGCGATTAAAAAGCAGCATGCCGCGAATGTCCGAAGTTGATAGGGGTAGGGCTATTGCCCGAATTCTACAGGCCAATCGCAAAGTCTCGTCGCCCAGCAATTTGGAGTCCATGAGTCAACGATAGCTTGATTAGTTGGGCGTCTCAGGGCCACGGGAAGATTAGCTGACCGTCCCAGGAGCGGACTCGTGGTCGCCGTGTGTGTCCAAGAACAGTTAGGAATCGGTTGCGGGAGTTCAATTTAAGGCCACGACGTCTTTACGTTGGTCCGCAACTTAGACCCAAGAGACGTCAACGTCGAATGCAATGACTGCGTGCACATGTCCCAAATCGGTTTCTCCTGGCCCCCTGGAGACGTGTGTTATTCACGGACGAGTCTCGGTTCACGTTGTGCAGGTCAGATGTACGAAAACGTTGCTATCGACGTCGCGATGAGCGATATTTTGACACATGTGTTAAAGAAAACGACAGATTCGGGGGAGGGTCTGTTATGGTTTGGGCGGGGATTTCTCTCGTGATTATCCAAGGCAATCTTACAGCCGTCCGATATCGGGATCAGGTCCTCATTCCTCATGTCCTTCCATTAATCCAAGCGCGAAACCTTACGTTACAGCAGGATAATGCGAGGCCGCACGTTACTAAGGTGTGTTGTAACTTCCTCAACCAAAACAATGTCCCTGTACTCGACTGACCACCCTACAGTCCAGATCTGTCCCCGATCGAGCATTTGTGGGACGAGCTGGACAGGAGGCTCAGGAAGCGCGTCAACGTCCCAAACAACGTCGCTCAACTCACGCAGGCCCTTCTTCAGGAGTGGAATAACATCCCACAAAGGACCATAAACAATTTGATGGGGTCAATGGTAAGGAAAGTTTGAGCAGTGACTGCAGCTCGAGGTGGGCACACCCGCTATTGTTTTTGATCAGGAAATGACGTAGGTTATCCACGTTTAAACAACAGAGCTTATCAAATTTTAATCAGTAATAAGGAATTAATATTAACATCTTAACAATGATATGATCATGCATAAAACATTTGAAATATTTACCTCCGGACAAAAACTTTTTTCCATTAGTATATAACACAACATCATCTCCAGTAGAAGCAAACAAACATCACTATTGTCTAAATATTAGAGTTTGATATTTCCCAAAATTAAAGTTCAAATTGTCGCTTGCCGTAGTAACTATTTACACAAAAATAAACGTAACGGTACAAAACCTAAACTTACGATTGTTTGCCATCAGTATCAGGAGTGTTGTGTTCCGGTAGTTTTCTAGCAAGAAGAGACCGTATCTCCAGTTTGGCCAACTCCAACTCCTCCTGTTCGTGTTCAGATTTGAGTTTGTCCTGGACATATCTGTACGCTTGCTCGGCATAAGCAAATATTTCATTTTCGAACGAAAATGTAATAAATTTTCGAACGTGTGAATCATTCTTCAATGTTTTTACAACTGTTCCAGCAAGATAAAGCGTCTCATCTCCCTTTGGAATCTGTGCATAAAGATGTGGGTTAGTCTTACAAAGATTTTTCAAAAATATTATTACATAAAGAATTGTCCAAATGAAAGAATATTAACACTTATATTTAAGATTGATGTTCAGTGTGTGCAGTCAGATTGCAACCCTCAATTCTCCTTAAAGTTGACTTCGCTGGTAAACCGATTTATTCGTTATTGTCGATTTCGTTGTTGTTGTAGATAGCAATGTTTGTAAAATGTTTATTTACCTCAACAGGTGTTTCATTGTCCGGAAATAGGATGACCCATCTCCGTTTCCGTTCGTCGTCAGGTTCTGTCCAGTCTGATATAAATAAAAATTGAAATGAAGTTCAAAAGATGCAAGCGAGTTGAATAAAACAAAATCAGATAAATCGAAATGTACAATTTTCCTATATGGTTTGTGAATTCTACTTCACAACTCCAGTAACATTAAATCTGTTTATATGAGGATCTCGTGAATTCTGGAAAAAATTGCACAACTGAATTAAAATAGTATGAAATTAAAACGAAATTTTTCATTTCCTTTGATGTAATTATGCCCATTAATGAACGTGTGAATAAACCTTTTTCCCTGAGTACTTATTTGACAGTTTTAAAACCGTTTACCTCCAGTGATATCACGAACTCCTTCATCATCGTCGAGTTGACAAGATTCAGATTTCGGCATCAATGCCCTAAATTTTACTTCACTGCAATTGACGATGCCTGGAACATGGGGACCTGCTTTCCGTAGTTTTTCAGATATCCTTAGTGCTATTTTCGCATTGTAGTCCAATCGACCGTAAGTTTCTCTTTGTACCACATACTCCAGAACTCTGTATTCTGATAAAATAAGAAGATAAACAAGAACCAAAAAAACATCGCTCTTCTTAACGATTAGAACAATTCTAAACAAGACAAAAATTACAAAAAAAAAAAAAAAAAAAAAAAAAAAAAAAAAAAAAAAAAAAATGAATAAATAAATAAATAAATAAAACAAAAACAAATTAGGAAACAATAATATTATTGACTGATCGCGAAACTTCATTTTGGATCCATTCTTTATGAATCTGAAAACTGGATTTTTATTTTTCTAACATTCTACTTTAATTTATTCCACTCTCAGGCCATTGTGTAAATATGGCGGGTGTTGGATAAATATAAGAGATATTCCACTAGTGGTATATGGCCTTCCGGTTACATGATTGGTGAACTTTGACCCGAACTCCTTGTTTAGTTAGTTAGTTATTTTCTTAAAAGTTAAAGCTCGTGTCTTTTGTAACTTTTAAAAAATAACTAACTCGAGTGAAATTAACGCCGTATCCAACAACCACTCGTTGTGTAATCGCTATATATCCTAACAAAGCAGATAATATACACCAATGTTAAGTTACCAATGTGAATTCTGCGTAGTTTTATATCAGTCATATCAGCTAACAATTTGTGAGCAAAATGGTGGTTAAGTATATTACAAGAAAGGAAGCGAGACTAATCGTACTGGCAACTTTACTGGAGTTGGCATATTCCGTAATCCATTCGTTGAAAGAGCACAGGGCTCCAGACGTCGATGCAGTGTTGGCTTGACCCCTTGTCACCTATTTGAAATGTTATAAAATGTTTATTAGTATTGGGTTGTAGTGTCCATCCATCGTACATCAGGACTATCGACAAGATGATATCCCCACCCCTTACCACGGACCACTTTACTTTGTGATGTATATTTATGTTTTCATGTCTTTTTTTCGTGTTTCCAATGGATATTCACACAGGTTTATGTTAATCGAAAGCGCTAATTAACGTTTCCCTGTACCTTATATCATTATGTCATGTTATACTGATTCACTTAACCTTTACCTGTACCTTATAACTTTATGTCATGCTGTACTGATTCACTTAACGTTTCCCTGTACCTTATAACATTATGTCATGCTATAATGAATCACTTAACTTCACCTGTACCTTATAACACTATGTCATGTTATACTGTGTACTTAACCTTTACCTGTACCTTATAACATTATGTCATGTTATATTGATTTACTTAACCTTTACCTGTACCTTATAACATTATGTCATGTTATACTGAATCACTTAACTTTACCTGTACCTTATAACATTATGTCATGTTATATTATTTTACTTAACCTTTACCTGTACCTTATAATATTATGTCATGTTATATTGATTCACTTAACCTTTACCTGTACTTTATAACACTATGTCATGTTATATTGATTCACTTAACCTTTACCTGTACCTTACAACATTATGTCATGTTGTACTGATTCACTTAACCTTTACCTGTACCTTACAACATTATGTCATGTTATATTGATTCACTTAACCTTTACCTGTACCTTACAACATTATGTCATGTTATCTTGATTCACTTAACCTTTACCTGTACCTTATAACATTATGTCATGCTATACTGAATCACTTAACGTTTCCCTGTACCTTATAACATTATGTCATGTTATATTGATTCACTTAACCTTTACCTGTACCTTATAACATTATGTCATGCTGTACTGAATCACTTAACGTTTCCCTGTACCTTCTAACATTACGTCATGCTATATTGATTCACTTAACCTTTCCCTGTACCTTATAACATCATGTCATGTTATATTGATTCACTAAACCTTTTCCTGTACCTTATAACATTATGTCATGTTATATTGATTTACTTAACCTTTACCTGTACCTTATAACATTATGTCATGTTATACTGAATCACTTAACTTTACCTGTACCTTATAACATTATGTCATGTTATATTATTTTACTTAACCTTTACCTGTACCTTATAACATTATGTCATGTTATACTGATTCACTTAACCTTTACCTGTACCTTACAACATTATGCCATGTTATATTGATTCACTAAACCTTTACCTGTACCTTATAACACTATGTCATGCTATATTGATTCACTTAACCTTTACCTGTACCTTACAACATTATGTCATGTTATATTGATTCACTTAACCTTTACCTGTACCTTATAACATTATGCCATGTTATATTGATTCACTAAACCTTTACCTGTACCTTATAACACTATGTCATGTTATACTGATTCACTTAACCTTTACCTGTACCTTATAACATTATGTCATGCTGTACTGAATCACTTAACCTTTACCTGTACCTTACAATATTATGTCATGTTATACTGTGTACTTAACCTTTACCTGTACCTTATAACATGATGTCATGCTATACTGAATCACTTAACGTTTCCCTGTACCTTATAACATTATGTCATGCTATATTGATTCACTTAACCTTTACCTGTACCTTAAAACATTATGTCATGTTATATTGATTCACTTAACCTTTACCTGTACCTTATAACATTATGTAATGCTATACTGATTCACTTAACCTTTACCTGTACCTTATAACATGATGTCAAATTATATTGAATCACTTAACCTTCACCTGTACCTTACAACATTATGTCATGTTATACTGTGTACTTAACCTTTACCTGTACCTTATAACATGATGTCATGCTATACTGAATCACTTAACGTTTCCCTGTACCTTATAACATTATGTCATGCTATATTAATTCACTTAACCTTTACCTGTACCTTATAACATTATGTCATGTTATATTGATCCACTTAACCCTTACGTGTACCTTATAACATTATGTCATGTTATACTGAATCACTTAACTTTACCTGTACCATATAACATTATGTCATGTTATACTGATTCATGTAACCTTTACCTGTACCTTACAACATTATGTCATGTTATATTGATTCACTTAACCTTTACCTGTACCTTACAACATTATGTCATGTTATATTGATTCACTTAACCTTTACCTGTACCTTATAACATTATGTAATGCTATACTGATTCACTTAACCTTTACCTGTACCTTATAACATGATGTCATGTTATATTGATTCACTTAACCTTTACATGTACCTTATAACATTATGTCATGTTATACTGAATCACTTAACTTTACCTGTACCTTATAACATTATGTCATGTTATACTGATTCACTTAACCCTTACCTGTACCTTATAACATTATGTCATGTTATACTGAATCACTTAATTTTACCTGTACCTTATAACATTATGTCATGTTATACTGATTCACTTAACCTTTACCTGTACCTTACAACATTATGCCATGTTATATTGATTCACTAAACCTTTACCTGTACCTTATAACACTATGTCATGCTATATTGATTCACTTAACCTTTACCTGTACCTTACAACATTATGTCATGTTATATTGATTCACTTAACCTTTACCTGTACCTTATAACATTATGTCATGTTATATTGATTCACTTAACCTTTACCTGTACCTTATAACACTATGTCATGTTATATTGATTCACTTAACCTTTACCTGTACCTTATAACATTATGGCATGTTATATTGATTCACATAACCTTTACCTGTACCTTATAACATTATGTCATGTTATACTGATATCCTATTGTTATAGATGTTCTATTATTATATTGCGTTACTTTCATTATCAATTATTTCAATTTCAAGAAATTTTATTAGCTAATCTCTTTAGGTCACAGAGTTCATCATATACCAGCGTGCATGTCATCCACTTGCCATCTATTAATATGATAGCATGCAAGCCTAAACAATTTGAATGTATTGTGATAAAAAAAACGAGAAAAAAACAAGAAATACTAATTCTGCCATATAAACAATGTTACAATTATCCCCTGGCGTATCTTCTTCTACAATATATAGGCCATCAGGAAGTTTTGTTTTCTATATTAATTTCAGTCGATTTGACATTGTTTTATTCTGTGTATGAACCGGGGCCATATTTACAGGTGACATGAATTATGTTTAGAAAATCGAAGTATTCACTGTAAAATACCGTACACAATTTCAGCACATAGATGTTTGTGTAATCAACATATGGATGTTAAAAACACGATTTTCTTAACAATGGAAAATGTGAGTATCTAAAAAACAAAAACAAAATATATAGCAATATAATCTTAATTCAAACTCAAATTCCATAACACCAGGGCAAAATATGAACAAAAGAGAGATTTACATGGATATTCCTGAAAGAGTACAAGGAGAATAAGACCAGGTGTTATAACATAAAATATAAAACTAGTTCGTTTTATAATGAATCATGTCTTAATTAAGGGGGAACATCAGAGAAGTACATCCCTAATGCACAGATTTAAACAAAAAAGTTAATTAACAGGGTGTTTCTGCTTTAAGAATATAAAAATACCTGTCTCATTTAAGATCGCCATCTATTAGTGTAGAAGTCGGAGATTTGTGTATTTTTAAGAAAAGTGAAAACGCCTTGGATTAATTCCACATCTACAGATACCAAAGAGTTTAACATCAATGCTGGAAGTATGTCTTTCAATGTTAAATCATGAACATTATCATATGGTGAATAAATGAAAATATTTAAATACATATGCTAGTACACTACAGTCACATTTCTTGTTCCTGGAATAAATAAGGTAAACGTTTTCATTCTGTCAGGTAATATTCGTGGGAGATTCGCCATAATCGCGGTCTATAAAGATAGCGCGAAAATAAATGTCCGCAAAATACTACAGAAAACGAAACGAAAAATAAAATTATGGAGAATAAAAACTCATTTAAATCTATGTTATATGAACATCTACACCAATCCCCGTGAGATTAGCCAAACTGAGACTGAAGCCCCGTACAATACAATTATACAGTATTTTAAAACAAAACTGTTTATATTATATTGTAATTTTCATATTCATACAGGGAAGGACGATATACAGACTTTACAATGTCTATAAATAACTATTAGGATATTCCATCGATGACCGCATATAACCACAGTATTGCTCTTTGATAAATCCTGTAGCAGTGTTCATAGAAATCAAAACTCGTGACCTAAACTCTTTAACAAAGGAGTATTTACTAACGAAAAACACTTAAGCGAAACAAGACTCGGAAGAACAAGAACAGCGTTATCGTTGTTATTATATTCTCAATACAGTATGTCCTATGGAAGCGTATGCTAGACAGGTCCCGAAAAGACATCACACGAAATTTACAAGCGTTATGTCAAAATATACTCACATATACCGTTTAGGATAAAAGAGCTGTCATGACAAGTCTTGTTAAACAGACCTATAGACCATTTTAAAGTCTTTACCGTTGTTGATTATTATAAACGTTACCTTTACAAGTCTTTGTGTTTTAATGTAACTCGTTATCAATTAATAATTAACTTACCTGAATGAAATTCAATCAATTTGTATTAACACCTCGACACGGATTCAAATTCAACATCTTTGTGCATGACGCAAGAAACAATTTGGTCACAAAAGTGAGTGTCTAAAATTCAAAAACAAAACAATAAAAATTAAGTTACTTCATTGAACGTCATTATCAAGTTATCATACCTGATGAATCATCTTTGGAGGCCCGTCCGTTCGTGAATATACATATGGGCTATCACACTGGAAATGCTCAAATCCAGCTTGTTGTACAAATGTGTTCGTTTCTAAATGCGTTTTCTCGCACATAATGTTGATAGCTGATGACACCTAAAAAAGGAAACAAGAAACATCTGTTATATAAGGGTACTTGTTCAAATTTACGTAAGATCTATGTAATATGGCTGTGACTCGGGAGAGGTAAAATTACAAAATGATAATAATAATATATATATTGGAAAATATAAAACTTTAACATTTTTTTTAGTAAAAAAAGTATTTTCAAAAACTAATATAAATGTAAATTGGCGATGTTCACGATCCATTTGTCCTCCACATTGCATGTGAGGAGATAATGTTACAATTTTAACAGTAAGAACATTCTATTAACCACATCTCCTTTTGGTGTTGTTACGTGTGTGTCATGTAAGGTTTCCATTTCTACTGTAAAAGCTATTATTTTCGAGGGTTTATATTCTTCATTGATATCGAGAAATAAACTTGATATAAAAAAGACTCGTTTCATGTTTTCTCTGAAAATAACATATATTTCATTAGACGTAAAATCATGGAAAATTAGAGCCAATAAGGCATTGTGAAATCTTTACATTGACGGGAAATTTATCTTTGACATTGTCCATTGCATTACTATGACGTTTCATGATTTGAATATTCAACTTCTATACAAAGTACTCATATCGAATAAATGTTCCTTAGCAGTATTTCCGTACGGGAAATAGAAGTTTGACTGATGGAAAGATAAGTGAGATTTTCAAATCCAACCAAATCAACACATCTTCGCTAATCCTTTCCAGGAATATTAACACAGAAAGGAAGAATTAGAATATGTTCATTTCAGGTCATTTAGCAAATACATTAGAAAGTAATCTGTAAAATATATTTAATGATATAAGATTTTGATAATGGTTTTTAAGCAAGATGATTTCTGCAATTTGTTCTTTGATTTTGTTAATAACGTGGATATGTAAACCCAACGTTTATATTGGCTTAGTCAATCACACTCAGAAAGGATTCCTGTGACCACAATTAGTCACAATCCGCTAAGTCGTTTATTACTAGTGACATTGGTAGCGGAATAGGAACAATAAAGGCGACAGGTGCCACATTAATTCGATGAGACGTTAACTAAGTTATAGTCCATTCTATAAACTATAACTATAAAAGATTCGTTTTACAATTAGTATTTTTTTTCGATTTGCTTATTATGAAGAACGATCCAAAAGAATCGTAAATACTGGCTCATATCATGTAATGATAAATACAGTTATTGTCGGTAGCGTTTACGTATTTCCCTCTTTAATTGTCTAATAAGTGTAAACTTGAATGAGTCAGATGTCAGTAAAAATCCGATAAAGATGTTTTTTTGTTAATGACAAAGACATTGTAAATTTAAAAATAAATTTTTCAAACCGAAATGTTTACCGCTTCCTTTGTAAACCTGGAATGTAGCAGTTCACACTTCTGCTAAAAAAACATAATATCTCTTTTTGCTATCAATTTATAAACATTTATCTTATAAAATTAATTCTGCATTAAATGTTGAATCTGTTGAAAATTGAAATAGCTTTGAAATCACGTTTCTCAAAATTTCGAATTATATTGGACAACGCTGATTAGAGGACAAAATGCGTGTTCGTAACGAAATGTTGCCATTCGCTCAAAACTTAGAATATCTGTCTTTTTCATTTCAACATTGCTACCGCTATCTTTTCAAAGAAAACTTAGGAATTGTTTATTCACTTATTGAACTTCATTTAGCAAATATATAATATAGTTATAAGGTAATATCAACAGAATTACAAAACCTAAATTGCACGGGCCTTAACGGTCTTTTGACTAAGAAAGCTTTCAGCAGTGTTAAATCTTACTAAGAAACTGTTTTCTATGATGCAAATGGTAGTTGGGTAAGCAGTAGGTTATCTAACAAGTGTTACCTATCTTTTAACAGTTATAAAATGACCTCCCTGACTGCCATGTTTAAGTGTTGACAAGGACGAAAAATAACAATAATGATAGCATTTTCCTTCAGATATTTAAACGAAAATAGGTGTCTTTGATATTTGAGACACATAATTGTATCTTGAAAGCCGTGGATAATGAAATGTTACCTTATCTGATTCAAAGACAAATTGGCAAAATATTTAAAATCAGTCAAGTTAGTTCATTTTCTCTCTCTCTTAAAAATAAGTAAAAATTAGTAACCTGCAAATCCTATCGTCCATCCTCCATAATATGTCTGTTTCAGTGTAATTACTCACTATTGTATCATATGTCGAAACTGATTATGCTGATAAAACTGTTAAACTGATGAAATATCATCTTCTTTATAATACAGTTGTCATGGAATTAAATACACTTATTCGAAGCAACTTAGCAAGCAACTTACATCTTCAAACACATTTCAACACAAATTTTGAATTAGAGCCAAATGACAAATTTAACTGCATCACACATCTGGTCCTTCTATGATTCGTCAGTGATGTTTTCGCCAAAATTATTGGAAAATCTGCTGATGTTTTAATGACTCCTTAACGAAATTATGTTGACAGGTAGAAATTAGGCTGTGGTTTTCTTAATTTATATTGAAAGAAAAAACATAACAGTAAACACCTGTGCAGGTAGAAAGAGTTTACAGTTTGAGTCTTATCTACCTCTTAAAATGTAGCTCCAACTTACGACGATATAGAACACCTCCATTTAAATAGCATCAAAATACCAATATAGCAATATAATCTTAATTCAAACTCAAATTCCATAACACCAGGGCAAAATATGAACAAAAGAGAGAATTACATGGATACTCCTGAAAGAGTACAAGGAGAATAAGACCAGGTGTTATAACATAAAATATAAAACTAGTTCGTTTTATAATCAATCATGTCTTAATTAAGGGGGAACATCAGAGAAGTGCATCCCTAATGCACAGATTTAAACAAATAACCTAATTAACAGGGTGTTTCTGATTTAAGAATATAAAAATACCTGTCTCATTTAAGATCGCCATCTATTACTGTAGAAGTCGGAGATTTGTGTATTTTTAAGAAAAGTGAAAACGCCTTGGATTAATTCCACATCTTCAGATACCAAAGAGTTTAACATCAATGCTGGAAGTATGTCTTTCAATGTTAAATTATGAACATTATCATATGGTGAATAAATGAAAATATTTAAATACATATGCTAGTACACTACAGTCACATTTCTTGTTCCTGGAATAAATAAGGTAAACGTTTTCATTCTGTCAGGTAATATTCGTGGGAGATTCGCCATAATCGCGGTCTATAAAGATAGCGCGAAAATAAATGTCCGCAAAATACTACAGAAAACGAAACGAAAACTAAAATTATGGAGAATAAAAACTCATTTAAATCTATGTTATATGAACATCTACACCAATCCCCGTGAGATTAGCCAAACTGAGACTGAAGCCCCGTACAATACAATTATACAGTATTTTGAAACAAAACTGTTTATATTATATTGTAATTTTCATATTCATACAGGGAAGGACGATATACAGACTTCACAATGTCTATAAATAACTATTAGGATATTCCATCGATGACCGCATATAACCACAGTATTGCTCTTTGATAAATCCTGCAGCAGTGTTCATAGAAATCAAAACTCGTGACCTAAACTCTTTAACAAAGGAGTATTTACTAACGAAAAACACTTAAGCGAAACAAGACTCGGAAGAACAAGAACAGCGTTATCGTTGTTATTATATTCTCAATACAGTATGTCCTATGGAAGCGTATGCTAGACAGGTCCCGAAAAGACATCACACGAAATTTACAAGCGTTATGTCAAAATATACTCACATATACCGTTTAGGATAAAAGAGCTGTCATGACAAGTCTTGTTAAACAGACCTATAGACCATTTTAAAGTCTTTACCGTTGTTGATTGTTATAAACGTTACCTTTACAAGTCTTTGTGTTTTAATGTAACTCGTTATCAATTAATAATTAACTTACCTGAATGAAATTCAATCAATTTGTATTAACACCTCGACACGGATTCAAATTCAACATCTTTGTGCATGACGCAAGAGACAATTTGGTCACAAAAGTGAGTGTCTAAAAATCAAAAACAAAACAATAAAAATTAAGTTACTTCATTGAACGTCATTATCAAGTTATCATACCTGATGAATCATCTTTGGAGGCCCGTCCGTTCGTGAATATACATATGGGCTATCACACTGGAAATGCTCAAATCCAGCTTGTTGTACAAATGTGTTCGTTTCTAAATGCGTTTTCTCGCGCAAAATGTTGATAGCTGATGACACCTAAAAAAGGAAACAAGAAACATCTGTTATATAAGGGTACTTGTTCAAATTTACGTAAGATCTATGTAATATGGCTGTGACTCGGGAGAGGTAAAATTACAAAATGATAATAATATATATATATTGGAAAATATAAAACTTTAACATTTTTTTAGTAAAAAAAGTATTTTAAAAAACTAATATAAATGTAAATTGGCGATGTTCACGATCCATTTGTCCTCCACGTTGCATGTGAGGAGATAATGTTACAATTTTAACAGTAAGAACATTCTATTAACCACATCTCCTTTTGGTGTTGTTACGTGTGTGTCATGTAAGGTTTCCATTTCTACTGTAAAAGCTATTATTTTCGAGGGGTTATATTCTTCATTGATATCGAGAAATAAACTTGATATAAAAATGACCCGTTTCATGTTTTCTGTGAAAATAACATATATTTCATTAGACGTAAAACCATGGAAAATTAGAGCCAGTAAGGCATTGTGAAATCTTTACATTGACGGGAAATTTACCTTTGACATTGTCCATTGCATTACTATGACGTTTCATGATTTGAATATTCAACTTCTATACAAAGTACTCATATCGAATAAATGTTCCTTAGCAGTATTTCCGTACGGGAAATAGAAGTTTGACTGATGGAAAGATAAGTGAGATTTTCAAATCCAACCAAATCAACACATCTTCGCTAATCCTTTCCAGGAATATTAACACAGAAAGGAAGAATTAGAATATGTTCATTTCAGGTCATTTAGCAAATACATTAGAAAGTAATCTGTAAAATATATTTAATGATATAAGATTTTGATAATGGTTTTTAAGCAAGATGATTTCTGCAATTTGTTCTTTGATTTTGTTAATAACGTGGATATGTAAACCCAACGTTTATATTGGCTTAGTCAATCATACTCAGAAAGGATTCCTGTGACCACAATTAGTCACAATCCGCTAAGTCGTTTATTACTAGTGACATTGGTAGCGGAATAGGAACAATAAAGGCGACAGGTGCCACATTAATTCGATGAGACGTTAACTAAGTTATAGTCCATTCTATAAACTATAACTATAAAAGATTCGTTTTACAATTAGTATTTTTTTTCGATTTGCTTATTATGAAGAACGATCCAAAAGAATCGTAAATACTGGCTCATTTCATGTAATGATAAATACAGTTATTGTCGGTAGCGTTTACGTATTTCCCTCTTTAATTGTCTAATAAGTGTAAACTTGAATGAGTCAGATGTCAGTAAAAATCCGATAAAGATGTTTTTGTTAATGACAAAGACATTGTAAATTTAAAAATAAATTTTTCAAACCGAAATGTTTACCGCTTCCTTTGTAAACCTGGAATGTAGCAGTTCACACTTCTGCTAAAAAAACATAATATCTCTTTTTGCTATCAATTTATAAACATTTATCTTATAAAATTAATTCTGCATTAAATGTTGAATCTGTTGAAAATTGAAATAGCTTTGAAATCACGTTTCTCAAAATTTCCAATTATATTGGACAACGCTGATTAGAGGACAAAATGCGTGTTCGTAACGAAATGTTGCCATTCGCTCAAAACTTAGAATATCTGTCTTTTTCATTTCAACATTGCTACCGCCATCTTTTCAAAGAAAACTTAGGAATTGTTTATTCACTTATTGAACTTCATTTAGCAAATATATAATATAGTTATAAGGTAATATCAACAGAATTACAAAACCTAAATTGCACGGGTCTTAACGGTCTTTTGACTAAGAAAGCTTTCAGCAGTGTTAAATTTAAGAAACTGTTTTCTGTGATGCAAATGGTAGTTGGGTAAGCAGTAGGTTATCTAACAAGTGTTACCTATCTTTTAACAGTTATAAAATGACCTCCCTGACTGCCATGTTTAAGTGTTGACAAGGACGAAAAATAACAATAATGATAGCATTTTCCTTCAGATATTTAAACGAAAATAGGTGTCTTTGATATTTGAGACACATAATTGTATCTTGAAAGCCGTGGATAATGAAATGTTACCTTATCTGATTCAAAGACAAATTGGCAAAATATTTAAAATCAGTCAATTTAGTTCATTTTCTCTCTCTGTCTTAAAAATAAGTAAAAATTAGTAACCTGCAAATCCTATCGTCCATCCTCCATAATATGTCTGTTTGAGTGTAATTACTCACTATTGTATCATATGTCGAAACTGATTATGCTGATAAAACTCTTAAACTGATGAAATATCATCTTCTTTATAATACAGTTGTCATGGAATTAAATACACTTATTCGAAGCAACTTAGCAAGCAACTTACATCTTCAAACACATTTCAATACAAATTTTGAATTAGAGCCATATGACAAATTTAACTGCATCACACATCTAGTCCTTCTATGATTCGTCAGTGATGTTTTCGCCAAAATTATTGGAAAATCTGCTGATGTTTTAATGACTCCTTAACGAAATTATGTTGACAGGTAGAAATTAGGCTGTGGTTTTCTTAATTTATATTGAAAGAAAAACCATTACAGTAAACACCTGTGCAGGTAGAAAGAGTTTACAGTTTGAGTCTTATCTACCTCTTAAAATGTAGCTCCAACTTACGACGATATAGAACACCTCCATTTAAATAACATCAAAATACCAATATAGCAATATAATCTTAATTCAAACTCAAATTCCATAACACCAGGGCAAAATATGAACAAAAGAGAGAATTACATGGATACTCCTGAAAGAGTACAAGGAGAATAAGACCAGGTGTTATAACATAAAATATAAAACTAGTTCGTTTTATAATCAATCATGTCTTAATTAAGGGGGAACATCAGAGAAGTACATCCCTAATGCACAGATTTAAACAAATAACCTAATTAACAGGGTGTTTCTGATTTAAGAATATAAAAATACCTGTCTCATTTAAGATCGCCATCTATTAGTGTAGAAGTCGGAGATTTGTGTCATTTAAGAAAAGTGAAAACGCCTTGGCTTAATTTCACATCTACAGATACCAAAGAGTTTAACATCAATGCTGGAAGTATTTCTTTCAATGTTAAATTATGAACATTATCATATGGTGAATAAATGAAAATATTTAAATACATATGCTAGTACACTACAGTCACATTTCTTGTTCCTGGAATAAATAAGGTAAACGTTTTCATTCTGTCAGGTAATATTCGTGGGAGATTCGCCATAATCGCGGTCTATAAAGATAGCGCGAAAATAAATGTCCGCAAAATACTACAGAAAACGAAACGAAAAATAAAATTATGGAGAATAAAAACTCATTTAAATCTATGTTATATGAACATCTACACCAATCCCCGTGAGATTAGCCAAACTGAGACTGATGCCCCGTACAATACAATTATACAGTATTTTGAAACAAAACTGTTTATATTATATTGTAATTTTCATATTCATACAGGGAAGGACGATATACAGACTTTACAATGTCTATAAATAACTATTAGGATATTCCATCGATAACCGCATATAACCACAGTATTGCTCTTTGATAAATCCTGCAGCAGTGTTCATAGAAATCAAAACTCGTGACCTAAACTCTTTAACAAAGGAGTATTTACTAACGAAAAACACTTAAGCGAAACAAGACTCGGAAGAACAAGAACAGCGTTATCGTTGTTATTATATTCTCAATAAAGTATGTCCTATGGAAGCGTATGCTAGACAGGTCCCGAAAAGACATCACACGAAATTTACAAGCGTTATGTCAAAATATACTCACATATACCGTTTAGGATAAAAGAGCTGTCATGACAAGTCTTGTTAAACAGACCGATAGACCATTTTAAAGTCTTTACTGTTGTTGATTGTTATAAACGTTACCTTTACAAGTCTTTGTGTTTTAATGTAACTCGTTATCAATTAATAATTAACTTACCTGAATGAAATTCAATCAATTTGTATTAACACCTCGACACGGATTCAAATTCAACATCTTTGTGCATGACGCAAGAGACAATTTGGTCACAAAAGTGAGTGTCTAAAAATCAAAAACAAAACAATAAAAATTAAGTTACTTCATTGAACGTCATTATCAAGTTACCATACCTGATGAATCATCTTTGGAGGCCCGTCCGTTCTTGAATATACATATGGGCTATCACACTGGAAATGCTCAAATCCAGCTTGTTGTACAAATGTGTTCGTTTCTAAATGCGTTTTCTCGAGCATAATGTTGATAGCTGAAGACACCTAAAAAAGGAAACAAGAAACATCTGTTATATAAGGGCACTTGTTCAAATTTACGTAAGATCTATGTAATATGTCTGTGACTCGGGAGAGGTAAAATTACAAAATGATAATAATAATATATATATTGGAAAATATAAAACTTTAACATTTTTTTAGTAAAAAAAGCATTTTCAAAAACTAATATAAATGTAAATTGGCGATGTTCACGATCCATTTGTCCTCCACATTGCATGTGAGGAGATAATGTTACAATTTTAACAGTAAGAACATTCTATTAACCACATCTCCTTTTGGTGTTGTTACGTGTGTGTCATGTAAGGTTTCCATTTCTACTGTAAAAGCAATTATTTTCGAGGGGTTATATTCTTCATTGATATCGAGAAATAAACTTGATATAAAAAAGACCCGTTTCATGTTTTCTGTGAAAATAACATATATTTCATTAGACGTAAAACCATGGAAAATTAGAGCCAGTAAGGCATTGTGAAATCTTTACATTGACGGGAAATTTACCTTTGACATTGTCCATTGCATTACTATGACGTTTCATGATTTGAATATTCAACTTCTATACAAAGTACTCATATCGAATAAATGTTCCTTAGCAGTATTTCCGTACGGGAAATAGAAGTTTGACTGATGGAAAGATAAGTGAGATTTTCAAATCCAACCAAATCAACACATCTTCGCTAATCCTTTCCAGGAATATTAACACAGAAAGGAAGAATTAGAATATGTTCATTTCAGGTCATTTAGCAAATACATTAGAAAGTAATCTGTAAAATATATTTAATGATATAAGATTTTGATAATGGTTTTTAAGCAAGATGATTTCTGCAATTTGTTCTTTGATTTTGTTAATAACGTGGATATGTAAACCCAACGTTAATATTGGCTTAGTCAATCATACTCAGAAAGGATTCCTGTGACCACAATTAGTCACAATCCGCTAAGTCGTTTATTACTAGTGACATTGGTAGCGGAATAGGAACAATAAAGGCGACAGGTGCCACATTAATTCGATGAGACGTTAACTAAGTTATAGTCCATTCTATAAACTATAACTATAAAAGATTCGTTTTACAATTAGTATTTTTTTTCGATTTGCTTATTATGAAGAACGATCCAAAAGAATCGTAAATACTGGCTCATATCATGTAATGATAAATACAGTTATTGTCGGTAGCGTTTACGTATTTCCCTCTTTAATTGTCTAATAAGAGTAAACTTGAATGAGTCAGATGTCAGTAAAAATCCGATAAAGATGTTTTTTGTTAATGACAAAGACATTGTAAATTTAAAAATAAATTTTTCAAACCGAAATGTTTACCGCTTCCTTTGTAAACCTGGAATGTAGCAGTTCACACTTCTGCTAAAAAAACATAATATCTCTTTTTGCTATCAATTTATAAACATTTATCTTATAAAATTAATTCTGCATTGAATGTTGAATCTGTTGAAAATTGAAATAGCTTTGAAATCACGTTTCTCAAAATTTCCAATTATATTGGACAACGCTGATTAGAGGACAAAATGCGTGTTCGTAACGAAATGTTGCCATTCGCTCAAAACTTAGAATATCTGTCTTTTTCATTTCAACATTGCTACCGCTATCTTTTCAAAGAAAACTTAGGAATTGTTTATTCACTTATTGAACTTCATTTAGCAAATATATAATATAGTTATAAGGTAATATCAACAGAATTACAAAACCTAAATTGCACGGGCCTTAACGGTCTTTTGACTAAGAAAGCTTTCAGCAGTGTTAAATCTTACTAAGAAACTGTTTTCTATGATGCAAATGGTAGTTGGGTAAGCAGTAGGTTATCTAACAAGTGTTACCTATCTTTTAACAGTTATAAAATGACCTCCCTGACTGCCATGTTTAAGTGTTGACAAGGACGAAAAATAACAATAATGATAGCATTTTCCTTCAGATATTTAAACGAAAATAGGTGTCTTTGATATTTGAGACACATAATTGTATCTTGAAAGCCGTGGATAATGAAATGTTACCTTATCTGATTCAAAGACAAATTGGCAAAATATTTAAAATCAGTCAATTTAGTTCATTTTCTCTCTCTCTTAAAAATAAGTAAAAATTAGTAACCTGCAAATCCTATCGTCCATCCTCCATAATATGTCTGTTTCAGTGTAATTACTCACTATTGTATCATATGTCGAAACTGATTATGCTGATAAAACTGTTAAACTGATGAAATATCATCTTCTTTATAATACAGTTGTCATGGAATTAAATACACTTATTCGAAGCAACTTAGCAAACAACTTACATCTTCAAACACATTTCAATACAAATTTTGAATTAGAGCCAAATGACAAATTTAACTGCATCACACATCTGGTCCTTCTATGATTCGTCAGTGATGTTTTCGCCAAAATTATTGGAAAATCTGCTGATGTTTTAATGACTCCTTAACGAAATTATGTTGACAGGTAGAAATTAGGCTGTGGTTTTCTTAATTTATATTGAAAGAAAAACCATAACAGTAAACACCTGTGCAGGTAGAAAGAGTTTACAGTTTGAGTCTTATCTACCTCTTAAAATGTAGCTCCAACTTACGACGATATAGAACACCTCCATTTAAATAGCATCAAAATACCAATATAGCAATATAATCTTAATTCAAACTCAAATTCCATAACACCAGGGCAAAATATGAACAAAAGAGAGAATTACATGGATACTCCTGAAAGAGTACAAGGAGAATAAGACCAGGTGTTATAACATAAAATATAAAACTAGTTCGTTTTATAATGAATCATGTCTTAATTAAGGGGGAACATCAGAGAAGTACATCCCTAATGCACAGATTTAAACAAATAACCTAATTAACAGGGTGTTTCTGATTTAAGAATATAAAAATACCTGTCTCATTTAAGATCGCCATCTATTACTGTAGAAGTCGGAGATTTGTGTATTTTTAAGAAAAGTGAAAACGCCTTGGATTAATTCCACATCTACAGATACCAAAGAGTTTAACATCAATGCTGGAAGTATGTCTTTCAATGTTAAATTATGAACATTATCATATGGTGAATAAATGAAAATATTTAAATACATATGCTAGTACACTACAGTCACATTTCTTGTTCCTGGAATAAATAAGGTAAACGTTTTCATTCTGTCAGGTAATATTCGTGGGAGATTCGCCATAATCGCGGTCTATAAAGATAGCGCGAAAATAAATGTCCGCAAAATACTACAGAAAACGAAACGAAAAATAAAATTATGGAGAATAAAAACTCATTTAAATCTATGTTATATGAACATCTACACCAATCCCCGTGAGATTAGCCAAACTGAGACTGAAGCCCCGTACAATACAATTATACAGTATTTTGAAACAAAACTGTTTATATTATATTGTAATTTTCATATTCATACAGGGAAGGACGATATACAGACTTCACAATGTCTATAAATAACTATTAGGATATTCCATCGATGACCGCATATAACCACAGTATTGCTCTTTGATAAATCCTGCAGCAGTGTTCATAGAAATCAAAACTCGTGACCTAAACTCTTTAACAAAGGAGTATTTACTAACGAAAAACACTTAAGCGAAACAAGACTCGGAAGAACAAGAACAGCGTTATCGTTGTTATTATATTCTCAATACAGTATGTCCTATGGAAGCGTATGCTAGACAGGTCCCGAAAAGACATCACACGAAATTTACAAGCGTTATGTCAAAATATACTCACATATACCGTTTAGGATAAAAGAGCTGTCATGACAAGTCTTGTTAAACAGACCTATAGACCATTTTAAAGTCTTTACCGTTGTTGATTGTTATAAACGTTACCTTTACAAGTCTTTGTGTTTTAATGTAACTCGTTATCAATTAATAATTAACTTACCTGAATGAAATTCAATCAATTTGTATTAACACCTCGACACGGATTCAAATTCAACATCTTTGTGCATGACGCAAGAAACAATTTGGTCACAAAAGTGAGTGTCTAAAAATCAAAAACAAAACAATAAAAATTAAGTTACTTCATTGAACGTCATTATCAAGTTATCATACCTGATGAATCATCTTTGGAGGCCCGTCCGTTCGTGAATATACATATGGGCTATCACACTGGAAATGCTCAAATCCAGCTTGTTGTACAAATGTGTTCGTTTCTAAATGCGTTTTCTCGCGCATAATGTTGATAGCTGATGACACCTAAAAAAGGAAACAAGAAACATCTGTTATATAAGGGTACTTGTTCAAATTTACGTAAGATCTATGTAATATGGCTGTGACTCGGGAGAGGTAAAATTACAAAATGATAATAATAATATATATATTGGAAAATATAAAACTTTAACATTTTTTTAGTAAAAAAAGTATTTTAAAAAACTAATATAAATGTAAATTGGCGATGTTCACGATCCATTTGTCCTCCACGTTGCATGTGAGGAGATAATGTTACAATTTTAACAGTAAGAACATTCTATTAACCACATCTCCTTTTGGTGTTGTTACGTGTGTGTCATGTAAGGTTTCCATTTCTACTGTAAAAGCTATTATTTTCGAGGGGTTATATTCTTCATTGATATCGAGAAATAAACTTGATATAAAAATGACCCGTTTCATGTTTTCTGTGAAAATAACATATATTTCATTAGACGTAAAACCATGGAAAATTAGAGCCAGTAAGGCATTGTGAAATCTTTACATTGACGGGAAATTTACCTTTGACATTGTCCATTGCATTACTATGACGTTTCATGATTTGAATATTCAACTTCTATACAAAGTACTCATATCGAATAAATGTTCCTTAGCAGTATTTCCGTACGGGAAATAGAAGTTTGACTGATGGAAAGATAAGTGAGATTTTCAAATCCAACCAAATCAACACATCTTCGCTAATCCTTTCCAGGAATATTAACACAGAAAGGAAGAATTAGAATATGTTCATTTCAGGTCATTTAGCAAATACATTAGAAAGTAATCTGTAAAATATATTTAATGATATAAGATTTTGATAATGGTTTTTAAGCAAGATGATTTCTGCAATTTGTTCTTTGATTTTGTTAATAACGTGGATATGTAAACCCAACGTTAATATTGGCTTAGTCAATCATACTCAGAAAGGATTCCTGTGACCACAATTAGTCACAATCCGCTAAGTCGTTTATTACTAGTGACATTGGTAGCGGAATAGGAACAATAAAGGCGACAGGTGCCACATTAATTCGATGAGACGTTAACTAAGTTATAGTCCATTCTATAAACTATAACTATAAAAGATTCGTTTTACAATTAGTATTTTTTTTCGATTTGCTTATTATGAAGAACGATCCAAAAGAATCGTAAATACTGGCTCATATCATGTAATGATAAATACAGTTATTGTCGGTAGCGTTTACGTATTTCCCTCTTTAATTGTCTAATAAGAGTAAACTTGAATGAGTCAGATGTCAGTAAAAATCCGATAAAGATGTTTTTTGTTAATGACAAAGACATTGTAAATTTAAAAATAAATTTTTCAAACCGAAATGTTTACCGCTTCCTTTGTAAACCTGGAATGTAGCAGTTCACACTTCTGCTAAAAAAACATAATATCTCTTTTTGCTATCAATTTATAAACATTTATCTTATAAAATTAATTCTGCATTAAATGTTGAATCTGTTGAAAATTGAAATAGCTTTGAAATCACGTTTCTCAAAATTTCCAATTATATTGGACAACGCTGATTAGAGGACAAAATGCGTGTTCGTAACGAAATGTTGCCATTCGCTCAAAACTTAGAATATCTGTCTTTTTCATTTCAACATTGCTACCGCCATCTTTTCAAAGAAAACTTAGGAATTGTTTATTCACTTATTGAACTTCATTTAGCAAATATATAATATAGTTATAAGGTAATATCAACAGAATTACAAAACCTAAATTGCACGGGCCTTAACGGTCTTTTGACTAAGAAAGCTTTCAGCAGTGTTAAATCTTTAAGAAACTGTTTTCTATGATGCAAATGGTAGTTGGGTAAGCAGTAGGTTATCTAACAAGTGTTACCTATCTTTTAACAGTTATAAAATGACCTCCCTGACTGCCATGTTTAAGTGTTGACAAGGACGAAAAATAACAATAATGATAGCATTTTCCTTCAGATATTTAAACGAAAATAGGTGTCTTTGATATTTGAGACACATAATTGTATCTTGAAAGCCGTGGATAATGAAATGTTACCTTATCTGATTCAAAGACAAATTGGCAAAATATTTAAAATCAGTAAATTTAGTTCATTTTCTCTCTCTCTTAAAATGAGTAAAAATTAGTAACCTGCAAATCCTATCGTCCATCCTCCATAATATGTCTGTTTCAGTGTAATTACTCACTATTGTATCATATGTCGAAACTGATTATGCTGATAAAACTGTTAAACTGATGAAATATCATCTTCTTTATAATACAGTTGTCATGGAATTAAATACACTTATTCGAAGCAACTTAGCAAGCAACTTACATCTTCAAACACATTTCAACACAAATTTTGAATTAGAGCCAAATGACAAATTTAACTGCATCACATCTGGTCCTTCTATGATTCGTCAGTGATGTTTTCGCCAAAATTATTGGAAAATCTGCTGATGTTTTAATGACTCCTTAACGAAATTATGTTGACAGGTAGAAATTAGGCTGTGGTTTTCTTAATTTATATTGAAAGAAAAAACATAACAGTAAACACCTGTGCAGGTAGAAAGAGTTTACAGTTTGAGTCTTATCTACCTCTTAAAATGTAGCTCCAACTTACGACGATATAGAACACCTCCATTTAAATAGCATCAAAATACCAATATAGCAATATAATCTTAATTCAAACTCAAATTCCATAACACCAGGGCAAAATATGAACAAAAGAGAGAATTACATGGATACTCCTGAAAGAGTACAAGGAGAATAAGACCAGGTGTTATAACATAAAATATAAAACTAGTTCGTTTTATAATGAATCATGTCTTAATTAAGGGGGAACATCAGAGAAGTACATCCCTAATGCACAGATTTAAACAAATAACCTAATTAAAGGGTGTTTCTGATTTAAGAATATAAAAATACCTGTCTCATTTAAGATCGCCATCTATTAGTGTAGAAGTCGGAGATTTGTGTCATTTAAGAAAAGTGAAAACGCCTTGGCTTAATTTCACATCTACAGATACCAAAGAGTTTAACATCAATGCTGGAAGTATTTCTTTCAATGTTAAATTATGAACATTATCATATGGTGAATAAATGAAAATATCTAAATACATAAGCTAGTACACTACAGTCACATTTCTTGTTCCTGGAATAAATAAGGTAAACGTTTTCATTCTGTCAGGAAATATTCGTGGGAGATTCGCCATAATCGCGGTCTATAAAGATAGCGCGAAAATAAATGTCCGCAAAATACTACAGAAAACGAAACGAAAACTAAAATTATGGAGAATAAAAACTCATTTAAATCTATGTTATATGAACATCTACACCAATCCCCGTGAGATTAGCCAAACTGAGACTTAAGCCCCGTACAATACAATTATACAGTATTTTGAAACAAAACTGTTTATATTATATTGTAATTTTCTTATTCATACAGGGAAGGACGATATACAGACTTTACAATGTCTATAAATAACTATTAGGATATTCCATCGATGACCGCATATAACCACAGTATTGCTCTTTGATAAATCTTGCAGCAGTGTTCATAGAAATCAAAACTCGTGACCTAAACTCTTTAACAAAGGAGTATTTACTAACGAAAAACACTTAAGCGAAACAAGACTCGGAAGAACAAGAACAGCGTTATCGTTGTTATTATATTCTCAATACAGTATGTCCTATGGAAGCGTATGCTAGACAGGTCCCGAAAAGACATCACACGAAATTTACAAGCGTTATGTCAAAATATACTCACATATACCGTTTAGGATAAAAGAGCTGGCATGACAAGTCTTGTTAAACAGACCGATAGACCATTTTAAAGTCTTTACTGTTGTTGATTGTTATAAACGTTACCTTTACAAGTCTTGTTTTAATGTAACTCGTTATCAATCAATGATTAACTTACCTGAATGAAATTCAATCGATTTGTATTAACACCTCGACACGGATTCAAATTCAACCTCTTTGTGCATGACGTAAGAAACACTTTGGTCACAAGAGTGAACACTATCTCTCCATGGAGACATTCGTAATAACGTGTATGTATAACACTGTTTTGTTTGCAAGTGTACAATATACCACTATCCCTACGATCATTTGTATCGGGTAGTTAAATCAACAATGCTCATAATTACCATATCCTTTATTACTTGAATGTGCGATTATCCGTGAAATTCAAATCAGTGTACAAGGAAGTAGTATGCATAAAGTAATAAGACATAGACATTTAAATGTTCAATAGCTTCATATTTTGCCCTAGTTTAATTGTAATTGAGTATGATTACGTAGGTTGCCTAAATTACCTGTGGTTAAGGTCGGGTATGGTTGTAAAAGAGTAATTTATAATAATGATACCGAACAGCAGGAACACATACGGTTTAAAGCGTGTAATCGATCATTCCTATGAGGTTTTAAGCCTTCTACAAGGAGTTCACCAGATCGCAGGTTTTTCAAAACCTTTGGAGTACCGCATGTTGACATTTTAAATTACGAATGGTGAAACGGATGACATTGGTTTATCCTTTTCCAACGATCGTATGACGATGAACTGGTTGAAATCATGGTTATCTTCTGAGTCTGATGATGAATGACAAGGTCGTTTATTCTTATTTTTGGTGTCCATAGATAGGTGTACAACTGGGATACAACTGTAAAATAAAAGCTACAAAAATAGATGGGTATACGGTTGAGTGAAATGAAAAGGAAAAACTTGACACTTAGGACATAAAGTTGACCCAGGTCTTGGCATGACCAGCCGATTGAACATTGAGGACCACAATGACCACCCGTCTTACTGGGATAGAGGCCAGAATGATGTATTGGGGGAAGGCCATGCGAGATTGCTTGAGAGTAAAACGCAAACCACATAACCGCCCCTCAACCACCAGGATCCTTTCTCCCAGTACTAACGGGACGTAACTCACGGCAGACAAGGTGCCCCTTTCAGTGGACTTTTACCACATGCAGTAGGACACAGGATATATTCTAATCCTTATCCGCACGGGAGGAGTCAATATGTCCTGGACATTTATGAAGGGACGTTGAGTGAACATGGTACTGTTAATTACCTTACAGATGTACAGGTGTCCAATTAACTGATTACATCTGCATGGTCAGGTATTGAATAACACCTGTAGGTAGTACACAGTTTGGTTAGTGCTTATCTAATTGTCTATTTGTAGCCAATGTTAACAGACTACAACAGCTTGTTTACCTGTATTCTAGGTAATAACTTACATGTACAGGAAAATATCATTTTAAAATTGGCAGGTTGCAATATTTGTCACTTGATAGATTTACAGGGGCAGGGACAGTAGATGAGAGGTGGGAATGTTAGAAGAATGATCTAGAATTTGAATGAATCTTGTTGTTTGGCAGCTCTTCAGGGGATTGATATATAGAACAACCAGAAAAACACTATCCTGTGATTTCAGGAGATTGTTTATTGCTATGCGAATAGTATCTAGGGGACAATTTTCAGATATATTGGAAGGATGTATTTATGATGGTAATCAGAATAGTATCTAGGGGACAATGGTCTGATATATAATAATGGGGTATATATTTATGATCCCTATCAGAATAGTATCTTGGGGACAATGGTCTGATATATAATAATGGGATATATATTTATGATCCCTATCAGAATAGTATCTAGGGGACAATGGTCTGATATATAATAATGGGGTATATATTTATGATCGCCATCAGAATAGTATCTAGGGGACAATGGTCAGATATATAATAATGGGGTATAAATTTATGATAGCTATCAGAATAGTATCTAGGGGACAATCATCTGATATATAATAATGGGGTATATATTTATGATCGCCATCAGAATAGTATCTAGGGGAGAATGGTCTGATATATAATAATGGGGTATAAATTTATGACAGCTATCAGAATAGTATCTAGGGGACAATGGTCTGATATATAATAATGGGGTATATATTTATGATCGCCATCAGAATAGTATCTAGGGGACAATCATCTGATATATAATAATGGGGTATATATTTATGATCGCCATCAGAATAGTATCTAGGGGACAATGGTCTGATATATAATAATGGGGTATATATTTATGATCGCCATCAGAATAGTATCTAGGGGACAATGGTCTGATATATAATAATGGGGTATATATTTATGATCTCCATCAGAATAGTATCTAGGGGAGAATGGTCTGATATATAATAATGGGGTATAAATTTATGATAGCTGTCAGAATAGTATCTAGGGGACAATGGTCTGATATATAATAATGGGGTATATATTTATGATCGCCATCAGAATAGTATCTAGGGGACAATGGTCTGATATATAATAATGGGGTATATATTTATGATCTCCATCAGAATAGTATCTAGGGGACAATGGTCAGATATAGAATAATGGGGTATAAATTTATGATCGCCGTCAGAATAGTATCTAGGGGACAATCATCTGATATATAATAATGGGGTATATATTTATGATCGCCATATGTATGAGAATGGTATCTGGAATATTAGAGGGGATATATAATAATCCTATGTGTTCTTTTCCTTTGACATTTTCTGCATCTTTCTTCGAAGTCAAACTCAGCGATACCCATCCACACATGTAATTTCCTTTACACTTGATGTAAAAGGTCAAAGACCAGATAGTTCCCCTCTGATAGATGACTTCTCAGACACGAAATTGGTCACGATGCATCATCCTTATTGAAACCTTAAATCCAGTCAGTGTTAAAAAGTGTAACTACAGGCAGTTTACTGATAACAATTATAACAGTTTTGGCACAACATTAATTCATGGGAATCAGTCTTTGGCTCATTATAATACAAAACACTTTGTATCCTAATTTTCATTTATGTGTTGCAGAAAGCACCAGGCTTTATAGAATGTGTACAAACAACAAGAGGCCCATAGGGCATGCATCGCTCACATGTATGTTAAAGCCCAGCAATGTCATACATGCCTATAGGTTGGGCATTTCAAATATTTCCAAATTAAAGCTCAGTCACTTAACCTCTTTGATGGGGCAAAACCTTTGGATAATTTCTTATATCATCACTGTCTCTCTCCAAGAAAAAGCTCATATGGTTATCAGGATTGTATCTCAACTATATAAAAATTTGTCACAGGAAAATATCTCTTGAGGTGTGCCACACCCAAGGGCCAATTATAACATAACAAAAAGTTTATGAGATGGGGATTTCATCTGTTTTAAAACATCATCAAGAAATCAGGTCCAGATGGGTGAGATTCAATTTATACACATCCATACATTGTAAAATTTTAAATAATGAAACTGATGTAATTACAAAATGAAACAAATCTTTATAGAGAAGTTTGGTTCATCGTATCTTTATATACAGGGTGATTTACTATAATACACCAGGTCTCATCTGTGACAGGTGTGATTTCTGCTCTCCTGATATATAATACAGGTAAATTTACCTGTACCCAGCGTGTCTGCTCTCTGGCAGATGTGATCCATGCTCTCCTGTTACATAACACAGGTACTGCTTGACCAATGGCCAGGGTCATTAACTGATTACCTACCTAAATCACCACGAAACCTGCACAGATACCTGTAACTATTTTTGTGATTGTCTTCCTCAAATTAACCATGTACGATATTAATGAAAATAGATGTTGAGGGGGGATACCAATACTATAGGGGGATATTTTTATGATGGCCAGAAAAAGGTATCCTGATACTTTTATAATGGGGGATACAAATATGATATTACATCGGACCTAGGGCCGCAGGTTCTTATATATGTGTTTATTAGTAGTGGGAAATCAGCATGAAATGTCCGTGTACATGTACATTGGACACCCGTCAATAGATACAGGTACACTCCCGAACATAATACATATACAAACACATAATATAGTGCAAGGCATTACCAGCAATGATAACGCACCTGTACACATGCATTGGTACAATACATAAACAGGACGGCATTTAATTGCATCGCGAGACGGCAATTTAAAACGAAGATAAAATAGGAGATTAAATATTTGAGCTGTTAGTCATTGATAGCGGGATTGAAAGCTGTAAATATAATAATATTTTTTTAAGATAAACAAGCTTAACTCTAAATTATTGCGTATCTCTTACCTATCTGGAAACTTATCATTTTAGTTAACCCGGCTATCACACATTTTAGTTCACTAGGTCAAGTGCTTGTGCTATTGGTGCGGCGTCCTTGTTTCATCTGGCGTCAACTTTTTTCATTAAAAAACTACTTCTCAATAATCAACACGGAGAATGTCATAGTTTAGAGCTGATTAATTGAATATGCTCACTTTCAATGCCAATGGTGTAAGTGAATTTATAATAAACATTGATTGTATTTTTTATGTACAGCGAACACCAAGTGAGCCTTCAGACTAATGGGGCATCTACTTCAGAATGATGCCGAAAAAATTCACAACAAATGTTTACGATATTTTATCTTATTATCTTGCCTTGCAGTTACAAATCGATCTCATGACTTTAAACATAAAAAAAAACAAAAAACAAAAAAAAAAAAAAAAAAAAAAACAAAAAACAATACAACATATATACAGAGATATGCACGATGAGCTATAACAATAATACAACATTGATTCAATCACAAAACTCAACTTCAAAATTGCACTCATGCAAGCAAGAACATTCATCTTTGTGGGGCGTAAAATTACCTATACATAAAAATTACATGATTTTATTCAAATTAATTTAAGTGTGCGAGTACGTTGGAAAGGTCATTAGGGGAGATATTAAATTCCTCTTCCTAAAACTCTCATGATCAATGACATACAAACTAAGCCAAGTAAGAGATGCAGACTGTATTGTTCATATTGTTCATATTTCTAGTTTGTCTGAATTAGAATTGGCAGGTATTTTAAGTCTCAGATTCATGCGTTATTATAAAATATATCTGTTAATGACATTTTATCATATTAGTACATGTAAACATGTAGATAAAATTTCACTGATACAGTTGATCGTTTCTAAATTCACTGACGCAATACTTGTTTGATAATGAAGCACTATCATCTAGAAACTGATGTCATTTTCCTGATAATCACACGTTCGAATTGATAGATACACATGATACTACATCAATTTGCAATACAAATGAAAAAGCGTTTTGATCAGGGATGGTATAACGTGTCATTAGAGCGACGGTCGAAATGCCACGCAGCAAGTAAGTACTGAAGTCATCTTTATATACATTCAACATGCAGTGAACTGATACTTTTTATCCACTTATACCAGTATATACTTTATCCCCATTGATATGATTCAAGAAGTTGATATAGGATCCGATCTTTTCTTTATTAACTACCATTTCCAAATGTCTTACCTTTGCCTCACATTTTGCCTTACGTTGAGCGTACGTCCTTGAAGGGAACTATTTTGGTTCTGTCCATTGGCTTAGAAATTCAATAATCTATGAATAAGGTAGTTTCTACCTCCTGGTTAACGGTTACATTGTGGATGACTTCTGTCTTGCATGTGTTTGTCATTATACTATCGTTTGATATATAACACACACATAGAAGACTGGCATGAGCATGTCGCTTTCTGAAAACACGCACTCATACATTTAAAAAGCAGACGGCCAAACTTGCCATACGGTTTAATCTGGTTAATGATGTATATGGTTATGTGTAGTTGGTAATATATGTGAGGGAGTTATGTCTGCTAGTCGACAATTTTTACTAGCAAACAGAAAATACGCTATCCTATCGCACAATTGTAAGCTAGAAATTCTATCGGACGTGGGTAGCCGAAATTGATTGCATTCAATGCTGTTTGAATACAAGATGGTTTTGATTTTGCTATTATTGTAATTTGTGATCACCTAATATTCACGTAGCTGAAGGAATCATTAACAATTCTAGTCTTGCAAATGAACTCTTCTCGTACTTGTACTATTGATATACTAAATTAATTAGGATTTATTATATGTATTTATACTATATTAATAACTACAGGTACACATTGAGTGGCCCTGGGCACAGCACAGAACCTCTGCGTTCGAGTTCGACCATTGATAATGGTAGGGGATCAAAGTTTATTTCATTGACCGCCTCGACTGCATAGGGAGCCAAGCCTTTAACAATCTTCTTCTAAAAATATTAAAATGCAGTTCTTTTCGTCTGAATAACTAAATAAAAAAGAAATAAAGCTAGGGAAAAAGTTTACAATACATGATTCCGACCAGAATCCAGTCATTTGTATAACCAGGTCGTATGAATCTACGAGGTAAATATCAAGCAAGTCAAATGAGAGGTTCTCAAGATATGAAAGTCACTTGGAATGGACACGGGTACTTGTAACCCATAACGGTACTGCATTTAGAAATATGTTTAAGTCATAATTTGATTTTGTTATAGATTATACCGTTACTTTCTAGGGACTATGTTTATGGTAGCCTATCCCTATAGGATATAAACAAAAGATATAGAAATATCCATTTTGAGAGAAGATTTGTCTCTGCGTTTTCACTTATCTCCTTTTAAATTCATAATTTCATAATTATTGTTCATAATTTAAAGTGAGATACAGTAGAGCTAAACAATAAATAAAACTGCATCAAACAACTGTTTCGTCCTTCTAGAACTCGTCAGTGATGCTAGGGGCCAAGATGTTGGAACCTACGAGGCGACTAAGGAAAATCCGAAGGGGTCAAAAGAAAAGTCAAAATCAGACGGGGAGGTTCAGCAGCTCCATGAATTTCGTAATTTTGATACATCAGGTAATTTTAGAATATCGTCAAGTACATGTGTATTTTTCTTATGAATTAATTTTCATTGCTTATCTTCTCTTCTTATTTCCCACTATACTTAATACTCCTGAAATTTTGGAAAATACACTATCATTTTCTCATTAAAAAACGAACAAAAAAATAAATAAATAAATAAGTATTTGATTGTTTTGACAGTTCTCCATTGTTTCAGAGTACATCGTTAAAGATGATGCTTTGCCAAGAGAAACATACGGACGATTGCACTATAACGCGAATATAGCGCTACGAATAGGGAAACATCTACAGAAGCAAAATGTCCCGAACCTGCATGTTCCGGATATCATCGAATCGAACCAAGTAAAGTTTCGAATAGTGGTTCCTAAAAGACTAATCAACGTAAAGGCGATTTCAACTAAAGGTATAGTTAATTACACTCACATAATCCAATGTCTAATCATATATTTTATCCGTTTCTTAATAAAGATTAAACAACAGGTAATCGTAGAGATATTAAAATATATCAAAAGCAAAGAGTGATTATGAAGCGTTTGAAAGCATCATCAGGACCAAAAAATAGCACAAAGACGAATTCGAATAGCAATTTCCCAAAACTATAAAAATTTTACAACAGACTATAAAAGATAAGAAAATATCAACCTATGAACATAATCATGAATAAAAAATATACACTCAATAAAACTGAGGGAATAATATGAACAAAAGAGTATTTAACATTAAGAAGTTTAGTGGGTACACAGATAAAAAGACCAGGTGTTACCAAATAGTAAGAGTTTCCTGTTTTACCGTCGACAACCGTAATGTCGATCGTTATGTCCAGATATAAAATATCTTACAAACACTTTTATTAGACGGTTTGACTGTGAAAATCACTTTTGTTCGTAGTCTTTCAATCCTATTGTGAACCATTTTTACTATCACCTTTTCTTGAGAAGGGAATAATGGATATCCCCCTTTGTCCTTTATTTATTCAATTCTTAAACTGTTTTAAGATACAAAATGGACGACTGGTAGACATCTTGAAGTTTCATAATTGATGATTGCTATCGATATTTCTTGTAAAGTACTGGTATGGGATGTTTCTTAAACTAGATGTGTTTAATCTCCACAGTCCATAGTTGCGCCCATTTTATGTTAAGTTCGAACAGTGAAACACAATGACTGAGAGCCGACCATATTTAATGTTTACAGTTTGTAATCGAATTGTGCGCAATTTGATGTTCCATCTTCTCAAGATAACGAAATGTTTGATGGGAGACCATGTTTGATTTTTATAGTTTTAATTTGTTGTCTTTAATTATCATAACATTATTGTCATATCTTCCTCAGGTCACACGTTAAGTATTCTTCATCAAATGATTGAGAGGAAAAGGGGAAAGAAAGGAAAATTGGCCAAAATATCAGTTTTATAGAGAACCAATTAAGATCAATCAAAGGTGGACACCAAGATCCAGCTTGGATCTCTTCTTTGTTCATATTTGCTCGTGCAAATTATTTGTTGTTGGTACAGTTACTTGAACATTGATTTTGTATTTTTTTGCTTTTTGGACCAAAAACAATATGCATTCTTTATCTGTTGGGAATTGAAAAATCTGATGCGTATGACATCGAATTTTTTCCTTGAATCTGTTTTGTTCCAGTCATAACGATTCCTATGCAACATATCCGTAAATGATAGGCTTTAAGTGCTGGATTGCGAGATATTAAGTTTGAAATTATTCTATTTCTTCGTGCGATATTAACCTTAGAGTGTTTGCTAGTTTGCTTACCTGGTGGCTCCTTTGTTTGTTTACCGCGCTCTCATTTGGGAACGTGGCACTACTTGATTGCACAAGATTTGGCGGATATTGTCGATTAAAGCAGAAGACGTTCACTCATCCGGAACACCTGTTTTTTTAGTCACTGACTCATGAAAATGATGATTAGTTTTCCTCTCCGCCCTTACGACTGTGAGAGTTTGTCAAGCATCGAGATATCTTGGACAAGTTTGAGTTTCAGGATGGTAGGGTCAATGTCGCTTTTATAATATTAAGAAAATGGTTAATAGCGCTGTAGTAGCTTGTTTCATGATCAGATTATCAAAATACTTTACATACTTATTAGGTATAAAATTTCTTGGAAATGTCCAAGGGGTTTCTTAACATATATATTCCATCCACCTGAAATGTATATATGTTGGAGTGTTTTTCTATATGTTGTGCATATTTTTTGCATTTTTATTTATTCCAGATCTACAAAAACATGACACTGAAAGAATAAGATGGATCATTTTTTATCCGAAAAATGCTTCACCCGTTGAGGTAAAAGTTCGAACACTTAGTAATCACAACATAAGAATAGTAGAAATAAAAAAGTAATTAACGAGTTTTTCCTCTAGTTTGACCATACTTGACGCGTATTGTATATTAGAAAGCGCCTACTGTACAATCAGGAAACCTCATCACGTGTAGCCTTGTATGGATCGTACAGTTTTATAATGGAATAAATCAAAGAAGTTTGATGATAGTTTTTGGTAAAACGTGATATCAAATCATTAAAAGAGTTTGATGATAGCAAGAAATTTTTGCGAGGAAAAAGCCTTTTACAGGCTTAACCCTCTGTTTAAATACAGGATGGGGCAGCCGTTCTCATTCACTTTAAGCCCTAGGCTATCAACAAAAAAATATATATTCATAATCCAAACTCAGTTCCTGAAAACGTACAAAAAGAATAAGCTTAGGTTTTTCGGAAGAGCAAACGTCTTTTTCTTCATCGACGACACCCGTCATGTAATCCTTGGTCAATCCATGTTAGTAATGTCACGTTCTCAAATGAGAACAAGGTATACAACAACGGAATCTGAATAAGGAGCAATAAATACCCCCAGTTTCATAGACCACAAATAAATATAATATATCTCAAAGAAATCGAATGCAACATGTAATCACTATAGGTTAGGGGGTGCAGGAATGTGGCTGTCAAAAAATGGAAAATTTATGATAGGGGAATTAAGATAATCACGTTTATCATACAGCAGAGTAAAACAATGTTATCTCGGAGGTGGACGACATGATAAGACTTGATTAAACATCATTCAATTGCATGATAAATTTTAGTTTAAATTTCGTGATTTTTGCCTTGTAGTAAGAATTCAAGTTCTACCTGTACACTTTATTTACAGATCCCACAAAAAGACGACACACTTTATTTAGCCGAAACATCCATCGACAATCTGGCGGATAATCAAGAGGTTAAAATATTTCTAACCTTTTCATATGAAAACGAAATATTCGCCTATGCTGAACATGCACTGAGATATGTCCAAGCACGATTCCAAGAAAATACAGCACACGGCCTGGAAATGCTCAACCTGGAGCTACGATCACTTCTTGTTAGAAAATTACCGGAACACGATACATCTAGGTTTAGTGACGGCAGTGATCAGTCGTGAGTTATTTTATCATAACACAAATTTATACTGTTTGACTTGTTTGTTATCTCAGATGTATTTTATGTTAATTCTGTGGCTATGAACTCTAATACAACCTCTGAAAAAGCAATAAGAGTCAATTCATGATATTTGGCCTTGACCTTCTCGAGATAAACACAAATCACAAATGCTTCACTGCAAACCGATACTGATTTGTCTGTGTTTAGATTAAAGGCAATAGTCCTAAAGGTACCACGATGACACCCGACGTGTGCTTAACGAAACAATTTGTACTATATCTATGCTTAATTTGTTAAAAAAGCAAATTTAACTACTTCTTATAAGTCAAAAAGACCCATATCGAGGAATCTCGACGAACTAAGTTCAATTGAGTCATGTCTGTTTAAGACTTTGAATCAACAAAAATATTTACTTATAGAGCATTGAACTGATATTTGTCTAGCATGACGCCCGAGTCCATGAAGAACAATAATCTAGATCCATATAAGCGTTCTCAATTTACAAATGATCGTAATATTTAACACATACATGTAGTATGTTGGGGATTTGAAACCGGAAAAACGTTTGTGAAAATCATCTTCACAATTTCCAAAGTTTGTTATTAGTAAAATTAACACACAAAAAAACTTTTGAACGAGATACAGAAAAATTGTTACAACTTTCTAATGTCACTAAAAAGTAGTAGAGTTTTGTATATGCAACCTTCTTCATGAACATATTACTCGACTTTAATTGCAGAGTGTGCAGTTTGAAGTTACCTTGTCCAAAGTATTTGGAAATTAAGAAGACACTTGAAGATGAATGGTGCGTAAGATCTGTTTTATCAATAACAGTGTTGCTGTGAATACATGTTATTTCAAAATACATTTTCCAGCCAGGTGTACGATAAGGAACATTAATAAACACACTGTGATTTTCGGTTAGCCGATCAAATAGAATTAATCAATTAGGGTCAGCTCATGACCTCTGCAGCCGTGGATTTCCCGGTTTGTTCATAACAGGCGATAGATATACTATGCCTGCAACAGGCAGTCCAGATGATTTGATGATGTTATCAAAAATGGTTACCACATGTAAATTCAGAAAGGGTTTTTTTATTGTTTGTTCTTTGTTTGTTTTTTGTTTGTCACGGTTAAAAATAATGTTCTACACAAGTCTTTAAATGCAAAGTCGAATATATTCTAAACAGTGCTGAAATCAATGCAATATATATGTTATATGTTCTGTGATGTTTATTTTAGGAAGATCAAGTATGCTTTTATGATTAGCTTCTCTTTCATAATCTAAGCACCATATCGTTGCTATCATTCCTTTTTAAGATATATCCTGCGGTCAAAGGTCAGAATTTGTTATGAATCTAGGGCAGTGTGATAAATAGCATCCATAGAAAATTTGGTTACAAAATTTTTCATGGTACTTTTCGTAAAATATGAAGTACGTTTAATAAATCTATCGAGCGTCTACATTGTAAAAAAGGTTATATTAAAAAAAGTAATGTATGTTAATGTGATTATTTTTTTTAAAACAATTAGCCTCTCTTACTTAAACATTGTTTTTGACTCAAATTTTGTTTTCTAAAGTAATGATTTGGCAAAACATTATATATCAAAATACTTTTGGCGCAAGTATTTAGCTCCTCTCAAGATCACAAGAGGCAACATACGGGGGTATACCCTTTGCAGAGGCACCAAGGGAAACTTTTTTTATCTGGATATTTAATTTAAAACCTCATGCAATAGAAACAAGGTCTTGTAAATGACCGCTAGATCTGATGGTTATAAAAAGATTCAAAATGTGACGTATGCTTTTCGCACTTTACTTCTCTTAGAAGTTTTAGTTGTCTTTGCAGTCTTCAGGAATTCGGCATCCAGGGATTCTGCGTTACAGTTGTTGGCCTTCTTTTGATTGTAAACGAACCGAAATTATCAAGTGACAGGAAACACATAACCAATATCATTGAAAGATGTTTGAGCGGATGTCTAACAGATAAACTTGAAATAGTTTGGGTCAAATCAATAACACTATCTGATTTGGCTGGTCGTGGCGGCAAACTTTCCAAACAACAATCATTCGCAACCCTCGGCTGCTTTGGTGAAAAAGATGACCACTCTTTGGTAGCTATCACTGCAGGCCATTTTGCAGAGTTAGGAGAGGCGATAGATGTCAATGAAGGCAACGCTACGAGAGAGCTCGGCACGTGTATAGAAAGCCATGATTCATCCGATGTCGACATTGCAGTCATCAATATAAATGCTGATATGGTTCCAAGTTGTGAAACTGAATTTCGTAATGAAAACGGTGAAATTAGCTCGGCGTGCGTATATGCAGAGGATAAGATAGACAGTTGGCCGGTACATAAGGTAGGGGCAGCGACTGGATCCACTTCCGGTATCGTATACTCTGGAAATGCTTGTGTATTTCCAAATAAAAAAGGAATCGTAATTTCTGGCAATACCGACGACGCCGTGTTCGCTGATCATGGCGACAGTGGGTCTATCGTATTCTTCTATGATCCAGAAGACATTGATAACAAAGCAGTTAAGCTGCTATCTATTGTATCTGAAAGAATGGCTTTAAGGTTTGGAGCTCGGCCAACTGATCTGTCGAGTAACCCGATACTGACTCAAAATCTGCGAGATGGTCTGAACAAGCTTTCTTTCAATATTGAACTGTAGAGGCGTTTTCGCAAAACAATACTATGGATGATATCTGATTATCTAAATAATGTAGTTCATTCATAGTTTTCAGGCGTATCCTGATAATTAAGTTTTCAAGACCTTTAAGCCACCTAGGTTTATTGAATTCCTTTTTAATGGTCGTCGTCCGTCTTCGTCTTTAAATGTCCATTGACATCTTTTTTATATCCCTACTTGTCACGACTTATTGGGCAATGATCAAATTTGACTTTAGCAACACTGGTGGAAGGATCTGAAAAATCGTATAAAAGATGGATGTGACTTCACGTGGCTGGTGAGGTGGAGTCCTAAAGGAGGTGGGGTCCAAAAGGGTAAACGGGATTTATACTTTAAATTTCGATTCTTTCTAACCGAATGCGGATATTTGATAGAGGGACATGTTTCTGTGTTTGCTACTTTGTGTATTGCTTTTGTGTTTTACTCTGGTAAGTAGCGATTGTTTTTGTATATTTTGAAAAGTAATTAAAGAGATTGAAAGAAATATCAAATATAGCAACCACAAGTTTAGGAGATTTGCTATACCACAACAAAATATCTCTTCCAGCGATAAGCTGACCTGTTTGGTACGCACATGTTGTTTATGATATCACTTCGGGCGAAATTATTTGACCTGTAGTGAGAGACAAACCCTCAGAAATATTAGTAATTTACGAGTTTACCATCTTTAAAGTAAGAAATTGATAGGAATTCATTTTGGAAAAGAAATATAGGTAAAACTAACAGGACATTGCTTTCTTGGCGTTTTCATTCCCTGAAATGAACAAACCGCGTCACAGCATCAGTTAAATAAAACATACTTAGCGTTAAATCCGTGCATGGTTTATTTGATTTATCTATATACAGGTTTTGTTTGATTGTGCTGGTACCAGGGGAGATGAATGACGTCATCCTTTTGTAGTAATACGTTTCCTTATTTATGGACAACGGGTTTTATTGTTATTTTTGTTTGGTTGTGGATTGAAATCAGCTCATAACTTTGTATTTATATTCTTGTTTTCTCGCCATATGACAAGTGACGTCACCGTCAACAATCATTATGTATTATCACGAGTTTCTTATTTTATTACATGTTTTCAATTTACTTGACGTTGTTAATCAATTGTACAATGTTAAAGTTTTGAGTTTAGCTCTAAATTGAAACAGATATCCAAATACACAAGCTTTCATAGCGAAAACTAGAATATAGCATATGTATATGTAATCATCCAGACATTTGATAACCTGTTTATCATTTGTTGGACAGTTTAGTGTTAATTCTCATGATTTTTGTTTTGTAATGATTAACATTAGTGTTTTTTTTATTATTTATTCTGTATGAGATACAAGGTCATATTAATGAAAATATCTTATATTTTTATCATTGATTTCAATGATTCTACATGTACTTACTTTGAATCCAAATAGGGATCATTGTGTCTCCTTCTTTGCACTGTTTATACATAACATGGGATATTCACATCTTTTTAATAACCTGTTGACCTCCATCAAGCTTTCTCCATTCACCCAAGATGGTCGTTTTTGAACATAAACTTGCACATGGACACCTCCCTTTTTTATTTCGTTATATTCGCGATTATGAAAAATGACGCAAAATTAAGTAACTAGCGAGTATTTTTATTCGAAATTTTGAAAAACTTCTTTATGTCTGTATTCGTTCATTCGAAAGGTTATAAAAACGCAAGATTGTATACATGTGACAACTGGACAACCGCGAACTATAATAAAAAATATAAAGTAAACAACGATACAGAAGTGAGGTTGCTTTTAAAGTATCCGAACATTGCTTTCAGGTGTAAAACTTTCGGTTTCAATCATAAAAACGAGTCAATGAAGGGCAAAACAGCTGTATGATTCCAATTTACGTGATGACGTGTTAATTCGTATGGCCTTTATCAAAATACGAATTGAAAATTGAAAGCGTCCAATTAATTTCAAGTCTTTTGAAAATATTGAAATGTTTTGGAATACATTAAAGAGATATCTGTTTTAATTAATAAAAAAAATAATCGTGGCATTTACTCTGTTTTCTTGATAGTTTCAAGGAAATTCCTCACAAATCACACCATTACTACCGAAACAAACACATGGCCAAAACCGTTTACCAATGGGAATTATCTGTTCCTGATAGCACAGGCAGTCACTGACAAATGGAAGAGACGGAAGAGTGTTCCAAAGATCCGAATCTGTACTGATTGCTGTACCATCATCCCATTTCCACACGCCGCCATCTTTACTTCCACTAATCCACCAAGTGGTCAGGGGTACTGTAAACAGAGAAATGTGGACAGGACATCAAACATAATACCGAAATGTCAAAATCCCAAATCGAATTCAATATGCTAGGGGGAAATATGAACAAATCGACACGCAGAAAACCTACTGAGATAATATAAACGGGCATTCCGGTAATGTAAGCGTTTTCTACTTCATCGACCATATCTGCCTTATAAGTCTTTATTAATTGCAGAAAGTAATATCATATTCCGAAATGAGAACAATGTATATAACAACGCACCCGACAGGCATATTAATGAGCATCAAACACGTTTTACTTGATATCGTATAAGGAAATAGAAAATGAGATCGTTATGGCGACCTTACTACAAGCTCTGCCTCAAGTTAGATATGACTTAAGAGATAGTTGTAAGTCGCCTTTAGTCTACATCACTTTCCTCAAGCTCGATGTTTCTGTAATCGGTTTCCAAATGAAGTAGAAGCCAGAACGCCTGGTTCTATCACCTCTATTGTTTTTCTGGTGTTTATTTTTGTTGTTTATATTTTCCTCTAGTTTATTGAATGTATGTCCCCAATATACACAAGCTTTTAAAATCATCAGAAAATGTGACCAGTTCAACAGAAATTCGTTTACTGTCGATCACGTAGAATACTGAATATTTTATTTCACCTGTTGACACTAGCCTTTAATTCCACTTTGCCTTTAATTTCACCATGGCAATATGCATATAAAGCTGAATTTTAACAGATCATTTGAAGAGTTCCTACTCAAATATTTATCTACATTTCAATAGTATTGATCATCAGACGAGAGGAAAGTAACGGCAGCGAAGTGTGTTGTTGGTAATGCACAAAACAGTATACATCTAACTTACGTAACAGAAGATTGCTGAGTTTGCGCACAAGGACGATGTGTTTCTCTCTACTGTCCACGTTAACAAGCCTGGCTTGTTCTGCTTTGCAATCGGACTTGACCTGCTCTCTAGTCTTGGGCCAAAGAGTCCAGGCAAGTTTGATACACCAGCTGAGTGATTTGATGTACATGTAATCATTACGACGGCAATTCCCTAGAGATAAAAACAATATGTTTATAGAATAAAACCAATAAAATAAATCAATAAATACCAGCATGTCAACAGGTTCACTATCCAAAACTAAGGCAAAATATAAAAAGATGTACACGGAGACTATTGTAAAAGTAAAAGGGGATAAGACCAACAGTTCCGGAAAAAAATATGTTTTCTGCCTCACCGACAAGACCCGGGTTATAAATTTAAGTCAAGCCAGGAAAGTAATGTCGCGCTCTATTTTTAGAACACAGTCGGATATTATTTTTTCTGTCTTTAATTTGTGGATATATTTTAGTCATATAAAAACTACTTGTTCTGAAATATTATGTTGCAGACTTTCGGGGAGTTAGAGTGATCTCACTGAAAACTGCCCACACGATAACTTACTTTGTCACATGTGTACAATGATTTACGATGTATGTAGAGAATTAAATAAAGAATAATATTCCTAAAACTATGTATACTGAAGTATAGTGTTTATGGAACAGCAATTTTCATGACCGTTAATTTTCTAATTAAAAAAGTTGCACAAAAAAGTGAATAAATCCTTTTCAATACAAATCGAGAGTTAGATACAGTAGAGCCAAACAATGAACAAAAATGCACCATACAGTTGTTTCGTCGGTGATGCCAAGGGCCTAAGCCAATTTACCAAATAATTACATACCTTCTCATGTTTTTAATCTATGAATAATCTAAACTTACGGTTGATCCAAAACCTTGTTCCAAGGGAGGATACTCCTTTACTTATATCTGTTACGTCCACAAGCGAATATCCACAGCACACGGAGGACGACCACGACACACCGTCACAGTCCTCTGTCTGTGAACAATGTGTGAGGCAGCGGATCACTGACGAGACGTTCCGAACGAATATCGGATTAGGAAAATTTAGGTTTGCGCGAAGGTTATCCTCTCTCCATTGAAGTTTTCTTGTGTTACTATGCACGGGAACCACTTTAAAATTTCAATAGATATACTATGTAGACTGTATCATCAAACATTTATACATATATATATATTTCTTTAATTAGAATTTCTAAGCATTAACGAATGTACATTATGACAATTTTATAACCAGTTTACATTTAGAATGTTTGCCTATGTGCATCGTTTATAAATACCCCAATAACCCCAAGTCATTATCAATGTACTCAATCTACAATCAGGGTGATTTTGCATTACCTGACTGAAATGAAAATAAAAGACTGGATTGATTAAGATTCAAAATGTCCTTTGGTTGGATTCCCTGATGTTTATGAGAACAAAATTAAACTTCTGATATTTATCTATTCCCCTGTCAATAAGCAAACAGTTCGCCCAAGCGAGCAAGATAACAGTTTTTTGTCTCCAACAGCGACAAAACAAAGCATGGTACCTCCGGTTGTCTACCTTTCAATTTTCAATTGTTTAATTTACTTTCACTACAGGAGTTTTTACAATATACCCCCATGTAATTTTATATAACAGTAGGTTCTGCATTATACTCTCGTGTATCAACATACTTCAGGAGTTTTTTACCCCCTTGTAACTCCACAGTACAGGAGGTTCCGCTTATAATCTCATGTATCACCATACTAAAGAGGGTTCCGAACGATACTCTCGTTTAATCCCAAACTACAGGAGGTTCCGTTTATAATCTCATGTATCATCATACTAAAGAGGGTTCCGAACGATACTCTCGTTCAATCCCAAACAACAGGAGGATCCCTTGTTTAATTCCGCAATACAGGTAGATCAGCATGCGACTCTAGTAGAATAATCACGTTACAGATTATTCTATCGTGTAATCCCACCAACACTACAAGAGGTTCCGCATTAAATCCTCGTTCTTTGGAACGCTCTGTAGAGAATTGATATCAATCTTAATAGAGTTCCTCTGTGACAAATATACTGAGAATTTCATATGTTCTTTAGAATCAATGAAATATCCAATATATATTTCATGCAGATTAACTCTCCTCGGCTTCACAAAATAATATGATCGATATCCGTCGTGATTAGTTACACAGTCACGATTTTACCTGGGGAGATTGTCCACTCTGAAACATACTTAATGTTGGACTTCCATATTGTTATTCAAATACAGCGGAAATGATGCATTTTATAGAGATGAAGAAGATAATTTGCTTCAATTACAATCAATCGCCCCATTATTTGTTTTCAGAGAACTGGTATCACACTCTCCATCCCACTGACTAACTGAACTTAATATTGCACTATTTGAACTAACTATCTCATTGTAAAAAGTGATATCAGACGTTTTCTCTTACCAAGTGTTAAACAGATATATCACCCTTTCACCTAATTAAGCAGGGAACAGTTAGCATTTTCCTGAATTTATTGGTCATGTTTGAGACATACATCTATAGCAGTTTGGTTTTGAAAAATACACCATTACATGTATATATATTTATAAACTACATAACAATTACATTAATAGTAGAGAGGTAAAATTTGTGAAATTCAAACATTTCCTCAGATTTCTGACATGTGTTTGACATGGTTATCAACTGAAAAAATTCTAAAAATGCAAAAATACTGCTAATTCCAACATGACCACATGTAAACACTATGAAAATTTAACTTCCTGTAAAGCTAGTGTTTGGTGCGTGGTCACAAACTCGAAATTACCCAAATAGTAATCTCCAACACAAAGCTAAAATATTTTTCGAAAAAAATGAAACCCCTCATTGTCCACTTCCACATGACAAGACCAATTTTAGCAAGGATTTATTTTTTAGATTTTCATTAAAACCTTTATAATGGGGTTATCTAGTGAAAAATAATCACCCATAGCCACACCGAAGGACTGTGTACTGCCTCATTAATATCACATTTTTCGATTCATTATCAAGCTTAAGGAATTACGCATTTTTTATCAGAATTCCTCATGGCTATCCAACCTCTCATATCGCTGTGAACCCAGATGCGACCTAATAATTTTTGTTTAAACTCTACAATTCTTAAATAATACAATGTGTAAGAGAGTAGCGATTCTCTTGTGTAACTAAATGAGACAATGTTTTAAAAAAGTAGCAATGCTGTTATGTAACTAAATGAGACAATGTTTAAAATGTAGAAATACTCTTATGCAACTCTATGAGACAATGTTTAAAATGTAGCAATACTCTTATGCAACTCAATGAAACAATGTTTAAAAAAAGTAGCAATACTCTTATGTAACTCAATGAGACAATGTTAAAAAGGTAGCAATACTCTTATGTAACTCAATGAGACAATGTTTAAAAAAGTAGCAATACTCTTATGTAACTCAATGAAACAATGTTAAAAAAAGTAGCAATACTCTTATGTAACTCAATGAGACAATGTTTTTAAAAAGTAGCAATACTCTTATGTAACTCTATGAGACAATGTTTTTAAAAAGTAGCAATACTTTTATGTAACTCAATGAGACAATGTTAAAAAAAGTAGCAATACTCTTATGTAACTCAATGAAACAATGTTTAAAAAAGTAGCAATACTCTTATGTAACTCAATGAGACAATGTTAAAAAAAGTAGCAATACTCTTATGTAACTCAATGAGACAATGTTAAAAAAAGTAGCAATACTCTTATGTAACTCAATGAGACAATGTTTAAAAAAGTAGCAATACTCTTATGTAACTCAATGAGAGAATGTTTAGGAAAGTAGCAACATATTTATAGATTCTAATCAAATCATGAAGCGATACAAAGATCAACACTGAAATAATAAAAACCGATAATAAGCATGCATGCCATATTTTGAAACATGACGGTGTTGGTTATAGCCTACGGCTGCCACCAGAGGTCACTGGTAATCCAATTGGACTTTTTTCACCAATCAGAAAGCTAGGATAGACCGAACCGGTTAGTCCAAAAGAGTGCGATGATAAGCTGGAACACTGTAACTGTGTTAAATAGCCTAATAAATTAGAAAACGTGTTTAGGATGAGAAACGTTTTCTGTTTGATGACGGCATTCAACCTGTAAATCTGAATCACTAAAGGTTACGCAGATTTCCTACTGGCATCGAACACATATCACATCCTAATTGTAGTTCCCTGTTAGATCATGATGGCGACAATAAACCGCTCTTATTGTCTATACTAACAATTGGCATCAGCTTATTCCTATAGTGAAAGCCATCACATCATAAAACTGTTCATTTTCCGCTGAAAGAACATCCTACAAGGTAGCTTCAGGTTTACGACTTTTCTTTTACACATTTCACTTAATATTTAAGGTTAAGTTGAATGATTAATCTTTTAATCTTGCGTTCATGTGTTGTTAGGAGGGAGAGGCTGAGAGTAGAAGGGGGACATTTAGCGGCTCTTAAACCTTATTTCATAATAATTATATAGGATTTGTTTAGAGATACATTGCCACTCAATATGTGAATATGTGCCTAGAGAAAGAATATCTCAGATTTGCTTAAGTATTTGGTTTTGGTTTTAAATCTACACTTAACGCTCCTGTGTCATAATTCAATATTTATCAATAATTGATTATTCATTAATAGTTTGAAGGCAGTTAATCTTGTCTGATTTCTTTAGAGGCATTACTTTACTCCATATAAACATGGTTAACATAAAAGTAAAATCTAATCCCTTTATCTACACGTCAGCGTCTTTTCATCAAAATTTACTGTCAAGCAATAATTGTTAGGTCGTGACATAATAACACAGAAAAGTCGGCTATTGCTGGAAGGGGCTTAATGAGTAGAACAGCCACTAGTGACTTTATAAACTTCGCTCCGCAGTGATAAAAAGTTCCCTTTTTAAGTGTGACAGTGAATAAGCACACATAAATATATACATGTATTATCAGTTTTACTCTGATTAACAATTTAATTCTCCGTTTACTTGATAAATTCAACAGAAAATATAATTATATATCAATATGTTTGGGGGAAGTAGTTTCAGTAACATTTTCATGCGCAAGTTTATAGGTCAATATGTTTAGTGTGGAAATGTTGTATAGTGATAACACTTAGGTAATGTATACATATGTTCAAATCGATCATATGTAGATTAAAACAACTGAAGCACATAGTATCACTGTTTATTCAACTACCTCTATATTTTACACATTTGTATCGAAACCTGTTTTAGCTTGTCATTTGCGAGAACTGTTAATTAATCGACATTTGTTTTTTCTTTCTTGCAATGACATATATTATCGATGAGGTCTTTATTGGTTGTCGTGGACCGATTTGTTCAATTGGCCTTTTTTCATTTCCTTTATTGCATTGGAGTCAATGAAATTAACCAAAACACAGACATATACAATATGGGAATTTCATTTCAATATAATGAACACAGAAGAAATCAACCGGTGACTAATAGATAAAACGAAATCTGTTTTTTATATCATACTTTACTGTCAACACGTGATATATCGATCAAGGTTGATCAAACATTAATAGACGCAGCAGTGAAATATGTCTGATTAATTTTGGGTATAAAATTAATGGACAGAAAGAGTTCATTAAGATGTTCATTATATCTAATTAGACTGCAAGCTTTTTTTCACTCCAATTACTTTTCAATTGGGGACTAGATTTATTTGAAGGCGCTGTTGGTTTCCACATTTCGGGATACATGACCTGTACAAGGAAACCACACTCAATTAAGAAGATTTTTTAGCTTGCGTTGCATTGTGTCTGTGGATGAAGCTAACAAATCATTCTGTTTGAACTCAATGACATAGATGTTGTTGATTAAACTTACCCGTCCCCAAAAAACACTGACTCCAGGATAGAAAATGTAAAATAATTATCAAGAAAACGTTCGTTAATGATTTTTGATTAAACTGAGGTCAAGGTTTTTAGGTATTGAACTTTATATGGAAACATTATAACCGACCCATCTGGAAAATGAACCTCAGCGCGTGCCAATATATATAATATATATTTTAATACAGCATGGTATTTGTATATGTGGCTTAAACTAAGATATCTATAAGATATCCGGTGGATGTATGACATTTCATAACAGATTTAACAATAATGTTCTCTTTTATGGTTAATCTCCATTGATTTGATAAAAATGCTAATATCATCTATAGATTACGTTGATTTTTATCTATATTGATTTTATCTATATTGATTTTATCTGTAGTGTGATTAAGACAAATGTCTGTTAATCCTTATATTTGTTAACGAAAAAGCCAGTCAGAATAATTCCAATAATAATGCTAATAATGCCATTGATAAATGATATTAATTTTATCTGTAGTGTGATTAAGACAAATGTCTGTTAATCCTTATATTTGTTAACGAAAAAGCCAGTCAGAATAATTTCAATAATAATGCTAATAATGCTATTGATAAATGATAATAATTTTATCTATATTGATTTTATCTGTAGTGTGATTAAGACAAATGTCTGTTAATCCTTATATTTGTTAACGAAAAAGCCAGTCAGAATAATTCCAATAATAATGCTAATAATGCTATTGATAAATGATAATAATTTTATCTGTAGTGTGATTAAGACAAATGTCTGTTAATCCTTATATTTGTTAACGAAAAAGCCACTCAGAATAATTCTTATAACAATGGCACAGCGGACAAGACGGACTAATATGTGTTTTATACAGACTGTACCTAAAATACATTAAACGCTGTAAATAATATCACAGAAAGCACAAAGCGATATCGTCCGTTGGTGATTTGACAGGTGGTGTTGAACAGGACTGGTAAACGTAGAAAAGATTGCATGAAAGGAACGCAACTAATGAGTACCTTCAAATACAAAAAAAAAACATAAGAATAATAATAACTTAATAAATGTAGATTAAGACGATGAATAAAATTGCACTATACGTCTGTTTTGTTCTGTGGAAAACATCAGATTTGCCGTAGCGTTTGAGACGACTGAGGAAAATCATAATAGGCCCAAAGGAATATCAAAATTTAGATGGTGTTGATGACGGGTAGCTACTGTTTATCTGGCTAAAGCTAGGATCATATAAAGACTTGTGATCAAGGACAGCAAAATCTAAGATAAAATTCGTAACCAAGCCTCTATCTCCATCTAGTATATCTGATACGGTTTTCAAATTAACTTCTTTTTCAGCCAATATTCACCAAGAAATCCTGAGTGGACACCAATGACTAGGGACAAAGATGGGTTGTTATGGAGGGTCACATATTGTGGAGAGTCGGTCAAACACGGGACCTCTTAGCTGTGTTGCAGAGTGCCATTAAAACACTTGACCTCTCAGTTATGTTTTCCATTGCAATTAAAACATGCGTTCACAAAACTCGTGACCTGTCAGTTAATGTTCATTCACATGAACTCTTAGAAGTGTTAAGAAGCGTTATTTGAACTTAAAAACAGTTATTGAAATGATAAGCAGATTATCTTTTTGATATATGCTTTTGGTGGAGTATACAAGATGCATACATGAGAGTCTAAAACATTTCTCACTTTCGATCTTGTAACCAAGAGATGGTGTTAAACTTGATATGATATGAAATCAAATGAAATATGTATTATCCGTTCTTTACAATAAAACATTAATATGATTTATACATGAAAACTATTTTCGTCTCTCAAAAAGTCCAGTCAAGATCTCAAGACGGTTATTGATATAAAATGCTATATCGATATGGACTCACGATACAATCTACAGCAGGATTAAGATATATACTCTACATAGGCAGAGTAACAGCCAACACAGAACTTACCTGTAATCAGAACTGTTATCCAGGGTACACACCACGCCACACAAACCATGGTAGAAGTACTGTTATTCTGTTGCAGAGCTATCTATATGTATTACCTGTAAACGAAACATAATCTGGGGCGGACAAAGAGGCAAATCACTTATTGATTGATCTGTCCTTTTTAATGCATAATTAAGGTGAAACATTATTGACGAACATAGAAAGAAAAGGTGTACATATTAAATGGTGTACACGAATATCCCACTGGTATATATAATAAATTAGATGTTAATGTTAAGTATTGCGTGAAGTATGGAAAACAAGAGCCTTAAGGTATCACAAGATATACAAGATATGCTGCAACAGTGAAATCATTTATTTTCCTGGCTTATCATCAGATATGCGGGAAAAGTGGATTTGTTTGTTTTCTTGACATATCATAAGATATAAAGCAAATGTGGATTTGTTTATTTTCTTTTCAAGACATTTACATTTAATGTTACCTGATGAACAGCTCCAGATGTCTGTATCCTCTCCGTTAAACCATTTACATTCTGTTACCTGACGAACAGTTCCAGGTGTCTGTATCCTCTCCGTTAAACCATTTACATGCTATGTTACCTGATGAACAGTTCCAGGTGTCTGTATCCTCTCCGTTAAACCATTTACATTCTTTGTTACCTGATGAACAGTTCCAGGTGTCTTTATCTGCTCCCGTTCAAACATTTACATTTTATGTTACCTGAAGAACAGCTCCAGGTGTCTTTATCTTCCCCGTTAAACCATTAACATTCTACGTTACCTGACGAACAGTTCCAGGTGTCTTTATCTTCCCCGTTAAACCATTTACATTCTATGTTACCTGAAGAACAGCTCCAGGTGTCTTTATCTGCTCCCGTTAAACCATTTACATTCTACGTTACCTGACGAACAGTTCCAGGTGTCTTTATCTTCCCCGTTAAACCATTTACATTCTTTGTTACCTGATGAACAGTTCCAGGTGTCTTTATCTGCTCCCGTTCAACCATTTACATTTTATGTTACCTGAAGAACAGCTCCAGGTGTCTTTATCTTCCCCGTTAAACCATTTACATTCTACGTTACCTGACGAACAGTTCCAGGTGTCTTTATCTTCCCCGTTAAACCATTTACATTCTATGTTACCTGATGAACAGTTCCAGGTGTCTTTATCTGCTCCCGTTCAACCATTTACAATTTATGTTACCTGAAGAACAGCTCCAGGTGTCTTTATCTTCCCCGTTAAACCATTTACATTCTATGTTACCTGATGAACAGCTCCAGGTGTCTTTATCTTCCCCGTTAAACCATTTACATTCTACGTTACCTGACGAACAGTTCCAGGTGTCTTTATCTTCCCCGTTAAACCATTTACATTCTATGTTACCTGATGAACAGTTCCAGGTGTCTTTATCTGCTCCCGTTCAACCATTTACAATTTATGTTACCTGAAGAACAGCTCCAGGTGTCTTTATCTTCCCCGTTAAACCATTTACATGCTATGTTACCTGATGAACAGTTCCAGGTGTCTTTATCTGCTCCCGTTCAACCATTTACAATTTATGTTACCTGAAGAACAGCTCCAGGTGTCTTTATCTTCCCCGTTAAACCATTTACATTCTATGTTACCTGAAGAACAGTTCCAGATGTCTGTATCCTCTCCGTTAAACCATTTACATTCTATGTTACCTGATGAACAGTTTCAGGCGTCTTTATCTGCTCCCGTCAACCATTTACATTCTATGTTACTTGAAGAACAGTTCCAGGTGTCTTTATCTGCTCCTGTTCAACCATTTACATTCTATGTTACCTGAAGAACAGCTCCAGGTGTCTTTATCTTCCTCGTTAAACCATTTATATTCTATGTTACCTGATGAACAGTTCCAGGTGTCTTTATCTGCTCCCGTTCAACCATTTACATTCTATGTTACTTGAAGAACAGCTCCAGGTGTCTTTATCTTCTCCCGTTAAACAATATACATTCTATATTATACATTAAACCATTTATATGTTACCTGATGAACAGTTCCCAGTTAAACCATTTACATTCTTTGTTACCTGATGAACAGTTCCAGGTGTCTTTATCTGCTCCCGTTCAAACATTTACATTTTATGTTACCTGAAGAACAGCTCCAGGTGTCTGTATCCTCTCCGTTAAACCATTTGCATTCTATGTTGCCTGATGAACAGTTCCAGGTGTCTTTATCTTCCCCGTTAAACCATTTACATGCTATGTTACCTGATGAACAGTTCCAGGTGTCTGTATCCTCTCCGTTCAACCATTTACATTCTATGTTACCTGAAGAACAGCTCCAGGTGTCTGTATCCTCTCCGTTAAACCATTTGCATTCTATGTTACCTGAAGAACAGCTCCAGGTGTCTTTATCTTCCTCGTTAAACCATTTACATTCTATGTTACCTGATGAACAGTTCCAGGTGTCTTTATCTGCTCCCGTTCAACCATTTACATTCTATGTTACCTGAAGAACAGTTCCAGGTGTCTTTATCTTGTACTGACAAAGCAAGACCTTAAAGAAATCTTGTATGCACACGAGTTCTAACAGTACTTTGAAAAAAGCGTCTGTTAAATGTTAATGGAGTATAATATTGTATAATTATCAAGCAAAATTAGCTCCCTACCCTACAGTATTAGTGTCTTCGCAGATCACCTATATATTAGACATATTTAACTTTCACTTGCCGAGTTCATTCACAAATAAAGTGACGATAACAAAAATCGTAAATATTTCATGTCAGAAATAAAAATGTCAACACTGTTGTATTCTTCTAAGTTTTAGTGTCCACTAAATTAACGGTCATTTCTGTTTACTTTTTTAACATCACATTTGTTTTTTGAAATCCAATGTTTACATCTCTGATATTACAATCCATCCTATATCGTTCTTCATAAAAAGATTAGCCTTGTGTTAAATATCACCCTGTTTCTTATGACCTGCATTGTCTAGTTGTAACTTTGGAGTGGTTCTAGTCATGAAGTCTGTAAATAAAGTGTGTTGGTTTCCAGCTCTTTTATGATATTCGTTGGTATTTTGACAGGTGGCGTTGAACAAGACCGGTAAACGTAGAAAAGATTACATGATACACGGTGATAAATATAATAATAACTTAATTGAAGTAGATTAAGACGATAAATAAAATTACACTAGGCTGCTGTTCTCTGATATGCCTTAGTATTTGAGGCGACTAAGGAAAATCATTCTATGTACCCTAATATTGAAGTCCCTCGAACGAAGTGTGCTCTCTTAGCAAAACAAGGACTAAGGACATATTGTGCAAGGAAAGTAGAGTACCCGGGAAAAGTTGGAAGCCCTGATCAAGGTGAAGAGCAGGTGCGTTACATCTATCATTGATTTACCAATAGTAACCAGATGTAAAAACAGTTTACTGGTCATTCTGCTGCAAGACACCGTAAAGATATTAACTTTTCTTTCAATCACTTTCCCCCAGTCGCCTCATAGGCTTCAAACGTTAGGCCCTTAGCATCACTGATGAATCCTAGAAGGGAGAAACAGCTGTATGATGTAGCATCACTGACGAGTCCTAGAAAGACGAAACATCTGTATGATGTAGCATCACTGACGAATCCTAGAGGAAGAAACAGCTGTATGATGTAGCATCACTGACGAATCCTAGAAGGACAAAACAGCGGTTTGAGGTAGTTTAATGAATTGTTTGACTCTAATGTGTCTAAAACTAAAGTATTAAAAAGTCCTGCTCTCTTGGATGTCTTTTGTACAAGCTTTCAGATAGCAGGTGGAAATCCTCGAGGTTTGTCGAAACCTTCGTTCCATATTTTGATTCATTAGATCAGTGGCCCGGTTCAGACCACACACATATTCTAAAACCATCTGATATATAAAAACTAGGGACTTTATTTAAACATGGGGCTGATGCACCTCCCTGTCTATATTTGGACTTTTCTTTTGATCACTTTGGTTTTTCCTTTGTCGCCTCCTAGGCTTCAACATGTAGGCTCTTAGCATCACTGACGAGTCCCACAGGACGAAACAACTGTATGATGTAGCATTACTGACGAGTCCCACAGGACGAAACAACTGTATGATGTAGTATCACTGACGAGTCCCACAGGACGAAACAGCTGTATGATGTATCACTGACGAGTCCCACAGGACGAAACAGCTGTATGATGTAGCATCACTGACGAGTCCCACAGGACGAAACAGCTGTATGATGTAACATCAATGACGAGTCCTAGAAGGACGAAACAGCTGTATGATGTAGCGTCACTGACGAGTCCCACAGGACGAAACAGCTGTATGATGTAGCATCACTGACGAGTCCCACAGGACGAAACAGCTGTATGATGCAGTAAAATTCATAGCTTGATTCTACTGTATCTAACTCTAAATTATTTTAAGTTTCTATTTACTTGCACCTTATCACGTTATAAATGATTTTTCTCTTTTGTGTGCTGTTTTACCAATCTTCTGTCGTACCTTAACAGTCACAATCACTGGGCGAGATTGTTCTTTTATCTGAGTTGATATCTCGAGAGAAATTAACACTACAACATCACAATTTTATACACGTTATATAATGATATTTATTCTTGTGATTAATTTCCTTTATCATTCACAACTCAAATTAAAAGTCTGCTGTAATGTATCGAAGCAAGCTTTAATCATCCATTTTCAATCGCTCCGAGTTAATTTGATTTCTATAAAACAGATTTTGATATCAAGTAATAAAGTATAATCAAATGTGTTTTTCCGATTCTAGTTAACGTTTATAGTGAGTTGGCGGTTAAAAACCAAGGCAAAGTCATCTTTTTTATTCAAGCGTAATTTCCTAATTTAGAAATCTATGAAAACTTCAATTATTTTTTTCTTTTTATGGCTTAACGTATTGAGGGGAAGAATTGATTATAGGCAGAATAATAAACATTCTTTTAAACGCGTTTTATTTTTGGGTTAGAACGAAACTGATCGTTTGGATAATTTTCGTGTTACAACAGTTAAGTTATAATTTGAAATATTGCATTTCTAAAATTAAGCTACAATATCATGTTTCAGGCACTTGCTATCCTTTTTCGGAACAATGTGATAAAATATCGGTTGCAAAGGGCACAAGTCATGCTAGAGATAATATAATTTCATTTGAATGACATTTGTTAACAATTTTCTACCTGTTCGAAGCAGCTGAATTATCTTAAGTTTTGATGTATATGAAATTCTGAAATTACTAAAGGGCAATAACTCTTCAAATAGTCAACAAATCAAAATGCTACAAAGAATAGAGTAAATCCATATGCTATGAAAAACATTAATAAAGGGGCAAATGTTTTTTTTTTCAACTAACGTGAATGGGTTTGACTCCAGAAAATGCTAATGTACTTAGCATGTTATATCTAGTATTGATAATATTCAATATTCCTTTATAATTAAACAGTAGTTTGGAGAATTCAATGAGAATTAATATTGTGAATTTATGTATAAAAAATCCACCTGACACATACCCTTATATAGACAGGACGTAAGTCAGCGTATCTGTCGAATCCCGAGGACAAACATACAACATATTCCCCACACCAGCTCAACAGTTCATATCTCTCCTCCCAATGTCTGGTCCATATCATACTGATGTCTTCCATGTAGTCATTATATTGACTTGATTTGGAATTCTTGTACAATCGGTATGATCAATAATATATATTAACAGTGATCATGGAGATAAAGTGACTATATATTAACGATAATCGCGAGTCTCAGATTGAGCTAAGAATATTGATATTATATTATTTACAGGGTGACTCACCGCATTACGAGGAAAAGTATGAGATACTCAAGCTATTGTTGGTTTTAGTTTGAGTGTATATAAATCTTGTGCATATGCCTTGATCTTGTCACATTACCCTGTTGTGTAACAGCACTAGCGCGGTTTTGTTTACGTTTGTCGTCTGCCGATCGAATGATTGTTTATGTCTTAAATATTAATATCTTCCATGGCTAAAACGGAACAAACATTTTATATGATAGAGTGTTGAATTTGATCATATTTTTTTTTAATTTAATCAAATTCTCATTTACGTTTCTTCGCTTCACTGACAAAGATATCCCCCTTAGACCAGCAATACAGACTTTTTGGAACCCGTAAATGTTCTAGAGAAAGCATTTTATAATAAAATGGTGTCAATGAGTACAGGACATATCAGCTTTGAAACTGACAAAGCGAATTTTCGGCAAGCGAACCTTGTACAATGTCCCTGTGTGGTCAGATTGTCTAATTAAGCCTTGATATACTCAGGCCAGTTGCTGTTTAGCCGCCATGGTCATTTACACAGAAAAAAAATTTTCTTCCGCCGCGCTTTGTCCGACAATTTTCTCGAAAACTGTAGGTCCGATGGAGAAGCAAGGGATGAGCATAGATGGCTATGCACAGTTGTACTTTCGGCTTCGATTCCATACGGGTCAACAAGAATAGTTAATGTAAGCTGAAAGCTTGTTAAGATGGATTCACTTGTGTAATTTTTGTACAACCCTTACAGGTGGTAGACACTGCTTGTTCACGAGGTTTGCTGTAACCTGCAAGCCATGTTTCAATTCCTCCAAAGCGACACGGGTCATAATGGAAATAGTGTATCTATATATTTTCTATTTATTTAATTCACTTAGCGTTTTCTTTAGTAGATTTAAAGTTTGGACTCTCATTAGCATCACTGAAGCGTCCTACAAGGACGAAACAGTTGTATGATGTACCATCACTGAAGCGTCCTACAAGGACGAAACAGTTGTATGATGTACCATCACTGAAGCGTCCTACAAGGACGAAACAGTTGTATGATGTACCATCACTGAAGCGTCCTACAAGGTCGATACCGTTGTGTGATGTACCATCACTGAAGCGTCCTACAAGGACGAAACAGCTGTGTGATGTACCACCGCTGAAGCGTCCTACAAGGACGAAACAGCTGTGTGATGTACCACCGCTGAAGCGTCCTACAAGGACGAAACAGCTGTGTGATGTACCATAGCGTCCTACAAGGACGAAACAGCTGTGTGATGTACCATCGCTGAAGCGTCCTACAAGGACGAAACAGCTGTGTGATGTACCATCGCTGAAGCGTCCTACAAGGACGAAATAGCTGTGTGATGTACCATCGCTGAAGCGTCCTACAAGGACGAAATAGCTGTGTGATGTACCATCGCTGAAGCGTCCTACAAGGACGAAATAGCTGTGTGATGTACCATCGCTGAAGCGTCCTACAAGGACGAAACAGCTGTGTGATGTACCATCACTGAAGCGTCCTACAAGGACGAAACAGCTGTGTGATGTACCATCACTGAAGCGTCCTACAAGGACGAAACAGCTGTGTGATGTACCATCACTGAAGCGTCCTACAAGGACGAAACAGTTGTGTGATGTACCATCACTGAAGCGTCCTACAAGGACGAAACAGCTGTGTGATGTACCACCGCTGAAGCGTCCTACAAGGACGAAACAGCTGTGTGATGTACCACCGCTGAAGCGTCCTACAAGGACGAAACAGCTGTGTGATGTACCACCGCTGAAGCGTCCTACAAGGACGAAACAGCTGTGTGATGTACCATCGCTGAAGCGTCCTACAAGGACGAAACAGCTGTGTGATGTACCATCGCTGAAGCGTCCTACAAGGACGAAATAGCTGTGTGATGTACCATCGCTGAAGCGTCCTACAAGGACGAAACAGCTGTGTGATGTACCATCGCTGAAGCGTCCTACAAGGACGAAATAGCTGTGTGATGTACCATCGCTGAAGCGTCCAACAAGGACGAAATAGCTGTGTGATGTACCATCGCTGAAGCGTCCTACAAGGACGAAATAGCTGTGTGATGTACCATCGCTGAAGCGTCCTACAAGGACGAAATAGCTGTGTGATGTACCATCGCTGAAGCGTCCTACAAGGACGAAATAGCTGTGTGATGTACCATTGAAGCGTCCTACAAGGACGAAATAGCTGTGTGATGTACCATCGCTGAAGCGTCCTACAAGGACGAAACAGCTGTGTGATGTACCATCGCTGAAGCGTCCTACAAGGACGAAACAGCTGTGTGATGTACCATCGCTGAAGCGTCCTACAAGGACGAAACAGCTGTGTGATGTACCATCGCTGAAGCGTCCTACAAGGACGAAATAGCTGTGTGATGTACCATCGCTGAAGCGTCCTACAAGGACGAAACAGCTGTGTGATGTACCATCGCTGAAGCGTCCTACAAGGACGAAACAGCTGTGTGATGTACCATCGCTGAAGCGTCCTACAAGGACGAAATAGCTGTGTGATGTACCATCGCTGAAGCGTCCTACAAGGACGAAATAGCTGTGTGATGTACCATCGCTGAAGCGTCCAACAAGGACGAAATAGCGAAATAGCTGTGTGATGTACCATCGCTGAAGCGTCCTACAAGGACGAAATAGCTGTGTGATGTACCATCACTGAAGCGTCCTACAAGGACGAAATAGCTGTGTGATGTACCATCACTGAAGCGTCCTACAAGGACGAAATAGCTGTGTGATGAACCATCACTGAAGCGTCCTACAAGGACGAAACAAGCTGTGCGATGTAGCATCACGGAAGTGTCCTAGAGCGACGAAACGAGTGTATGACGTAGCATTACTGAAGCGTCCTAGAAAGCCGAAATAGATGTGTGATCAATGACGAATCCTAGAAGGACGAAAGAGCAGTATGATGAAGCATCACTGAAGCGTTATAGAAGGACGAAACAGCTGTATGACGCAGCATCAATGATGAATCCTGAAAGGACGAAACAATATTGAACACATTTCAAACAAGAAAACTTCATGTACTCCAGTGTCAACCTGACTGATATATAATATTTCCAATAAAATGACCTATACACTCGTTAATGATCCTGTTTGACTGAGTGATACCAATCGCTTATTCAGGCGTTTGAATTTTTGTAGCTTTTTATAAAAGATCAAATACCTTACGACAATAACCTCTATTAAATTAATATCTAGTCGAGTGTTAATAATATATCAATTCTTATATACACCACATACACCATAGTAAACAAAATTACCCGGTGACAGTGTCCTAATTCATGCAATTACGGAAAGCAAGACTGGTTCCAGCGATGTCTGCTAAAAAAACAGCTGTAAAAAGTTATATATCAAACTAATCAGTCTGGTTTCTCTGTTATAGTAAATACTGAAATGACAACGATGGAAAACTATACTAATAGCTGATTAAAATTATGATCAACAAATATATTGACGGCATCAAATAATTAACCAACATTAAAAACCGTTAACCTGGTATAATAATTTAACGACCTAGTTTCGAAAATCAATATCGATTTGATACCGTCAATATATTTTGGGATAACGATTTTCAGTGTTGGGATAAAGATTTTCAATGTTGGTATAATGGTTGGGATAACGACAGACGGACCTAAAGCTAATGCTGGGAGATACGTCACAGTGTTAGCGTCCTATCTCACGACTTAGGTATAAAGAAAAGTCACCCTTATGACAAGATGTTCCACGTGTTCTATTTCTACATTGTAATATATTTGACATTTACTGAAGCACACGTGTTCCTGGGAAAGCATAATATAACAATAATCGGTACAACTCGGACATGACGACACATAATTAACCGATTTCTGGTTATTGTTGAGATACACATCTAAGTCGTGACCATCAAATATTATAATCCACATCACCATTTGTTCCTGCACGACACAACCATGGGTAAGTGTCGCTTTTTTTCTGTCTCTGTACCTTATCATAGCGTAACGCAGAGTTATAAAACTCCCAGTTAACGTTATGCAGTGTTAGGCTACTACACTCGCCTTTTACTTAGGCGACCCTGGTTCGATTCCCTGATCAGATGTAAAAAGATGTGTGGGTCACCTACCCGACCATACGAGTTTTCCACGGACACTTGGGTGCCGTCCCATGAACTCAACCTTTGTGCACTTTCGTTTCGTTTAACATTTTAGTGATTAATTTAAGATTATATACTTATTTCGCAATTAAAAATAATGTTTATTTATTATCAAAAATTGTATTGATCGGGAAATTAATTGGCTATAGTGAAATCATAGAACGGTGTGGTGATACATAGTGGGTTTGGTTAAGAAATAATACATAATCTGTACTGATAATATATATTAGTTTACATGGAAACCTACATTTTAGGGTGACAAAATAAATCAATGATGAAACACGCTTGTCGACTGTCAGGACGACATTATAGACCATAAACTAGGTCCATGCTGTGTAAAGTTAGTTCTGTATAGGCTTCTAACACAAGTCAAATTCAGATATGGCGGTTTTATAAAATGATATTCTATGTGACCGGCGGTTATTTTTCCTTAAATAGAAGACATGCAAAAATGTATGTAGCAGTATTTTTTACACCAGCGGATTTTGTTTGTACTGATAGCCAAATGGTATCGTAATTTTAAAATATTATGTAATTGTCTCCTTGTTCACTATTAATTTCTATTTGAAACAACAGAGAAGACACCCGTGTCTTATGAATTCAGTGGCGCTAGTTATTTAAGATTTTGTAGCTATCAGTCCCCTGTGTTCTAGAACTTAAATACTCATCACCAGTCAAAACAATGTCCTTTTCGGTTGTTATCTATTTTTTCTAAAATTCGTGACATGAAATCCGGTATTCTGTAGATTGTATCAATAGGACTTCACATTTATTTCGATGACATGCAGGTATCTTACCATTGTATCAATAGGACTTCACATTTATTTCGATGACATGCAGGTATCTTACCATTTTTTGAGTTTCAATATCATTCTACAGATATCTCCGTCATTTTTATTTCTGATTTTCCTGTCTATATAATAGAAAATTTGACTTCAGAATTTCAGGCAGAATACAAACAAAATAGGACCAAAAACACTTCCCTGACGGAAACCGTTAAACTCAGTGATGTCTCTGTGAGGATTCTAAATTATGAATTACACTTAAACGTCTATTGTTCCAAAACATTTTATCTACATGATAACCAGGAGTCTTACTCCAGAGCCTACAAGTTTCTCTACGAGTCAATGACTTTATCGAAAACTTTCTGGACGTCCATGAAACATATACTACCCGTCCTTATCAATAATTACTGTCCAGTCTTCCGTGAGTGTCAGCTGTTTACCTTTGTAGATCTACAAGAGAAAAAAATGCAAAAACAAACCAAAATGCCTATTGATAAGTAAATCATCGTTTACACGTTTGACTTTGCTTTCTCGAACTTTTCCCGATTGCGTTGGATAAGCTAAATAATTTATAACTTTTTGCCTCTGATTTGGAACTATTTTCGTGGATGATCGTTATGTTTGCTTCTGTCTAATCTTTTGGTAATTTTCCTTCACACAACGATTGACTTTAGTTTCTGATAACGTGTACAGGATTGTTGTCTCAATCTTTTAGAACTTTGGGAAGCATTTTACCCGGTCAACAACTGAAAGTTGAGCAAAAGCAGAATAAACTAAAAGCTATTCTGTATATTCAGGAAATAGACTATGGATCACATAGATAAACTGACATTTTATCATGTACATCAAAGAAGTAAATCCGGCGGGAAAATACATAGAATTATTTACCTGAACCGGAAACACGTGATAGTAAATGTTCTAAGTAAACACCTGTATATAACAAAGATTAGAGTTAAAGACCCAGAACAAACTACCTGTATTAGTTTTACAGCTAACAAAACTTTTTCCATGATCGTATTTAAGTTCTGTACGAAAATAAAACTCATGAAGTTTTAAATTTCGTCGTAACGAAATTGATTCAATCGGGTTTCCTTATTTGGTATCATTCTGTCAAAAAAAAAAGATAAAACAGGGTATGAAACGAAATACTCATTAGATTAATAATGTCTGCAGATTCCAATGTCCAAAGTAAAATGTGTCTATGTTTATTTGTTGTTGTTTATAATAAACTGTATTTGAATTACGGCATGGTGTGCACATTAATCTTACGTTGTGAATATATTCTCCACACATACAAACTCATAAGAGGATGGGTAAAGACAGAAGATAACATAGCGGATCTTTGACGTTTGTGTGTTCGTTCTGTCATATTGTGATAATTCCTTAACTATACAGAAAAAGGTCATGAAAGGATCACAAAACAGGTCAAAAGGAATTTGAACATAATATGACATCTAAAACATCGAAAATAAATCATTTTACAACCATTAAATAAAAAACAAAATCTCATTATATTCCTGTTTTGTTTAAATTTTTATTTTATTTATCTTCGAGCTTCTCGTTAGGCGCACATGTTACATTTATTTTGATAACTGTTTATTTATTTATCTATTTACTTATAAACTTTTAAGCAATTGATTTAAAAAAATCATAAATCTAGCAAATAGGGTACTTTGAAGCCTTTTATATAAAAGAGTTCTTTTTAATCGTCTAATAAACAATTTTGTTATGCATTAAGCTGACAAATCTTTGAATTATTGTGTCTTGTGTTTTTGTTGATGTTACATCTTACTGTAAGTTTAATGGGTCATTGTACTGCGACATTGATGTGATGTTCCTCATGTTCAAAGATTTGTTAGCTTCATCAAATTGGTATCATAGCTATAAAGATATTACAGGTATACATATATATTCAGAAATAGAGGTCAGTTTTCAAAAGTATTTGAGCAAAATATTAATTGATAAAGCTTTGTTGGTTTCTTAGTATAAAAAAATAGAAATCGTTATAAGTATAGGACGGCTTAAGGAGAGACGGTGTCAGCTTATTGTCCCGACAGACAGATCCATTTAGTTAAGGTGGAATGTCCGCAAGTGCATACATGTGACATCAAAATGACAGGTAAATATAATTATCACGTGCAGGTAAAGCAGTTAAATGTTCTTAAAAATAACAAACATATTGAGTCTATCTATGCATGTATATAGCAAACCTTGTTTTATGAATATGCATGCATAATTATTACATGTAACGCGGAATGTGTAGATCATATGTGTTTAGTCTATGTATGTGTAGCGTTTCAGCTCGACGTATCTAGTGAACTCCTAAGCAATGTATTACACTACTGCTAGATGTACAGGCAGATGTGTATTACGATTGTTAAAAATTCAACATGAATCTAGCATTAAGGAAAAAAGAAAGAACGCTTGAATTACAATCCAACGTGGGACAGTGCATAGCTGGACGTGTAACATCCTTGGTCGTGACACTGTGCGAAAGGTGTGACATCTCAGATGTATACACTTTTAGTAATAATGACTGAACTTCATATATAAGTATCTGTTTTAATTATATGGACTTGATGGATTTTCGGTCTTACTGTTGGTCTTACTGTCATAGAACTAAGTTGTTTAACCCTGCGGTGTAGATGATGATTTAAGTAACGTTGTTGTTTAGGCCCTGCTGTGTAGATGATGATTTTAGTAACGTTGTTGTTTAGGCCCTGCTGTGTAGATGATGATTTTAGTAACGTTGTTGTTTAGGCCCTGCTGTGTAGATGATGATTTTAGTAACGTTGTTGTTTAGGCCCTGCTGTGTAGAGGATGATTTTAGTAACGTTGTTGTTTAGGCCCTGCTGTGTAGATGATGATTTCAGTAACGTTGTTGTTTGTCCTGCTGTGTAGATGATGATTTTAGTAACGTTGTTGTTTGTCCTGCTGTGTAGATGATGATTTAAGTACCGTTGTTGTTTAGGCCCTGCTGTGTAGATGATGATTTTAGTAACGTTGTTGTTTGTCCTGCTGTGTAGATGATGATTTTAGTAACGTTGTTGTTTGTCCTGCTGTGTAGATGATGATTTTAGTAACGTTGTTGTTTGTCCTGCTGTGTAGATGATAATTTTAGTAACGTTGTTGTTTGTCCTGCTGTGTAGATGATGATTTTAGTAACGTTGTTGTTTGTCCTGCTGTGTAGAGATGATGACGTTGTTGTTGTTTAGGCCCTGCTGTGTTTGATTTTAGTAACGTTGTTGTTTGTCCTGCTGTGTAGATGATGATTTTAGTAACGTTGTTGTTTGTCCTGCTGTGTAGAGGATGATTTTAGTAACGTTGTTGTTTAGGCCCTGCTGTGTAGATGATGATTTTAGTAACGTTGTTGTTTAGGCCCTGCTGTGTAGATGATGATTTTAGTAACGTTGTTGTTTAGGCCCTGCTGTGTAGATGATGATTTTAGTAACGTTGTTGTTTGTTCTGCTGTGTAGATGATGATTTTTAGTAACGTTGTTGTTTGTCCTGCTGTGTAGTGTAGATGATTTTGACGTTGTTGTTTGTCCTGCTGTGTTTTAGTAACGTTGTTGTTTGTCCTGCTGTGTAGATGATGATTTTAGTAACGTTGTTGTTTGTCCTGCTGTGTAGATGATGATTTTAGTAACGTTGTTGTTTGTCCTGCTGTGTAGATGATGATTTTAGTAACGTTGTTGTTTGTCCTGCTGTGTAGATGATGATTTTAGTACCGTTGTTGTTTGTCCTGCTGTGTAGATGATGATTTTAGTACCGTTGTTGTTTGTCCTGCTGTGTAGATGATGATTTTAGTAACGTTGTTGTTTGTCCTGCTGTGTAGATGATGATTTTAGTAACGTTGTTGTTTGTCCTGCTGTGTAGATGATGATTTTAGTAACGTTGTTGTTTGTCCTGCTGTGTAGATGATAGTAACGTTGTTGTTTGTCCTGCTGTGTAGATGATTATTTTAGTATCGTTGTTTTTTATGCCCTGCTGTGTAGATGATGATTTTAGTCACGTTGTTGTTTGTCCTGCTGTGTAGATGATGATTTTAGTAACGTTGTTGTTTGTCCTGCTGTGTAGAGGATGATTTTAGTAACGTTGTTGTTTGTCCTGCTGTGTAGATGATGATTTAAGTACCGTTGTTGTTTGTCCTGCGTGTGTAGACGTTGTTGTTTGTCCTGCTGTGTAGATGATGATTTTAGTAACGTTGTTGTTTAGGCCCTGCTGTGTAGATGATGATTTTAGTAACGTTGTTGTTTGTCCTGCTGTGTAGAGGATGATTTTAGTAACGTTGTTGTTTGTCCTGCTGTGTAGATGATGATTTTAGTAACGTTGTTGTTTGTTGTTTGATGATTTTAGTAACGTTGTTGTTTGTCCTGCTGTGTAGATGATGATTTTAGTACCGTTGTTGTTTGTCCTGCTGTGTAGAGGATGATTTTAGTAACGTTGTTGTTTGTCCTGCTGTGTAGATGATGATTTTAGTAACGTTGTTGTTTGTCCTGCTGTGTAGAGGATGATTTTAGTAACGTTGTTGTTTGTCCTGCTGTGTAGATGATGATTTTAGTAACGTTGTTGTTTGTACTGCTGTGTAGAGGATGATTTTAGTAACGTTGTTGTTTGTCCTGCTGTGTAGAGGATGATTTTAGTAACGTTGTTGTTTGTCCTGCTGTGTAGATGATGATTTTAGTAACGTTGTTGTTTGTCCTGCTGTGTAGATGATGATTTTAGTAACGTTGTTGTTTGTCCTGCTGTGTAGATGATGATGATTTTAGTAACGTTGTTGTTTGTCCTGCTGTGTAGATGATGATTTTAGTAACGTTGTTGTTTGTCCTGCTGTGTTGATGATTTTAGTAACGTTGTTGTTTAGGCCCTGCTGTGTAGATGATGATTTTAGTAACGTTGTTGTTTGTCCTGCTGTGTAGATGATGATTTTAGTAACGTTGTTGTTTGTCCTGCTGTGTAGATGATGATTTAAGTAACGTTGTTGTTTGTCCTGCTGTGTAGATGATGATTTTAGTAACGTTGTTGTTTGTCCTGCTGTGTAGAGGATGATTTAAGTAACGTTGTTGTTTGTCCTGCTGTGTAGATGATGATTTTAGTAACGTTGTTGTTTGTCCTGCTGTGTAGATGATGATTTTAGTAACGTTGTTGTTTGTCCTGCTGTGTAGATGATGATTTAAGTAACGTTGTTGTTTGTCCTGCTGTGTAGATGATGATTTTAGTAACGTTGTTGTTTGTAGGCCCTGCTGTGTAGATGATGATTTTAGTAACGTTGTTGTTGTTGCTTGTATGATTTTAGCGTTGTTGTTTGTCCTGCTGTGTAGATGATGATTTTAGTAACGTTGTTGTTTAGGTCCCCTGCTGTGTAGAGATGATGATTTTAGTAACGTTGTTGTTTGTCCTGCTGTGTAGATGATGATTTTAGTAACGTTGTTGTTTGTCCTGCTGTGTAGCCCTTTTAGTACCGTTGTTGTTTGTCCTGCTGTGTAGATGATGATTTTAGTAACGTTGTTGTTTAGGCCCTGCTGTGTAGATGATGATTTTAGTAACGTTGTTGTTTAGGCCCTGCTGTGTAGATGATGATTTAAGTAACGTTGTTGTTTAGGCCCTGCTGTGTAGATGATGATTTTAGTACCGTTGTTGTTTGTCCTGCTGTGTAGATGATGATTTTAGTAACGTTGTTGTTTGTCCTGATGTGTAGATGATAATTTTAGTAACGTTGTTGTTTGTCCTGCTGTGTAGAAGATGAGGCCCTGCTGTGTAGAGGATGATTTTAGTAACGTTGTTGTTTGTCCTGCTGTGTAGATGATGATTTTAGTAACGTTGTTGTTTGTCCTGCTGTGTAGATGATGATTTTAGTAACGTTGTTGTTTGTCCTGCTGTGTAGATGATGATTTTAGTAACGTTGTTGTTTAGGCCCTGCTGTGTAGATGATGATTTTAGTAACGTTGTTGTTTGTCCTGCTGTGTAGATGATGATTTTAGTAACGTTGTTGTTTGTCCTGCTGTGTAGATGATGATTTAAGTACCGTTGTTGTTTGTCCTGCTGTGTAGATGATGATTTTAGTAACGTTGTTGTTTGTCCTGCTGTGTAGATGATGATTTTAGTAACGTTGTTGTTTGTCCTGCGGTGTAGATGATGATTTTAGTAACGTTGTTGTTTGTCCTGCTGTGTAGATGATGATTTAAGTAACGTTGTTGTTTGTCCTGCTGTGTAGATGATGATTTTAGTAACGTTGTTGTTTAGGCCCTGCTGTGTAGATGATGATTTTAGTAACGTTGTTGTTTGTCCTGCTGTGTAGATGATGATTTTAGTAACGTTGTTGTTTAGGCCCTGCTGTGTAGATGATGATTTTAGTAACGTTGTTGTTTGTCCTGCTGTGTAGATGATGATTTTAGTAACGTTGTGCTGTGTAGATGATGATTTTAGTAACGTTGTTGTTTAGGCCCTGCTGTGTAGAGGATGATTTTAGTAACGTTGTTGTTTGTCCTGCTGTGTAGATGATGATTTTAGTAACGTTGTTGTTTGTCCTGCTGTGTAGATGATGATTTTAGTAACGTTGTTGTTTGTCCTGCTGTGTAGATGATGATTTTAGTAACGTTGTTGTTTGTCCTGCTGTGTAGATGATGATTTTAGTAACGTTGTTGTTTAGGCCCTGCTGTGTAGAGGATGATTTTAGTAACGTTGTTGTTTGTCCTGCTGTGTAGATGATGATTTAAGTAACGTTGTTGTTTGTCCTGCTGTGTAGATGATGATTTTAGTAACGTTGTTGTTTGTCCTGCTGTGTAGATGATGATTTTAGTAACGTTGTTGTTTGTCCTGCTGTGTAGAGGATGATTTTAGTAACGTTGTTGTTTGTCCTGCTGTGTAGAGGATGATTTAAGTAACGTTGTTGTTTGTCCTGATGTGTAGATGATAATTTTAGTAACGTTGTTGTTTGTCCTGCTGTGTAGAGGATGATTTAAGTACCGTTGTTGTTTGTCCTGCTGTGTAGATGATGATTTTAGTAACGTTGTTGTTTAGGCCCTGCTGTGTAGATGATGATTTTAGTAACGTTGTTGTTTGTCCTGCTGTGTAGATGATAATTTTAGTAACGTTGTTGTTTGTCCTGCTGTGTAGATGATGATTTTAGTAACGTTGTTGTTTGTCCTGCTGTGTAGATGATGATTTTAGTAACGTTGTTGTTTGTCCTGCTGTGTAGAGGATGATTTTAGTAACGTTGTTGTTTGTCCTGCTGTGTAGAGGATGATTTTAGTACCGTTGTTGTTTGTCCTGCTGTGTAGATGATGATTTTAGTAACGTTGTTGTTTGTCCTGCTGTGTAGAGGATGATTTAAGTAACGTTGTTGTTTGTCCTGCTGTGTAGATGATGATTTTAGTACCGTTGTTGTTTGTCCTGCTGTGTAGATGATGATTTTAGTACCGTTGTTGTTTGTCCTGCTGTGTAGATGATGATTTTAGTACCGTTGTTGTTTGTCCTGCTGTGTAGATGATGATTTTAGTAACGTTGTTGTTTAGGCCCTGCTGTGTAGATGATGATTTTAGTAACGTTGTTGTTTGTCCTGCTGTGTAGAGGATGATTTTAGTACCGTTGTTGTTTGTCCTGCTGTGTAGATGATGATTTTAGTAACGTTGTTGTTTGTCCTGCTGTGTAGATGATGATTTTAGTAACGTTGTTGTTTGTCCTGCTGTGTAGATCACCGTGTCTTGCTTAATTCTTGCGGAAAAATTGTATATTTTGTTATGAACGCTTAAAGACTTATTTTATACACAAATCTATGCCGTGTGTATATAAATATATGGTTACTACAAGGTTATACAAAAGAACATACAAGTGGATAGCACCTCAAAGCATCTTTGAGCAATAATGGAATTTCGCCCTCTCACCAAACTATTTATAGTACCTTTGTGGCTACCAAGTCAAAAGGTCTATGTGTGTAGACCCATTAAGTGTCTTTACCATATTATGAGTGCTATTTTTTTTCATCTGAAATGTATGGAAGCCACAGCGTACGTTATCAACTTATATACCGTTTGATTAACAAGAACCAGTTTGACAATACGATGGTTAACAGGTATTAAAATATTGCAAAATAACAAAGATTTGTGTGTCGTGTGTGTAGGCATAACAATGGTACTGAAGGTTATGACGACGACAAATCTCCCCGACTGGTTTCGAATAAAGACAGTATTTTCTAGGTCCCAGAACGGACCCCTGAGGAACTCCGAAGTCTAAGGTTTTGCTGTCTGAAACAGTTGATCCAATGGCAACGCACTGTCGTCGTTCATTCAAGTAAGACTGGGACCAGCGTAATGCATCACCAGTCACCCCATAAGAGTACTCCAGACGCTTGAACAGTGTGCCATGGTCAATGACATCAAATGCAACAGACAGATCAAGCATGATAAGAACCGCTCTACACTTGTTATCCAGAGCAGCAGCAATATCACTGTAGACACGGAGTAGGGCCGTCTCAGTGGAATGTCCTGTGCGATAGGCTGATTGCCAGTTGTCATGAAGACTGTTAGCATTGAGATGAGCCTCAAGTCGCTGGGACACAATCTTCTCCAAGATCTTAGATAAGAAAGGAAGATTTGACACCGGACGGTAGTTCTTTAATTTTTCTTTGTTCAGTCCAGGCTTCTTCAGCAGTGGTCTTACAGTAGCCTTCTTGAAACACAATGGAACCCTAGACTCTGCTAATGATTTATTCATGATTAAGGTGATCAAGGGGAGCAGTGCATCAAGACATTGCTTCAGTAAAACTGTGGGAAGCGGGTCCAGCTCACAGGATTTCGATTGAGAGTTTGTAATGATCTTGCGCAATTCTTCTTCAGTTGTTGGAGTGAACTGCGTCAAAGGTTCACCAGAGAATTGGATATCGGCATCCATGGCAGAGATGCCAGTGTCGGAAGTTGAGTTCACAACATCAATCTTTTGCCTGATTGTATTGATTTTATCCTGGAAAAAATCACTGAATTTGTTGGACAAGATTTTTTCAGAAGAACAGCTTGGTAGGGCGATTTCACCAGTATGTCCCATAAGGTTTCTGGTGAGTCTAAAAAGCTGTCTTGTATCCGATCCACATTCTGTGATTTTTCCTGAATAATAATCTTTCTTACGTTGAATGAGTAGTGAACTGACTGCCCGACAATGTTCTCTGTATATCTGGCGATGGATGGTTAGTTTGGTCTTTCGCCAACGTTTCTCCGCCTTCCTCCGCAATTGTTTTGCATCACGAAGTTGTTCATTGTACCAAGGCGCGTTAGGTCTGACAGTAATTACCTTTGTCTGAAGAGGTGCATGTTTCTCGATCAGAGCCTCGATACCAGAGTTATATGCTTCAACAAGACAGTCAACTCCACCGTCAGTAGTCTGAAGGACTGAAGATGACTGAACGTCTTTGATGAAATCAGGTACAGAAATTTCGCGGAATTTCCGGAAGCTGACCTCTTTTCTGGCACGTTTTGGTTACGATGGTTAACAGGTATTAAAATATTGCAAAATAACAAAGATCATCTTGCCCTTCTGGGACTTGTCAGTGATGTTAAGGGCCTAAATGTTAAAGCCTAGGAGGCAAAGTAGGAAAATCCAAAGTGATCGGGAAAAAAAAGTCAAAATCGAGACCAGGGGAGGTGCACGAGCAAAATAGTTAGATATTTAGCAATTTTCATAAATCAGAAAAATCGTAAACCAGTGTCACATATGTTATTGATTATATTCTGGACCGTGCCACTATTCGAGTGAATTTAAACGAAGCATGCCGGTTACGGCAAACCTCAAGGAGTTCACAGATATTTAGTCTGAATCAGAAATAACATTAATCTTATATCTAATTTCAGACCCAGAGAATCATGACGTCCACATTCCTGTCAAGACGAAGTTGTTTGTCTATATCTCCCACTGTTTTACCACAATGGTGAGTATGTACCCCAGTCTATCATTGTCATCTTCTTTAATGAAGCCGGGGGGAGGGGGGGGAGCATGGGGGAGGGGGATAGGGGAAGAGATGTTTAAATAAAAAGATGAAAATGAAAACGACTTATCAACGGAATCTTGACTTATATTCAAAGTTGATATGAAAATAAGGCACAACGCGAAGAAAAAAACTTAACAAGGAAATTTACGATAAAAAAAATAATCGAAAATGAGACAAGATGTCAATGTCAATTTTGGTCAATGTATGTAATTGATGTCATGGTGCTGTTTTCATAGTGAAAGAATATCACATTTTGGAGGAACCTTTTAGATAATATTTTACAAGAATCTGTCAGATATCTTGTTTCAAAAGTCTTTAAAGAACGCTGCTTTTTGAATGTCAATCTCTCCGGGGATAGTGACATCAAACTGTCTTTAATGTAGAGCATTTACATATATAAAAGTACATTCGATTAAAAAATTTACATCCGCACAACTTGATGGTATCTTGAATGAATTATATTTGGGAGGAAGAACTGACCCTTTACTGATATTACAATGTAATATCTGGATAGGCACGACTTTTGTGGTAGATTACACTCCCGAAAATGTCCCATCACGTCTACAATACGTGTGTTACTATATCGTATCGTAGTTATCAAGAACCGATCGTGGAGTGATGATCGCCGAACATTATCCTGAAAAATTAAACAACTCTATCCGATGGCCTTACTTTCTTTGGGATTCTGAAAAAAAAGGAAATTTCATTAGAAAATAATATTAGATTGTAATATAACGACAACAAAACCTATGTTCAAGGCACTGTTCACAATATATGAGAAATTCTACATCATCTGATTCAATGCCTCCACAAACAAAATAAAAACCGCCAGAACAAAGAACCAAGTTCTTTAGGTCAAACATATGTAGCAGAGGTCATTACTTATTTCAATGTCTCCGCTTGAATTCGAACTCGGGACCTCTGGCTGACTAGTCTGACGCTCAACCGAACGAGCTTAAGAACACAAGTCGAATTTCTGTCATGGATTATGATGTTGAATCCTTTTTTAGGAAATAGTTATTTCAATTTTAAACGCATTTCGATACAATTTTTAATTTAGTAAAGCCAAACAACCATTCGAAAGTCATCTAACAGTTATCGTTGTAAGGTAGGATTCTAATGTGTTGAAATCTTTGAAACGACTGAGAAAAAACAAGATTGGTCTGAATTTAGATGAAGAGGTAAACTTAAAGCGTAGTTTAAAGTTCAAAGCCCGTATGTGGTCAGGGATTTGTATCATATTTATTGTAACGTTTCCTTTATTTCAAACAGGGTGCCCGGATGTGGTGGTTCGGTATCGGGTTGTTTCTTGTCGAGGTCACCCCACATTCGTTACAGCTCACTGCCCTATATGGGTTCAGCAATGGTGGCGCCATGCTCCTATTGGCTGCAGTCATCGGGGACTGGATCGACAAATCCAACAGACTGAAGGGTAAGGTGGCACTCTCAAGCATTATATGTAAACATTGAGAATTCACAATGTTTATACTGATGGTAAAATTATACTTTAGATTTACACGTTTTTGTGGTAATCTTATTTTAGCGATGAACACTTTGCCATTAGATATAAGTACGCGGATTTCAGGTTCTACAGTTAGCTTATGTAGCAATGATTATAGATGCGTAAACCATCATAACATCAATTTGTCAAAAAGTTACATTGCACCAAAAATTAATTGTGCCAAATAAAGTACGTTTACCGTGAATTTAAAGGCTGGAAGTTCCCAGCCATTCATTGAGTCATCAGTTTCGGATATTTCACAATTCCTTTTGTACGTCATATATATATACATAATGTGTTTTATGATTTATAATATCGATGTGACAATTTTAACTTATAAGGCCACAATATCTCAAATCTTTATTGCTGTAAATTCTTTCAGTTGAAATCTGACAGATAATTAAGACCATATCTGTGACCAGAGACATCTCTGCTGTGACATACCCTCTATAACTATGATTTTAAATCCAGCGAATGAACTTGAGATGTGGAATGTTATTTCTACCCTTATTTCAAAAATTATATCTTTAAATATTTTAGCTGCACGTGTCGCCCTCATTCTCAATAACATCAGCATTTCCATCTGCTGCGTTGTCATATTCTTCGTCCTAAAGTACCGACCCGTGATCGAGGCTGCTTGGGAAGACTCCCGACTCCTCACTCTATGTTTCGCGATCGTCGTTATCATCACCATTTTCGCTAACCTGACTAACCTTGGTCGTGTTCTCATCATGGAGCGAGACTGGATTGTGGAGATCTGTCAGCGAGACAAGGCCACTATTGCAAGTAAGTGAGGACGTTTGACGGTTCACGTGACTTGTAGAGTGTCTTCGTTCTTACCCGTGCAGGTTTGTATTATTTGCAGGTCACTTACATGTAACGAAATATCCGTGATTTAGAAACACACTATATCTCTATAAAGTTGTGAAATCAAATTACGTCATTGTCAAAGTAATGATACACGTATTACTGTATCATCTACACAGAAATTGTTACTGGGGATACCAGCATACAAAATTGTCTGAAATAAAAAAAAAATATCCGGACATTTACAAATAGATTCAAAAGTTTCAAGAATATATTCCATGCACAAGTAATAACCTAACAAGTTACGATATTTTTTCATGAAATAGGGCATTTCTTAAGACTGAAAAAGATATCAGAGTTCCGGAGTATAGAAAATGCAGAATCAGGATAGCACAATAAGTTTTTGAAAGAAAACATTGACACATAAAGAGAATCTTAACAAAAAATAGAAATTAGATCAAACTAGGTCATAATATAACATCACTGTAAAATCTAGAGTTACAATGGTTAAAAGTAAATAGAGAACTATTGACAGCCGCAAAACATAGCTAGTTTAATGACAACTGTGTCCTACATACGAAATCTTACAAGGTAATGCTATTGATCTCACTCATATGGAATGTTATGTTGTCATGGTAACAAAGTGAGAGATTATGAAATATACCGTTATTGGTTTATTGTCTTTCAAAGATTTTCAGATGCACTTGTTTTATAGTCTTGCATGTCGAAGACGTCATGTGTCACGGTAGATAACTTGTAATGTAGTATTATGTGTATAGAATGCGATAGACGTCATGTGTCACGAGGAATAACTTGTAATGTAGCATTATGTGTATAGAATGCGATAGACGTCATGTTTCACGGGGAATAACTTGTAATGTAGTATTATATGTATAGAATATGGTAGACGTCATGTTTCACGGGGAATAACTTGTAATGTAGTATTATATGTATAATATGTATAGAATATGATAGACGTCATGTGTTTCGGGTAATAACTTGTAATGTAGTATTATATGTATAGAATGCGATAGACGCCATGTGTCACGGAGAATAACCTGTAATGTAGTATTATATGTATAGAATGCGATAGACGTCATGTGTCACGGGTAATAACTTGTAATGTAGTATTATATGTATAGAATGCGATAGACGTCATGTGTCACGGGTAATAACTTGTAATGTAGCATTATGTGTATAGAATGCGATAGACGCCATGTGTCACGGGTAATAACTTGTAATGTAGTATTATGTGTATAGAATGCGATAGACGTCATGTGTCACGAGGAATAACTTGTAATGTAGTATTATGTGTATAGAATATGGTAGACGTCATGTTTCACGGGGAATAACTTGTAATGTAGTATCATATGTATAGAATATGATAGACGTCATGTGTCACGGGTAATAACTTGTAATGTAGTATTATATGTATAGAATGCGATAGACGTCATGTGTCACGGGTAATAACTTTTAATGTAGTATTATATGTATAAAAAACGGTAGACGTCATGTGTCACGGGGAATAACTTGTAATGTAGTATAGGATGCGATAGACGTAATGTGTCACGATGTTTAAGTAGTAACATAACTTCCTATTTACAGCAATGAGTGCGACTTTCCGCTTCATTGATTTGTGCACCAAGGTCGTTGCTCCCTTAGTAACAGGACAGATTATGACATACGGTTCTCACCTATACGGTGCCATTTTTATTGCTGGATGGAACATCGTTGCTGTGTTCGCAGAGTATTATCTAATCTGGAAAATCTACACATTGGTTCCAGCTTTACATTCAAAATCATCCGCCGATAAGCATGGTATGTAACAAACACTCTTTATCATAATCAATACAACTCCACAACAGAAGAGTTCCACAATTGTAATGATACTTTATAACTGTCTATTTTCGCGGGGATGATACTTTTGCAATTACATTAGGTGATTTTGAAAATTTAATCCGTGAAATAATGATACACTTCGTATAAGATATCGAAATTTTCAATTGAATTGTTGAAACATAATTCAATGGTATTAAAAGAAAATCGCGAAAATCTTAGGCCCGTGAAAATTATCATCTATAGATGCATAAGAATTGATAACCACTTCGCTAGAAGCTTGGGTAAACTTGAACTCGTGATTAATACTGTACAATATAATTTGAAGCCTGCTGATTCTATAGTATACCGTGATTATTGGAAATGGAGGACCATGTTATTACCCGTGAAAACTTTCTCGCTCACGTTCAGGAAATAAGTAATATATAATGTTATATACTGCAGACTATTTATTTTCTATCGAGACCCATCATAACTAATTTGACTTGAATTTATAATTATCTCGATATATTGACATAAATTTGGTTAAAATTGTCTCATAACTTGCCGAAACATTCATTTCGACAGGCAGCTACATACAATAGCACGCCTTTAAAGTCGTACAGGCAGAGATATGACGGTTTTATTATCATGTATATTACACATGCTGTGGATACTTTAATATTAGGAGTGATCTTATGATATGTTTGAAGGTACACATTTTTTTTCTCAGAATTTAAAGACGAGAGCAAAATGATCATATCTACACACCATGCTGACAAAGAATATCACAATCTCCCATCACGTGATGTGTCCACGAAGGAACCGGTGGCAAATACGACACCGAGCGTTGAGATCTACGACATCGCACCAGCAGGTGACACAACACCTAACGTCGAAAAACAGGAACTGGCACAGGTCAGTGACGCAAACGAGGCAGGTTTCACATTAAACACAAAATCTGGCGTCGAGAAACAGGATCTCACATCAGGCGACAATACCAACGAGGGAGGTCCGAAGTTAGATAATCTACCTCGAATCGAGATCCACGACCTCACATCGGACGGCAATACAAACGAGGGAAATTCCTCGCCAAAAACAGATCAGAACATCACGCAAACAGTCCATAGTGAGTTATCTACAACAACAAACGACCCACAGGGGACAGAAATTAATTCAACATCATACCAAGCACAGGAGAGAAGCATTTCACCCAACCCGGAGAAAAATAATTTTGAATCAACCGATAATAAGGTCAACTTTGGGGTCTACGGGAAAGATTCTTCGAACGATATAATTCCTCATTCTGATCAGCAACTAACGACGAAAGATGTAGAGGCTGGTGAGAAGGCGGTAAGTGATAAGATCGGTATGTCTTCACAGCCACAAGAAGAGGAAGAAAAGCGGAGTAGTCTGTCAGCACAGCTGTGTCATAGTTTAATATCACTATACCGAGGATGGAAAACGTATATGAAATATGACGTATCGATTGCTGGATGGTCGCTGGCGTTTCTGTACTTCACTGTCCTAGGGTTCGACAATATAACAATAGGTGAGTGGTAAAATATATATATATATATATACATATAGACATCAAAGAAAATGTTAACAGAATCTTAATTCAACCTAAAATTTCATAAAGCTAGGGCCAAATATAAATAAAGATTTATACGGAGACTCCTGAAAAAAGGTTGAAGGGGAATAAGGCAAGGTGTTCCGGAAGAGTTAGCGTCTTCTGTTTCTTCAAGGACACCCGCCATTTTAATCTTGATCAATACACGTAATGTCACGTTTCCAAGTGAGAACAATGTAAGTGAACTTTGGGAACCACCAAACTAACGAGCATCAAACATCTTTTTGTCTTATAGCAAATTCATAATTAATGGAGTATACAACACTTAAATAAATTAAAAGCAACTTTCAGAAACAAATACGGTACTGCATAGCCAAGATAATTACATGTCATCATATATACTTTGTCCTTAGTGCTAATGGCCGAAAATTGTTATGTGTCTACGGAAAATCAAAATTTTAGAAATAAATTCCAAACTGAAGTTATTTTCCATCCGATTGTTATTTTACATCATAAACTCGACTACATAACAGTCAGAGGAAGCAGAATATTGAATATACAGGTACAAGTTTGAAAGTAACAATCATATTCCAATGTACGTTAATTAAGCTGACAAATTTTGCCATTACAAATTTTTAAGACACACACCAGGAAGTGATTTATTATCGATTCCCTGTCACATTGACTTTGTTGCAGGATATGCCACCACGCAGGGTATGTCGGAGTCCTTAGTAGGTATTCTCATCGGATGTGCAGCTGTGTTTGGTATCCTTGCCTCGATATCCTTTCCCATCCTACGGCGCAAGTGTGGCCTGGTTAGAGCTGGAACTATAGGTAAATTGAGACAGAAAAAAAGTTCGGAAACACAAGAAATTGAAAGTTATTGTAAAATGAAAATAATATTATAAACAGACACAAAGTTACATGTGAAATTAGTCCCCCCCCCTCCTTTTTTATAAATTTGGTCAGGACAAATGTAAAACTAAATGTGAACTCCAGTATCAAGTAGAAGTTATATCCAGTTATCATTGTAATTAGAAAACCGAAATTCTATCCGAACGAAGCTGAAGATACCTGTATCTGTAATGACGTAACATTAAAATAAGATCAGGTGGAAGTTGGGCCTATTTATACCGGAAGTAGAGGGTAAATGTAGGGCGAGGAAAGGCATGGCAATAAACAAAACAGTACATAAGATAGATGTTTACTCTGCTCAAAACTACAACTTCAAAAAATACAACTGCGGAAATCCTTTTGATCATAAATGGAACAAAATGACAGGGAAAGTCAGAATTTTAGTCTTTTCATGACATGAACCATTTTTGTGATCTGGGAGGTCGCCTGTCTTTGTCTATACTCTGTGTGTTGTTAACAGGGTTGAGCTGGGAGGTCGCCTGTCTTTGTCTATACTATGTGTAGTGTTAACAGGTTTGAGCTGGGAGGTCGCCTGTCTTTGTCTATATTTTGTGTAGTGTAAACAAGTTTGAGCTGGGAGGTCGCCTGTCTTTATCTATACTTTGTGTGTTGTTAACAGGTTTGAGCTGAGAGGTCGCCTGTCTATACTTTGTGTGTTGTTAACAGGTTTGAGCTTGGAGGTCGCCTGTCTTCGTCTATACTCTGCGTGTTGTTAACAGGGTTGAGCTGGGAGGTCGCCTGTCTTTGTCTATACTTTGTGTAGTAGGTTTGAGCTGGGAGGTCGCCTGTCTTTGTCTATACTTTGTGTACTAGGTTTGAGCTGGGAAGTCGCCTGTCTTTGTCTATACTTTGTGTAGTAGGTTTGAGCTGGGAGGTCGCCTGTCTTTGTCTATACTTTGTGTAACAGGTTTGAGCTGAGAGGTCGCCTGTCTTTGTCTATACTTTGTGTAGTAGGTTTGAGCTGGGAAGTCGCCTGTCTTTGTCTATACTTTGTGTAGTAGGTTTGAGCTGGGAGGTCGCCTGTCTTTGTCTATACTTTGTGTAGTAGGTTTGTGCTGGGAGGTCGCCTGTCTTTGTCTATACTCTGTGTGTTGTTTACAGGTTTGAGCTGGGAGGTCGCCTGTCTTTGTCTATACGTTGTGTAGTAGGTTTGAGCTGGGAGGTCGCCTGTCTTTGTCTATACTTTGTGTAGTAGGTTTGAGCTGGGAAGTCGCCTGTCTTTTTCTATACTTTGTGTAGTAGGTCTGAGCTGGGAGGTCGCCTGTCTTTGTCTATACTTTGTGTGTTGTTAACAGGTTTGAGCTGGGAGGTCGCCTGCCTATACTTTGTGTTTTGTTAACATGTTTGAGCTGGGAGGTCGCCTGTCTTTGTCTATACTTTGTGTGTTGTTAACAGGTTTGAGCTGGGAGGTCGCCTGCCTATACTTTGTGTTTTGTTAACAGGTTTGAGCTGGGAGGTCGCCTGCCTATACTTTGTGTTTTGTTAACAGGTTTGAGCTGGGAGGTCGCCTGTCTTTGTCTATACGTTGTGTAGTGTTAACAGGTTTGAGCTGGGAGGTCGCCTGTCTTTGTCTATACTTTGTGTTTTGTTAACAGGTTTGAGCTGGGAGGTCGCCTGTCTTTGTCTATACTTTGTGTAGTAGGTTTGAGCTGGGAGGTCGCCTGTCTTTGTCTATACTCTATGTAGTGTAAACAGGTTTGAGCTGGGAGGTCGCCTTTCTTTGCCTATACTTTGTGTAGTGTTGACAGGTTTGAGCTGGGAGGTCGCCTGCCTATACTTTGTGTTTTGTTAACAAGTTTGAGCTGGGAGGTCGCCTGTCTTTGTCTATACTTTGTGTAGTGTTAACAGGTTTGAGCTGGGAGGTCGCCTGCCTATACTTTGTGTTTTGTTAACAGGTTTGAGCTGGGAGGTCGCCTGTCTTTGTCTATACTTTGTGTAGTGTTTACAGGTTTGAGCTGGGAGGTCGCCTGTCTTTGTCTATACGTTGTGTAGTGTTAACAGGTTAGATGCTGGGAGGTCGCCTGTCTTTGTCTATACTTTGTGTGTTGTTTACAGTTTTGAGCTGGGAGGTCGCCTATCTATGCTTTGTGTATTGTTAACAGGTTTGAGCTGGGAGGTCGGCTGTCTTTGTCTCTGTATTGTGTCACTTTGGATGCCCGGAGGAACATTTGATCCAAACAAAGAGTTGACCAATCAAGACCAAATAATCCAAGGCAACTGTACGAAATCCGCCGAAATCATACCCGGGACTCTGGTATCATCTGTTGTGTTGGCGGAACCTCATGTTAATATGACTTTGGAATCCCTGGCCGAGCCAGAGTTTGACATGACGTCATTATGTAATTACACCACGGATGTTAAGGACACTCTTCCCAAGTCTAAAGCCTCCATCATCATGTTACTGATGGGTATTGTGGGGGCTAGATTTGGTAAGTTATAACGCATGATCCATTATTCAAGCTAATTTTAGAAAATACACTTTTCCATCTGTAACGTGAAATAACTTTGGCTCTACTGTATTTAACCATTACACGGTAAAGCGATCTATCAACGTGCATTTTCCACAGTCGCCTCCTAGGCTTCAAAATTTAGGTTCCTAGCATCACTGGAGAATCAGTCGAAACAGTCATTTCCGGTTTAATTCATTGTTTGGCTCTCAATTATTAAATGGTGCTATTCACCTGTGTGGCTTTTGTACGCTTATATAATATAAACCTGACGTAACAAATGTTTACTTAAAATTACCTAATGCGCATATTGAGGCAAATATTTACCCTTGTTTGTCATTCTTCCCTCCCAGGTGTCTGGCTGACTGACCTTGCCATTACGCAGCTGTTTCTAGAAGCCGTCACAGAGACTGAGAGAGGAATCGTCAACGGATTTCAGTCTTCTCTCAACAAACTCATGGACATGTTAAAGTTTATCATGATAATTTTCATCCCAGATCCGTCCATGTTTGGTTATCCGGCTGTCGTATCATTCTGCTTCATTTTCTCATCTTGGCTGTTGTACACAAGATTTTCCAAGAAGAGGACCGGTAATTTGTTATATGGCAAGAACAGTTATACATTAAATACAAAATAAAATATCTATCTTCCGAACTCTTTAATCAGTGGGGAACTCTTATCAATGTGCCTAAGAAGCTTGTAAACTGACAAGAGTCTAAACTGGTACGTCAACAAGTGAAGATAACAAACGACGACTACATTTGAATGCATTTGAGATGTTTACAAAGATAAATTTTACTGTTTGGTCTGTATCGAAAGCTGCTACCGCGAAGTGTATTTAACGGGATGGTGGACTGGTTAAGGCGTCTGACCATCTTTAAAACAATCCCTCCACCTAAGGGGCGCGGGTTCGAGGTCCTACGTGGGGCAGTTAACAGGTACTGGCCGCAGATCGTTGGTTCTTCTCCGAGAACTCCGTCTTTTCCACGAACAACCAAAACTGGCACGTCCTTAAATAGCCCTGGCTGTTTATTGGATGTAAAAGAAGTGAACATATAAACATGTGAGTTTACAGAAACCTAGCGGAAAGGCTATTTCTTGAATAAGAAATTTGATTTATGATATGGAACCACCGCGGAATACATGTGACGTAATGATTGCTGAGTACGTACATCGAGTTCAGACAACGCTCGATTGATACTCTGGTATTGACGTGACGACGTCAATCTCAACATATCAACTGAGAAACCTAGCATGGCTGACGGATGGTCGGTTTGAGAAAAAAGACGTAAGTCATGGCTTTCATCAACCAACAATTCCATAACACGGCGAGCGGGTCGGTACAGTCGGCGAACGGGTCGGATCAGTCGGCGAATGGGTCGTATCAGTCGGCGAAGAGGTTGGATACGTCGGCGAACGGGTCGGATCAATCGGCGGACGGGTCGGATCAGTCAGTGAACGAGTCGGATCAGCCGGCGAACGGGTCGGATCTGTCGGCGAACGGGTCAGATTAGCCGGCTGACGGGTCGGATACGTCGGCGAACGGGTCGGATACGTCGGCGAACGAGTCGGATCAGTCGGCGAACGGGTCGGATCGGACGGTGAACTTTTAAATACCCGGATATTGCCCTAACCTGCATGTCACGTTTTAATTCATTGGAATAGTGACACAGTTCTGAATATACATATGAATTTGTTAAAAAATGATCTGATTTATGAAATTAATTTTTGACATTTTCCCACTCTCATTGGATTTTCCGCGCTCGCTTCCTTGGCTTCAGAATTTAGGACATTAGCATCACTGACCAGTCTTAGACAGATGTGTAATGCAGTTTAATTCATTATTTGGCTCTACTGTAACTAACTCTAAATTATTAAAAGGTGCTATTTCACTTGTGTGTCTTTTGTTTAATCTGTGGTATTTGTTAAATAAGATACTGTTCAGATAAGATATGAAATCACCATATCAGTAGATAATTGTGTTGTATATTCACTTTATATCATAAATACATTCAGATATCATGAAAACTTCAATAAAGAAAGTCATGAACAAAACATAAGTTGGTTTTCCTTTTATTTTTCAAAACCACATAATCATGTGAACATATAAAGTTGTATAAAAATGTTCATTAGCACATGTAAACAATAAGGTCTATGGTTTCGTGTTTTACTACAAGGGTTAATGTTATTCAATGTGATTGTCTTCACATGTAAAAACATTCTTTTTAATTGCAAAACATTAATGTTTTCCACGCTGATCTTTATATGTTACCTAAAAGTTAATTTTAAATTTTGCAGGAAATTTTAAATCCAGATATGACAAATAAATTTACATAATATTAACAAATATAAATATATCAGTGTTTTGTAGAAATTTCGGTGTTGTTTTCAATATTTCTTATATTTTTATTGATTTATTTGATCGATAAATCGATTGCTTGATGGAACCGTGTGAAGATCTTAAGTAAACGATGTACGAGTTATTTATCTATGATTATATAGAAAATATTTGCCTTCTTGTGAAATATAAAACAAGGTATGCTTTAATAAATATATATAAATCTATATCGATCACAGATAAATATCAAAACGAGATAAATGACATTTAATATAAAATATGAATTATTGTACTATAAACGTTAAGATGGAAGATGACTTAGACTAAAACTACTATACTACTTTATAACTAACAATAAAATTCCGAATGAACTTTATGTTCTCCGTGTAAAAATATCAAGTGTAACATGAATAATGTTGTATTGATTAAGTACTGTAAAGCTATATGTATGAAGTTTTACATCTTCTCTAAAAAAAATTGACGAACTTGAGCAACATTTCATAAATACTACACTAATTGTGAAACGTATAAACCGTGATTAACTGATGAATATATACCGTATATAAAATATGAAACATATTTTCATACATCTTTCAGTTTAATGTCTGCAATGAGTTATGAAAGAGGTATTAATCTGTCAGTGTTGAAAAACATGTTGATTGTATAAAAATATTGTACAAAATCGAGCCTTTTATAGCTATAGAATTAATGAAATCTTAGATAGAATCAGTTTACAGCAATTCCTATTCCAAGGGAGATAACTCATCCCACCGTAAACATTTCTATCTTTGAACACTAAGGTCGTGAAACCATTATTGTGAAGGAGAAATTCTTTAAAAAGACCGAAACAACGTCATATAATGTGTAAGTGCACAATACAAAGTAAGCTGCATTTGAAGATGCTAGTTAAAAGTTTTGTCATCTTCACTATTTCTCCATAATCAAACTGGACTTTATCTCAGAACAGGGCTATAATGTTTGCTATATAAACAGTTTATGTTAAAATATCATAATTCAAAAATCGGTTATATAAAGAATGTTTAACTCATCATGAAATATGAAACTATAACATACATCAACAAATACATTGTACATGTTTAATGCTATGGAGACAGTTTGGTGTACTCCTAATATGTAGCAAAGTTCGTGCTAATCAATCCATCAATTTTTTAAGGATTCGTCGTCATTATACTACATGTACATTTCAATCAATTATAACACGACATTCGGACATCTCAGTATGGTTCATTAGAGACAATATATAGTCGTAAATGCTAGAGGACTTTTGGAACGTCTCTAATTTCTTTATAAGATTGTACATTCATCCGTTTCGTTAGCCTTGGGTCCACCAGAGAACATGTTGGACAATCCCTCTGTCAGAATACCTGTCATATCGTTCATCATCTTAGGGAGGTTGTCCATATCCATTTGTCCGGATGCTTGATTCTGCGAAGAAATAAGAATGAATTTCTATAAAAGTGTGGAGATAAGGTGACATTGAGATTTCAGATTTCTAATTTACCAGTTCAACTAAATACATGCTTTAGAATTGAAGACTGATTACACTATTTACATGTAAACGGTTGCTATTATAGCCTTATAAGGTCATATTCATTATATGTTTGCGACCATATCAGTGTTCGAGTCACATATCGTTTTAAGAGGAGAGTTCGGAATACCTAAATTTCGACCTCTCAGGATGACGGTTGAAGGAGACAAAACAAACCGATCATATTTGCGCGGATTTATCTAGTTATCTTTCATGAAATATGATTTAAATTTCGATCGTGGATCATTAACATCCTGACGTTGTGATGCTTGTTGTACATATAAACTATGGCGGTGTATAGAAGATATCTTGTACAAAACTTCCCAGGATGATATTTAACCTCGGCTGATAATCACGAATATACAGCCATGTGCAGAACTGAATGATTTGATACTACAATGTGCATACAACCCAGAATAGTCCATGTGTGCATGAGGTAGATTTACACTATTTTTCATTTTAAAAGTGGTCAGTTTTGACCGTTACCCTTAGCAGATGACCATCAGACCTGACCATTTGTATGCCTTCTTGGTGTAATGTTACGGACTGAATCTGTTAATAAATATTGTACACAATGTTTGAAGGAACGCATGAATTCACTGATAAATACACAGTGGAACCACGTAATTAACACACCTTTCACTAAGTGAAGTAGGAGGTATATTAATGTAGTTTACATAAAATGTTCGTGAACTCATGACCCCTGATTATCGACTATATTTGCCTTTGAAATGTTCATGGACTCGTAACCCCTGATTATCGACTACGTTTGCCTTTGAAATATGACGTCAATTCTGCTGTTATAAGGTCAATGCTCACGTTTACTGGATACCTATCTTTGGATGGATCACGGGCCAAAATATCAAAAGATGTACATAGTAGCATCACGTATTACATAACTGTGCATTGTACAATGTCATCAGACGGGATAAAGACGAAAGCAAAAAGATAATCTTTAAAATGTATAAATATTCTGATATCAAGGTAATTTTGTAACGTAGGACCATCGGGAAACGAAAGACAAACGTCTGAACTGTCAATAAATGTACTGTCGATAATTTAAAAACGATAAGTTGGTTTTCTTAATTTGTATAGTTTGTTTAATACGAGGGTCTACTATTTCGCTGGTGACTCGGATGGACTTAATAGAAGTTTATCTACACATCGGTTCTCTCGTACACATATTATCCTGATTTGCATATTTGATTAACTTTAGAAATGTTTATTGGGTTAATAATTTTTTTTATCAGAGTACATCGAATAATTTTCCAGATGATATGTCTAACTGAATAGAATACACTCTCTGTAACTACCCACCATTGCATCCTGGATATTTTTTGGCAGAGGGCCAATCTTTTCGATCTCCTGCGACAGCTCTACAACCTTTGCCCCTCGAGCCTCTTTTTCGTGTGGTTCATCATCCTCCGTTTCTTGGTCAAATAATTCCTTGATTTCAATGTATAAATCCAATTGTTTCTGAAGATTTTGGATCTGTGTTTCATCTAAGATGTTCCTGCTCTGTTCAATCCACGGTTCGAGCTATAACACAAATCAAACCGTCAATGCATTAATCGGGTTATGGATAGTAAAATATACCATTTTCTCTCACAATAGTAAACAAACCTGTGCACATCACAATTCCTTAGATTATACACGGGTTTGCTTGAGCCGCCACAGAAAGGCAGATGGAACCTACGACCAGGAATACGCGATGTATTGATAGTGAAGACTGACAGAAAACGTTAATCAACATTTACTCGGTAGAGTACTCGTGATACAAATTAGAAAATCTCATTAGCGTACATGTATCCTCTCTTTGTGGAATACCCTGAATACACAGAATGAAACTTCCGTTTCAAGAACGAATACCGTCTTTCATCATTTCTATCAAGTTGTATTTTTTTCCGTAAGATCATTGATTTGGCTATCAGCTGTCTTACGTACTAATCAACGTACCCATAGCATGTATCATAAAACGTAATGCAGAATTAATGATAATCTAGCGCAAACTTTGAAATAGAAATTGTGGTAAAATGTAACGATGGTAAAATGTTTGAAAATTACTACTTTGTTTGTACATGCATACAATTCTAGTCATCTAATCAACTTAGGGTTTGACAATAATTATTGACATATGCATCTCATCACACCTGACTTGACAAAAATCCAACAAATGACCTTTACCTTTCAACACCAATTTACAATAAGTAAAATAAGATACTATATAACTAAATAATTCAATAACCTTTATTATTCAGCTGTTCTGTTCTTACAGAAACTCATCAGTGATACTTCGTGGCCTAAAGTTTTGGATCTTAGAAGGCGATAGACGGTATTATCAAACTTGTATGTAAGATAGAAACCTACTTTCTCAATAGCAGCTATTACAGGCTTGTAATACAGGGCCTTGTCAAATAATCTCATCATTGGCTGGGCCATAGTGGAGGCTTGTTGTGTCATACCCGTCATCATACCTGTAACAGAGGGCGTTAATCTCTTAACATGGTACATAACAAAATATTTTGTACATGGAAAGTTGTGACACTTTTATGATATTTCAATGAAACAGAAAAAAAAAAATGATATAAACAGTACATCGACGGCAGCCATTATCCTACTGGTAAAGATTTTTAAGGTTGTATGATAAGCATATATTTAGAGAAACGAAGAAAGAACTTGCACGAGATAATATAGAATTTCAGTGATTCAGTGGAGCATTTCTGCAGCCTGAAGGATGAAGAGGAAATTACAAAACTTTGATCTATTTGTACACAGTGTGTATCGTGAACTGTACATAATCTTTAGTTTTAACAATATCGCAACTACATTTTATTCCATTTTGATATACATGTGGTGTTAAATCTGTTTATAGGACCACAATATCTTATACTTAAATGGATTTCTACAACCAGAGGACAGTACAGACGGTACAACGATATATGAAGACGATGAAACAGAAGACGCTTACCCCTCCGAAACACCTGGTCTCATTTGCATTGTGCTTTTTCAGGATTCGTTCATTTGTTCATGAGTTTTGCCTTGTCTTATCAAATTTGGATATAGATTGTGCTGACATGTCGGAGTGTTTTTATTGTGGTTGTACTATTTAACATCAAACCCAGATCTTTGAGCAGCTAGGGTTTAAGAAAAGGTATATATTGCTAAATTAGCAATATAGTTATGCCCTTTTTGAAATTGAAGATCTTTGAAAGAACTCTTACATAACGCAGCATAATTTCCTGAGACACTTATTGTCGTGATTGGTTGTTGAAAAGAAGTTTTCTTTATACATATATACACCGAAAATATATAGATAAAATCAGGTGTTTTGGAAGAGTAACCGTTTTCTACTTCATTGATACAAAACGTGCTTTATATCTAGTTTAAAGGGCACATATGTTTATATACGGAATACATAAAAATGGTAGATACGAAAATACGCGGCCTGTCTCTCTTTCTTCTTTTTTTCGTTCTGTATGTTTGTCTGTCTGCCTTTCTTTCGCTGTATTTCTGTCTGTCTGTCTGTCAATTGTTATTCGTGATCAAGTTGCACCTAGCAAACAAATCATGATATTGAATATGCCACTAAATTCTTACCTCCAAGCGACTCGCTTACTCCAGATTTGCTGATGTTTCCATCCTCGGTCATTGAATTACCCAAACCAAGGAACATTTTTCCGAAAAAGTTATCCATTTTACTCTCGTCAAAGAAATCCAAGCCTTCATTTTCACCTTCACCTCCCATGAAATTTTTCATGAAATTTACGTCGTCAAAATCGTCTAAATCATCATCGTCTGAACTATCATCAACGTCGTCAAGAAAGCCAACTTTTTTTCCAAAACCAGAAAACGTTTTTTGCGTTTGAAATGCCGCTTGTCGCATTCCAGTAAACGTTCCCTGGAAATAGAGAATAAGTGATCTGACTTAAAACATTGCCCCAACATTTCAAATCTGAGTCCACTCTAACACCCGAGGTAAAAATGATCTCATATTGTTTATACTGCAGAGTGCTTTACATCCAGAAAATAAGCAAAAAATCAAGGTTTCATTTACATCTTACCAAAATGGTCATTATGCTTCACATTTTGTAAATACATACAAGCTATCCCAGATATCAGTCCGTTCCACAGACTTGTGACAAGGTACATCGAAGTCGTAATCGTGTATATGTATATCACTAAGGATATTGACAGACATAATGTATATGATGTAATATATGTAGATGTAGGTATCATATATTGTTTTAATCTGTCTGCTCTTAGTGATGCTACCCCAGATAGTGTGCCAACCTTGATCAAAACACAATATATTTTGGAATTAGTTTAGAGATTCGTTAGTGATACAAATATTTCCCATTAGATAATTCATTTTGCATTCATGTTGGCACAAGTCTATTCATAAACTGTCTAGTATGGATCGGTGAATTTAATGGACAGTTTGTCTACGGACCAAGTCTGAGGAATGGACTGATATTTGTAGTTGTTTATTTATGTATTATAGAAATGTGTAGTTTAGTAATCATATTCCATATTTTATCATTACATTCTATATTATAAATGTTATGCAGATATCCTGATTCATCTTTATGTACTTCTATAAGAAAGGTACTGTGTATTATGTTTATTTCTCTACAGAACGAGTTAGACTTTGCCTTTTGCCCAATTCGTTTTGCGTTAGGATCCTAGAAATAAAATTATGCTGAAATGTTGTTGAAGTATCAGTTTTTATTCTTCCATTTGTTTCGTGTATTTTGTACATGAGCGTCTGCACGTGTTTGATATCCAGAAATTCAGCGCTTCATTGCAATTAAAACTTACCTCTTCTATGTTTTCTTTCGCTGTCTGGTACCACTTCATTAGTTTCTTTGCGTGGTTTCTTGACAATTTCAGTTTGTCTGGAAAATGAATATGCAAATACAACATGAAGATACCAACATGTGAATATAATTATAACTAAAATGACATTTTATTTTCAGGGTCTAAATGACTTAATAAATTCATGTCGACATTTCAATACATTAAATCCCTTCATATTTGAATGATTTAGACCCCAACGGATAATAATCATAGTGTTTCTTTCTTTACAGGAACTCGTCTAAATACCGCATTATTTTCAAAACGATATTGGTTTACCAGCAAATTATAAAATTATATCCTCTCTACATTCTGAATATGGTGACTGTATCCATTTTCTTTAAAACTCTGTATATTCTTGATGTCATGGTTTTCTTTTGTTAAGAAGAATCTAAAATATTGCGCCGGTGTAAGGTTGAAAATTGACCCCCGTTGCAATTGGACCCGGGTTTCTATCAATTAGGTTTCATTTTCAAAATTACACCGGTTATCGTTAACGTTGTTATGTAGACACTGGAAAAATAAATCGATTTTAACCGAATATTACCTGGTAATTTTTCTGGTTTCTTAAACGTCTTGAACGCAGATAAGGCTTCTAAAATCCTCTGACTATCCTCCACAGGTAGATCCAATATACTCTGAGTTGGCCCTAATTAAAACAATAGGACATGCCCGAATTAGTTCAAATTACGTTTCCCTTGTAGTATTGCGTCCCTTCCTTTCCCAAGTAAACGTACCTCAAACTAAATTGAACTATCGTAAAATCATCTTAGATCTTAAACTTCATTGTTTTTCTTAGTCTCAGAGACGAGTAGCAAGAAGATGATAGCAGACTCAATAGGACCTTTGAACGTCTGTCGAAATAACAAAAATGACTAGACCGAGACTTGTTGCAGGAAAACAATTCCAATCGTTAGTTGGTAGTGTAATTCGAATCCAGAAAAAACGAATATTACATAACATGATATATTATTATTATTTTGATATCGATTTGGAAAATTGATTTTCTGGTTCGATATGAAATGCGAAAGGCCAGTTGGTATGACCTGTAATTTTCTTCTTCCTATTTTGTGCAAAAAAACGGTGTAGTCTTCCTCGATAGACATGGTAGGTGTTTCCGAAGAGCCCGATGAAGATATGTCTAGTCTAACGGTCGGTTTTTTTTCGCTTACAAAAGTTTTAAACCTGGCGTTGTTCCTTTATTGCAATCGTCTTATCGATTCTGGATGAAAGTTATGGTTTGTCTTCAAAATGTTCTTACCACTATGAAACAAATATCGACAAATGCCTTAACTTTTAGGAATGTAACTAGATAATCGAAAATTTAAACACAGATCTAGAAATTGTAACCTCCAAGTTTACCACTTATGATTAATTTCAAAGTCATTGTAAGTTTTCAGATTGTGTTGTTAACTACAAACCATGCTGCGATTACACATGGTGTTATAAAAGAAGTAAAAGGGAAAATGTATCAAAAGGACGTGCTGCCACAAAAGCTGGGAATGTGACCAATTTTCAACTACATCTTTTCACGTGTTTAAAAAACGAAACATCATTGTTATAATATTACAAAATGATATAAGGAAAAATAGTAGATATTTCAATGATAATAGCATCAGCTCAACCTGTGACCAAATCGAATATGTATCCTATCATACTTTCAAACACGCTTTGCTTCCTTGGAGGAAGAATCCAGGCAGGAACTATTTTCTGAAAAACTACAATACATAACGTACAAAATGTTACATTTCAGGATTTCTATTTTCAAATTACTCATAAACACAAAGATGGAATTTTTGTTTGAAAATGTGTTAATAATAATATCGTTTAGGGAGGTGAATAATGAAACCTGTTTTGTGGTAAATACTTATTATGAAGTCTAAGGTAATATGTTGGTATGTTCTTGTTAAGATACTCAGAGCATTGTCGTAACAGTGGGTTGTGTTTACATTGTCCAATAAGATTATGATGACTATAAAACGCCTAGAGAATCATCAGCCTGGATCTCTCGAAAGCTGTTAGTGAGTTATTCTGACAGTTATCGACATTCATGATAAATCTTGTTGGAAAGCTGTTTTAGTTAGTTTCAATATATCAGTAAGCGGCTGATGTAGGGGATATGTCCTTGTTTATCAGAACAGCAAAACCATCATGATTTTGAAGGGAAATAGTCTAGATCTTCGTACCATATTGGAATCACTTATATAATTACTGATGGTAAATAGTTTTTCGTACTGATTGTTTGTATCTCTATTGGATCGCTCTATCTAATTTTCTACAAGTTTAGCAGTGGTTCTTTTGCTTGCTTAATCGATCAATATTTCGCTACAAATACGAAGACGCCCATCGCCGAAAAGTAATTGTGATATCATATATATGTTGTTTAGTGGTGTTCAATAACTTCCTAATAAATAGTGATGTTCTTACGTTAATGTGCACATAAAAATAATGCTAAATCACAATTAGTATGATTCGACTATCTGACAATATTTACGGAAATCCCTGTAATTTTGTTGATGTACGTGTTGTACAGGGTCATCAAAATGTACCCTGTCCAAATAAGTGAATTATTATCATCAATATAAATCAATAGATTTTCGCTTAAATATATCTCATGTTATTATTTTTCAAGTTTGAAATACGAATTTTCTCATATTTCGGCAATATCTTGCTTTTTTGTTTAAGCTGATTACATGTTCTGCCGATGATTCCCTTAGTGTAGTTATTAGGTGTTACCTTCAACAAGAATTGCTTTGAGTAGGTGAAATAAAATATATATTTGTGCATTTCACAAGACATTGTCACTTGCATCCGAAATAAATTTGCTCATGTGCTTGATGAATTCGTTGTTAAATCACTCAATTGAACAAGAGCTACACAACAGGTGCCGTTGATGAAGCAAAAGACGCATACTCTACCGGGACACTTGGTCTCCTTATTCATTTTTCATATTTGTGTGTACATCTTTGTTTACGTTTTGCCTTGTTTCATCGAATTTAAGATTTAATTGAAATATTGGTATTTTTTATAGGGCTAAAACTAATATTAACGATATAACTGAAACCCCTAAAGAGCATTAACTTGTGTATAAGTGTATAGACTTTGTAAGTGATTGGTACAGATATCCTAAAGTGACGTGTCCTTTTCTAAATCATTGTAAGGTACAGTTATATATTTTAACCCGACAGAGTATGTATTTGCTTTGCATTTAATAGTGTTAATCACCCATCATTCTCTTGTACAATCTGATTGTATGTAATGGAGTCTGTTTGCGGTAACCTGGCGCCAGTTGTTCTACGGTCCTTTAACCAGAGGCTAGCCAAACAATCTCAAATTGTCGTTATTGAAAAAACAAGAGTGTTAAAGGCAAAATTAACACTCAATATATTTAAATCTAGTCTTTCTCGGCAAAATTATAGCTTGAAAATGATAAAAGATGCTTTAAATTTCGTTTAAGATATATCTGAAATTTTTCACTAGTCAATGGTTATCACCAATTAGCATTTGAACAACTGGGGTCTGCATGCCAAACTTTATTGAAATTTATGAAATCTATTGAATTTTGAGGTTAAAGCTGTTCCCATCTGGTTTTTGTTATTCTATCGACCAATTTTGATTTTCAATATTCGCATCCTAGGCTTCACGACTCTAGGGCCTTATTATTACTGACGAGTCCTAGAAAGACGAAACAGCTATTTATTGCAGTTTATTTCATTATTTGATTTTCTTGATGTCTAATTCTAAATTTATACTGAAAGGAGCTAATCACTGTTGTGTACTCTTTGTACTTCAAATATTGATCGTCGCAATCTCCTGACAGATTACGGACTAGCTGAAATTTATCCCTATACCAGTGGTTAAGTTAGTCTATCGACAGCTACACGGCATGATGTATGATAAATCATAACCAAATTACCGAAAAATATTTATGTCATTACAGACCATTCCGAGTGAGAAATCTAACTTTCGTATCAGTCTCAGTATTGTTTCGGAGTTACTACCTTTCATTACAGGATGAATATAACGACGGATGATGCTAGGACGTGTGTGCCGACTGCTGTATTTATTTCATACCAATAACAGATGTTATGTTATGAAATAACAATATCATATTTTCACTGTGAATTAGTCCTCACAAGGACTATACAAGTAGTATTCTATAAATATCCCAGTAACTCGATAACAAGCTGGCTTCAAAAAAGCTTATCCTGAAAGTAGGCCTGTAGTTTCTAACACGGGTAAATATGCATTTTCCTTACTTAACAGTATCATATTTTCATTGTGAATTAGTCCTCATCCCAAGCAGTCGTATTTAAATATGAATATCAAACACAACACCAAAGTAGAGGATTGTACAAAAGAATTGGATACAATAGAGTCAAATAATGCATTAAACTGCATCATACAGCCTTTCCTTCCTTCTAAGATCCGTCAGTAATGCTAAAGACCTAAATCATGAAACCTAGGAGACTGCGGAAAATTTAAAATAGATCGAAGGAAAGGTTAAATCTACAGACCAAGGTTAAGAGAAGAATCTACAACACATCCCGAAATTTAGCGTTTCAAGCTCCAGTACGTAATTGACACACGAATGATAATTTATAGCGTGTTAAAAATAGCTTGAGAACACCTGCATTTATTTCTAATCACATATAATTTTAAAAATAGACATTTTAAATCCGAAGACATACAAATATTTAGTTTTCACTATAAATTTTGATGGCCTTTTTTACTTATAATTGACATAAATCGGTCAATACGAGTGAGAAGCTTGAAATTGTTTATCAGATATTTAGTCTCAGTAAATCTTTTAAATACCCCAATAACTCGAAAACAAGCTGGCTTAAAAAAGGCTATCCTGAGAGTAGGCCTGTAGTTTTTAACACGGATAAACATGCATTTGCCAAAAAAAAAAAAAAAAAAAAACAGTCGCGTCTTATTTTCGAGTGTTTCGGATATTAAAGTACTGAGAAGAATTAAGCGTCATGAAAATGAGAGACGATGAAAATACATAGAAGATTTTAAGTGCAATACACAAGATAAATCGTACAAGGAAAGATAAGCAAAGGCATGATTAGTTTGAATTTCATTTTATTAAGGAAATGAAAAAGACGTGAGGCACGTCAGTTACAATTGCAAATAATTCATACAAATAAATATTTGAATAAATAATGGAACGTTTTTGTATATTTAGATATGTTTATATAAAAAGTCATCACATGTACAATACAACACAATGTTCAGAATGTAAAAGGGTCATTGTCAGTGTTATTAAAAAGAAAGAAAAAAATGAATTGCATATATTTTTTAATTTCAACACGCCAACCCGTGGCCGTTTGAAAAGAAGAAAAAAAAATCGCAGATATAATCTGTATGATAGGCTACAGATCATATGTTAACATTGATTCAAAAATGGTTTTAGTTGAATCAGTATCACCTTCATGATATCTATGCTATTTTCATATTAGAAATGCAATTCAAACAGAAATTGGTGAGAAATAGAGAAAAGAAATATATACGTATTTCAATTTCGGATACTTTTATTTGATTCTATCTCTGTGTAATGCTTAATTAATAAAAAAGGAAACTGAGACTAACTAGGACATTTTATCTTAGAGCAAGGCATGATTTCTAGTATTACACATCAGATACAGCAATTCTGATGAAAATTAGAAAAAAGGAAATGGATCATTTACTATTTTGTCTAATAAAAGTAGACTGTATGAACTAAACAATTGAAACGATTAGATATCATACTAGAAACAAAAATTCTAGAAAAGTATCATATAATTGACGTGAAAAATAATTACTGGCGACTTGAAAATAATATATCTATAATTTATTTGTTTCAAACGTTCTTCTTAGTCTGAAGATTGTGAATGTGTAAAATAAAAGAAACTATCATCAACAAAGCCTCCTATTATTACATAAACATACCAGGTAAATAAGATAATGATATTTCATGAACGCGTATGAAATATACATTTATACTTTTTTTCTATTAAAAATGAAATTCAAATAAATTTGATTAAAATTGATATGTATGAAGCCTTCATAAAGATAGGAGTTAGCTAATACAGATGGAGTGTGCATCTAATATAGGCAGTATAAGATAAAGCATTACAGGAAAATTAAAGTGACGCAAAATCAATTTAATTTTCGTTAGGTAAGCCAACACGTAATGTTAATACACCTAAGGTTTGCCTTTCCGAAATTATCAAATATGACGTCAAAATCATTGGGAAAAATATTTAATGATACCTCATTTATTTTGTCTTTTTCTAAATTCTGAAATACAACGTCAATTTTTTCGGGGAAAACTTTTGACGCCAATATTATTGATATTAATAAAAAACATAAAATGTTAAGGGAAACTTTCAAATAATGTTCTTTAATTTTCTACTTGATCTGATAGAGGAAATCCACTGTTTTTGTTAGGTAGCTAACAGTGGAAAATCATTAGGCCAAACAAGGGCGATAAATCATGTGATATGTTGCTTTTCGAATACAGGTTTTTTCTATTTGATAATATCAGATAATATATCCAAGTGTTAATATAAACTATAAACTCACTAAAGAAGGTGCTGCATTAACATATTTTAAATATATAACAATTAATATTGTAATATTTCGTTGGTGCTATAACTCTCGACAAACGTTTTCTCTATACCTATATATGAATCATATTCACTCAAGAGCATTCAAACAATGTACAAACGTCAGAATATCCGGTCATTGGACGTTCTGTAGAAAAAATCGTCAGAAGACGTCTTTCATTTTGTTGAATTGTACTCCGACTAGCGTAAATTTGTATATGCGGCAATGCCACATACGAAAATATCCCTGATTAAAGGACGAGATTCATTAATAACTCATGCACCAATTTCCACTTCCTCTTCCGATGACAGAGCCTCTTGTATTACAGATTTCGTCAGAATATCATGAATCCAGAATTCTTTCAAAAATAGTATCATATACAGTCGAATTTCATTATCTCAAAGTCGGCGGGACCGCGCGAAAACATCGTTTATCCAAGTAATTGATTTAATTGAACTCGGATGTTTAGCGTGAAATTTTGTCGGGACTGACGGAATACGTCGAATTAAATAGGGGTCTTCCAGTTATTCGGAGTTCGAGATAACGAGGTTCGACTGGATAATCAAATCATCACATAGTACGGTTCAAATATTTTCTATTAAATATCTAACAAATATGTCAAGATTAATGCTATTCCAGTGAAACGAAACTCATTTCTTATCACCATTATGAAAATCCAGAAACGTCCCCTGAAATTTCAGAAAACGTCTAGAATACATAAGGTTTATTTCCTAGACAAATTTGACAAAATAATGGGGTTACTCCATACCTTTTTCAGACTTGCATGACAATCTCTCACACGGTCAAACATATTAACTACTATGCATTACATTTCTTAAAAGGAATATTTTTCTTCAATAATGTCAATACAATAATCATGAAGTCGTTTCTGAAACTTGTACTGGAATCTTCGAATATATCATGATTTAATCTGCAAGTAAATAGAAAGGAGATGGAACCAAATGTTAGAACTAGATAATATGTTGTTTCACTATGCGTTGTGCCCCTTATATACAAACAATAAATGAATATTTATATATACATATTAGAGTACAATACTGACCATACAAGCAGCCACTTCAGATTTCAATTCAGATTTGCTACTTCCTGCCCTACTCAAAAATTCATCGCCCAATGTTTATTTAATGTAAATAATCAAATTTTCTATCCATCCTTTTTTTTAATTTTTCAAATTAAAACATTACGTAGTTGATAGTTATCCAGTCTATTTCCGTTCAATTTGATTTCCTTTAGATCTTTGCATATCAATTGAAATATTCAGAATAGAAAAGTTAATGATCTCGAGTTTAAGAGACAAGAAATATAATCGAAAATATTGAAGATTCGTTGGGATATAGATAGAAACCTGACGCTTATATTAAGAATATTTGGTCAAAGCCTCATCCTTCCTATATCTGCTAATGAAACTTTAATAATGACATTAAGTTGAAGAAACGCCATAAGGAAATAGTACAGGTAATGTATAAGGTAATAGATCCAAAGGGATATTGAATTTGTTCTTTTGAATTATATACATGTCTGTAATTTACCATGCATACTTTTTATATTGAAGCACTTGGCTTTGACATTTAATATGCAATCATTTGTAAGCTTATAACATTTAGCAATTATTGACCAATTTACAGACCATGTTTTTTCTAGTTCTTTTCCCAATTTTAGCCAAGTTTATTGATATTGATAATTTATGTACGTCAGATTGGAGATCAAGCTATGGTTATCTAATTCCTTCCAGCCTTTCTTGTATATCTATTACACATTATTGGACCAATTTATGAATTGATAAAGGGATATAACTTGATTTCATTTGCTGTCAAATATTGCTTGCCATAAAAGCGCCAGACAGTCAGTGTTTGTTTTAAAGTAATTTCAAAAGAATTATGCACATCTCAAGATACGTAAGATATTAACAGGAATCGGCAATGAAAAGATAACCAATATCAGGAGGAAAAGAGAAAAGCTACTCTTGATCCTACGTAGATGAATTCTCACCTTGTTTAGGTGCCTCTTCTGTAGGTGCTGGGGCCTCTTCCGTAGGTGCTGGGGCATCTTCTGTAGGTGCTGGGGCCTCTTCCGTAGGTGCTGGGACATCTTCCGTTGGCGCAGGGGCTTGTTCATTTCCCTCCTCCTTTGGCGCAGATGTTTCTTCAGTAGGTGCTGGGGCCTCCTCCTGGGGAGCTGATTGTTCCTCTTGTGGCGTTTCATCTGTCGTTGTTTCATCTCCCGCCTTCTCATTCTTCATGTCTTTCCTGACCTTATAACCTTTGAACCCAGCTTGAATTTTAGTTGCAGCTTTAGCTACATCAGGATCGTTAAGGTCAATGTCAACTTGGTCTTCTTTCGTTTCCTCTGTTTTTGCCTCTTCTTGTTTTGCTTCCTCTGTTGTTCCCTCGGATGGCTTCCCTTCATCTGTCTGTGGTGTCTCCTCTGAGGGTTTACCATCTTCCCCTTGAAGGCTTTCTTTAACTTCCTTTCTAGTTTTGTAGCCTCTGAATCCAGCCTGGATTTTCAGTGCGGCTTGTGCTGTCTCCGGATCATTTAAATCAATATCTACATCTTCTTTATCTTCTTCTTTGTTTTCCTGTGTTTCCCCACTTGGAGAAGATTCAGATTCCTGTACAAACATATTGAACTTATATCATCACATTGCATCAAAAATTGAAAGTCGCTCTGTAATAGTTTTGAATATTCTATGATAAATTAAACCTGAAAAGAATTATCAAGTATGGTTAGTGAACCTGAAACAGAAATTTAAGTTGCTATTTCTTATTTCATGTAACATAAAATAAATTACTTATTGTACATATGAAAGAAAGATAGATTTCTTAAAAAAAAACCATGTTATTTGAAATGTGAAAAATGCAAACAAAGACAAAGTCGCATCTGAAAACAAATGAAAATATATATTCTAATCTGCAATAAAAACGTTCAGTTATAAATTATTTAAAAAGAAATACACATTGCACTCATGCCATTAGTAATGATGAAATCTATACATTAACATATACTTATTCAAGCTGAAAAATGAAACAACACAGTGTGAATAACATCCTTCACATTATAAAACAATGTCATGTTATATCGCTCTGCGGTTCTGACAATAAAATATATGTAAACATATTAAACTTTGAAAGAAACAATAAAAACAAATCAAAGAAACGTGTTTTACAATGCAATAACACAATAGGGTGAATTACACACCCTATTGAAACTACACATCCCATTAAAACTTCACATGTTGAAAACAATCCAGTACAAAACAATCAAGAAATAGTACAAATAAATTCAGATAGTTTTATTCCTTATTCCTTAACCCTAATCCTTGATCAACGCTCTTAGCGCTTTTGATATTAAAAGTTCCTCAATTAGATATGCAACTACGGCATGTTAAGCTTGTGAGGATGTTTATATGAAATTCATTCCAGCTTGTCATTTGTCGGTTCCCTAACAATTTGTGGCCACTTTAGAAATACCAGATCTAGGAATCCCGAATCATAAAAGGAACATAGATGGTCGAACATTTTACAATTTGACATAGAAGATGTATAGGACCTCGCTCTAATTGAGGGCTGTTTCATAGTATGGGCCCCGATAGATTTTGCCCTGAGAACGTACTGGCAAAAGCCTAGAATCAATACGACCAATGTTTGCTGTATCTAAGTGTATTATTATCATGGCCAGCCTGACGAATTTCTACAGATAATATGAAAACACAATAAGGATTCTGGTGTTTTGACAATCTCCTAGATCATTCAATAAAATAATCTATTTTCGACGGGCTTAAATTTCGCGGTCTGTCAAAACACAGTGTTTGTATAGCATTCGATATCGTTTGAAAATAGTAATAACGTAATCCACTTGTACTACAATTTTTTACTTGTTGTCGTTTTCTGACCTTACTTCATGGACTAACCACACCCAGATAACCAATGAAAATAAATTCCCCACACAAATTACTGATATTACAGTTACTATCTTGTCTTCCTTGTCAAAATCTAACTAATTCAACAGAGGAAAAGTCTGAGGCCATCTGGAGGAGAGAGTTCACTTGTTCAAATGTATCCATCGAGCAATTTCTTTACACGTGGGTGACTTACTTGTGTTGAACCAAAGCGATCACGGAGCATCAGATGAAATATCAACACATGTCATCGATGGCGCATACGACGCTGTAACCTTCTGGAACACCTGGATTTATTCTGCTTATATCATTCAATGACATTCAAGTTAACCTTTCTTCTTGTTCATATTTTACCCACGGTTTTTCGTTTTCGAGTTAAAATGATTTTATTGCCATGTCAGAATTTTTACGATAATGAGAGATTATACAACAAAACACTAAATGTTATAAATGTACATAGATTGTCTATGAAGCCAAGAAGTCATTCAGATTCTTCAGACAAGTTCATGTGCAAGATCCTACAAACGTTTGACCTTTTTGTGATGACTATACAGAAATAAGCGACGTTTCGATTTTGATCGACTTTTTTTTATCCTGCACAGAGTACGTAGAGATGTTATTAGACCTATGACTTGTATGAGTACGTATCAAATAGCTCCAAATAGACTAGGGTTTACAACACAGCAGTTAAAGTCAGGATTCCGCTGTGATGATCGTTAGATCTGGATATTGATTAGCAACCTGTCCTGCTTGCTTGGTCAACTTATTTTGAATAAAAGCTACAATAATCAATGTTGATTTACAACTCAAGATAAAGAAATCAGTTACAAAACCATAAAAACAAGCAGAAAAACAGTTTAATATTGAAACATATACCAACAGTTTGAAAAACAACCATTTCCCAACGTTTCTCCTGTATATATTTAAGATAACACTGCGTAAGAATCCAGGCACTGGTTTTTGTACTCTGATACACTGGATTAATTGACAGTGATAAACGCTGAAACGGTGTTGGGTCAAATGCCAGATTGTAAGATTCAGTCATGTACAACCATGAAACCACCCAATAGTAAGTCCTCTAGACTGTTGGTGAGGCAATATCCTCATTGTATGACGAATCTATAAAACCCATTCCTTACCTTGGATATGACGTTATCATTGGACTATTTCAGCGTGGTCAGTATTAGAACCACAGAAACTATAATATACATACGATACATGAAAATTATTGAATAACATTTATTAAACATGTAATCAAATTTACGTATAGTTCAAAACCCTTTTAATGTGCATCATTTCTATAACAAGAGTGTAATTATCAAGAATGTTCTACAAAAAATGCAACTATATTTGCATAAAAAGTCACAGACAAAAATCACATAGACTGGAGACAAACACATAGGAAAACATCATTCAACAACAGTTAAAATTCATTTCAGGGGAACGGTACATTAAAACGCATTTCAATCACAATATTGCATCTTTTTACTCATTTACCCTACAATATCAATCACAATACGAGACAAAATACACAGACCAGGTAATTCACCGAAATTAAGTCACTTAGATCAAATTATCATTAAAGTCGACCTATAGAAAGAAAAATAATATCTTGCATGCACGCATCTATTTCAGAATTCCTACACCGAATATATAAAAGAGAAAAATCCTCAACATAGAATGTGAAAAAGGTTTTTTTCAGCCATTGATATTTATAAAACCTTCACCAGTTCTTAATACATTTTTAAACGCAAACCCAAAACGGCGCACAATCACAAATATCAAGTGTCACGGAAAAGGTCAAAGTTCAAGTTGGTTTGAAAATGCAAAGCGAACTTAGTATACCCAAATACCAACAATCAAAATCAAATGTGGAAAACGATGACAAAACAAGGAAACTATAAGGGAAGTGTGTTTCTCTAAGAGGTAACTAAAGGATCTACCTCACCAAACGGAACGACGATTTAATGTCTGCTCGTGGCGAAACAGTCGGATGTCGACCACCCATGCGAACAAATGCAGCTAGTCAGCATGCGATGCTAAGAACAAAATTATCATTCAAACCTTTTGAACTTTTGTTTTTCTTGCCCGGAGGCCCTTAAAGCTAGCCTGAATCTTAACGGCTGCCTTCTCAACATCTGGATCTGCCAAGTCAATATCTACGATTTCCACTTCCCTTGTTTTGGTTTCCGTGATATTCATATTCAATGGCTGTTCTACCGATGTCTGTAAACAACATGATAGCAATTTGTGACACTTATCGTGTTTCAGTACACATAAGCGAACTCTTTGTAACAGATTGACACCAGCAATAGTCTTAAGTTAGAATTATTAGTGTTACAATAACAACTGGCTCTACTAAATAGTGTTCCTTTAAAGATTCTTGTAACTCACTTGGGAGAATTCTGTTTCGGTACCGTATATTTTCATTAAACAATTAAAGGAACGATATCTTTTTCTTTGGGAGGCAATAACAATAGAATCAATCAGTGTAGCGCCTTGCATTTTTTTCAGCAACAGCTGCAAATGTTTCTAAACGTTTGCTGGTGACGAAATACATCGTATCACAGCAATGCAACACATACCATTCTGATATTTTTTTCTCAATTCCGATGCTTATTTAAACTCTAAAACCTTAACTGCTATCGACATCTATTCTATCTCAAAAAAAGTTGCCGATCCAACAACAATAGTAGAAAATTATGACCATAATCGCATACTTATTTGCAACCTAACAAAATAGATTTAACTTCAGAGTAATTAAGACTGAGTACTGACAACACCTAAGTATCCAACCTTCGATTTCCCAAATTTCCGAGACTTTAACCCTTTAAATGTTGCTTGGATTTTTACGGCTGCCTTTTCTACTTCTGGGTCATTTAAGTCAATGTCAATTTCCTCTTCTGGCGGAACATTGACAGAAGATGGAGGAGGCGTTGGATTAGTATCAGTAAGTGACGCTGATGACTGAAAGTAAGTTTAATAAAGTAAGAAAGACAAATGAGTATGAAAAAATAATTCAATTATTCAAATCCATTGTCATTTAAACATTATCATAAAATCAACTTTTCTGATGTTGATACGGACACTAGGAATAATTGGATTCATTTTTTTCAATATCTCCCCTTCCACGTCGATGGAAAGCCCAATTCAATATTATCCTGACCCTGAATTTCCCAAAAATGTTTTTAACATTTTCTTTTCAATGTTGTCATACTCTCCCATGTGGAGAGAGAAGTTCATAATTGATCTTGGTCTGAGCTTCCAAGGTACAAATCAATGTCCTTGAATTATAATCAATTTCTCGAACAACACCAATTCAAACCTTTTTTGATCCGAACTTCCGAGACTTAAGACCTTTAAAAGTAGCTTGAATTTTCATAGCAGCTTTTTCAACTTCTGGGTCGTTAAGATCGATGTCAATTTCTTCCTGCTCGGGTGGTATTACGGGAGGCGGAGGGACGGGTGGAGATACGGTTTCGATGTTTCTGAGTGTTGACTGTAATTTATTATGATAACATTGCAAGTCAAATTATCAAGTTTTATAACGTGTGTGGTATTTATGCAATTGAAAAGTGTACTTTTATTCTCTTGTAAGACCTATTTACTTAGATGTTAATTCAAAATCTATACAAAACCAACTGAACGACGTTAGTTCTGATGCTTTGGATTTTTTTAATATAAAATGCCAGAGACATCATGTTACTATACATATCAAAATACTAATTTTGAAGCTAGACTTGAAATCTGTTCCTAACATTACTGTATAAAATTTATCAAACCAAAGCGGGTTTTTTTATTTATTTATTTTCCCCCAGTACAAATACACTAATTGAGAATTCCAACAGAAAAAAGTGAAGTGCCAAGATTACATAATGCATTACAGGGTTAAAGGTCATCGTATCAACCTTTGATTGATAATAACTTGTTTATGTCCTATTTTCACATCATTATCCCTAAGAAAACTACAGGATTAAAAACCTTCTTGACTCCGAACTTCCTTGACTTTAAACCTTTAAAGGTAGATTGTATCTTAAGGGCTGCCTTTTCAACTTCTGGATCGTCTAAATCTATGTCTATTTCTTCCTCGGGGACAGAGACTGGAGGTGGAGGAGATGGTTCCATATTATTAGGAGGCAAACGTGTTGACTGCAAAGAATATAATTTGTAACATTCAGACACGTGCGCTGGAACTGATCAAATATTAACATATTCTAATACTTTTGTGATTTAACAATGTTTAAATGAAATAATGATCGTATGCATTTTATTTCGTTGGGTTTTCGGACAAAGGAGTTAAAACTGACAGGTGAGAAGACATTAAATTAAATCATAAGGACGACCATTGTTAAATTTTGTTCCTATAACATTTTTTCTAAAGTTTGATGTTTATCTAGACTATTCAATCCATATGCATCAACGGAAATGAGTTTCGAATGATCTTTTCTACTGAAACAAAAAAAAAAAATGTTCTATGTTTCACAGCTCCACTCCATCATCCTTAAAACACAAAAACTCAAACCTGTTTAGTCTTTATCTTCCGGGACTTCAGACCTTTGAATGTTGATTGTATCTTTATGGCCGCTTTTGCGACTTCTGGATCATTTAGATCAATGTCAATTTCATCTTCTACTGGAGCGGTAACAGGCGATGGTAGTTTGACGCTATTGATTGGAGGGGGACATTCTGACTTCTGATAAAATAATTGTTAAGACAGCATAAAGATTGACGCACTATAATCAGTGGATAACTAACGTGTATGAGTAGCCACAGTGGTCATCCTAAGGTGGAGTATTTGATACATCAAAGGGCTTACAAGGACGTAAACGTACGTCAGTAGCACACTCCAAAGATTATAATTAGACATAACATAGCCACAAAACAATTTAAAGGGCTTCATACAGTTGTCTTGTCAGTGATATAAAACGTCTAAAGTGTTGGGAACTGGCGACATCAATATATCATCCCGTAATGAAGTGTTGATAATTTTAGATTAGTGCGATAAAAAGAATATAATGAAGTGAATTTCTACTAAAGTTAACATATTACGGTTGACACAATCAAATTCAACGTCTGGTATTTCTGGTGCGATATTTAACATCGACGTTATGACAAATCCTGAGTGATATACACATATGAAATTCCATCAACGTGTAATGTCCTACTCCTGTTGAATTTGGGATCTTAAATTATACCCTCCATAAAACCTTTGATTACTACAACAATCACAAGTTTCAAAATTAAAGTTAATGTCAACATTTTCCACAAATTTCCACAAACACAACAACGAAGTGCAAACCTTTGTGTTAAGCTTCCGTGACTTTAAACCTTTGAATGTTGATTGAATCTTAAGCGCTGCTTTCGCAACTTCAGGATCATTCAAATCAATGTCAATTTCTTCCGTGACTGGAACTTTGACGAAAGGTAGAGTGCCCAGTTTTGTGTTATTTATATTAATAGGTGGTGATGACTACAGTGAAAAGAGAAATAGTAAAATCGTTTGATAACATAATGCACGAAAACAAACAATTATCTTTTTGTATAAAACATATAAAGCATAAAAACATCTGGCAAAGATTGTACAAAAGACAAAAGTGAATAACACCTTTTCATAACTTAGAGTCAGATACAGTAGTCAAACAATGAATTAAACTGCATCATACAACAGTTTCGCCCTCTGCGACCTCATCAGTGATGCTAAGGGCCATGGTGACAACTCAGGAAAATCTATCTTAAATGATCAAAAATAAAGCCAAAATCTAAACAGGGAAGTGCAGCAGCCCATAAAAAAATTATTTGAAGATGTTCAATCTTTCTCAAAAGAAAATAGTAATTATCATCCGATATGTAAGAGATTTCTCAAAGTTTTTTTTTTTGTTTTCGTGTCCAAGGTCTGACTCTTGGATGAAAATGGGGTACCCGGTAAGAGAATCGAAACCCGGAGGTCTATATATATATAAGTGAAAGCTGATTGCATTATCTCCGACCATCCATGAATTATGATATTAACCTGCTTATTCTTTTATCATTGTTGTGTCAACTTCACAAGGAAAACAACATCAATCTGGCAATCAATCTGATGAATTAATAATTTTTACAAAATGTGCTCCAAATTAAATCAAAACATGCATGCAACCCATTACAAACTCCCTGTGTTAAAAACATAACTTTGGTGTAAAGGATATGTACAACAAGGTAGAGAAGGTACAGTGGATCAGTTCTTCGGCAATATAACATAAAATGCAAATGAAGCCCGGATGGATCTCTGTGCAGATTTTGTTCCAATGTTCATGTTTTATATCATATTATCTTTAATACAAAACATTTCTACAATCGCTCCTAAAACAAGCAGCAAAGTAAGAAAGAGTAAGAAGCATAGACTCAAACCTCCACTTTCGTACTATCAGCAACAGTCGTCTTTGATTTTCGAGACCTCAGACTTTTGAAACTTGATTGGATTTTTACCGCCGCTTTTTCTACATCCGGGTCAGTGAGATCAATGTCAATTACTTCATGTGGATCATTCTCCATCGAGGACTGTAGGGATGCCAGTGAGGGTTCAGGGTCCTTTTAGTAATTACCCCGTAGTGAAATATTAGAAAGAGAAGTTCAGAATAAGAAGACAAATCAGCTTCACAAATGTTAAATGTGAGTGTAAAATAAATCAGTACCTTGTATTTCTTTATCATATATCAAAAACTGATTTTCTATGTTGCTGTTATCCACATACAAGTTTGAAGTTTATTTACAACTAGGCAAAGGTTTGGGGTAACTGATAAATTTCTGCGAGTTAAAACACAGCAGTTATCTATATGCAGCAGGCACTGTGGTACATGTATTTTAAATAACAAAGGTGAAAAAGAAACTAAGAAGACGGTAATAGGAACTAGGGAGATATCATTTCATTAGCAATGACAAGATGAATCATCCATAAACATGAGGAATAAATCAAAATGGTGAAATATGTACATTATTCGATAGCATGGAATTGTCTTCAATAACTCAACAACATTTCATGGTCATGTAACACTCGACTTGGCCAAAGAGAACCAAGGCCACAGAGCAATGCTCAGAGACCCAAGGCCACAGGGCAATCCTCCAAAAAACCCAAGGTCACAGGGCAATCCTCCAAGAGACCCAAGGCCACAGGGCAATCCTCCAATAAACCCAAAGCCAAAGGGCAATCTTTAATAAAGACCCAAGGCCACGGGGCAATCCTCAAAGAGAACTAAGGCCACAGAGCAAGCCTCCAAGAGAACCAAGGCCACATGGCAACCCTCAAAGAGAACCAAGGCCAAAGGGCAATCCTCCAAGAGACCCAAAGCCAAAGGGCAATCCTTGATAAAGACCCAAGGCCACAGGGCAATCCTCAAAAAGACCCAAGGCCACAGGGCAATCCTCAAAAAGACCAAAGGCCACAGGGCAATCCTCCAAGAAACCCACAGCCACATGACAATCTTCCAAGAGACCCAAGGCCACACGGCAATCCACAAAGAGATCTGAAGTAATGTGGCAATTCTCGATCATACATGGGGTTATGTGGAACTTCAAGATTTTTTTTATACCTCATCCATGATAACTTAAGTATCCTCTGAGTTTAAAAATCAATGTCTTTGCAAATCTGAATAGAAATCAGAGAAATGAAATTCCCAAGGTAACCCTAACCAAAAAAATATTCTTAACGACATCAGAATGATACCAGTAGCTCTGAAAGAGCCACAACGTTATTTTTTAATCATATACCACAGAGGACTGACAGTATGTATGTACAGACCATCAACACTGTACTTGTGAACTTACGAATCCTGTTCTGAAACTCCAAAATTTAAAAGAAAAACCATTGTACTATTTCAGCTTGAAACTATGTATTCAAAATGTGAAAATGAGTAGCAAAGACGATAAAAGTCATTCATAATATGACTGCAGAAATGTAAAGAAAAAGAAAATAATTAGGTTATGTCACTTGATAACAATGATATATATAAAACAAGTTTTCAAGTATGAAAGTTAACATATAGGATGTTGTGAGAGAAGTTGAAACATGTATAAAACATATGATATTAGAAATGTAGATTATTAACAAATAACAGTTCAATATTCCATATTTCAACAGAAACTGCAAGAAAATTCTGCAATAGTAATTTCATTAGTTTTTAGAATAATACAGTGAAAAGAGCTCGGTCTTGCAAACTGTGATGACAACAAAACTTCCCAAATGTTGTTTTGTATGCAGACCAAACGTGCTAATATAAAAGAATATTTCAGTAGACAATGCATAGACACTGTAAACAAGAGAGAGACAATTGACAGAAAGATGAGTGAATAAGAATGACAGAAAAAAGGTGATATTCAATTTTAACCACCATGCGAACTCCTGAAAAACTAAATATGAAAATACTTAAAATTAAGAAGAAAAAAAACAGACCAATGTGCCATCAAACCTTGACTGATTTGAGTTCCCTCCTTGTTTTCAATCCTTTATATCCGGCCTGAATTTTAGTGGCAGCTTTTTCCACATCAGGATCTGCCAAATCAATGTCTATTTCGTTGTTGTCCTTTACATGTTTATCGTCATGTATGTTGATAAATCCACCGTCGGTTTCAAAGGCCGACTGTAACACAAGCACACTAGTCTTTATATAGACCATGCAAGATTCGACTGATATTGATCTAAAGTGTTACTCGCTGTTATAGCAAATCTAGCCCTACCGCTTCAACTGATAGTAATACTTTTACCTCTACAATGTAATACAAAGTACCGTGAGTTACAGTTCACCTTCCTTTGTAATGCTTCTCATTAATTGCAGCTATGTTGTTATCCAATATAATCTTCACTGTATTCATAGGTAATCCAATTACGTGCTTTAGGTTTGTATGTTGTTACAAGTGTATAGACTTCGGTAATTACTGTTGTATACCAATTATCTTACAAATTAAACGCTATACAAACATTTGGTCATCATTGCATGTAATCTATTTGTAAATAGCATCATTTAGATATGTCTATTAAACCCGTCCACACCCGTTAACCCTGTCTATATTTGCATGATTCTCCCTAACTTTCACTCCAATGCTTTACACTCATTAATCCATCAACTCCCATTCTTACATTTGTGTTTTATTCATAACTCATCAAAAAAAAAGGCCAATACAAATTTTTGGCATGCACGAAAAAGATAATTTCTTGATTTATATCATAACAATTTCTGTCAATACAGCAAAGCAATGTATCGTTTAAAAACTTTTTCAATTCCAGTTACTCATAGTGATATTCGAAATAACAATGAAGTTAAAAATATTAAATTTTGAACACAGAAATCATTACAAAAACGATAAAATATCAATAAAACAGTGATATTCATCAGTAAGCAACCAAATGTTGAGAAGAAATCTCCGAATGAATTGGTTTCAATAATAATGAAAAAAATACACATATTTAAGAAAACACAACATCTTAACACTGTTCAAAGTTACAGAACTTATGCTAACAAAGAACAGTCATTCTCTATAATTGCTAGCAGTGTTGCAAAGAACTGAAACGTGAAAAACACCTACACCAGTGACATAAAAAATAGGGTAACCATAGCTGTCTTAAAATTCATCAAATTGTAACAGAAAACATAAAAAAATACCAACATGTCAACATCATCATCATCAAAACTCAAATTCCATACACAACAAGAAAATACCAACATGTCAACATCATCATAATCAAAACTCAAATTCCATAAACCTAGGACAAAATATGAACAACAGAAAGAATTACACTGAAACTCATGAAAAAGTACAAGAAGATTAAGACTAAATGGCACGGAAGAGCTAGAGTCTTCTGCTTCAGACAAATGTTTTTGTAGTTATGACCTTTTCAATAAAGAAAAAGAAGGCATTAGGAAAATCATATATAGGAATAGAATAAAAGATGAAATATCAGAATAAGTCTATAAATATAGTAATCTAGGAATAGGAATCTAGGAGCATCAATAAAATCAGTTCAGACTATTGAAGATTAGATGTAAATCTGAGATGGTATATAAGATCCTAAAACGTGATAAAAGTTGGTTGGTAAGGTAGTAGGTTTTGGTGTTCAGTCATGATGAAGATATCTATTGCACCACAGGGATCACCAGAAATGTAAGGAAATGACACTGTAGAAGACACGCCAATAAAACTGTACACGAACCTGAGATTCTGCGTTGGAGAGGCACAGACAGCGAGACATTAAATGACTCTTACATTGTAAAAAATACACAGCAGCTCAGGTTGTTCTTCCGGAGATATACACCAGCATCAAAAACAATAAATGTTCACATACACTTTCAAAAGTTTGAGCGATTGTTGTACAAGATTTTTTTTTCAAAATATTCAACCTAAGTCATACTAACAGTTGTTAAAACATTTGTGCTTTCTTTGGTATATACCGGCGCTTATTGAAACATATTCAACTTCAGCTGTACACAGACACTTTGTAAAACCTCTGCTATATAGATATTTTGTAAAACTCCCTACATAAATCTCAGCTATACTATAACAGTGTGTATAACACAACCTCAGCTATACTATAACGCTGTGTAAAACACAACCTCAGCTATACTTTAACGCTGTGTAAAACACAACCTCAGCTATACTTTAACGCTGTGTAAAACACAACCTCATCTATACTATAACGCTGTGTAAAATACAACCTCAGCTATACTATAACGCTGTGTAATACACAACCTCAGCTATACTATAACGCTGTGTAAAACACAATCTCAGCTATACTATAACGCTGTGTAAAACACAACCTCAACTACTTATTTTTTTCCACTGTTTTTCCTACCTCTAATATTCTCTAAAACTTTCCTCTAAGGTTGTAAATACAGCTTCAACAAATTCTTATCTGAATCAGAATCCTTATTTATTTTCTTACCTAACTTAAACATTGAAGGTTGTTTCAATCTTCCTTCAAACTTTCAAGACTGTTTGATCAACCAATCTAACAACTTTATATTCAACAAGGACTCTGTAAACAGATTAGTTTCGTTAAATTATCACTTGGCAACATCTAAGGAAACATGAGAGGTCAGGAAGCACAATGCCTTGAGCCTTGTATCTTGTAACAGGGTGGTGAAACAGACATATTGATCTGACAGGTCCATAGAAACAACGCTATGCTTTACCGAGACCACCATTACCAACGAAATGTCAAACTTACTTATGAATCTATTGTGAATATGCGCCTGTCATTTGTGCATAGAGATGGTTATAATCCTGTTCTGTAAGAGCCTGTCTATAACAGTCACCACTATATGCTTGGTAAAGAATTAAACATTAGGAAGTTGGAAAGCAGGGGATACCAAGCACTCATCTTTAAGAAAGACAGATATAATCAATTAAATTGCCTTAGAGAACATAGAAATGTATGGAATCATTTGAATATTGGGCTTCCTGCCACAGGGCACCTCCATTAACTGACCATTAATAATGGTGATGACTATATCATGAGGTTTACATATTTTACAGTTATTACAATATGAACAATATCTTAAATTGAACTTTTTTTTAAAAAACAGTGCATATATTTACTCAACATCCTGTATATAACTCACTTCAATAAGGCCTATAATACCCCTGCACCCAAAGGTGTCTCCATAGCAACAGGAAACATCAGGTAATAATTGTATGTATCTAAAAGCTCACCTCTATATTGTATATTTAAGTACCATGCCAAAATGAAAATGTATCAAAATGCAATTATACTGAATTATAAATAAACAGCAAAATTTACTCCCACAACTAATATAATGAAAATGTATCAAAATCAAATAATTGAATAAAAAGAGAGTTTTTCTTCAATAATTGATCAATCGGGACACTGCTCCTTTTCAGTGTAATGAAGTATCTAGTATCCAAAGAGACTGGTCCAAACCTGTGATGAATTTCTACATAATACCGAATAGAAAGAAAAATCCTTTGTGGATTCAAAACTGTTTGGTAAAAACTGAGAAAAAAGGACCTTTACAGAAGATTAAGGCGCCACAACAAAATGGGCAATAACTCTTTAAAAAACATTCTGATCCATCTGTGTAAAAATGTAGTAATTCACAAACCAAAATGTCCCACTATCAAACAACTGTTATTACAATGGCATATTTTTTTGTGTGTTCTTGTGTTTTAAATGTGAGATAACTGTGCAATCACATCAGCTATATGTCTGATGAAGTTGACAGAGTGTTGTCATTAAAACACTTCAAACAATTCTCAATCTGGTTGTACTACATATAAAACTGTGTGACAACAAACAGAAATGAAGGACCTTGAATTAAATCTGGTGCACAACAAAGATTGAAATTTATATTCACTAAACATGTATCCATGAGAAGAAATATTTCCACAGTATCCTTGAGATTCCTCTTTTTGCTCTTAGTGAAATGTGTGAATGCCAGCTATGATTGAGGTTTGGTTGAACCAACACACTGGTTAGCAGCAGTTATAGGCAAACAGTGAGACAATGCATAATTCCTTCATGAAGAATGTCAATGCTTGTTTAAAAAGCCTGAATCAAACCTTCGGGTAAAACCTTCCTGAAGTGAACTTTGTCGGGATATGTGATTTACAGAAAACCAATACGACTGTAAAAACAATAATACCACAATAACTTAATCTTTAATTTCATGCAGGTTCTATCTACCAAATATTTCCCTCTGTTATTTCACAGCCTTCAGGTCATACTTCATATAAAAACCCTGTAAACATCCTAAAGTGAAAATGAAATCATGCTGAAAGTACACATACTGATCAATTTCCAGAATAAAAAAGGAAAAACAGACAAAACTGAAAAAAAGGTCCATCTGAGTGAAAAATATGACAAGGTGAAATCTTCATCAGCACAACAGAAAAAAATCACAGATCACCAACAACGTACTAAAGTAGACTTATCGTGCAGATCGAACCTGTTTTTTACGAATTTCTTTTCGCACTTGATGACCTTTAAAACTAGCTTGAATTTTGGTAGCAGCCTTTGCCACATCAGGGTCATTTAAATCAATGTCGTCTGTATTACTGTGGTCCCCCTCAGACATCTCCGTGTCTTGATCAGGCTGAAATAAAAGGCTCATTTTGATTGGCTGGCAAGAGACCTTGTGCAGACAATATAAGAATGATATGTCATTATATAACAATCTCACAGAGAACATCGTGCCTGGTCACGACATATTTTAAAAGCAAACATGTCTCCCACTGACATTGCCGATGGAAAAAGTGCATATCTATCCCGTTGCTTATGGATATTGGTTGTTACGGAAACATAATTGACAGACAATGGGGGATATTAGATTGTGCCAATAATATACACGGAAATCCAATTACATCTGATTGTATATCTGTTCATATGAAGCAATCTGGTACAAAAAAATAAATACGTATGTCTGCTTTACTTGCCAACACTGCCAAAATAACTGTCAGATTAGATCCGATCTGGGATTATCAACATCCGAGACGAACTAACGTCCCCATTATTGTTGTATTAGAGACAAATGGCCTACAATAACATGATTACAAATTAGACGACAAGGGGTTTAACTTTCTCTGTAAATGGTATTTTATATTCTCATGGATAAATTGATTGGTTGTAAAACTGTCTGTTAAAATAGTGAGCTTTGACAGAGCAACACGTGAAGCTACACTTACAAATAAAAGACCACCTCTTCGTAAAAACCACCATGCTGCACAGACCACTCCATTTAAGTAACACATATAAAGTGTATTCTAATGTAAAACATCTAATTCTGTCTTCAATGCTTTTATATCATATTCCTGCCCTTGGGCTTATTTTGAAATTTGAGACATGAAAAACTGTATTTTGACAAACTAAAAAATGTCCACGACATGAATACCCCGACTCCCTGGAGGATTTAAGTATCATTGTTTGATGAAGTCACAGATGTTGTCAATATGACCTTTGACCCTTTAAATTACACCAATGACCACCACAAAGATAAGGAATAGAACCATTAACCAGATGTGTTGACAGATTCTCAACAAATGACTTTGCTTCAGAACGGACATGACAAACAGACATGTTAAACTACAGGCATTTTAATGGCTAGTATATAGAAAGGGGTAGATCATAACACAGGATTGCTTCGCTGAAATAATACTGATTTAAAATCGGGGTAGCGCGTAGGAAAATAGTATTTTTTAGGGTGTAATTCTATTGTTCATTGATCACAAGAAAACTTTTCATCAACCATCAATGGAAATTGATAAGACAGAATTAATGATAACAATATACTTAAAGTTTGCCTTGAATTTGACAAAAGATATACAAACAAAATTTCAAAATCATATCAAATCCCTGTAAAATAAATATTAATTGCTGTAATGGGGAAAATAGTTTTAGCAGCAAATATTGTTCAGGATGTTTCTGAAAATAAAATTTCATGACTGAATATCATAATTTACAAGCTGAAAGAAAAATATTGACATCACTAACATCATAAAAATGACAGCTTTCAGATCAATATATTGTGTATTAAATCAATTCTATAATGTATAACCATCAACAAGTCTGATTAGATAAATAATGAGTCCTGCTATCAAATCAAATTTCCCACAAAATGGTTTAATTTCATTTCAGCTTGTACTTCCAAAAATGTTTCAGTCACAGAACATTAAGGAATATTTTATCACCATTTTTTATTAAACTGAAATTTCAAAATAACTCAATTAGAAAAATGTTTATTAGGATACATGTAATAAAAGAAAAAAAAAAAAACACCAAACATATTGCATGCTTTTTAAAAAAACAAACAAAATTTTAGTTCTCACAAAAAAAAAATCATAGCTGCTACATAAATGTCTAAAGAAAAACATGCAAAATGTTATCAACACTCATTCTGACTTAATCCTGGGATTATTTACAGTTATTTGTTTGGGATGAATGTATTTTCTTGCGACGTGTTATGGGTGTGAACAACTGAAATGTAAAATCTGTAAATAACATCCAACATTACTTCAAGTTGGAAACAGAAAGGCAGAACAGCACTTTCTTTTTGTCAGGTTTCTTTCAGGAGACACTCACTACCACAATGAAATGTTAGTGTTACGAGGAATAGTTCTGAATCACTTTCCTACCAGAAGAACTCTCCATTTTGTGGGGAATATTTTCTCTCAATTCTTATAGAGACTTCGGGAATAATTAGCAAAACTGCAGTGATTTTGACACTAAATCAGACGGGACAAGGAACTAAAACAATATTTGTCAATTTGTGTTCGTAAATCAGAAACAGGGAATGACAAACTCCTAAAAATACCATTCTGTAATTAATTGAACCTTTTTTTTAATTTTGATGAATTTTACATCAAAACTTTTTTACTTATTGATCTACTTATTTTTATTTGTTTATTTACACATACCATGTAATATATTCAGGGGAAATAATAGATGTTTATAGAGAAGTGGCCAAAATTATAAAGTCTAAAGTTTTATGAGAAAAATGAACTAGTTCAATAAATCTCAATAAAATTGAACTCTTTCAACTTCAATAAAGGTCAGGGTAACACGGGAAGAATGACTCATGGTTCTTTTCATGAGGAGAAAACAGAAATGTGACGCTATTAAATCTGAGGTTAACACTAAGGCAGAGGGTGAAGGTCAGACAATCTGAGGTTAACACTAAGGACAGAGAATGAAGGTCAGACAAAGGTCACCTGAGACGAAGACTCTGCTCAAGAGTTTCAGAAGAATGCATGCATGGAAGAAATGGTTGTAGTGGTGGGAGACACACAGTTTACCGGATTAGTCTGAATCTTTAACTATTCTTGACTAATGGATTAACACTTCAAAGCATGCTGACTAAACTCAAATCAGAGACATAGGTTAGTCTTACTTAATAGGCTAACAGTAACACGTCCAGTCATTCAAATTTTATACATTTTCACAAAGCTTTAGTGTTTTCAAATCTATTTATTTTCCTTTTTTGTTTATATTACGTTTTAAACTCATCCTCCAGAATGTAGTCCTGATTACATCAATTTTCCCCAAAATTCAGAGGCAATTTTTTGCTGTAAATATCAGTATTTCCATTTTTTACTCATATTTCTCAAAATACTTCAATTTGGAATCAAATGGTTGATGAAAAAATTCTTGGCATTCATGTATTAATTTTCTTAGTTTTTGGGAGAAATTGAAGCCGTGTTTTTTAAGAATCGACAATATGCTAGTATTCATAACGTAAAATTAGTTTTTAGGGAAAGAAAACTACGCTGTAAAACAGTAACATGCAAGAACAAATTTATCCAAAAATATTCAAACCTGTTGTCCCTTTACGTCTTTACGGGTTTTATACCCCTTAAATCCTGCTTGAATTTTTGTAGCAGCTTTAACGACCTCAGGGTCATCTAAATCAATGTCTACTTTTTCTGGGTCTGTTTTCTCCGTCTCGGATGTTGGCGCGTCTTGGCTAGGCTGTAAAAAGTTGATACAGAATTACGATTACACCTATGACGTTTGAATTAGATATGCCTACAGTGGTATAGATCTTTGCTAACCCTAAAGGCACTTCCTAATTTTGTGTTTAAGTAAACTGCAGTTTTTGTTCAAGAAGAACGATGTTGGCCGAATTAAAACTAGGCATTCAATAGTAGTTACCAAGACAACTTAAAATATTCTGGTTTAAATGTCAAATAAAGATTAAATCAAATGCCAGGAGATATTTATCATACTGATGTATGATTTGATATTGTAATAATGACTTACAAGTAGAAAAGGCATTTCAATACCAATTTATAGTTAGAAAGTAGAGCGAAATTATGAACCAACATACAGCTGTCTTTTCCTTCTTGGACACGTCAGAGATGTTAAGTGTCATTTTTAGGAATAAAAGATTATTTTATTGAAAATTTATCAAGAATATAGTGTTGTGTGAACTTTTAAAATAAAAAAAGTGTATGTTTCAAAAATTATTTTTCTATTCTAATATTTGAACAAACTGATTTTTTTTCTCATTTTTTCTTTTGTGGTCATGCAAATGAGCAAACAGTGATTGTCAAAACCTTAATTCATACTTTGGTTTTTGTTATGGCAGTCGTGTATTTGTGATTTAAAACAATAACATGGCCAGATATACTGTAGAGTATTATATATTTTCATAGTGAGAAGCACCACAAACTTAATATTAAATACCTCCACCCTCCAATAAACCACAATAAAAACTGTGTACACTGGTCACCGCATTTACAAATCAACCAGTGCAAATAACATATTGAAAATGAATTACAAAATAAATATACATATTATTAACAAAAATCCAAAATTAATTCAGCTATTTGCAAATCCTGGAAAAAACATCTGATTAATTTTACACAAGGTTTTCTATTGTTTTCTTATTCTATTCCTGATTAAAAGATTGCTGAACGCCGAGGTGATACAATGTATATACAGCAACACTTCTGAAAAAAGAGTGCATGATTGCCAGCAAATGAATTATCTTATACTAAACTTCATTGTCGTTACTCCAGGGGTAACGATCACTTTCGCTCTCTGCACCTCTAGAACATGTCATGGCGAAATTGAAGGCACAAGCAAAGTTATTTGCTTAATTCTAGGAGAAAAAAACTAACCAATCACAGGCTGATACACTCTTTTCGAAGATTACAAAGGATCGACACCCAATTACATTATACTGCTATGACCTCGACATTTGTTTAATATGCATCAAAGAATCAAACTAGTATTTTCGTCTTGCCCACAAGGTGTCGCATATGGAACCTTCAATTTTGCCATGACACGTTCCAGGGGTGCAGACAGTGAACGTGATCATAATCCCAGGAGTATTGCAGATCACTTAACTTGTACACTGTAACCATTCAATGATTGATATCAAGAGATGCCAGCAAATATAACAACATTGTACAAAAGATATACAGTTAAATGACACAATTCAATACAATAACAAGACATATGTACAATTAAATTTTAATTCGTTGTTTAGAAAATAAATTTAACAAATTTACAAAATATCAAAAAGTAGAGATGTTGTTAGTAGTAATGCTGCTATATCACACACATTTAGTACAGAATGTTTACAACTGGTACAAGCAGGGTTGATTATTTGTTTTCAGTGTCATGTAGAATTTAATGTAAATGAGCACAAAAGATATATGATAGGAAGCTGTGTTGTTATGTTAATCACTTCATTATGTTGTATGTATAATAAATATGTTTCTAAAGGATAATCCTTTACATTCATTAATTTTTTTTAATGAAGAAAAAAATCATTGAAGAAAATAGCAAAACTTTTCTGGCATCTAGCAACTAGGTTACCTAATAGTACTTTGTTTCTTGTCTTTGACTTTTTTCCATTTATAATAGTACTGTTAAATATCCAGATCTGCTCCAGTCTTTATCTTACATTACATTACCTGGGTATGTATCAGAGCACCAGCACCAATCATGGGGAATTATAGGGGGAAAAAAAAAAAATTTGCAAATTTTGTTCTTGATCTGATCAATAAAAAGAAAGAATGAAGGAACATATAGGTGTTTCTCCACCAGAAAAAATAAATTCTACTTGTAGATTTCTACAGTAGCAACACACCTATTTTCTATATATATGTATATACACACTACGTCTTCCTGAAATAAGTATAGAGTTATTACCGACAACTTGGTATGTTATTATATAGTTATGTATATGTCTATTAAATACAAGAAAGGTTGATTCAAGGAAAATAGCAAGAGAGTTTGTTTTGTCAAGGTGCATTCTATGACAATAGAATTTTCCAATGATCAAGGTCAGAGCTGAGTTAGACCCATCCACTTGCTAAAATGATTTTGCAGAGGGAAAGGCGAGAAAATATCATCTAATTTGGCAGTGAAATATTAATTACTTCCATTTAAATATTTTCACCCTCTGGGCTAAAAAAAAAAAAAAATACTAGATAAAACCCAAATTAACAATAATATTTATTACATATAAGTACAGGTCAGAAACATTTACATAAATAAGATAAATTCAAGACAAAATAAGATGTTTGTAAAATTATAAAATATGTAAATAACATACTTTATAACATTAAACAAAACATGATCAATGAGAACATGATGGCAAATTATATTTACGAAGATTTCACTACAAAATTATGTGTGATACAGGACTTAAAATGAGATTTGGAAAACTATGTGGACAAATTAATTGTTCTCAAAAAATAGAATGGTGTGTTTCCTTAACAAAGCCGTTGCTATGCTATCTGATCAACTTTAGACACTCTCAATATACTGAGAAAAAAATAATATTGACATAAAAAATTTCCAGTTTTATTGAACAAATACAAAAATTAAAATGTTTATTGAATGAAAGAAATAGTTAAAAAAAATAAAAAAAAAACACCAGAATAATTATGTACCTGAGATTTTGAAAACCTAATGTCTAGTATGCACCCTGAAAAAACAATGAGCAACCCCAGAGTACTGGAGATATAGTTAAAACAGATTGGTGGTCTATGTTTTCTTTTGGACAGAGAGCAATAGAATATCTAACTAGTTAACTCTACAATTGTGTCACCTGTTGATTTTGCTCTTCAGTCTGTGTCGAAGGACTTTCCTCAACTTTTTCCTCTGATTTTTCATCTGTTGTTTTTTCAGCCGGAGTATCTGATACAGTTTCCTCTAATTTTTCTTCCGACTGAACTTGATTTACAGTTTCCTGAGCAATTTCTTGTGATGTTTGTTCTAACTGATGTTCAGCATTTTCCTCTGGCTCAGCCTCTGTTTTTTTATTAGAGGCTGATTCTTCTTCTGAAACTTCATCAGTTTTCTGTTCAGAAACTTCATCAGTTTTCTGTTCTGAAATTTCATCAGTTTTTTGTTCAGAAACTTCATCAGTTTTCTGTTCAGAAACTTCATCAGTTTTCTGTTCAGAAACTTCACCTGATTCTTCTTTAGAATCTGAAGTTTCCTGTTCAACTTCATCAGTTTTTTGTTCAGGAATTTCATCAATTTTAGTTTCATCAGATTTTTCCCCAGTTACCTCCCCTGTATCAGATACTCCAGCATCTTCTCCACCAGATGTCTCTCTCGTTTCCTGTGGTTTATTGAATTGCAAGTTTATATATAAGTTATTGGGTTGTTCAGATATGGGGTATTTTTCCCTATATATTACTAATAAACCTCTGTTATTATCATCTAGATACCTTATTAACCTCTGTTATTAACATCTAGATACCTTATTAACCTCTGTTATTATCATCTAGATACCCTATAAACCTCTGTTATTATCATCTAGATACCCGATCTGTAATCATTACAAATATCAAGAAACACTGATGATTGCCTTCTGGTACAAAAAATGTAAAGCTTTAACTACCGAAAACATAACAACCTATCTGATAATTCAGATATAAATAAAAATCATTCTTAAAGAGGAAATTTCAACCGTCTTCAGTCAAAATAAAACATAAATTCTGAATATATGTGTAAGTTATGAGATATCTTGACTGTTGTGATTTACTGTCATCAATACACTGTCAATGTGTAACTGTTGTGACTAAGAGGCTAAAATCACTAAAATTGTTGAAATATAGAAATATAATTTTTTTATTTAAAAAAACATAATTTACAACTATTTTTTTTTTTTAACTTTATAAACTTATTCTGTATATATACAGTGTGTATGCACATGTTTTTGGTATCAAGAGTGGTATTTCATCTTTATTTTCTTCACCTTGTATATTGAAACTGGGATTACAGTTTACTTACAGCATAAAGAAGAATTCTTGATAATCTGAGGCACATGTTTTAGATTTCATCAATTAGGGAGGTTTTGTATTTGTGCCTCATTCAGAGGTAATGGGAAACACTGCCTTATTTGAATTTTATCAGAATTGCTTGTGAATTACAATTTAAAGTATATTGCAGTCTGAGTCTAGGTCCTTATCCCTTTCACTAATGACCAATAATAAAAAAGAAATGACTTTGTATGAAGCAATTTCAAGACTGGTACAATAACACTGATGGTACTAGAGGTCTTACCTTCATTTCTTTTCTTGCTTTGTGACCGCGGAATCCTGCCTGAATCTTAGTTGCTGCTTTTTCCACATCAGGATCCTCAAGGTTAATATCAATTTCTTCTTTTTTCTCCTCAGTGGTCTCTTGTGCTTCCTAGAAAAGACAAGAACCTTGATCTCATTCTACATCAATCATTGGTACAAGTCATCCTTCCTACCCAGTAAATGGTACTCTTTCATCTTTCTGTTTCTAAAATTTCTTAACACGTGAAGTGATCATGAAATTTTTTGTATACATATAAGCTTTTATCTATAATGTGGTGACCTTGGACATAATAAATCTTAACCAGTAACATGTAATCAAACTTATTCACACCATCAACAAGACGATGTGAAGCTTTGGTGTAAATACAAACTTAATCTGGACCATTTTGTAGTAAATTGAAACTTTTAATTCAAATGTGGCCTTCTGATAACCTTTGACCTTCGAAAATTAATGAGGTTTTCGTTTGCCACCACCGATTAAAATTGTGCACCGTATCGTTTCCCAAAACAAGGAGCCACTGAGTGTGGCATTATATCCCCCACACTCAGCTGTTGGTGTAATACATGATATCTATATATACCTATGTATAACGATATAACAATTTGTGACATCACCCAATTATGTATCGCTACGATCACCTCAAGTCCTAATACAGTAAAAGCACTAGCACAAAATGCAATGTTTTCTTTAATTATCAATTCAATTTCCTTGCATTTCAACATTATATATATATCTTATACATCAACCTTATAGTTTATATCTTGATGTAGATCCTGTGTGTTTGACTGTTAATATTTGAATAGAGAGCTCAGTATTGTCCATGAACAAATTTATGCAACACTCTATAAGCCCTGGAGTAATACTAGAAGTCACAAAAAAAATTGAAAAAATTGATGGTAACAGAAAAAATTTTAAAAATGATATGTCGTCTATAGCAAAAGGCACAACTAGGGCACTAATCTAATAAATACAGAAAGCTTTGTAGAATTGAATCAAACGGTTTTGAAGTTGTAGCCAGGAAAGAAAAGTAAACACTAATTTGGTGATTTTGGGCAATGTTTCCATGGTAACACAAATAATCTAAAAAAAATTAAATGTCATCCATAGCAAAAGGCACAATTCAGGCTTTAACCTAATATATACAGAAAGTTTTGTGAAGGTTTAGTGGAATGGTTTTGAAGTTATAGCCTGGAAAAAACTCTCGGATGGTTGGACGAATGTACACACGCATTAACACATAGATGGACAGAGCCAAAATTAATATCTCCTGCAAACGTGTTTTGCAGGGAAAAAATAATTTTCATGTTGTGCACCATAATGTTTACAATAACAAGTTTTTTGATGCATGCATAGTTAGTTCCATGTTATAGATGTAAATAAGTATTATTTAATCAATAATCATAAAATCCCAAACATTCAAAGTGATATGAACTTTGAACTCTGACCTACCTTTCTGGCCTTGACTTCCTGTCTGACCTTATGACCTCTGAATCCAGCCTGTATTTTAGTAGCCGCATCATTAGCATTTGGGTCACGTTCTAAATCAGCGTGATCGTCTTTAGCCTTAATTAATCAATAAACAACACAACAAACTAAAGCAAACCAAATCATGCAGAATCAGTGGCAACAAGTTAGTGGCAATAAACACTCGTGGCAGCAGTAACAAACAACAAAAACACTAGCAACAGTAACTATTGGCAACAACAATATTTGTAGCTCGCCAGCCTCTTATAACTACTGTTATCTTTATAAAAATACATTGCTGTGGCAACAAAGACTTTCTAGCTACAGAAACAACTGTAAAATTAATTTGTAAATATTTTTTTTTAATTTTTAGTTTCTTTTTTCTTTATTTTTCTTCTCTTCTGAAGTCACTTAGTCTGAGCCCAATAGAAATAAATAAATCTACACTCTGTTAAGGACGAAAGGTATTGAGGTCATTAATTTTGGTGACAGCTGATGCTATTGGCAACAGAAAGACATATCAACTGTTTCCAAAATGACAATTTTTTTGGTGACGATGGCCTCTGCTAAGGAAGCACAATAAACAGAACTTTATGATACAAAATTGATTTCCACCATAACATGTTGTTATAGTGAGGCATCCAAAGCTACAAATAGTTACAAACAACATCAACTCCATGGCTATGTAAATATTGTCTTTTATGATTTTAATTTCATTTCCTATTATAAGTTTAACTTTGATTTTCACATTGGCAACATTTTAATATTGATCAGAATGTAAAGGTAACACTGGTAAAATACTAGTCGGTACAAAATACTTCTCGACTGGAGAGAACTTCTCTTTGTCTCAACTGAATGAGCATTAGACTAGTAAGCCAGAGGTCCTGGGTTTGAATCCTAGCGTAGGCATTAACCTTATAATGGCACATATGTAGGGACTCGAAAATTTTAACAGGCGTTACAGTGACCTCTTAAAATTTGAGGATGGTTTATTTCCTAGGGGTGGGGGGAGGGGGATGCAGGGGTGTGTAGGGGGTGTTGGTGGAACCCTGGTGATGTACTAACCACTACAATACACTGCTTGACTTGCGAGAATTTCTATTTATCTCCATCAGTTGAATTAAATTAGTAGACCACAGGTCCCGGGTTTGAATCTTAGTCAAGGCATTAAAATATATAATGACCTGCGTTACAGAAAAACAGGAAAAAATATCTGTTGTATGTATATAACATGACATGAATTGCATTTTTCTTGATATCTAAACTGTATAATTTTTTAAGTGTTATTTTCACACTGTACATGCTTTCCTAAGAGAGAAAGTTGGTTACAGAAAATTGTTAACCCCTGTAGGGTTAAACAAATACTACCAAAATATCTGACCAAATTCACTCGGAAGAACAAATGATTATCGTCTGTGAGTTTGTATCTAGTTACAGGGAACATATATCTTGAGGTAAGTTTCATGATGATGATATTAATTGATATCAGATACTTGATAACTAAGGGTTGTCATGGGAACGAAGTTTCAACTCTGGATACCTGCAATCTTGTTACCCATAGTAAAGTTATCATACAGAATCCAAAATTACAAAGATCATTGACTTATTTATAATGTTCAATAGAATGTTGGTTTTTTTTACTACTTAGTGAAATTTTAGTTTGAATGTAGGGCAGTTTGAAGGATTCTTTGTAACATTATAACAATTACTACAAAGAATTTTTTATGATCCCCTGAGACCAGTAAACACTGTTTTATGTTTATAGTGTTCCGAGTTGACGCCATTACAGATTAAACTTCAAACGGATCAGCTGAGAAAATTACACAACAATTTCCTATATCTTGATGAATGTCAGCTATTTGAAATTTCAAAAAAAAAAGAGAAATCAAATACTAAAGTAGAGAACAGTACAGTGAACTTTGATAAATGGAATTAAAAGTAAATATTACCACAGTATTATATTTTTGGTCGATCATTATTTCAATCTACATGATAAAATGCTCATTTATTCATTAAAATGTTTCTAACTTTACAACAGGGTGAACGGCTAATTTATCATTATAGTGAAGTATTGATCTTTTAAAAATAAATTTCGTTGATAATGGCATGAAGCATTGAATAATTGATCAGAAAATCTTCAATAATTCATGGTTGATAGCAGTTTTCATATTCATGTTCTACATCGTACTAAAGAGGCGTCCTTTTGATAGACAGATCAATAACAGGTCCCTCTACTACAGTCTACGATAGAAGATGTTACAAGCAATCCCATTGGTCAATCAGGATTTAGAGATAGTTATAAGAGACCCACACTTCTGGTTAAAGAACTATTTTTGGTCTCAGATGTCTTGAATATTCTTTGCTTCAGTGAAAAGTTGGTTTTTATTGAAGTTTTTGTTAAAAACCATGTTAACATATTCTGTAGTCTCAAACAAGAGGCCAATGGAGCCTGCATCACTCACCTGGTTTTACTTCAAACATCTATAATAACTCCTGTTTTTCCAAAAGATGACAATTTTGTAAAGCTTAAAACTAAATTTTGACAAAAACCAAAGATGTACCTCCATCTAAGCAGAAAAAAAGATTGATCTCCAACTCAATCTTGCTCCTATATCTAATATCCGGCTCTGTCCCTCTGCAGAATCTTGATTTATATAACACTGAGTCAACTACATCCACAAATATTTGAAACAAAATTATGTCAAATTTGATTTCAAAGATTACATCTATCTACCATATTGGGATATGCCCCTCAGCCCTCAGATGAGTGAGGAGACCTACTGTTTACAACATATTTAATTATTATGATTACAGAATGCTTTGGACTTTCAAGAACTTGAAAAAATTTTCCCTATTGGGGCTTATCCCTCAGGCACTTGGGTGCAAATTACCAACAAGTTATATAAAATTATTTCGTGTTAACTATAGCATGCTTCTGAACAAATATGGTTTAAACACTTGAAGCACTTTCATCCCAACAAAATAATGATTATTGCTTCCTATATGCCCCTACTGGGCCCCATCCTTTGACCCCCTGTGATGTCACAACAATTGCTTACACTAAATAAAGCTTCATTTTACCTAAGGATGCTTCAGACCAAAATAGGATAAAACATTAGCATTCCTACAAAGGAGGAAGATTAATATTAAAGATATTGCTTTATATATCCTTTTGGGCCCTGCCCCACAGGGAGGCATGACCAAACATTTACATAACCTGAGTTCCCCTCTTTCCTAACATAAGTTCTTTTGACCATATTCAGTTTAAGTACTTTCATCTGTACATAAGAGGGTTTTACAATTATTCCTCTATTTGCATGCCCCTCCTGCCCCAGGGGGCCCAGACCTACCACTTATATTAAACGAATCCTCTTCACCAAAGAATACTTCAGTCCAAATTTGGACAAGCTAGGATCTTTCTATTCCTATCCAACAGAAGAAGAGTGATTTCAAAGTATTTCCTTTTTTGGGGCCCAACTTCAGGTCCCACTGGCCAGGGCCAAGCATTCATGCAAAGATGAGTCTTTATCCCCTAAGGATGCTTCAGACAAATTTGGTAAAAATCTGCTTCGTCGTTCCCGACTAGTAGCGATTTGTAGAAAAAAGTATAGAGACAGATGATCGATGCTGTGCCGTGGTATTAAGCTCACCATTATATATAACAAGGTGATCTAGAAATTGATATTTCTTCCAGTTTAGAGAGCTACAATACCCTAATGTACTGTATTTATAATTGAAACTCTCACTGTCTTATCCCATTTATAATGATGACGCCAACCTCGCCCAATTAGCATGACAAGTCACCACTCAGGTGCATCAGTATCAAATGATAGGTAAGTATAAATATTACATTACCATTATATCATGTACCTTGCCACCAGGGATATTATTATCCTGGGCTAGTAAACCTACCGACAATATATACAACAGAATTACACTATCCTGTACACTATTACTGTAGTTATCAAGACTATTCGATATGACATTTTATGTACAATAAAGGAACTGGTGAAGGATAGGTATTTTTTTCACATCACAAATATAGAATCACAGACAAAATTGAGTCAAAGATAAAAGCCAAAATATTTGTTAATATCGATTTTACTAAGCACCAATACATTTTCCAAAAAAATTGGGGGACATATTCAAAACAGATCTATGAAATTCCAAATAAGTTCAGTTTGAATTTTTTCCATCAATTTTTTTCTGAATGACGACGAAATTTGCTTTGAATTAGGTTTGCTGCTTTCTCTACTTCAGGATCCTCAAGGTCTATGTCAATTACCTCTTCAGATTCTTGTTGTGTCACAGTTGTCTCCCCCTGATTTCCTTCTTCTGTTGTTTCTTCACTCTTACTCTATATTTTGAATTAGATATTTCTGAGATATATTTTCAGTTCTAGCAAAAATAATTAGATAAAAATGCTAACAAAATGTTGCCATTTAGAGGTATACATCATCATGCAAATGAGGATAGCAGTTCATGCAATGGATAAGACTATTGCAATGGATAAGACTATTTCATTACTTTGGATAAGATTATCTCCCTTAGTTTGGATATGATTATCTCCCTTACTTAGGATTAGATTATCTCCCTTAGTTAAGATTAGATTATCTCCCATACTGTTGATCAAATTATCTCCCTTACTTAAGTGGTTATTAAATGTTGCAACAATCTTATTCAGTAATGTGAATTAACATCAAGTAACTTTCACTTCTTAACAATGTGTTACAACTTGTATTGTCTTAAACATTTTTTTCTCAAACTAAAAACAGCTTTTTAATCAAATATTTAATAGTGTAGAGATCTACAGCAAATACAAAACAACACATTTAAAAGTTAAAAGGGAGAGATTACTCAAACATTTTTTTTTCACAGCCTTACAGCAAAGTTTTGTACAATGAAGAGATAGTGATGTCCAATAATTGAAAATTCAAATTTCATTTGGAATATAAGGGAGATAATCATTTGACATAATGATTTTTTGTGTCAAATTGCTGATTTGTGTAATGAAAATGTGAGATTGAAAGTGAAATATAAAGTGCAAAAGCATATCTTGCGTGTTAAACACCACAAACAACATCAGCCAAATCTAGTCAAACAAAAGCATTCTTCACGTTAGTTGCTGAAGCTTTCACTCCATGAAAACATTTTCTCAGGCAATGCCGAGACTTACCTTGCCAAACTGAAGACCATAATGTAAGTTCTCACTTCCAAGACTTAAATCATTCGAGGATCTGTACTTGATTATATAGAGTTCACTAAAACACAACCCACAACTGTTGTTTGAAGTCATTTAGTGACTTTATACCATCCCTTTTATAGATCTTACCTTTCACAGCTGAAGTTCACGCAAATCCGGTCAAAGGTCAGAATATGACCTTTAACCTCTAGTGTCTCTTTTTGGTTCTTGCTGTCAAGATCAAGCTGCGCTACTGTTAATGGTCAGAATAATTTGTTTCCTGACAAATCAATCAGTCTACGGTTCAGACATGGATTGCTACTTACCTTAGATTCCTTAACCTCTTTCCTTGCCTTGTAACCCTTGAATCCTGCCTGAATTTTGACAGCAGCAGCTGCAACTTCTGGGTCCTCCAGGTTGATGTCAACATCATCTGACTTAAGTCTTGCCTCAGTTTCTCTGTAATATGACAAAAAATATAATTTTCTTCTTCCTTTTATCAAATTTAATAAGAAACTATAAAATATTGCCTCCAACTTCCCCTCCCCAACCTATCCCCTACTCCAAGGCATATTGACACTGACTGATGAATTTGCAGAAGTTTTCAAAAGTGAACCTTAACCCTTTAACCTTGCCCTGTGAATATGAAAAATTGGGTGCAGAACTATCATAGTACAGTGGTTAAGATATGAATCAGATCAGAGATGTTCTATAGATGTGAAATCAGTTGATGAATTGGACACAAAGGACGAATACAACACCATTTGTATATCAATATTGCATGATTTCAAGAAGTCATCAAGTTGATGTGTGATATTCTGAAGAAATGCCAGTATTCAAATGAAGACAAAAAAGAGGAGAAAAGTAAAACTGTGTCTCGGTGATTATTCATGAGACTCCTTTCAATTAATTGCCAAGCTAGCTCATGCATAGCTATATGTATGAAATGATTCTTAGACACCTAGGTTAGTACAAAACATCAACAGAACCAAAAGATAGTACTGTACATCAACAGATAGCTAAGTTAGTACAGTACATCAACAGAAACCTGAGTTAGTACAGCACATCAACAGAAACCTCAGTTAGTACAGCACATCAACAGAACCCTAAGTTAGTACAGTACATCAACAGAACCCTGAGTTAGTACAGTACATCAACAGAACCCTAAGTTAGTACAGCACATCAACAGAACCCTAAGTTAGTACAGAACATCAACAGAACCCTGAGTTAGTACAGTTCATCAACATAAACCGGAGTTAGTACAGTACATCAACAGAACCATAAGTTAGTACAGTTCATCAACATAAACCGGAGTTAGTACAGTACATCAACAGAACCCTGAGTTAGTACAGTACATCAACAGAACCCTAAGTTAGTACAGCACATCAACAGAACCCTGAGTTAGTACAGTACATCAACATCAACCTGAGTTAGTACAGTACATCAACATAAACCGCAGTTAGTACAGTACATCAACAGAACCCTAAGTTAGTACAGTACATCAACAGAAACCTACTTTAGTACAGTACATCAATCTGATAACACCCCTACATTATATCACAGGTATTCAGATACTGGTAATAGAAACAAAGACTTACTTGACAATCATTTCCGATCTTGATGTGGACGTCAGCTCATTCAGACCTCTACTGATACACATTACTCCACCTAATTACTTAACATTATCCGCTAATAAAATGTGACCAGGAATAATTTGATCAGTCTATTCTCATTACCAGACTTGGCACTGACTCTGCCTTGAACACAGCCACAAGCACAAGACAGATAACACTTCATAAGAAATGAAAAACTGTATCTATATATACTTCAGTTCGTCCTGATGACCTTTGACCTCTAATAACCTTTCAACTCTGTTGTTACTTGTTTCTCTTGTTGATCTCTGACCTTGAAACTCAGCAGAACTTACTTCACATCATAAATATTTTGTTTGGTGACCTCTAACCTCTGACCTATGAACTCTGTGGAACTTACTTCAATTTGTCAACCTTCTGGGTGTCCTGATGACTTCTAACCTCTGACCTATAAACTCAGTGGAACTTACTTTATTGTGTAAATTCTCTGTCGGCGCTAGTGACCACTGACCACTAATGACCTATAAACTGTGTGGAACTTACTTCATTTCGTCAACCTTCTGTCTGTCCTGTTGACCTCTGACCCCAGCTTGGATTGTTGTGGCGGCATCCTCCTCTCGCATACCCTCCACTTCTTTTTTGGCAGAGTGTCGTCGATATTCTGTCTGGATCTTGAGGGCAGCATCTTGTTGCTGAGAATCCCCACTGTCTACACCTGGCGACTGCAACACAAATAGATCTCTATAAAACCGTCACTTTATTGTGGTATCAGTTCTGATTTCTGACTAAATTACATAATCTTTAATGCACTTTGCAGACTTTCTGGTCTCCTTTCTGATAACAAACCCTAATGGTACAGATATCATTGAATCTTACACCATTGATTTCCTGGATGTGTTACTATTACACCAGCAATGCCTAAAATTCTGGGTCTGTCTAAAATCTAAGTTCTACCATTTTTATCCTTCAATAAGACTATAGAGCTTATAAAGAAATTCTGGCTCAATGTCAGAGGGTGGGCTTATTACACGACAGAAAAATAGCATCAGTCTTATAAGGGGTAGGGGTAGAGGTGGGGGTTGAGGGAAAGACTTAATTTGTGAGAGAGGGTGCCTACTTGCAGTATATTATGGTACACTTGTGTAACCCTGGTAAAATACTAGACAGAAAATACCGCTCGGCTAAGGAGAACTTCTCTTTAGCTCGATTGGTGGAGTGTCAGATTAGTAACCAGGGGTCCTAGATTCGATTTCTGCCCAGGCATTGAAACAGATAAAGACCTCTGTTACAATTGTATAAAGGAATGGGTTGATTACACAGCATGGGTTTATTGTGTGGTAAATTTCAGTGGTTGATATATCATGAAAGATTTCATCATGTTTGAACAAGTTAATAGTTCACACTGTAACATGACTTGTCACTCGTTGTATACAGGTAACGTTTGTTTGCCTAGTTTTGGACTAGCCACAATGCTTTTAACACATTGTCTCCTTCTACTAGCTCATGGCTGTATCTCGCTGAAAAATTACTAGTATACACCACCTAACATAATCAATATCCCATACAACAGAAACTGACATATTCCAACAGGGGAAAAAATAATTGAAAAAATAAGGCTGGGACCTTCACTATCAGATAACCCATCAAACTGGCAGGCCATTCTTCTTTCACGGATCCCTACTTCAAAGTACAAACAAACACACCATTATGTGTAACTATAGGACTGATTGTCACTTCATCTTCCTGTTCAACGTTAAAAAAATAAAACATTAACTGCTTCTCAAAAACTCCCAAAAGGTTTTCATTCATATCTTTTCCTTTTAAGAAAAAAAGCATCTTATGAAGATGATAATTGTAATAGACAGTTGATCTTAAAGCTAAGATTCAAGGTGCATGTTTTGACATATTTGCCGGTGGTTTCTTAAGAAGCTGAGACACAAAGCAGTCTGTGCAATGTAGTTGTGTTACAAGACACTTAATTGCTCTAAATGGGACGGGCCTCCAGCATATTGTTCACTGAGGAAGAAACCGGTTACTACAAGGAGACCCAGACTCAAAATGATCCTGACCTTTCACAGAGTGATAAGCACAGCAAACAGAGTTTACAGCCAACGTTTCATCTTATAATCATTTGTTTGAAATTCGTACAATAATAGCGAACATGTTCTAACCAAAAGATACATTTTTCACTGTCATAAAGAAGAAAAATAAAAACACAAGCGATAGATCTCAATCACTTATCTACTTGACAACTAAATCACCAGCATGTCTACGGGCATTTAAGCAGACCTGACACTGTGCTTACTTGTTCAGAAAACACAAAGACTCTAGTAAAATATTCTAGTCTCTCGGGCGATCCTTATTAAAAATTTATAAAAAACGTTACTGAACATGTTGTGTCATTGTTGGACACCCACCAGTGTGATGAGTATATATGCAATGTACAGAACTCAGGGCACATCTAGTTATTTACCTGTGTGATGAGTAAATAGCAGTGTACAGAACTCAGGGCACAGCTAGTTATTTACCTGTGTGATGAGTATATATGTAGTGTACAGAACTCAGGGCACAGCTAGTTATTTACCTGTGTGATGAGTATATATGTAGTGTACAGAACTCAGGGCACAGCTAGTTATTTACCTGTGATGGGTAAATAGCAGTGTACAGAACTCAGGGCACAGCTAGTTATTTACCTGTGTGATGAGTATATATGTAGTGTACAGAACTCAGGGCACATCTAGTTATTTACCTGTGTAATGGGTAAATAGCAGTGTACAGAACTCAGGGCACATTTAGTTATTTACCTGTGTGATGGGTAAATAGCAGTGTACAGAACTCAGGGCACAGCTAGTTATTTACCTGTGTGATGGGTAAATATGTAGTGTATGTTTGATAATGGCGATAGTTGATAATACATATACAACCATCACCCCCTCCCCCTCCTCCCACACCCTTACCCCCCACCCCCCCACCCTGCCTTCCCACCTTACTAATCCCCCACCTCCACAACCACCCTTACCCCCCTACCTCCCCACCCTACCTTCCCACCCTACTAACCCCCACCTCCACCACCACCCTTCCCACACACACCCACACACACACACCAAAAAAGCCAAAAATAACCTCCTACCCCATACAACCAAGAAGATATAGTTTATTCATAATCTGTGCAATATGATTTCTGGTTTAAAAGTGACCAGATATCACTTTCTCAAGATAGGATACTGATTTCAAAAGGGTGTTAGAGGATGGATATTACATACAATGGTTATACTGAATGATCCACATGCATTACTGTACAATGACGAGGACTTAATAAACATGTGCATATGGACAACGTGCACAATACAAAAATATATAGACTGTAATTGTATGTATGCTGCTATATATAACGAACCTTATAAACATGTATCCCTCTACCCAATTTCTTTCTGTCAATTATTTCCCATCTTTGACATTCGATGAATCAATAATCTGTGGGAAGTTTGATCAGTCGAGCACAGACTCGAGTCCGATAAACTGTCAGGAGGCTAACCAACAGACATTGTTAATGACCGATCATTGTAGACGGGACCTTACAACATAAAACCAATAACACACCAGCATCTGATTGGTGAAGGTGGACAACACGACAAACTATCGTTATAAAGTTACTGACAACAGTCCATTAGTGAAGATTGTAGATATACATGTTTATAAACATGATCAACCTAACGAACCAGTGTTACTGTAGTCTATACACATGCTAGGAGATATTTGTCTCAAAAAACAGAAAAAAAAATGTCAGAAATTTAAAATCATATGTAAATATAACATAAATATAAGTTATTATGTTATAGTAAGGAGATATTCGTCTAAAAATTTTTTTAAAAATTGGCATAAAATAAAAATCATGTAGAATATGATTAATATTTAAAGCAATACTCTACAACACAGAGATAAGTAATTAAGTTTTGAAAATTTTTTAACCAAATTCAAATTTTCTTCACACTTTTTGAGTTTCATTAATTTTAAAGTTCTGTTTACAAGTCAATATTTTTGTTTCTATAAAAGAAGACTTACCCTGAAAGCATCGTTGTTGTAAAATCGATCCTCCATACGGGCTCCATGGACAGCAGGATCATGACCAGTCTCTGATCAACAGAAAAACGCATGTTACATTATTGTTACAAATATGGTATATTACCTTATTTCTGTGTGTTCAATATCAGTGATGTAAAACAAATCTTTAATTTTATCAAGACTTCTTTAAACTAAGGTTTTTATTTCATTCAATCTTATCAAAATTATTTATTTATAACAATAAACCTTGTTATCTTAAACTTGTATAACTCCAAGACCTTGTTTATATTTCAATGTTTTCCGTCGGATCCTGCCTAACTTTATGCAAAACACTCGAGGTCACTTTCAATCGAATGCTCAGTTATCTTGAAGTTTACCCATGGTCCTGCCGAGGCTTGACTGTTTTTTCAACAGAACTTTTATTTTCTCAATGGTTTATATTCATTTTTATTTCATTTTTTTCCCACTTCTATCTTTTTGTCATTTATTGTTCAAAGATGGTGAAAAATAAAAATCTTAACACTTGACTCTTTTTATGATTACATACTACATACTAATGTTGAAAACATTTGAAAATTTTATTGCCGAAAAGAAGACTACATGACTGACAAATGTCTGAGAGCTTTAACAGGTTTTCATACACAATGTCTGATTAACATAAAAAGTCTGTAGTCATTTCCATCAAAGCTACAAGTACATAAAAAAGGATCAGAAGAATAAAATATCGCCGTGATCAATGATAATATTTATTTTGTAATTCTTTTTGTCTAAGGCAATGCAATTATTTAATAGAAATTTTTTTTTACTTCCTTTATTTACTATATGTTCATATCACTTATGTCCAGCTTAACAAAAATCAGTCAATGGACCCAATGACAGAAAAAGCTGAGTATTTGAACACTAACAGATCTAATTGTTGTGGGTAAACAACTAATTGAGGAGGATGGTTATAAGGTAATGAAAAGCTGAAAGAAAAAAAATCAAACATTTCACACGATTGCCACTAAACATGATATGACGGCTGCAGGAGAATGTTCGTGAATGTCAGAGAGACGATCATGTCTGTTTAAATCAATACTTCAGAATTGAGCCTGTTGGACGAGACTGTTCTTTTCTACTAAAAGATAGATAGACACATGTGCTTGCCAAAAAATTCCTGAATATTTCCAACAAACCTATCAGGCACTTTGAAAAGCTCCTTCCCTGATACTACGGGTGATGAAGTAGAGTGTGATTCTAAGACATATACATTTTTAAGGACCGTAATTTCACATCCATCATACTATAAAACACTATGAGAGACAGACCTACGAACAACAGAACAACATGTGAATTTAAAATCTAGTTGTTGGAACAGTCAAAAGTAAAATTTCTCTGACTATGATAAAAGCATTTTGAGACATTTCAACAAGAAATGCCAGCCATTGTGGTTCTGTGTCAGTGTGAGGTAAACTGTTCCCGATGGCGAGGTCTGGCATTGATCCGACCTGAACATCACTACCTCAGCTGTTGGATCAATGGTTACGTAGTGCTATACATGGGACGGTTTTTTCGGGGAAAACCATTACCCATAATATATGTATAACTCCTGTGAGGTTTTGATCTACAACACTCCTCATTATAGTGAAGAAAGATATGTGTAGTTTGAGATGTCGGATCAAAGAATGACTATATAACACATGAAGCTCTATCATGTTAATTGGAGTCTAACTTCTGACCTCCAGGTCATGATCTTTGGGTCATTGACCCTTTACAGACCTCCATGTCAGGCCATTTTTGATCATCAACCCCTGTCATATCTCAAGGTCATGACCTTTCAACCATCGACCCCTTTCATATCTCACGTTCAAGATCCTTCAATCATAGACCCTGTCATATCTCAAGGTCATGACCTTTTAACCATCAACCCCTTATATCTCACGTTCAAGATCCTTCAATCATAGACCCCTTTCTTATCTCAAGGTTGTCATTTTTCAGTTATTGACCCCTGTCATATCTCAATGTCATGACCTTAAACTATGAACCTTCTCCATATAGATGTCCAGGTGTGACCCTTCAATCAGTGACCCTTTGATGCCAACATAAGCTGTGGTTCTCTATAAATGAGCTGTTATATTACCTTGGTTATGTAAAGGCCATTACCATATAACTGTATACAAGGTGATTTGTATTACTTATGAATGGACAGGGGAAACTGGGTTAAAAAGATTCATTTGAAGCTCAAACCTGAGCTAATGATGAGCAATAAGATTTACAGGCATTCAACCAAGAGTTATAGAATGGTTAAAAGGATTCATCATATAACAGCTAAGTCAACATTAGTGTCTGACAACATGATAACATAAAATATTTTCACTTTTCAACTTAAACTTTAAGTCTTTTTGAAATTAAAATTACAATGATATATCATCCTATGAGCAAAGTTAACATGATTCTGTGATCTTAACCAACAAATGTAACCTTATACAATTAAAAAAAGTTCTGTCTTCCATTTCCTATGACCTTTAACCATTTGACCCGATGACCCAGCAATTTAATTCGCTGCCTACAAGACTTTAACTTATGACCGACTAGATGTCCTCTGACATCTGGCCCTACCTCCTGTACTGGTAGAGCTCTCCGATGGAGGGATTCTAGAAGTAGAATTGTTCCTTTGGTTTCGTGCTTTATTCACAACTTCAACAAGGCGTGAGAACTTGGTACCCATGGTGATAAGTATTATAATTCCGAGTTCAAATTCACAAAACTAGCTATCAAAAACTGTTTCTTTCTCTTCTGCATTTACACTTTGGACTTTTTATTCCAACATGGTATACACTAATCATATCACACTAATGCATTGGAATCAGTTAGGCCATTTTTCACAGCTGAATTTCATTAACTGCAAACAGATATATTCCTTCTCTGCTGTTGAACACTTGTTAGAGTCAACCTTCACTTATAGTTCATATCACACTAAAATGCATTGAAGTCTCCATTAATAATCCTTCCAATCAGTCAGCGTAGAAACCAATCCCATCAAATGTCCCGTGTCTCAGCGTCTACTGTTTGCTCTTTAACCACCTACTGTGTATTCTATGTTTTACTCATAAAGATCATCCACTAAACTCCCTGTACTGTTGCATTCTTGAAACTCGAGTTGAAAATATTGACAAACACTGGGTCCTGTTAGCAAGAGATGTCACACCTAGTCTGTGTACCAAGGCCATTCAGGCGAAACCACTCTAGCTGGGTCGCTCAAGCGAGGCATGGCCACTTTTGTGTTTTGAATAATCAACAGTGGTAGTTCCAGGTAGAGTGGGATTCCCTGGGTACTGAGGCTGGGCAGAGATACAAACATTCAATACTATACACGGTAGTGCTAGTAGCATTGTGTTTTTAGTGCCAAATCACAGCCTGGGTGTGGTGCGTATAAAATCTTTTATAGGAGAGCAGAATCCCAAACATGATATCAAGTAAAAGGCATTAGAATTAAAAATTAAAACGTTCCCAATGATGACTGTAAGACTGTAACTTTGGGAGTTGTCCTTTATAGACAGGTTGTCTGTAGGAATGTGACTGTAGGAGTTGTTCTTTACAGACAGGTTGTCTGTAGGATTGTGACTGAAGAAGTTGTTCTTTATAGACAGGTTGTCTGTAGGGATGTGACTGTAGGAGTTGTTCTTTAAAGACAGGTTGTCTAGGAATGTGACTATAGGAGTTGTTCTTTATAGACAGGTTGTCTGTAGGAAAGTGACTGTAGGAGCTATCTTTTATAGACAGGTTGTCTAGGAATGTGACTGTAGGAGTTGTCTTTTATCGACAGGTTGTGTAGGAATGTAACTATGGGAACTGTCTATAGACAAGTTGTCAGTAGGGGAGTAACTCAGTGTTGAGCATGATGTTGCAATGTACAATTTTTTGGATAATAAATAGACCATAGATGTTACTCATCAAGAAGTGCTTAATTTTCTACACAGTCAGCCAGTAACATCAGCACTGCAAACATTCTGACAACTCACTAATGCCATATTGAGATATAGCAGATTGTCATTAAGATTACACTATATTTTAGACACTACAAAAGGGCATTACAACAGATGGACCCTTATCACTTCATAGTGAAAAGCATGGAATTGTGTCACAAGGACATATCCCAGTATTTCAAGCATATTCTCCTATTTGTATTCCATAAAATCTGTCCTTGCTGGTTTTTCCATGATCACATGTAAGAGTTCCCAGGGAGTGAAACTGTTCTTACATGCAGAAGCTCCCAGGGAGTTAAACTGTCCTTACATGCAGAAATTCCCAGGGAGTGAGACTGTCCTTACATGCAGAAGCTCCCAGGGAGTTAAACTGTCCTTACATGCAGAAATTCCCAGGGAGTGAGACTGTCCTTACATGCAGAAGTTCCCAGGGAGTGAAACTGTCCTTACATGCAGAAGTTCCCAGGGAGTGAGACTGTTCTTACATGCAGAATTTCCCAGGGAGTGAGACTGTTCTTACATGCAGAAGTTCCCAAGGGAGTGAAACTGTTCTTACATGCAGAAGTTCCCAGGGAGTGAGACTGTTCTTACATGCAGACGTTCCCAGGGAGTGAGACTGTTCTTACATGCAGAAGTTCCCAAGGGAGTGAAACTGTTCTTACATGCAGAAGTTCCCAGGGAGTGAAACTGTTCTTACATGCAGAAGTTCCCAGGGAGTGAGACTGTTCTTACATGCAGAAGTTCCCAGGAAGTGAGACTGTCCTTACATGCAGAAGTTCCCAGGGAGTGAGACTGTTCTTACATGCAGAGGTTCCCAGGTAGTGAGACTGTTCTTACATGCTAAAAGTTCCAAGGAAGTGAGACTGTCCTTACATGCAGAAGTTCCCAGGGAGTGAGACTGTTCTTACATGCAGAAGTTCCCAGGGAGTGAGACTGTTCTTACATGCAGAAGTTCCCAGGGAGTGAGACTGTTCTTACATGCAGAAGTTCCCAGGGAGTGAGACTGTTCTTACATGCAGAAGTTCCAAGGGAGTGAGACTGTTCTTACATGCAGAAGTTCCCAGGAAGTGAGACTGTCCTTACATGCAGAAGTTTCCAGGGAGTGAGACTGTTCTTACATGCAGAAGTTCCCAGGGAGTGAGACTGTTCTTACATGCAGAAGTTCCCAGGGAGTGAGACTGTCCTTACATGCAGAAGTTCCCAGGAAGTGAGACTGTCCTTACATGCAGAAGTTCCCAGGGAGTGAGACTGTTCTTACATGCAGAAGTTCCCAGGGAGTGAGACTGTTCTTACATGCAGAAGTTCCCAGGGAGTGAGACTGTTCTTACATGCAGAAGTTCCCAGGGAGTGAAACTGTTCTTACATGCAGAAGTTCCCAGGGAGTGAGACTGTTCTTACATGCAGAAGTTCCCAGGGAGTGAGACTGTTCTTACATGCAGAAGTTCCCAGGGAGTGCTATTATTTATGAACATAGAGAGTCCCTAGAGAAAAGCAGAACCTGTCCCCCAATAGTACTACAAAACAAATGGAACTATCTTTACAACAAGCTATGTAAAGGATAAATAAATCATACAGTATTTTTCTCTTTGTTAATAAAACAGGTCTAATCCCTAGAGTTCAAATTTTGTTTATGTTTGAGCTTGAACTTATGAAATATGACAAACTATCTGTTTAAAATCAATATGTGTAACAGCACTCGTGGTGTTCCCACCTGTTTTAGTAATCCACAAGTGTTTCAGGGGTCAAAAGAGGGAGCTACGAGTAGAACTGGATACAGATGTTGATGGCTATTTGTCCAATCAGTCAGTTAGAACATCAGGAAGCAATATCATGATGATAAGATATAAACAATTATTCTTTAACATGCAAGCCTGCAAAATACAGAATATCAGCTAAAATTTAAACAAAGATTTAAATACAATTTACAAGAAAAGTAAATTTTATGATGATTTGACTTGTGTTTAGTATGTAGGCTATGTGATGTACATTCAACCATTATCTGAAACCATAGAATTTTACATGCAGAAACTTGCCAGCTTTTTATCAGTGAACAGTATGTATTATTCAGGTAGACACATCCATCATCACCTCAGCTAATCTAGCACCTGTCAGTCACAGGACCAGTGGCTTAAAAGTTAACATTGTGTATACTGTCAGTCACTGGACCAGTGGCTTAAAATTAACATTGTGTATACTGTAAGTCACTGGACCAGTGGCTTAAAAGGTAACATTGTGTATACTGTCAGTCACAGGACCAGTGGCTTAAAAGTTAACATTGTGTATACTGTAAGTCACTGGACCAGTGGCTTATAAGGTAACACTGTGTATACTTGTCAGTCACTGGACCAGTGGCTTAAAAGGTAACATTGTGTATACTGTAAGTCACTGGACCAGTGGCTTAAAAGGTAACATTGTGTATACTGTAAGTCACAGGACCAGTGGCTTAAACATCAACATTACTTATATCAACTGTCAGTCACAGGACCAGTAGTTTCTATATTACAGGTATAACCATCACTTCATTCACAGTCAGAGAAATTCTCAGGATTGGATCTTAAATGTTTACCATATCTATGTCATAGGTACAAGCCTAGGAGCCAACAAATGGTCTGATAATAATGACTCACAATTGTGTAATTTTTGGAAGGGTATAATTCACTACTGTGGACAGCAACAGTATGGGTGGGCATATCAGCAGACATGGGATTATTACTAGGTAAATCTTGGACAAAATCCTTTGATCTTTCTGAGTAATATTATAGATATATAACTTCATTCTCTCTATTAACTCATTTTCTAATTGACCTGTATAATTTAAACAACCAACAAATCTGCCTTTAGGACAGAATCTTACATTTATAGACAATAAACAGGATTTTAATAGTATACAGAGTTGTCTCCCTTTCAAATCCTAGATACTTGTCTACCTATTCATTTGTTTGCATTTGGGGGAAGTGTCTTTCCAATGATCACAACAACAAAAATCTGTCTGACATCGGTTTCTCAGTTTCCTATGAAACAGAAACCACCAAGAGTATAGTGTTGAACGTCACAGTCCTCAGATCTTACATTGAGGTTATGTAGTTCATCGCCCATCGCTCTGGAGTGAACCATTACGGCCCTTTGTCTATCTATACTGACTGATCTATGTTATAATACTACGAAACCTTGGCCTCAGAACATCACACATTTATAAACATGAGAACATTTACTGACAATGACTGAGAAACAATTACAAAATCAATGTGAAGCCCTGTTTAGTAGCTCTACAATCATCAGCCCATATAAACGATAACACGTGTACCACCTTTATCCCCAAGAATTTTTGTCAGACAACAAAAAAAACTTTCAAAGTTAAAGTTCAGGTTATAAATTGTGATGCACTGCATCAATGTTCCTAGTCTACATCCCTCACACCAGTTCTCAGAATGAGACAGAAAGGTTCTAGTCTACATCCCATGCAAGGAGTCCTGAGGATGTGACACAAGGGTTTTGAGTCTACATCCCTGACACATATCCTGAGGATGTGACACATGGCAAGTTTATGTAACCACTTATCCAGCTGCAGTCGTAAAGTTTTAAGACAAATGGAAAAAAATAAGGATAATTATTGAACAGTGATTGTTATCTGGTAACAAAATTACAAAGTCTATTATATATGACTTAAGTTTAGCAATTTTTGATTAAATTCTCACATGTGTTTGATATATATTTGACAATAGACAAATTATAGATCTAACACCAATCAAAAACAAGTTTTGCTTTTTTATGAATCAACCAATATTGTGTATGTTTAACGGTCTTTGCTTGGGTGACAAACAAATATTTAGAAATGCATTGGCCAGGCTTTTACCAATCCTGAAATGGAGTGTTAACTTTAATGGGTTTTTTTTAAGTTAAACCAATAGGATGCTTGAGTAACGTTTGACAAAGACAGACACATAAATCTCGTAAACTAGAAACATTAGACATAATAGTCCTGAAAATCTGACACAACAGACAAAACAGTCCCTGAAATTTGATACATAAAATGCAACAACACTAGAAATCTGACACATATGATACAACACAAATTTGACACATATTTAGACAAATAGTTCTAGAAACTTGACACAAAGAATTCAGCAGTCAAAGAAACATCAGTGAGTGAAAAGGTTTTTGTAAAGTTTGATGTTACTCTCAATAAGAATAAGAGAAGTATATATAATATCACGTGTCACAGAGAAGTTTTAGCTTGTTTGTTGGGTTTACGTTCCCTTTGAACAGCACGAGTCATTTTGGGGTGGGATCTCCTTTAATAGCAGTTGGATACCTAAATGAACAACATGCAGGAGGCCCACAAAATTTTCCACAAAATCTATCATCTAATCACCACAGGCATTCTGTGGAGAATCTATTTTTGCTTAAAGATTGTCTTTTTCCATGAATATTTGAGGATAAAAAATGAAAATCAAGCTGAACTTCAGTGGAAAATTTATAGAGGTAATGGAACGTTTGGACTTTAAATTTTCGGGTTATGAAGATTTTATTTTATTTTGCCCAAGGACACAATCAAAGATCAGTTCACAGATTATTGCCAGGAATAGGAAGCGTCAAACTGACGCACCTCAGATCTACACCTGATGTTACCTAAGCCAAGGCCATGACTGAGCTATTGCTGCGCTCACACAGAAATTTGTAGGTTTGCGTATAAACGTGTTTGAGGAAGGGAAGGGATGTGTACATACGTGTTCATAATGTGAGTTTAGAGAAGGAGAGATACAAATACATATGTCAGACTGAGCAAGGGGAGAGATGATGATGTTCAAATGTGCATTTATGTTTTGGAAAGAGAGAAGAGGTGTGCCTATAAAAATAAGTTATATTTCAAATTTTTTGATGATTTTTGAACCATGAAAGAATTTTCTTTTAAATTGCATACACCTAGAACATTATTTTTCTAATCGTGATCACCCTTTGGTCGTCACTGTTAAGCAGGCCTAGCCCTATAATCAATGATAATCAATATGGGGATATTCAAAATAGATTTTTCTGTGTGTTGCAAGACTTTAAAGCTTCAATTTTTAATCTAATTAAACAGAAGTTCAGCTATTGATTTTTGTACCATTTTCTAAATACATAATTACAACAGTGAATCCCCTTTGTATGTATAACAATGTTGCCTAGTTCCAGCCATATGAAACTCAGAATGCCAGGAATTTTTTTATCTAAGATTCCCCAGCAGATTTGACTTTGCTTTTTTCTTGCCATCGGACGATATAAATTGAATGTAATATTTGCTCTGCACCTATGAAATAACATGTTTACAGTGAAGGATGTACCATTGATTCTGATTCATTATAAACCATCAGCGAAATCTAGGCTTTTACCTCTAAGCCATACAGTTCTATGTAAACTGGATTCTGTATAAACAGGATCTGCACCCTGTAGTCTGTGAGTTCTCTGAACTGTATAATGTGTGATACCACGTGAAGGTGTAACGTTCGATGGCACACCTAATGACTGATGGCACGCCTGATTGCACGTCTGGTCACACACTTGATTGCATGTCTCAGGTACCAGCATGTGTCCTAGTGCCAAATGGGTAATTAATATTTAATCATAAGGTTCTTTGTTGAGTACACAGTACAAAAAAATCCAATTATTGTTAGGTTCGTTAAGCTGTTCATTCAGAATTTCTACATCGCTCATTCAGGCAACGTCCTCTTCATACACATATAGATTTTTATGTGTTCGTTTTCAAGTTTGGACACAATTTATCGAACAGACACTCTATGGACTGACAGCTGATGGGTCATTAATCGAAAAAATCAATTGGAAATTAATCAATTAAGGAATCAAAACCAATTAATCAAAACCGATTAATTGGCAGAACCAGGAATTTTTCTGATAACAATGTCAGAAATGCTCAGATCAAGTGTAAGTCTTACATGTTATTCATCAAGAGGTAATTTCCAATTTAAGGCAGTGTTGAAAGCTTGAATTTATCAAAAGTATTCAATAAAGAGAAAACACAGATATAGAAGCAGATTTATAAATGTTCTAAACATATTGGTTTCAATTGACAATATATTCAATACAAGACACAATCAACCAATTGTCAGTCAATAGATACCAGATCTATAGCCAGGTTCCTTTATATGGTCGAAGTGTAAAATACGGTGAAATGATCCTATACTGAGTGTAGGAATAGATCTGTACATCTACCGATATTCTACCACTGTTCAACCATTGATACAATAGGTTAATGACCTGCCATAACCCAACAGACAACACAATGGTAACAGAGGTCATTATTTATTTCAATGCCTCCACTAAAAATCGAACTGGGACCCTTGGCTTACAAGTCTGACGCTCAACCAATCGAGCTAAAGAGAAGTTCTCTCTAGCCGAGCGAATATTGTGGCTAGTATTTACCATGGTTACAGAGCTTAAGAGAAGTTCTCCCTAGTCGAGTGGTATATTGTGGCTAGTATTTACCATGGTTACAGAGCTAAAGAGAAGTTCTCTCTAGCCCAGTGGTATATTGTCGCTAGTATTTACCAGGGTTACAGAGCTAAAGACAAGTTCTCCCTAGTCGAGTGGTATATTGCGGCTAGTATTTACCAGGGTTACAGAGCTAAAGACAAGTTCTCCCTAGTTGAGTGGTATATTGTGGCTAGTATTTACCATGGTTACAGAGCTAAAGACAAGTTCTCCCTAGTTGAGTGGTATATTGTGGCTAGTATTTACCATGGTTACAGAGCTAAAGAGAAGTTCTCTCTAGCCCAGTGGTATATTGTCGCTAGTATTTACCAGGGTTACAGAGCTAAAGACAAGTTCTCCCTAGTCGAGTGGTATATTGCGGCTAGTATTTACCAGGGTTACAGAGCTAAAGACAAGTTCTCCCTAGTCGAGTGGTATATTGTGGCTAGTATTTACCATGGTTACAGAGCTAAAGACAAGTTCTCTCTAGCCGAGTGGTATATTGTGGCTAGTATTTACCAGGGTTACAGAGCTGTAGAGAAGTTCTCTCTAACTGAGTGGTATATTGTGGCTAGTATTTACCATGGTTACAGAGCTACAGAGATGTTATGTCTAGCCGAGTGGTATATTATGGCTAATATTTACCATGGTTACAGAGCTAAAGAGAAGTTATCTCTAGCCAAGTGGTATATTGTGGCTAATATTTACCAGGGTTACAGAGCTAAAGAGAAGTTCTCTCTAGCCGAGCGGTATATTGCGGCTTATATTTACCAGGGTTACAGAGCTAAAGAGAAGTTCTCTCTAGCCGAGCGGTATATTGCGGCTTATATTTACCAGGGTTACAGAGCTAAAGAGAAGTTCTCTCTAGCCGAGCGGTATATTGCGGCTTATATTTACCAGGGTTACAGAGCTAAAGAGAAGCTTATATTTCTCTCTAGCCGAGCGGTATATTGCGGCTTATATTTACCAGGGTTACAGAGCTAAAGAGAAGTTCTCTCTAGCCGAGCGGTATATTGCGGCTTATATTTACCAGGGTTACAGAGCTAAAGAGAAGCTTATATTTCTCTCTAGCCGAGCGGTATATTGCGGCTTATATTTACCAGGGTTACAGAGCTAAAGAGAAGTTCTCTCTAGCCGAGCGGTATATTGCGGCTTATATTTACCAGGGTTACAGAGCTAAAGAGAAGTTCTCTCTAGCCGAGCGGTATATTGCAGCTTATATTTACCAGGGTTACAGAGCTAAAGACAAGTTCTCTCTAGCCGAGCGGTATATTGCAGCTTATATTTACCAGGGTTACAGAGCTAAAGACAAGTTCTCTCTAGCCGAGCGGTATATTGCAGCTTATATTTACCAGGGTTACAGAGCTAAAGACAAGTTCTCTCTAGCCGAGCGGTATATTGCAGCTTATATTTACCAGGGTTACAGAGCTAAAGACAAGTTCTCTCTAGCCGAGCGGTATATTGCAGCTTATATTTACCAGGGTTACAGAGCTAAAGACAAGTTCTCTCTAGCCGAGCGGTATATTGCAGCTTATATTTACCAGGGTTACAGAGCTAAAGAGAAGTTCTCTCTAGCCGAGCGGTATATTGCAGCTTATATTTACCAGGGTTACAGAGCTAAAGAGAAGTTCTCTCTAGCCGAGCGGTATATTGCAGCTTATATTTACCAGGGTTACAGAGCTACAGAGATGTTATGTCTAGCCGACCGGTATATTGCAGCTTATATTTACCAGGGTTACAGAGCTACAGAGATGTTATGTCTAGCCGAGCGGTATATTGCAGCTTATATTTACCAGGGTTACAGAGCTACAGAGAAGTTCTCTCTAGCCGAGTGGTATGTTGCAGCTTATATTTACCAGGGTTACAGAGCTAAAGAGAAGTTCTCTCTAGCCGAGCGAATATTGTGGCTAGTATTTACCATGGTTACAGAGCTTAAGAGAAGTTCTCCCTAGTCGAGTGGTATATTGTGGCTAGTATTTACCATGGTTACAGAGCTAAAGAGAAGTTCTCTCTAGCCCAGTGGTATATTGTGGCTAGTATTTACCAGGGTTACAGAGCTAAAGACAAGTTCTCTCTAGCCGAGTGGTATATTGTGGCTAGTATTTACCAGGGTTACAGAGCTGTAGAGAAGTTCTCTCTAACTGAGTGGTATATTGTGGCTAGTATTTACCAGGGTTACAGAGCTGTAGAGAAGTTCTCTCTAACTGAGTGGTATATTGTGGCTAGTATTTACCATGGTTACAGAGTTACAGAGATGTTATGTCTAGCCGAGTGGTATATTATGGCTAATATTTACCATGGTTACAGAGCTAAAGAGAAGTTATCTCTAGCCAAGTGGTATATTGTGGCTAATATTTACCAGGGTTACAGAGCTAAAGACAAGTTCTCTCTAGCCGAGCGGTATATTGCAGCTTATATTTACCAGGGTTACAGAGCTAAAGAGAAGTTCTCTCTAGCCGAGCGGTATATTGCAGCTTATATTTACCAGGGTTACAGAGCTAAAGAGAAGTTCTCTCTAGCCGAGCGGTATATTGCAGCTTATATTTACCAGGGTTACAGAGCTACAGAGAAGTTCTCTCTAGCCGAGCGGTATGTTGCAGCTTATATTTACCAGGGTTACAGAGCTACAGAGAAGTTCTCTCTAGTCGAGTGGTATATTGCGGCTTATATTTACCAGGGTTACACTATAACTTCAATTCATAGACACAGATGAGCTCTTTTTATAGGAAATGAGGCTGTAAAATCACTTTTTTTTCATGGAGGTCAATTTTTTTTTGTTTTCTAAAGACATACAGTACTGTTAGCACTTGATTTCATCAAATAATGAAATCTGTGAGTACACTGTAATAATCCACATCTACTTTTATCCATTTATGATTTCATGGGCATATCAATTGGTGGATTTAGAGATAGGGTTTGGCTCATTATCAAGCAAATTAAAAATTAAAAATAATAAACAGCAAGTTTCAATAACAGGCTAACTGAAATGGAAAGGGACTCAGAAGCATTAATTGCCATCTTTTCTGTTGGTGTTAATAAGACAACAAGGCACTTATAAAACTGAACAAATGTGCAAAGTACCCATTACATACATAAATTTTCTTTCTTTCTTTTTTGTTTTTTTCTAAAATTTAGTCTAGTGGCTTTATTTCATTAAATTTTATTTGACTCCCATAATATATTAATTTTTAATTTCAATGATTTAGAAATCATTCTGGATCCAAAATGAAATTCTATCTTGTATCACATCTTTTTAATAAATTAGAATAAAGCTGTAATTGTTAAATATAGACTTATAATGACAATTATCAATTAATGCTGACAGTAGGTTTTACCTAAGTTAGTCATAGATAATTGTATGACGTTGAAAGTTTCATATTCATACATAATTGATATTTCATCTCAAACTATTAACAAGTATTATGATATGTTGCTGGAAGTATTAAATCTTCAGTGTACGAGTGAAATTACCTAGTTTAGTCTCTGGTAATTTAGTTTGGAAAATAAGATAATTATTTCATAAATTCTTATATAAGTGTAAAATATTACTGAAATGAAAGAGTTACTTCCCTTCAACTTGCCAGTGAGACAGCCATGTGGAAATTTTCTGACGAAGAAATGTTGATTTAGCAAAACTCAACCTAAATGCCCCAGATTGTAAAATATTTCTGTATCACAATATCTACACAGCATGGTTATCACAGAGTTGTTCTCCTTTGGTAATAAGCTAACACAACAATAATACACAGCAGTTGTATATATACTTTAATTGGCATGAAAAACTTGTTTACAATAGCATAAATACTAAAATTAATTAATCCATTATCTCCAATACTTCCTAAATCACTAATTTATTCATTATTACCAATAATTAATGAAAATATTAAAAAATAACAGCTACACTCTCTAAGAAAAAAAAAATGAAATATGACTGGCATGTAATATAAAATTATAAATTCCTCATGTAAATATAGAAATCTTTCATGCTTCATTTCAATTTGTTATCTTTTAAGAAATATCCTGATAAAAACACATTCCACTGTATTTAACTTATTTAAGTGTTATATTAAAAAGACATACAATACAAATTAAACTGATAATGTTATCCTATTTCAAGATGTGTATGATGTGATGGAATATGACAATATAAATAAATAAAATATTTTGTAATTAAATTACAAAATGACATTACAAATTTGATAATTTAATATATATATTATTTGAATTTGCAAACAAATAATTCATATTTTTTTGAAGCAGACACTCACAATTTTTGGTATAAACATTTAAAGGCACAATATCAGAAAATTTAGAATATACTGTACACTGACAAAATGCTAATTGCATGTCTTAAATGAAGATTAGAATCATCACAAAAACAACATTCTAATTTTGGAAATTCTGTAAAATTCTTTTAAATACATGTATGTCTGCTCATAAAAACCAATAACACCACATAAGCTGTGTACATTACATACAAAGCAAAAACGCCAAATCTACAACCTTCGAACAAGGGGAATAACTCTGTCAAGCTTATTCACACAGAAACACTCTCACTTTACTACATAAGCTAATTCTGAAAAAAAGTATCCAGATCTTAAATGTCACCTTATTTATCTTAATAAAGAATTGTTGACGTTGAGATATTTCAGACAGTACATGGGGTGGATGTTTTATTCTTTATCAATATCATAAGAATTTTGAAGTTCAGGTAAAGAGTAATGAACAGTCAGGTAATAGATAGACTTACTACTTATACCATTACTAGAAACTTTTATTCATGTCTGTAGAAAACAGAAAAAAGAAATCATATTTCATCGTATATAAATTTGTTACACATTTTGCATATAACAGTTGTTCAAAATTGGAGTATATGAAAAATTAAATTAAAGAAAATGTGGTAGAAATAATGTTAAGACTTATCCAGTATAATTTCTTTATTAAACTCATATTGCTAACAGAACTTTTTGAGTATTTAAGATATATATTTAAAATAAAATAGTAATGCAGTGTCTTGTACAAAGGGAAGTAACCCAGGCAGGACTGATTTCATACAGAAAAATTCTTAATTTTTGAATGGAATTTTTTTGGGTTAATTGGTGGAAGTATAAATCAAAGAATTAGTCTACAAAACAATAACGTACAAAAGCTGACATTAGAGTACAAGTGGAATTTCAGAGAAAGATTTATCCATAAAGTCAAGTGCCAGTGAATAATCATGTATATTATTGAAAACCATAAAATATTAGTCCAATGAAAATATCGGATTTAACAGTATCTTGAACTAAAAATTAAAGATAAAATATTTCCAATTTAAAAGTGTTAATTCAGTTTTATAACCCCAACAATGAAATAGATAATAAAGTATTGTATACAACTGATCTGAGAATGGTTAAAGGCTTCTATAAATAACTAAAACAAAGCTTACTGTTTATGAATTAAACTCTCAACACAGATAGTCTACCGTTATTTAGTGTGAATACCATATTTTTGTATAACAGCAAGAAGTAGTGTTTCATTGTTGAAGATACGGGAGTTACCTGTTTAACTCATACAAACAACAGAAAGCAATGACCATGACCATGACTTCAGAACGTGAAGTAGATATTAAAAGTATTATTGAAATGTTTTTTATTTCCAGGAGTCCAATCCTGATATCAAAACACGAAGTTATGTTTCTTCTTTTATACTGCAAAATCAGTATTTTAGTGGTGCTGAAATTCTAAGGTTTTCCAAACATATACATTTGTGTTGGTGCTTGATGTTGTGGATAATGACAAAATTCACTAAAATCTATGTCAGCTTTTATTGGTTGATCATTTCGGTGGACATATAAATTTGTGGATTTAGAGTGTCTACAAATTAAATGAAAATAGATCTCCCACAAAAATTAATCATTATATGGTATGCAGATTTTTGCCCCCTCATGAATGTAAGTAACCATGCTGACTTATACGGAAGGACTGGAAAAGTTTATACAATAATTGTAGTTTCTGTGTCAAATATGTATGGTAACTATTCCAGGGTGAAAAAATCTACAAAATACAACACGAACATCACTTCATCAGCTTTGATACTGTATGTAGAATTTACCCAAAGAATTGAAATTAAAAATTTATCTAAATTAAGATTTCTTTCTAGATACATCCACATTAGAGTTAACATGAATATAATTCTTTATAATTTAGTACAATGAAATGAATAAAAGATGATGAAATCACTTAGCTGTGTTACTTTATGTGTTAACAGTATCAGCAAAGTTATTATTTAAAGACAACCTAAAGAAAAAGATAGAATAACAAGAGAAAAGTGTCAAACTATATCCCACAAACACTCCTGTAATCCCTGTGACAAATTACCAACCAATGGCAGCTAAGACGGTTTCATTTCACACCACTAATCAAAAGATAACAGGAGATTTTTTATATAAAGAATGAGAAATGTAGAGTGAGTTGATGTAAAACTGTGTATGATAACTTGGCTGGGATGAGAGAATCTCCTGGATACTTGCCACAGACTGTAAAACAGTCTCCCTCCAAACCAAGCTAGGATTGCTGTATCTGGAGTATAGGTCCCCACCCTAACACAAACCAGGAATATATCAGACCCCCAAACACTCCTGCAATGACTTAAACATAACAGAGATAAATAAAACCTTATGTACACTCAGTACTTTATTTGTTTATCTATTTTTTGTTAACAATTCATGATGTTTACTGGACAAAAGAAAGGTAGATGAAGAATCTAGTAGACTTTACTTTCACAATTTCACGACAAAACACTTATCTACATTTCCTGATGTTTACTTCAATGAACCTAAGCCTCCAAACTTTTATTTTTTCTTACAATTCTTTGTTTACTGAAACAAAGCAGAGATGGAAAAGCTCACATAAAGATTTTCTTAATTTACAAACACCAGCGAAGGATGTTTTCATCAAGTGAAAGGATGAATGTTTAACGAGTTAAACGTTTACCATCATCAACAAACACCACAGCTTTCTGGGGCAGTCTCGAGCTTTACATCATATGCTAGAGTGGTTGTCAATCTCATTTTATATGGAAAAAAAAACAGCACATCATGTAAGTTTCCTGTTGTCACTCACTGACAAAGCTTCTCCTAGCAATTTTAATTGACAATCGATAATTTTACTTAAAAAATATCTGGCTTTAAAGTTGATCCTAAACACCATCATTACAATTTACCATTCTAACTCCTTACACAAGATCAAAATCCACATCACACAGCTTTCCTGAAAGACTTTCTTTCGTAAGATAATTCTACACAGTAGTAAGCTTATATGTACATGAGCACTACTTCAGTTTTCACACCTTAAAACAACATTTCATTTTTATATTACTACTATAATCGTTTCATCACACAAAAAAGTCATATTAATTAGAGAAGAAAAGAATTGGGGTTCATAAAACAAAAACAAAATTTTTTTAAAAATCATCATTAAAATATATCAAACATACATGTGGTTCATAAATTGAGAATTACACAGAAACTCGGACTAGAGTGATCAAGTATTGAAACTTCTGTAATAAGTGCAGTGTTTTAAATAATTTCAAATCTCTGAAATCTATATAATATGTCTAGGTGTTAGTTTACATTATTTCTGACATTCTATCAACTTTTTTATGTTAGTCTGGAGTCGATAAACAGTTACGCGACGCCAGACAGATGTAAAAAGTGTCAATAGATAGGAAGAATACTTGAGACTAATCTAAGGGAGGTTACTCTTTACAATTTTAATCCTACCAATTCTATTAAGAGTGCTTTGAAGGGTGTGCGATGCATAGCTTTTTTCATATACTTTAATGAATTTAAAATTCCTGGCATCAAAAACCTCTAATTAACCCAACACGAATTTAATCAGTTTTTTCTCAAATTCAATTATGTCATTCAAAAACACATAAACCATATTTTATACTATGACTTTGTGAAGTAGAGATCTTTCACCAATTTTTGCTTTTTTGATAAATAGACACACCAAGTTGTAAATCCAATGATTTTGTTGCTTTTGTTGTCTACAACCAAAACTTCCAAAATCTACGTAAGGATAAAAGTTAGGGAGTGGAAAAACACCAAGCTACATATATATCTGATATGTAAAAGCACCATGGTAAAATCACCGGAAAAAATTCTTATCATTGATATATACCAATATATATCTTTGCTTAAAGACATTCCAAATTGAATTTTCAAAACATATCTGCTTATACACATTTCTTGTGACATTTTGTTGGGTTTTGATTTTGTTTTTTTTTTTAATTTTGACGTTCTTTCCTTTGTCCTCAGACAGAAGTATATGAAAATCTTTGTGGCTACTGAGAACTATTTAAATTCAGATCAAGACTATCCAAATTTATAATTGACTTTGTTTCCAGAATCATTAATTGTGAAATCATTACAAATCAAAGTTATTTAACTTATTAGGATAGATGATACCATTTTGTGTTTGAGCTGTTCCTAGTAACAATTCTAAACACTATGTAACATATAACACAGTAGCATGTCTGTATGATAACCTTGTCCTGATGAAGAGCACCATTAAAAACAAAAATAAAAAAACTGTTTTCAATACATGTCAATGAAACTCATGTTATTTTACACATATACTAAAGTATACAGATATATCAACATATTTGACAAATGACACGTAAATGTCAAAAAACGTCGAAACAAAAATATCCACACTGCAACAGTGGTGTTTTATAAACACAGTACTGCCATATGTGATGAAACAGAATACTTGTAAATATAACACATAATGACTTCTACTACCCAATAATACAACACTGAAACATGAACTCCTAAAGATCTATAAAGCCAACAGAATTGGGAATTTTTACATTGTTTTCTCAAACTATCCAAATCCCCTATAACCATAAAACTTGTGGATCAATATATTCCTAGAATCACCAAATTATTACGGTCTGTCCACAAACTCATACATTTATAAATCTGGCAATTTGTTTTCTTTATCAATGTTAAAATAAGAAACAGCAAGGAACAAATTTGCTGTTAAAAACTGTTGTTTGTTGTGTAAGAACACTATTTTTTCGCTCAAAAGTGTTAATTTCAAAGAAGAAATCTAGCTGGAAGCCATTATATGATCTTCATCATTCTATCATTGATAAACTAACCCTTCTAGGATATAAATTGATGGCTGTACTATAATTTGCTCTGCGTAATGAATACTTCTTAAACAAGGGAAAAATAAAAAATGTTTCCACAGTTGAAAATATAGGTTTTACATTATGCACCAAGTATATGAGTATTCTTTATGCAAGACACGAAATTTTGAAATATTTAAAAAGTAAACACAAAATAGAGATGTTCTAATATGAGAATTGTTAAGAATCTGAAATCTGAACTCTTACAGACCAAAAAAGATTTTCAGTATAGTAGGATAAATACACTGTAGATTCAGCTGTTGTTTCATGACAACTCTCTCAGACTTTTGGAAAATTGTTTCTCATAAATTTATCAATGCGCCAAATCCATCACTTTCACAAGATTCTTGGCAAAGTAAAAAGTCAGTAATTCAGTTACAATCCTGACCAATCCAATTAACACAGGTAATCCTCCACACACAAATATCTGTCTTCAAATACAGATCAATTTCTTGTCACCTTTAAGGTGAGATTCAATTTCGAAACAATTCTGTTGAATTTGTTTATAAAACCTATCACTAAAGACTTGTCATCTATCGCAGACATTTAATCCAAAGAATAGGATATTCATTTTCCACTGAATATCAACATTAAAATCACTTTTTTTGTACACACAGAAATTTACTTTTAGCAAGTCATTGTAAATTATTACTACAAAATTATCACTTTCCTTGCTGAATATCAGCAACTTTGCCGAAAATAGATTCCACTTACTCTGTAACTTGGGTTGGCGTACAATGAGAATCTTCATTCTGAGAATGGTCACCATTAGCTAGAGTTTTTCCCACCACACTCTTAACACTTCCTTCAATTGGTTTATCAACATCACCGGCAGTCTGTTCCTCCTTGCTAGGAGATTCCGTTTTAACTTCCCCTATCTCTCCATCAAGTTCAACTTCCTCATCCAAATTATTTTCAACTTCTCCATCACTTTCTATGGAGTTGCATTCTGGGAAATCCTCCTTTGGGACTTTCTCTCCATTAGGAATAACTTGAGTTTTTATATCATTATTATCACACATGTCTTTAGAGACATCTAAACCTTCAGCCTCTTGTGACTGAGGGACTGTGGATTCCAAAGGAATATCTACCTCTGGAGATGTCTGAGCTTCCTGTGGTTCATCTGGTAAGGAACCTTTAGGATCAACTGAAGACCCTGCATCCTCTTCCACTACCTCAGGTGACACTTCTTGTGATGGAGGAGGTGGGGTTGGAAGAGTGTCTGATAACTCTGATGGACCTGCTGATTCACTCTCATGTGGAGAAACAGAATCTACAACTTCCCCAGTTTGTTCTTCAGGTTTTTTATCTTCTGGTGAAGGTGGTGGGGGAGGAAGAGCATCAGTAGCTTCCTCTGTTCCTTCCTCTGTCTCCTGTGGAGGAGATGGAGGTGGAGGAGGAAGAGAATCAACAACTGCCTCTTTAGCAGTCTCTGGTTCTTTGTCCTTGTCATTTGTCTCGGAAGCTGATTCCATCTCTTGTGGAGGTGAAGGAGGAGGAGGTGGCAAAGAATCTACTGAAGATTCACTGACCTCTTCGGTTGTTTCTTTTTTTTCATTTTGCTCCGTCTGTAAATCCTCTTTCTGATGAGCAGCATCTACAGAAGTTTCAACAACCTCTTGTTTTGTTTCTGCATCCTCCTCCTCCTCTTTTTCTTCAGTCTCTGGATTGTCAGTTTCTGCTTCTGTGTTTTCTACTTCTTTAGTTTCCTCATTTGCTGTTTCAGTTGTTGGGGCTTGTTTAATATCCTCTTGTGGCTTTTCATTCACTTCCTCACATATATTTTCTTCAGTTTCAGGTGCTGGAGGTGAAGGCAAAGCATCAACTGATGATTCACATGTTTCATCTTTGGCATCAACAGATGATCCAGCATCAGTCTCACTTTGTGATATTTCAGATTGAATATCCTCTGTTTGTACCCCTTCCGGATTGGTTACAACATCTTCACTGTTAACTGTATCAGTAGCAACTGGTGGGGCATCAACAGATGAGCCAATTTCTTCAGTTTCTTTTGTCTTAGTTTCTGGCTCCTCTTGTGGAATCTGTTCAGTTTCCACAACTTCTGTTGAGTGTACAGTCTCAGCAATCTCTTTCTCAGTGTCCTCAACATCTGTAGTAACAGGTTCTACAGAAGGTTGCTGATTGTCAGTTTCTGGAGTGTCTTCAGCAGCTTCTACCTTGACTTCCTCTACTGTTGTTTCTATAAGTTGTGCGGATTCCTCAGCAACAGGTTCAGCATTGCTTTCATGTGTTGTCTCTTCTGTTCTTTCCACTTCAGCATCTATTTTCTGATCCTGTGATACAACTTCTTGCTGTTCAGCACATGGGTTTTCTTCTTCCTGTGGAGCTGCAACTGGTGTTTGTTGTTCATCTGCAGAAACTGGTTCTTGTTGCTCTTCTGAAGACTCAACTGATTCTTGTTTCTCCTCTTCAGCTACAACTGGCTTTTGGTCCTCTACAGGGACAACCTCTTCTTGTTGTCCCTCCGCAGCATCAACTGGTTCTTGCTGTTCCTCTGCAGCAACGACTGCCTTCTTTTGTTCCTCTGCAGCAACAACTGCCTCCTTTTGTTCCTCTGCAGCAACGACTGCCTCCTTTTGTTCCTCTGCAGCAACGACTGCCTCCTTTTGTTCCTCTTCAGCAACTACAGGTTCTTGCTGTTCCTCTGCAGCAACAGCTGCTTCTTGTTGTTCATCTGCAGTAACAACTACCTCCTTTTGTTCCTCTGCAGCAACAACTGGTTCTTGCTGTTCCTCTGCAGTAACAACTGCTTCTTGGGTTTCATCTGCAGTAACAACTGCCTCCTTTTGTTCCTCTGCAGCAACAACTGCTTCTTGTTGTTCCTCTGCAGTAACAACTGCCTCCTTTTGTTCCTCTGCAGCAACAACTGGTTCTTGCTGTTCCTCTGCAGCAACAACTGCTTCTTGTTGTTCCTCTGCAGTAACAACTGTTTCTTTTTGTTCTTCTGCAGCAACAACTGTTTCTTGCTGTTCCTCTGCAGTAACAACTGTTTCTTGTAGTTCCTCTGCATTGCCCACTGGTTCTTCTTGTTCCTTTACAGCAACAACTGGTGTCTGCTCCTGCTGTTCTTGTGGAGCTACATCTGATGTTTGTTGTTTGTCAGTCGTGACAACTGCTTCAGGTTGATCCTCTGTAGTGATATCTGGCTCTTGTTGTTTATCTTGTTGCTCTAACATCTCCACTTGCTGCTCTGCCAAAGGTTCCTTTTCAGAAGATTCCTTTGGTGTACTGTCGTCTGTTTTTTCACTCACTGCTGGCACAATTGGAATGGTGTCATTATTATCAACTTTTTGATCTTGTGAACTTTCAGCTACAGGAGCTGTTGTTGTACTCTCTGACCCTGCTTCCCCTACATTTTCTTTCTGGCTCTCAGTTTCTACAATATTTGAAGTATTTGTATTTTCTGAAGCTTCTGAATTTTTCACCTCAGCCTGACTTACATCCTCCTTAGCTGTACTCTCTTGAGTATTGTCCTCAACTTTAGCAACATCCTCTTCGGGATTTTTTACCTGAATTGAGGGTGTTTGTCCATCAGTAACTGTGGTATCAGATTCCTTCCCTTCCTGTCCCTCACTATTTACCTCCTGTCCATTTTCATTTGAAGTTTCTGTAACTTTATTTGTCTCCAGGTCTTGTTTAGAGCCATTTTTGTCCTTTTTGTTTTTAATGGGTTTTCCTTCCTTTTTGGCCTCTGCCTTGGCCACTTTCTGTGCTCCTAATGTACATCCCATGTTTTATCACAATTTTAGAGTTAATTTTCAGATAGCTGTGATCCAAATAGAGGCACACAGTCAATTGATAAACCAAGGATGTATACCATGTATTAGATAGTGATGTAGTCGATATAGATTAAAGCTCTCAACCCAATATATAAATTTTGTTCATACAGTTATCTCTCAATACAATCAGATACATGAAGCATTTAAAAATGCAATATTCAGAACAGTTTCCAGGTTCAGTTAGGAATTCACATCATAAAGAAAACACACATTCCTCAGCGAAAAAAGTACGAAATACTGTACCAACCGCAATGTAGTCAGAATTCAAATCCTTCACAACCGAATCCTGTGTAAAGTTTTGTCTCCACAAGTACACTGCTTCTTGTAATTCTGTTTTCTTTAACGAAACGTCTGCAGTAATACTGTGTAATTGCTAGCTGTGAGTATTACTGTTTAACAGACAGAGTAGCTTAGCTTGTCACAGCACATATGTTGTCTGTCTGTAACACTTTGGTAGACTGCGGTGTAGGTCGGTGATGCTGGTGTATACACTAATACTCTGACTTGGCGGGTAAAAAAACCAGCACATGTATAATATACACCTAGTGAAATATTTCTCCCATCCTTCATAGAGAATCCATTTGATGGTAGACGAGATTTGAATGTTACCTCACTTCAGAATCCCATCCACTGTAGTAAATATTTTATAATGACCATGTCTTAGAATCTTAACAATAACCTCATCGCTTTTCTATTCAGACAATCTATAAATACTATCCTAATAAATATCAAAAATGAATTTTTCACAAATCATTGTACATCAATTCTATTGAATCATTATCTAGTCCATTTAACTAGAATCTAAATGAATTAACAAAATTTTTGAATTCACAAATGGAAATTTAGAAAAAATTATTCTTTAAAAAAAATCTTCTCAGCGGAAGAAAAGAAGTATCTGTTTTAAACTGGGATTCATTCATAGAATGTTTATAAACAATCTATTATTTTATTTAGTTTGAAGACACCGACATGAAAATAAATAAATAAATGACCTGTTGTCTCTTGGTTGAATAAGAATTCTGCGTCAGTATTTAGGTTGTATTGAACTGATTTCTAAGACAGAATTTAGTTATAAAACTAGACATGCATTTTCTACAGCCAAACCAACATCGTTCCTTCATCTATTACATGTGCAGCACGTGTAAACCCACCACTGTCTACGAGATAGTATCATCAAAACTTATCACACACAAGTTTTTTTGTTGAAAATTTTAACTTTCTCAAAGGAAGTGTATTTTTTTTCTATAATCCTATTTCCTGATCAGTACGAGTCTGTATCAAAGAGAAATAGTTTTTTTGCACCTATTACTCAGTGAGGGACGCTGTTAAGCAGAAGAACTATAACAGTTAAGGGAGATTTCCATCCATCACCACACTCTTGGTATAATATTATGACAGAAACGTGAATCATTCTGAATCACTCTTGACGTGCATTCAACGTGCATCCAATGTCGCGGAATGTGATACAGTACGTAAGAATCCAGAAAACTGCGGACTGGAAGGATAGGGAAAGGGGGCCGCAGGATGTAGGTGCGTGGACTCTTTATCAATAGACAAATGTTTTTCACACATGGTTTTATTTATTGCAGTACCAGACTTGCATCAATCTTCAAGAAACATACACTAACTTGGTACCAAACACTTCATACCATGAGAGTCTCACCATAATTAAGACCTATTTTTATTGGCAGGTGACAGAAGGTTACTTAGTGATTTAAGGAGGTATGTGCTCTTAATAGCTAGTATGTACCTTCATTTTAAAAGAGTTTTACAATTTCTACCATTACAATTCTCGAAAACAAGGAATATGATCTTTTCCAATTATGATAATTATATGAGCGTACTTCATCTGGATTGTATGCACTAATTAATAATCAACAATCTTCTTGATTTCAAAAATTATTTGCGTCAATGTTGTTTATCTTTTTTTAACAATGGTGGAAATACTGAATACTACAAAAGCTCATGTTTTTTGTATGTAATATGATATATATAGAAATGTACATTTTGTTATAGAAATGAACTTGTTTACACAGAGTCTAAAACAAATACAACAATAAAGCCTTGTCATTTCAGATAATTTCCTTTCAATTTGTTGATGGGCTCTATGTTAACATAACACAAGAAAGTGAAAAGAACATGAATATATTACTGATAGGTTCATTTTTTCATTTCATTTTCATTTAAACATATAGAAAAATTCTACCAGAAGAAAAAGAAAAAAATCTACAAAGTTTTTTTTTTTTTACATTAGGAACTGTTCCAATTGCTGGATGAAAACAGCCTATCACCTAACATTCAGATAAAATGTGATCAGTTGTATGTTAAGCCTGGCGTAACCTGCCAAAAGGAACTATATATATAGTGATGAAAGACAACAAACAATCTACAAAGTTCTAACAAAGAACTTAATGTTATACATTACATGCTGTCCCTCCACATATACCAATATATCTTACAATGATACAGAACTTAATAACAGACCTAGGCGCCCATGAGGTCTATATAATCAAAAAATATTTGTGTGGTGGTCTGCTGTCGATCACCATAGACCCTGCTTTTTGTATTTAGCTGGTAATCAGCACATGCCTGATAATAAGCCCATGTCTTGTAATAAGCCCATGTCTGGCAATAAACACATATATGGTAATAAGCCCATTTCTGGTAATAAACCCATGTCTGTAAAAAAAACTATGCCTGGTAATAAACTTTTGTCTGGTAATAAGCCCATGACTGGTAATAAGTATGTGTCTGGCAATAAGCACATATCTGGTAATAAGCCCATGTCTGTTGAAAAACCTATGTCTGGTAATAAGCCCATGCCTGGTAATACGCCCATCATCTACTGCTGTTCAAGGTGATTACCATTTCTCTCTATTTCATTGCCTTTCAATAAGTTCTTCTATTGACTTTGAGCCAAATCCTCTGTTAATCTCTTGACTTATTCTAGAATTATAGAGTAATAAGTCATTTTCTCAGACATAAAATCATGAAATGATTCAGGAAATAGCATTAGTTTCAGCACCACACATGAATGATTATAATCGAACAAACATTTTGACAAAAAATCATAAATAAATTGAGTTCTATGAAATAAATTGTCATTTCAAAACTTCTGTTTTACTTTTATATCTATTGACATGCTATTGTCAACCGTTAATGATTAAATTGTTTCGTTATTAATGTATACAATATCATTTCATTACAATATTTATGAATACTTTTAGACTTTTTTACTTTGGAGTTATCCATTTCTTACTTTCATCCCAATGTGATATTTAGAATTTAGATGTCTATATGTTTACCCCAGAATGGTAGCGATCACAATTCACTTTCCCTAAATGAAAACAAATCCAATTCCACCATTGTAAAATCAGAACTTTTCCACATCAAAAGAAATGATTGTGTTGTGATCACAGGTTTGGCTTTCAATTTGAAGTTTTTATTCCAACTTGGGAAAGGACATTGCTTACTTGTATTGGGAATGGAATCTAGGGAAATTTTAACTGACAACCGTTCATCTAGGTATGACAATTCCAAAATTATGTCTCGATATTTTTTATTAAAACAATCAACCAGATACATGTTTTATCTTCCAATATGAGGATATTAAGTAAATGTTACCAATGAAATGAGAAGTAAACAGACATAGATCACTGATCACAAGATGATGTAAACAAATTACGACAGGTGAAGAGGTAAGATACCTAAAAACCATGGGAAAAGCTGGCTATCTGTACACAGAAAGGCAGAGAGCTTTCATGACTCATAGGTATTACCATTAAGTCATTCAGGTACACTTTAGCCTTACTCAAGTCCTCCACAGCAAATGCATTTACCAGTGACAAACCTAAATATTCAGTAATAAGCCCACCTCCAAGATTGAGAGTTTCTAATCATTCAACTCACAGGTCATTCAGGTACACTTTGGCCTTACTCAAGTCCTCCACAGCAAATGCATTTACCAGTGACAAACCTAAATATTCAGTAATAAGCCCACCTCCAAGACTGAGAGTTTCTAATCATTCAACTCACAGGTCATTCAGGTACATTTTAGCCTTACTCAAGTCATCTACAACAAATGCATTTACAACTGACAAACCTAAATATTCAGTAATAAGCCCACCCTCTTGACTAAGAGTTTCCAATTATGTGACTCACAGACCATTCGGGTACACTTTAGCCTCACTCAAGTCCTGATGATGACAAATCTACATATTCATTGATTATAAGCCCAACCCCCTAGATTGTGAGTTTCAATTCATTCAGTATATATTCTAGACTTACTCAAGTCCTTAGAAGAGAAATTGCATTCCATCAATTTTACCAGATTTTATCAGTGATAAGCCTATGCCCAAAAATATGCCTTTAAGAGTTTTTTATATTACAGACTCTATCAGGCCAAATATGGACCCCAGTCATAATTCAACTACACATATTTCACAATATGGTCAAATTCCTGAAATGTACTTTACTTCTTAAAATTCCTCCCCAATTCATCAAATGGCTGTTACACAAATTTTGTATATATATTTGTATAATTGTTTTCTATAGACCAGAGAACAATATATTTCAAATTATAACCTGAAAGATAAAAAAAACAAAAAAAAAAAATTGTGTCCTGAATATTTAGTTCTACAAATTAAGTTTACTAGATATCATAAACGATTTAAGACTGGAGAACTACACATTCTTAGGTGCTACATAAACCAGTCACAGTATAAAGGATGATATTGTGGAGAAGGGATGGTATAGATTACAGATTTCAGTCATGGCTAGGCAATAATAAACATTGTTTCACTATGTAAGTAATAATCTCTCTTCTTCACTAAGCTTTACAGCCACGATACATCGCTTCATTTTTAGAAATTTTTTGGAATTCTTTCATAGTTATAACAAATATGAAAAGTATGCAAGCATGAAATCAAACAAAACAGTATTGTAACAAAGCCTTGCAAACTCAAAACATCCAATCTTCTCATCCGACTTGTTTTTTTTTCTTGCATTTGAAAGCTAACGAGACTTTTAAAAATATAGACATTCTTGATGTACATCATGGAGTCCACCCACAGATGTTAGACCTGCCAGAATAGCCGAATAATTGTTTTATATATGATGAACTCCAGAACATCTTCCATTGTTTAAAGGTTTGTAATGTACATGGATCTATGCTATACATCGTTTGTTGGTTTCATCGTCTGTGAACACCCAGGGTTATTCTGAGGTGGAGTCTCCCTGAAATTGTCCCGACTAGTGACTGAACAACGTACCACATCTTGTAGGCCTGTTGTAGGTCACCCAGAACAATAAGGGTAATTTTAGACTTTTTGATTTTATACCTAACTGATAATTAACCACATATATAAGTTAAAGGTGCCAAAAATCATCCAATCCTATATCTTTTTAATGATAATAATACTTAGGATTTTTTAATTTTTTTGTCAATATAATGCATTATTTTTTTGACATAATGCAGTAATTTATTTTCTAATATATTTCAATAAAAAAACCACTATGTTGAAATATCTTCATTAACTCTTTTATTGTACTGAGTCACATGACCTGAATATTTGATACTGAGATATCATGTGAAAAGAACCCTACTAATTTCAAACATTTAGTATTTCACTTGGTTCAAACATTTTCTATTGTGCCACATAAGGTGACATTTTGACTATCTTCAACTGCATGTACATGATCTCTTAATCTGAAATACAACTGTATTGTAATAAGCCCACCCATATATGTTGCAGTTCTGTAGAATTACAAACATATATGATATTTCATTGTCCTGTAATAAGCCCACCCATACCTAATGCAGTTCAGTAGAATTACAAACATATATGATATTTCATTGACCTATAATAAGCCCACCCATATCTATTGCAGTTCTGTAGTATTACAAACATATATGATATTTTATTGTCCTGTAATAAGCCCATCCATATCTATTGCAGTTCACTAGCATTGATATTGTCCTACAATAAGTCCGTCTCTATACCTATGAGTCAAAATAACAATTTTATTGTAACAATTGCCTCTCATGCTTGCTACAGGATAAGTACGGTACGATCAGAAAAAACTAAACACCTCGGAGTTGACAGTCAATTTCCGATGTAAACTCTGAGTATCAGGGATTGAAATAACCTACATGTAAATTGTACACCTGCCATACACTGCAATGCCAAAGAAACGGGAGTCGGCACAACTTGGATGCCATCAAAGTCATATGTTAGACCCCCATATAACATAATGAACTCTGACAACAGTCTTCAGCTCCGACACACACCAGATGGTTACAAAGCCCCAAAAAGCCATCAGCGCAATTTTCTTTTCTTAATCCATAATCATACCATTTGAAAAACCTAATAAAAATCAATTGCCGCAATCAATCTGAAAAGTTACATTTAAAAGTGAAAAAGAATTTTTTTTAAATTGAAAGAAGAAAATTGAAAAAGCAATTAAACAAAATGTTCAAAATAAAAATAGAGATATTCAGAACGAGGTTGAAACTAAGAACTCCTACACAATATGACAAAAACGAAAAACTAGATGCTTAGACTAAGGTATCAATTACAAATATAAGCTATATTTTACTATTCAAAAATCTCAACAAGCAATAGCACAAAATGTCACCGGGGCAAATACTGTTCTGAGTAACTACAACAGGTCATTCCTAACCATACAGTGTAACGGGATACCTGCGGATATAAATGGTGTGTGATATTAATTAAAGGCCTTTCACAGGAAACCAGCATCCCCTATTCATTCCTATTATTAATACACATTCGTAAAAACGTTAACAGAACTAGACATCATTACATAAACAAAAGTTACAAGATTACTCAACTTCAAAAATTTTTATAAGAGTTCTTGTTTTCTGTTTTTTTTTCCTTTTTGTTATTGAATTATCACAACAAATTCAACAAAAAATATTGTCTGATAATACAAAACATATATTGTAAAGGTTTATTTACTCTCTTAATGTTTTTTTAAATGGAATGAATTTTATCGTAAAGCTGACAAATCTTTCAGAATATTACTAAACGTTTCTGATATATGTACTTGTAAAATAACTCTGATCGTTCCTACCACTTCGTCAATTAGAGGAAAGCAAGGTAACATTAATGCTGAGAAATTTCTTTCTTCATAAGCCAGGAAGATCAAAGGTCAGAACAATGCTAACTATTTCCCTAGTACTTTGTAAGTTTGATATAAAGTCCTTGGTATCAATTTAGCTATGCTGGTATAACAGAAAGGAATACCTCAATTCTAAACAGATATCACGAAACAAATATACAGATTCTTGATGTTTAGCTTTTTCTTTTTGTTACACAATTAACTACAGAATAAGATATTTTTGTGGCAGGAGAAAGATAGGTTGTCTTACTAGTTTTTGTAAGAGCCAATTTCCCTTTAGTCAAGCTACAGAGAATCCGGCTCAAGACAACAGTGTCGCTGGTTCGAGTTCCTGCCAAGGGCAGGCTCTTTTTCATCATTGACTATCCCATTACGTTTTCATTTCATTACTTTTGTTTCAAACAAATAGAAAATCTTGGTGCAAAAATTTCATCGTCATGTGTCCCTTAAACATAGTGACAAGTTTTGACAGATACAAAAAGTTATGGTTAGTCTCACATATCCCCATTCACCATAAAATGTCAGATTCTGTACTTAAAGTAAATTGTTAGCAGCTGAAAAATGAGGTCAACTATTCAAACAAACATTTAATTAAAGCAAACATGTAATGTACTCCAGAAATTTTAGATAAATGGATTTTAATGGTCCGTCTAAATATAGATACCATTTAATGGACAAACTTTTAATAGGATGTTAATTGAATTATTTTGAATTTAATTGATTCATTAAATCGACAATTATTTAATCAGATTTTAATGATGACCTGTCCAAATTTAGATGTGTAGAAATGTTCAATAAGATATTTTTCATCCTCACTTTGAACATAGGCATAATTTGAAAGAAGCAGTGACATGTTCATTTGATTTAGATTATCTCACTCTGAACTAAGACTGAAAGTAGTCTGTTTGAATTGAATCTCAATATTCAGAAGTGATTTTCAGAATATTTCATTCCATTCCAGTTTCATTTCAGTCGTTCTGTACAGTACCTTTTCGCCAGTCGACGAAGTGATCGGTTTGGGGAAGTTGCAATATACCAGTTTTGCTTTCATTGGATTTCAATAACCTGACTGCATCAAAATATGATCATTGAATTGGATTTGAATGGTCTCACAGGACTTTGAACTTAGATGTTAAAGAAAAATGTCCCTTTTTTATCATAGCAGCCTGACACTGAATAAAACTTCAGTAATATCAACAGGAGCTGTTTATATCAGTTTCTTTTTTAACTGAATTTGAATCAACTAGTTCTTAATTAAAACATAACTTTTAATTGGATTTTGATTAACTATCTCTGAATTAAATATAAATTTTGATAGGATTTTAATTACCTAGCTCTGAGTTGAATATAATTTTAATTACCTATCTCTGAATTAAAACATAATTTTAAACTGGATTTTAATTACCTAGTTCTAGATTAAAATATCACTTTTAATTTGATTTCAATGGCCTAGCAGGACTTTGAACTTACAATGTGTAATTTAATGGATGAATTATCTGTTTAGTTGTCTTTTATTAGCCTGACTCTTATAACATCATGAATCTAATAAAAACAGTTTTGCTATTAATTTGATTTTAAATACCTGTCTGTGATCACTCTTGGAGTTGATTAAGTGTTGCTAGAGTGTGCACAGACTTATATGTATCAGACGCTGAGTACATGTAGATTACACAGTCCCTTTACACAATATCTCCATAATTCTGTTTTCCCCCCCCCTGTCTGTCTGAGAAGCTTTATAAAAGGCCTGCAGTAAAATATCATCTAACAACACGACTGATAGGTCTCTGTCTAAAATCTTATAAATCTTCCCTTCAGTTCACTCATCTAGTATTAATTCTTTCATAAGAAGACTTGTTTCAGTCTGACTATAAACAGTGTAGTTCATTTCAAGAACAATATAGGACATCTTTATAGTTTTGAGTTTCCTTTTTGCTAAATATGTTTTCTTGTTAAGGAGCTCTATTGAATCCTATAGACTTTAATCCTATACAGATCTAACCAAGGACACTACTCTATTTAATCCTACACAGATCTAACCAAGGACACTACTCTATTTAATCCTACACAGATCCACCCGAGGACACTACTCTATTTAATCCTATACAGATCTAACCAAGGACACTACTCTATTTAATCCTATACAGATCTAACCAAGGACACTACTCTATTTAATCCTATACAGATCCACCTGAGGACACTACTCTATTTAATCCTATACAGATCTAACCAAGGACACTACTCTATTTAATCCTATACAGATCTAACCAAGGACACTACTCTATTTAATCCTATACAGATCTAACCCGAGGACACTACTCTATTTAATCCTATACAGATCTAACCAAGGACACTACTCTATTTAATCCTATACAGATCTAACCAAGGACACTACACTATTTAATCCTATACAGATCTACCCGAGGACACTACTCTATTTAATCCTATACAGATCCACCTGAGGACACTACTCTATTTAATCCTATACAGATCTACCTGAGGACACTACTCTATTTAATCCTATACAGATCCACATGAGGACACTACACTATTTAATCCTATACAGATCTACCTGAGGACACTACTCTATTTAATCCTATACAGATCCACACGAGGACACTACTCTATTTAATCCTATACAGATCTACCTGAGGACACTACTCTATTTAATCCTATACAGATCCACCTGAGGACACTACTCTATTTAATCCTATACAGATCTACCTGAGGACACTACTCTATTTAATCCTATACAGATCTACCTGAGGACACTACTCTATTTAATCCTATTTAATCCTACTACTCTATTTAATCCTATACAGATCTACCTGATGAGGACACTACTCTATTTAACCCGAGGACACATGAGGACACTACTCTATTTAATCCTATACAGATCTACCCGAGGACACTACTCTATTTAATCCTATACAGATCTACCCGAGGACACTACTCTATTTAATCCTATACAGATCCACCTGAGGACACTACTGCAAAGTTCCCCATGAGGAGTGTTGGATCAGCCTTTCTTTTTTATTCAGGATCAATCGACTGAGATATATTTTTATCAAGACAAGGAACAAACAGGAAAGTGAAAGGTATAGGGGTCATGAACACACAAAGGATACTTTAATTCTCAGTGTGCTGCGGTAATTAAAGTTTCCACATAAAGAAATTCCCATGGAACATTAAGGAAGTCTGAACTTTAGGAGTCACCTTCTTTATGCCTTTACAACTCCAGTTTGGATGTTCCTTGTTTTCAAATTTTGATGAATTCAACAATGTTTCTGGGTTTTAAAATTAACATTTTTTTTTTTCAATTGTATAAAATCTGAACAGTCAGGATCTGTCCATGACAACAAGTTAGCTAATTTGTCTGCCATACTTTTTACCCCAGCAAAATGGAAACTAATTTAAAGGCAAAGAGTTAACCAAGCGATATTTTACAGGATGCCCTATGGGGGGATAGATGCAAGCTACGGGTCTATCCTCCACACTGCTGCCATCTGTCAACAAAGAGGGCTAAACATCCCTCTCTGTACTAAACTACACGTGTGGCATGCATCTAGGATGATGATATTAGCCCAACTTTTTACATGTTAGGGATTTTTGTTATCACAGTAGGATGATAGTCCCTCGCTCCCAAAGAAACATTTCCTCAAAATAAACTCATACTTCATAAAAGCTTCTCAATTTTTTTCCACTGTAACTTTTTCAAAAAAATTTTAAGATAAGTAAAGTAATAAATTCTTTAAATTCTCCAAATATTGATTTCTTAATTGCTGACAGATTTTAGAGTTTAAATTCTTCAGATAGTTTGTTTGTATTTATATCAAGCAGTCACCATTGACATTTCTTTTTAATGCTTTTTCCCATAGCTTATCATTGTGGCAGTAAGTATAAATATATCTAACTGCACTATATATATAAAGTCATGAATTCATTTTTACTAATGTAGCCAGTTAATATGTAGCTTAGTTGTTTCGAATATGAAGAAATAATTACGAGACAGCTTAATTACCGATAAAGAATTTTGTCAGAAAGAATCTGAATAAACAAGAATATGTGCCATGAAATTTTGTAAATATTTGTGAGAATGGAACTCAGTTTGGATATTAATCATATCATTATATTAAATCTACTACATCAAACTTTCACATCTATCTCTGCATTATAACATTTTGTGCCTGAACTGGTAAAATAAATCTTGAAATATTGTCATGAGACAAACTGTGTACAAAGAAGTACTTAATTATTTCTATTACAGACTGAATTAATCAAAATGAATTCAAGAAGTGCTTCTGTACTACTTAAAGTAAACTCTATATATATCTGCTAATCAGCCCACCCCAATGTATAAATATATACATTTTTTGTCTTTTGAAAGTTGAATTTTGTCATAATTTCTAACACATGCTTTTATATCATTGCCCTGTAATAAGCCCATCCCACTCGTTAAAATGATTATTCGAAGGTATTGTGTCATTCCTCAGGCTTATCAATTGTAGGATGACCATCAAGCTTACTGTCATCATCTGATTAAATTTGCTCTGATTTTACTCTAAATTACATGTCTGAACTATCAATCAATCCTGACAGGACATCAAATATGAAACAAAAAATTTTACAATGGCATGGCAGCCATCTTGTTACCCTGATTTCACAGAAAGCGAATGTAAGTACTAGATAAAGTAATAAAAAACAACAATTGCAACAATTTTCTGACATGTAACTCAAGGCAGTAAAGGTAGCTCCATTTTATTTATAGACTGTGTGATTAGGATACCCCAATGTTTCCTTGATAGATAACAAATCACTCAATTTTTCAATACAATTTCACTAGATTTATACATTTTTTTTCTGTAGATAAACACAAATAAGACTTTAATAAATTTATCACATACTGTAGTTTATATGATATTTTCTGTATTTACCTGTTAAAACGATTAAAAAATGTATCAAAATCATACACGAATAAAATTATTTTGGAAGATATTGTAGTTCATATCTTCATGAATTCAGGCCAGATTTGCATTATAATAACTGCATCTTGTTTCTCACTTTGTCTTCCTGACAAATTTACAATACTGTTCAACTAAATGTAAGAGAGACAAATCTGAAAATGTCATTTTTTTTGTCCATGAGATTGGCACCAGATGTTTGAATTTTTTATTGCTCTGATGTGTTGTACATCTGCTTAACATTACTTGATGCTATGAAGTCTTATGACAAATTAGCCTAAACTTGCATTTACTCTTACTCAACTTAAAAAAGAGCACACTCAGTTTACGCAAAATTCTTTGATGTATCTATGGTAATGTAGTAAACAGAACTCACAAATTAGGCCAAACAAATACTATTGTTTGTTTGTGATCAAATGTTGTAGTTCTGATGTATCTATGGTAATGTAGTAAACAGAACTCACAAATTAGGCCAAACAAATACTTTTATTAGTTAGTGATCAAATGTTGTAGTTCTGATGAATCTATGGTAATGTAGTTAACAGAACTCACAAATTAGGCCAAACAAATACTATTGTTTGTTTGTGATCAAATGTTGTAGTTGTGATGTATCTATGGTAATGTAGTAAACAGAACTCACAAATTAGGCCAAACAAATACTTTTATTAGTTAGTGATCAAATGTTGTAGTTCTGATGAATCTATGGTAATGTAGTTAACGGAACTCACAAATTAGGCCAAACAAATACTATTATTAGTTAGTGATCAAATGTTGTAGTTTTAAATGATATACATTTTTTTTTGTAATGTCTTCAAAAAGTTACAATTTTACAAATATTATTTTTGAAACAATGCAATGTTATTCTCTTTAAAACTATGAAGATAAATGATTCAATATTGATTGTGTATTAATATATGTGAAAAATATGAAAAAAAATCTAATTATTTCTACTTTAACAGCTTGATATTTCTTAACCTATAAGGACACTCACAAGCATAGCACAAGCAAGGTATCACAAGCTCTGCCGACTTGATTTGTTGACAGTGAAGTAGAAATGTAATAACTTCTGAGCACTAGTATTGTTTGAATTGAGTTGAAAACAAGTGAAATGAAATTTCCACTTAAACCCTCATAATATCACACCTAGAACAGGCAACACATATTATTTTGAAGGACCTACATAGTGCTTGCAAATTCTATTCTGCATTTGCCTCTTGCTAATTATACACTCCCGGTATATGTTGCTTGTGTTGACTTTCTTTAATAGTTCTTTTAACAGACATACAAAAATGTCTCACATTTGTTAGCTGTGATAGGTTCTCATGGTGTTTTATCGACATTCTGAGAGAGTTTAGGGATTTTTAAGATCTGTTCTAATGTCACCTGAATTTTCTTTTTAATATTATTATTTTTTTTCCTGTAATGAAATGTGTGCCAGTCTGTGTCTGATGACTGTCTGACATGTCTCGTAAAACACTCTTCAATCTTATTACAAGAAAGAAAAAACCTACAAATTTTCTTTCTCATCGATGGTCTTGTGTAAAGCTTATCAATATTTTGTACACGTAATCCTAGACCAGAACAAATCTGCAATCAATTCAAAATGAAGAAATAAACAAAGAAATTTGTGCATTTCAGCGAAAATTGTACAAAAAAAATGTGATTTTAGGACGTTTCAATATTAGCAATGAAACTTGATGATGTTTTTATAGACTTAACTTAATCAGACTTGAATAATGCCCATTTTTCACCTTCATGAAAAGTCAAATTTAACAAAGTGTTTTTTCTACCTGACTTTTACAGCCTGTATAAAATAATGAAAATACATTTTCTATAAAACTGGGACAATTTTCTTGATTTTGTCTTCATTTTGGGGAAATAACACATTTTTAACTTACGGAAACAGCCTGTTTCCAGCTGTATGAAATTAACAGGGTGAAGAAAAGTCACAGCAGAACAGCAGATATTGAATCATAGCAGCTGACATTTATTATATCAGTACATTATCTAAAGACCCAATGAAATTTGCAGTAAGAGGTTTCAAATGTCTGCATCAAAATTCTTTCCCTGAAATACGACTACATAGTGCATACACAAAATATATGAAGTCAGTATTCTAACAGTCGTCTTGGAGTGTCGTAAAAAATATCTGGAATCTTCAACACTGCGCAAGCTTATTGTGATAATCACACGGTGATGTTGCTCGCGCAAGTAATAATAGTCATCCTAAAGATACTACCCCACATTCCATCGTTACTGCACAAGTCGGTCAGTAAGTGAGACTATTCATTGAATCGTTTATAACAATGTAGTACCCTCCTTTAAGTAATGGGAGCTGTTCTGTGACCAGTCAGAAACATTAATCTGAGGAGTACACTGTGTTCTAACCACAAAAAATATACGATAGAAGCATGCAAGTGAAGGGTGCACAATTATAGACAGACAGGGAAAATTGGTTACATGTGTAGGATTGATAGAGGCACCAGTGGGGGAATTTCTGAGAATACATCAACGAATATATCCTTTAGTTTTGTTTATTGTGGAATGTTTGATATATCGATGTCTTCATAGTTCTTCAGAGTTATAAAGAGTTCAGAACTGTTAAAAGTTACAAAACTATCAGGTTATACTGTAGAATGCCGACTGAATGATTTTGCATCATCAGAATTTGCTTTGTTGAAGAATTAATCTTCACTTTAATGTTTTACCATTATATAAATAATCTAAAGGCTTGTGAAACTTTTTTTTAATAAAAAAAATGAAAAATGTGCAACTGACTAAGCGTAAAATGAGTGAGTCAATGTGGCTTGTACACACAGTCACTTGTTAATCACAGTCATTGTCACTCAGCCGATGGGTCTGTGTGACTTGTATATAGTGTTAAATACAGTCACAGTCACTCAGCTGACAGGTCAGTGTGACTTGTATATAGTGTTAAATATGGTCTCTGTCACTCAGCTGACGGGTCAGTGTGGCTTTTACATAGTGTTAAATACAGTCTCTGTCACTCAGCTGATGGGTCAGTGTGACTTGTATATAGTGTTAAATACAGTCACAGTCACTCAGCTGACGGGTCAGTGTGACTTGTATATAGTGTTAAATATGGTCTCTGTCACTCAGCTGATGGGTCAGTGTGACTTGTATATAGTGTTAAATACTGTTTCTGTGACTCGGCTAACGGGTCTGTGTGGCTTGTATATAGTGTTAAATACTGTCACAGTCACTCAGCTGATGGGTCTGTGTGACTTGTACATAGTGTTAAATACTGTTTCTGTCACTCAGCTGACGGGTCTGTGTGGCTTGTATATAGTGTTAAATACTGTTTCTGTCACTCAGCTGACGGGTCTGTGTGGCTTGTATATAGTGTTAAATACAGTCACAGTCACTCAGCTGACGGGTCAGTGTGACTTGCATATAGTGTTAAATACTGTTTCTGTGACTTGGCTAACGGGTCTGTGTGACTTGTATATAGTGTTAAATACAGTAACAGTCACTCAGTTGACGGGTCTGTGTGACTTGTATATAGTGTTAAATACAGTCACAGTCACTCAGCTGATGGGTCTGTGTGACTTGTACATAGTGTTAAATACTGTTTCTGTCACTCAGCTGACGGGTCTGTGTGGCTTTTATATAGTGTTAAATACAGTCACAGTCACTCAGCTGACGGGTCTGTGTGACTTGTATATAGTGTTAAATACAGTCACAGTCACTCAGCTGGCAGTCAGTGTGACTTGCATATAGTGTTAAATACAGTCACAGTCACTCAGCTGACGGGTCTGTGTGACTTGTATATAGTGTTAAATACAGTCACAGTCACTCAGCTGACGGGTCTGTGTGACTTGTATATAGTGTTAAATACAGTCACAGTCACTCAGCTGACGGGTCAGTGTGACTTGTATATAGTATTAAATACAGTCACAGTCACTCAGCTGACGGGTCAGTGTGACTTGTATATAGTGTTAAATACAGTCACAGTCACTCAGCTGACGGGTCAGTGTGACTTGTATATAGTGTTAAATACAGTCACAGTCACTCAGCTGACGGGTCTGTGTGACTTGTATATAGTATTAAATACAGTCACAGTCACTCAGCTGACGGGTCTGTGTGACTTGTATATAGTATTAAATACAGTCACAGTCACTCAGCTGACGGGTCTGTGTGACTTGTATATAGTGTTAAATACAGTCACAGTCACTCAGCTGACGGGTCTGTGTGACTTGTATATAGTATTAAATACAGTCACAGTCACTCAGCTGACGGGTCTGTGTGACTTGTATATAGTATTAAATACAGTCACAGTCACTCAGCTGATGGAGTACATTTATAATTCATTATATATAGCAGGTTTATAATTCAGGTTTTCATTTTAAATATGAAATTTTTGCATCTAATTATCAATGATTCCCTAAAAAATATCGTGAAACATTTTCAATGTAATATAATATGTTTATAAACTGGGGTGAAACTGCAATTCACCAGGTTATATCAACTTACTCCGATAACGGACATAAAAGAAATGTCTTACTCAAAACTATCGTCTTACTTTGACTTCATAATTCTTTTATCTATATCACATTTGTATTGAATTCTTATCAAATTTTTATGGGAGATTTTAGGATATCTTATTTCTTCACAGTAAATGTTATCTCATATAAAAGGGAGATAATCTAGTAAAAAAAGGCAGTGAGTATTTCTTAATACAACTGGTAGCCTGTCTAACAATATTACATTAATGTAGATCAAAGAATAGAAAATAATTAATAATTAGTTTCATCTGCAAATTGTTTAAATTACAATTATAGTTTAGACAAATTAAATGGATCCCAAGACTTCATGATCTCAAAGCAACACTCAATTAATAAGTATCAACCACTCTTACTACAGAAAGGGAGATAATCAAAACAGAACTTCAATTTTAGAGAGGATTTTTGGACTGATAATGAAATTATTCTCATATTTGAGCCAAATTCCCAATACTGGCAAATTACTCCTTAAAATTTCCTTCCAAATTCTCCTCTTTTTTAACATGAGAAAAAGACAGCTTATCATAAACCAGTGATTAAACAAAACTGCAGTCATTACAAAGTGGATTTACACAGGAAAAGTTTCCACATACAAATCATGCACATAGAAAGTATTCACATGCATAGAGAAGATAATGATCAGTGGACCCTGTCCAGAAAGTTGATCCATATTTAAAGAATTAACAGTGCCTGAAGGAGAAAATCCTCCAAGAAATATTTACAACGGCACTGTACCCACAAGTATGGGCTCCTTAGAGAACTCAGAACCAACACCAGGAAAATTATTAATCATAACTCATTAACTGTCACTTTAAATTGTAAGGTGCATCGAAATATAGTAAAACTAATCCAAGTGCTAATCTTTGGTACATGAACACAACACAACCACATTTGTAATCACAAACCAACTTTGTGTTGTAGAGCTCTCATACATTTATAGAAAATATACCATTAAAATATACCCTATATCCTAGTTCCCTACAGTACACTGCGAAGGTGATTGTGCTATTGATCTGGTGTAGTTATTTCTGTTGTTTGTCTGAGATGTTGTGGAAAGATAATGTAATAAACGTTTTCATCAATAATAATTCTGGAAAAACAAACGTAGCTTCCCAGTCACCAACTTATTCAAAAACGATGTAAACGAAAAACCCATCTTACTGCCATTTGTTTATTTGTCACGAAAATGGAGAACCCATGAAGACCATGTTTTATGCTGAAATTCCGAAAAAACTAATCATATTCAGCAAGGGGATGGACCATTCAATCTTCATGTGCAAATATTTCGCAGTCCAGTCTCTTTCCCGATCTGTTTGATTTTTTTTCTTAAAGGTTCAAGCGGTACAACCTTTTCAGCTGCTTGCATGAAAGTAACATATGATACTGAATGCGTCTCCAAGAAGACACCATTTAGGATGACATTGGATAAAGTGAGCAGTCACCCATTAAAGAACTGATTACGTTGAACGTTGCTTAACACAAAATTTGATCACACAACACAAAAATATTGCACAGCTGAAATGCCTATATCCATGTGCCTATACCATTTCATATCATTTTAGTGGAGGTAAATCAATTTAATCATCATTATATTGTAACGTTGGTGATACTTCAAAGAGAAGAAAGGTTACTTACCATCTCTTACTCTCAGCAACTGGTCAAAATATTTGGCACCAAACTCAAAAATGTTCTCTGGTTGATTTCTCAATACTTCCCGTGCGAGACCTTCGAGAATGTTTTGGAAACCTTTTGGCACTCTAAGTTTTGTGTTTGAAAATGGAACTGCCATTTTTGTTCAATATGATCCCTGTTTACAAACGCAGAAGCACCTCTTTTCCACTTGACAACAGAGTAAGCGTGTTACTTCGGGTAAATATGGCAGACTAGTTTGTAACTGTCGCTATAACGACAAACCCAACAAGGATAATCAGAGGTAAAGTCTAGAGAAGTTCCGAAAAAGTCCATGTCTTTCAAGCGTTTTTTGGTCAGGTGCTCTCGCTGTTCACAATACCGGCGTAATAGTGACTTGGATCATTGAATGTAAACGCATGTGTTTCGTTCGTTTTATAAACATGGAAGGAGCTGGCGACTCATTGCAAGATGGGATTTGTCCGTTGTGAGTATATTGTTAAAACATTTGTGTCCAACCGACACAGATCTATAAAATGGGGTTGCCACAATCAATGTAGTGACGTGAATTAGGAGAATGTTAACAAGTTTGCCCATGGACATGAACAGGTGGCGACTGATTAGGCCTAGTTCCTTTTGGGATTCTCCTTTGGGACTCAATTATATCGGACGTTTGACAATGTTCCTCGTCGGACGGACATTGTCAAACGTCCGATATAAATGAGTCCCAAGGAGGAGTCTCAAAAGGGATTAGACTAGGGCTAGTTTAGATATAATAGAATAATTTGACTTTCCTGTCGATGAAGGTGTTCTTTTTTTATTTTCTTCTGTGTCTTTAAAGATTCACTCTGATTTATTTATTTGTATTAATATTTAAAACAACACGATTGTTAAGAGTAAGGCCAGTCAAAAATACACGTGTTCATTGTAACATGTTTGAAAAATTTGGGGTGGGATAAAACATTTAAACAATAATTTTGCATGATTTATATAGGAAAGGGATCTTGACTTTAATATCCCTTATTGTTTTCTGAAAAGTACCTAAAACGTTTAGGGGAGACACAATATATAAGGAAAGGTATATGGTTATCATAAGCAGTAAACATTTGTTGTTGAGCCTAATATGAAGGTGTTTTGTGGTGATTGGTAAGTCAGTCTTCAGTATTGATGAAAAGATAATGAATTCTTATGCAGGTACAGATGTACAGACAAATGACATTCCTCATTAGTGCTAAGTGTGCTTGTTGACTGATCCAGGACACATCATTTTCTCATCAAGAGATGAGATGGAGTCCATTATATAAAATATAAGAATAAAAATAACAAGGCAAACACATTGTCATAGTATAAAATGTGTGAAACTGTATGAAATTTATTTGTCTTTCAGTAAACTCATTAACATTTCCAAATATATCTTTGTGCATAATGTAGAATCTATGTATCAGATAAGATAATCTTAAAGTAATCATCTAAGTAAGTTCATTGTATATCACAATTTCCAAAGCATATACCTGGTAATCAAAACAACCATTCGCCTATGGTTCGCAGGTTTACATTTCATTTTCACTGAAACGTCAAATTTGATTAGCAAATAACAATGACTACTAATTAATGCCATATACAAGTAAGTGCTTATAAATGTAGGCATACAGAGTTTGAGATAAAATTTTGTATTGTTGTAGCTGATCATTCATCCACAGTCATTATTCAAATCATTATAAGAAAACACTGTAAATGTACTTTTTAATTTGTTTCAGATGTTTAAAAAATGAAACAAAATACACTTGTCCACGCTGTAATGTGAGATACTGTTCGGTGGAGTGCTATAAGGGAGAGAAACATATGGATTGCTCCGAGTCCTTCTACAAAGATTGCTTCATTGAAGGTCTGAAAGATCAGTCATCTGGGTGAGATATTTTACTTGATTCTGGTTATTAGGACTCAATATAGTGAACTGTATTAGAAAAAGCTTGTGTTGGCCTTCATGCTGTTTTCATAGAAAATCAGAAGAGAAAAAAAATCAAAATTTATCGTTCCAGAGATCTAAGATATGATTTGTTCAGAATCTTTTGCGTGATTTTAGACAAGAAAATTGTCACATTTTAAAGAATAATGCATATAAATTATAAAACTGAAATACTAGAGCTAGATTGCTTTAAATGTAGGCAGAAGTGGCAGTGAAGAGATTTTCTTATAAATGTAGATATTTTGATACTCACAGCTTTGTTGTATACAAGATACCCCAACACAAGAACCTGGGTTATTAAGGGTTGCTCAGAGTCAGATATCTATCATTAAAATTTGATGAAAAACTTAAAAACAATAAAAGAAGATATCAAAGCTAAACCATGTTACCCTGTAGCTGAGAATGGCATAAGTCCATCCGCTATATTCCAGGGTTTACAATCACTTTCATTCTCTGGACCCCTGGAACATGTTATGGCAAACTTGAAGGCACAAGCAAGTAATTTGATTGCCATGACATATTCCAGGGTTGCAGAAAGCTAAAGTGAGCATAGCTCCTGGAGTATCGAGGATGGGCATAAGTGAAAAACACACAACAATATCAAAATTTCACATTATCACAATTCAAATATTTGAATTTGTGGGTATTTTGCATATTACATCTTAGCTGCTTCTGTTTGAATGTCACACAAACATTAGATTCCTATAAATGCATATTCATTTGCACAATATGTCCGGTCACTAAGACCGTCAAACAAATAGTTCCTTCATTCTCTGTGGCAATTTTTCTGCTTGTTAAGTTGTAGATTGATGAAATGTAAAAGTGAATGCTTAATGACTCAGTTAAAACAAATGGAAAATCTTAGTTAAGAATTTTATTGGAATCCTAGTTTCTTTTTGATAATATTATTCCAGGATAGGAATAAAGACCAACTTTTTACTTTTTATTGGTAAATTTTTATACCAAAAATTATCCAAATTTGAAAGTCTACTTGTTTTTAACTTACTCTAACAAAAATCTATATTGTGAGATATGAATTGCTCTTATTCAATTTAAAACTCAAATAGATACAGGGCTATTAAAGAATATTTCCCCTTTTTATCCAAAACTGAGATTTCACTTAGATTGTAAATGTTCAATATTTTACCTAGATTTGAGGATTTATTAATCAGGAATTTTACCTGCAGTGGTTAAGAAAGGATCTTTATTCCACTTTCAGACTAGAGGAGAAAAGAAAAATTATGGAAATGATATCGAGAGTGGAAGAGGAAACAGAAGGATTAGAGAGTGGTAAGTTACTTACGTTTACATAATATTCTGCTTCAAGTTGTGAGTTACCTCCCCTTACATAGTATCCACATTCAAGTGGTGAGTTACTTCCCCTTATATAGTATCCTGGTTCAAGTTGTGAGTTACTTCCCCTTACATAGTGCCCCAGTTCAAGTGGTGAGTTACATCCCTTTACATAGTGCCCCAGTTCAAGTGGTGAGTTACTTCCCCTTATGTAGTATCCTGGTTCAAGTGGTGAATTACTTCCGTTTACATAGTATCCTGGTTCAAGTGATGAGTTACTTCCCCTTACATAGTATCGTGGTTCAAGTGATGAGTTACCTCCCCTTACATAGTATCCACATTCAAGTGGTGAGTTACTTCCCCTTATATAGTATCCTGGTTCAAGTTGTGAGTTACTTCCCCTTACATAGTGCCCCAGTTCAAGTGGTGAGTTACATCCCTTTACATAGTGCCCCAGTTCAAGTGGTGAGTTACTTCCCCTTATGTAGTATCCTGGTTCAAGTGGTGAATTACTTCCCCTTACATAGTGCCCCAGTTCAAGTGGTGAGTTACTTCCATTTACATAGTATCCCAGTTCAAGTGGTGAGTGACTTCCGTTTACATAGTATCCCGGTTCAAGTGATGAGTTACTTCCCCTTACATAGTATCCTGGTTCAAGTGATGAGTTACTTCCCCTTACATAGTATCGTGGTTCAAGTGATGAGTTACCTCCCCTTACATAGTATCAACATTCAAGTGGTGAGTTACTTCCCCTTATATAGTATCCTGGTTCAAGTGGTGAATTACTTCCCTTACATAGTATCCTGGTTCAAGTGATGAGTTACTCCCCTTACATAGTATTCTGGTTCAAGTGATGAGTTACTTCCCCTTACATAGTATCCTGGTTCAGGCGGTGAGTTACTTCCCCTTACATAGTATCCTGGTTCAAGTGGTGAGTTACTTCCCCTTACATAGTATCCCAGTTCTAATAGTGAGTAACTTCCCCTTACATAGTATCCCAGTTCTAATAGTGAGTAACTTCCCCTTACATAGTATTCCGGTTCAAGTGGCATTTTCATGGAAATTTAAGAAACAGATTTGAAAACTTAAGAGTCTAATAATAAATACATTGAAACAAGTACAACAATATATTGTTTAAAAAACATTAATCCAGATAAAGTTTTTATGTCTCCTGCAATTCACCCCTTTAATCCCAATGTCACGTGATACTGAATCAGTGTAATAACGTAAGAACTTCTTAATAGATTTGGTAAATATCAGCCCTAAGTATCATAACATCAAGTTCTACACATGATCAGATTCTAATTTGCAACATAGATCTAGGTTTTAAGAGAATTTTGGACCGAGGTGTAAAGCAAGAAATATGATAATATCTCAAACATTGTGGAGTACTGTACATGGTTAGATGGAAATGTCATTGATGTACAAAGATCACCTTTATACAATAGTCATCTGTCTACAAAGGCTGCTTTTTAGTTCCCTATGTAATACAATGCACAGTATTTGAACCTTTATGTAAAGGTGACCTGTGTATAAAGTCTGTATTGTTTTAGTTCCCTATGTACCTTTATGTAAAGGTGACCTGTGTATAAAGTCTGTATTGTTTTAGTTCCCTATGAACCTTTATGTAAAGGTGACCTGTGTATAAAGTCTGTATTGTTTTAGTTCCCTATGTAATACATTTCATAGTTATTGAACCTGTATATAAAGGCCACTTGTGTTTAAAGGCCACTTTTCACTGCTTCCTTGAGTGACATTATATAGACAGGTTTGACTGTATTGTCTGTTGTCAAATGTAGTAATATTCCATGTTTCACATTCAGATGATGAGCCAGATCTAGCTGAACGACTTGAAGGGCTTGATCTGGGTATGTCTTTACCAATCATTTAATCTTTGCCACTCTGTTAATTTATAAATATAAGTTTATATATGTTTTTACTGCAAATAAATAATTATGACATTTTTTTCCCAAATGTTTTGACTCGGTTAATCGTCTTTTTAACTACTTTGACCTTTTGACCTCATTAAATGTTTGTTAACTGTTCACTAATATTCTCTAATTACTGTTTTTAACCCAGTAAAAGTTCTGTTCCAATATTTCTGACCCTTTTTTATTGTTCTGACAGATTGTGATGCTGGTGCTATCTGGAAGCAGTTGACTGAGAAAGAAAGAAAAGAATTTGACCTGATGAGCAGAGATGGCCGCCTGGGTCACCTTGTTGAAGTATGGACACCGTGGTGGAATCCTGAGGTAATTATTTAATGATGTAGTATACACAGTATTGAACATATTGTTGGTCGTGTGGCGCAATGGTAACATACTCACCTTTCACCTGTTATCCAGAGTTCAATTCCAGGAACAGATGATATGAAAAAGGTTGAGGTAACCTTCCCGACCATGTGGGTTTTCACTGGATGCTCCATTTTCTTCTCACAGTAAGACCCCTTGCACTCTTACACCGTGGCCAACAAGAGCGATGGTATGAGCTGGAAAAATTTGTTTTGCAATTGTTGTAAAATAGATAAAGTTTATTTATTTATTTATTTATTCCAGAAACTGATATGATAGGGCAGTATAATGAAGGACCACATTCATTATTTTCTAATTCTGTCAATGATTTTTTATTTTGACTACATGGAGATGAGAGATGTTAAGATTGTTTTAGAAACACATACCAGGATAAGATCAAATGCTTCCGGACTTTGTCTGAATACATTAATTTGAAAACAATGTATGTTTTGCTAATGGTTGATATGTGTTACAACAGTATATACCAATGTCTAGTAATAAGCCCATCCACATATATAGTAGTCAGAGTTAAAGGAGCTATTTAGTCAAGTTTGTTTATTTTTATTCTAGTTACATATTCATCTGTAAAATGTTGTTCTATAATCCTAATGAAATATCCTGGCCGACATATTGATACAAGGGCGTGCTTTCCTTCGGTTTTTTAATTAATTAATGGGAAATTCTAATCGTCTGTACAGACACGATAAATGCAAATGAGCAAGCTGTCTATGCACACTTTGACCTGTGAGCATGCGCAAACGTGTCTGAAAAACTAAACAAAAATGGCTGGCCAGCGGAAGCGTGTTTGTGGCAAATGGGTCACGTCATCGCACACAAAACATAGGAAAGGCCAGTGGCAGAAAGCTCAACCTCAAATAACAATAGGAGAGCAGTACGAGAGGTGGGACAAGTTCAAGTAAGAAAACTTTTTCCAAAGTAATGAAGAAGTTGTGAAGACTCTCCTAGACTGTTGGTAAGTGATAAGTCATCATCGCTGGTGATATTTTTTGTATGTCAGACCGTGTTTGGCAGATTTAAACTATCAAATAACAATTCACCGTGAATTTTAGTAACTTGTATGTTCACAAAGGTTTACCACGCAATTTCTTTCATGATTTCCTTACAAAAGGAGTTAACGTGAAATCAGACTCACCGTTTCGTCACTTGATGCCTCCATATCACGTGCATTAGTTTACAAACAGTCTTCTTCCAACCAGAGAGTGTGACATTTCATGCTATATTTGGATTATCGCTATTTTTGGCGGGGGCTTCCCCAGATTTTAAACAGACCACACTAACCATTGGCTATGTAGGAGAAAACTATTATGTACAGTTTAGTTAGTGTGGACACATATATTTTCATTTCCAGCTAAATACAAACAACACTGCTTGACTAAATAGCCCCTTTAAAGAAATGGCAAAAATGTCATTGTCCTGTATTAAGCCCATCCTCTTATACTGAAATTTCAGTAGAAATTACAACCAATGTTATTGTCCTGTATTAAACAGATATATGTAATTGCTCTATGATAACGTCACCTTCCTGATTCTACAGAAGGATAAACTTAGTTACATCAACCCTATCATAGTCTCTATTATTTTACTATTACAGTCCAAACAGCTGATACAAGATGAGGATGACCCCAGAGACCAGCCAAGAAAGTTTCCAAAGGTCAAGGACGACATCATAGATCTAGCTGTTCTGTTACCGGTATACATGTTTTTATTTTGTAATTCGGTTTAGACAACATTTTTGTAGGAAGGCATTGTTTACTCACTCCTCCAAAACATTATCTTTTGTGTTATAATTTTTAAATAATTTTCCACTTGATCTGAGTTCACTTTTTAGGTCATCTGACCCGAAGGGTCTGATGACCTATAGTCATCATGCTTCGTCCGTCGTCGTCCGCCGTGCGCCGTCCGTAAACTTTTCATTCAAACGACTTCTTCTGAAATACTAGAAGGTCTAGGGGGCTAATACTTGGCACAGAGGATACTGGCATGGAGCTCTACCAAGTTTGTTCAAATGAATGACCTTGACCCACTTTAAAGGTCACAGGGGTCAAATATGTTAAAATCTTTAAACAACTTCTTCTCATTAACCAAAAGGCTCAGAGTGTAGATATTGGGCCTGTGACATGCTGGGATGAAGGACTACCAAGTTTGTTTAAATGAATGACCTTGAACAACTTTCAAGGTCACAGGGGTCAAATATGTCAAAATCTTTAAATAACTTCTTCTCAAATACTAGAAGGCCTAGGGGGCTAATACTTGGCCCATAGCATGCTGGCATGGAGCCCTACAAAGTTTGTTCAAATGAATGACCTTGGCCCACTTTCAAGGTCACAGGGGTCAAATATGTTAAAATATACAAAGGACTTCATCTCAATAAGCAAAAGTCTATGAGTGCCGATATTGGGTCTGTAGCATGCTGGGAGGAAAGGCTACCAAGTTTATTTAAATGAATGACCTTGAACAACTTTCAAGGTCGCAGGGGTCAAATATGTCAAAATCTTTAAATAACTTCTTCTCAAATACTAGAAGGCCTAGGGGGCTAATACTTGGCCCATAGCATGCTGGCATGGAGCCCTACAAAGTTTGTTCAAATGAATGACCTTGGCCCACTTTCAAGGTCACAGGGGTCAAATATGTTAAAATATACAAAGGACTTCATCTCAATAAGCAAAAGTCTATGAGTGCCGATATTGGGTCTGTAGCATGCTGGGAGGAAAGGCTACCAAGTTTATTCAAATGAATGACCTCAACCCACTTTCAAGGTCACAGGGGTCAAATATGTTAAAATATACAAACGACTTCTTCTCAACAAGCAAAAGTCCATGAGTGCTGATATTGGGCCTGTAAGATGCTTGGAGGAGAGGCTACCAAGTTTGTTCAAATGAATGACCTCAACCCACTTTCTAGGTTTGGCTTGCTTTTTGTCAGATGACCGTTAAGGCCCATGGGCCTCTTGTTTCAAAGCTGTTTTTATGAAACAGTGAACTTTCTCTTTTATCCTCAACTAGATTCTTTTCTGGATAGCCTATTTCAGTTTATAGGCTATTTTTAGACATCTGAAAGATTCACAAAATGATACTGTAAGTCATGAATATATCACATTTATTTTATTTTGTGAACTTTCCTCTTTAGACATAGTTCTGAATACATGATTTTGCAAACTGTATTCTAGAAATGACTTGGGAATGATAAGCTGTGAGATATGGACTCAATATTTGTAATCGAATCAGCATGGCTGTGATCAAGAATTCTTTGTATACAAATAATCACGAGGAATTTGAATTCCTGATTGACTCTCCTCGCATAATAACGTGAAAATAAATCCCACACAAAATAAAAGTGATTTACAGTATCAGATTGATATGACAGTCAGATGTTGTCGGAACCAGTCAGTGTTATTTAACACAGACAAAGCCAGGTTCAAATGAAGTCAAAAGTTCTGGGCAAAACTGGTCGATGATTAAAATAGATAAGAAGCAACTTATTCCAAGCATGTTGCAATTTATTATCTTGTTTAGTTAGTGAAGATAATATACGATTTCATTTTCCAGAAATCTAAGCCGTCCAGTGGAGTGAAATACAGTGTGGTGGGATCACTGTATGCTTACTGTTTTGTATGTCGGTTACACAACGGAGATCATTGGGATACACCTGTCGAGTCGGCACAGGTAACGACATAAAGCAGAAATAATACCTTTTAAATTGTACCTGTGATTTGTGTTGGGAGTTATCTCCCTTTAAGATTAAGCTATAGATATCAGTAAATCTGTCTGGTCACTGCTATACCAGGATTTCCATCTTAGTTTGTTATGTTAACATTAGTGTTACTCCAGATCTAGGGTCTTGGTGACAGAATGATTAAGACTTTGGACTGTCTTTGTTACTGAGTCACAGATTCTAGGCCTAATTTAGGCAGTCATTAGGTTCTGACCAAAGTTAAGCGTTTTTCATTTGGAAACTCTGTTTTTCTCCCAAAACTCCAACCAGGCAGATCCTTAAAGGCTGTAAATAGGAGTAATATAACAGCCTACACATTGTAAACTACTCCTTCTAAATCTTACTTTGATGATTTATTATTTTCTGTCCTTGTATGGAAATATGTTGACATTGTAGTAACTACATATTGTATGGTTATCTAAATGTGTTGACATTGTAGTAACTACATATTGTATGGTTATCTAAATGTGTTGACATTGTAGTAACTACATATTGTATGGTTATCTAAATGTGTTGACATTGTAGTAACTACATATTGTATGGTTATCTAAATGTGTTGACATTGTAGTAACTACATATTGTATGGTTATCTAAATGTGTTGACATTGTAGTAACTACATATTGTATGGTTATCTAAATGTGTTGACATTGTAGTAACTACATATTGTATGGTTATCTAAATGTGTTGACATTGTAGTAACTACATATTGTATGGTTATCTAAATGTGTTGACATTGTAGTAACTGCATAGTGTATGGTTATCTAAATGTGTTGACATTGTAGTAACTACATAGTGTATGGTTATCTAAATGTGTTGACATTGTAGTAACTACATATTGTATGGTTATCTAAATGTGTTGACATTGTAGTAACTACATATTGTATGGTTATCTAAATGTGTTGACATTGTAGTAACTACATATTGTATGGTTATCTAAATGTGTTGACATTGTAGTAACTACATATTGTATGGTTATCTAAATGTGTTGACATTGTAGTAACTGCATATTGTATGGTTATCTAAATGTGTTGACATTGTAGTAACTGCATATTGTATGGTTATCTAAATGTGTTGACATTGTAGTAACTACATATTGTATGATAATCTAAATGTGTTGACATTGTAGTAACTACATATTGCATGGTTATCTAAATGTTTTGACATTGTAGTAACTACATATTGTATGGTTATCTAAATGTGTTGACATTGTAGTAACTACATATTGTATGATTATCTAAATGTGTTGACATTGGTGTCCATATATTTACATTTGAAATGCATGACTTTTGTCAAATATTTTGATAAACAGGAGATACATTTGAACTTGTTATATTAAACTTGTATAATTAAAAAACCTGTTATATTAAACCTGTAGAATTAAAAACCCTGTTATATTAAAAGTATTCTGTCGATCTTGGTCACACTCGCAATAAATGTTCAAACTCACTTGGATAACTAGAAGTCTCCCCCTGGCCATGTTCACGTTGAGGAAATGATGTTGGACTGTATCTCAATTTGTGTTTTTATTGTCTTTTGGCAAATGTAATTTGAGTAAAATTACGTTTAGATGACTTATGTCAAATTTAAACCAAAGATTTCAGAAATGTTCGCAACATCTTTATTAGTGGTCAACGTAATGACAACGCCATATCCTTGTACAAGCCTAATTAACCGACATGTTTATAAACATATACAAACTTTGTGATTAAAAAGTTTCCTCCAGAGACAGAAATTTAATATTTATCATTGAAGACCCTTAGACTACCAATTTATAATTACACATAAAAAGAGCATGTACATTTAAAAAATTTTAACATTCAAATAATGTTACAATAACATTGGAATCTCTGGATGTTGATATAACATTGAACATACTTGAACCTTATTTCAATGTTGAAATATCTGAAGTGCAAAAAAAACTTTAACTTTAAAAATGTTGATAAATAATGTTATGCAATATTTGCTGCCTATCCACACAGATTTCCAGTAGGTTGATTTAAGTGCCCCTACCCATTCTGAATTCCACATATCTCCTATTTTTGGAGTAAAACTGCTACAAATTTCAGTTTTAACTTTCAGTTGATTTACCAATTTAGAGTTGATCACACATTGACAACACATTAGTCACCATAGAGTGTCATACTTATGTGTTACAGCAGTTTCATGTACCCATTGTAACACAAAGTAACTTTTTTTTTCTTATTTCCAGGAAATGTTGATAGTTAGCGATCTGACAAATAAGGATGTTGTCTACAACAGTCCAGGGGAGGTAATCCAGTCATCTATACAGCGTGTCACAAAGGTAATAAGTTAATCAAACAGATTTCTGTCATAAAATTATTATGGGATATTTCAAACTCCAAGGTATAAAACTGAGTTAAATAGTGATGGGTTTGTAGTAGGAAAGTTTTATGGATACAGCAGTCGAGGGGAGGTAATCCAGTCATCTACAAAGGTAAGTTTCTTGGATATTTTAAAGCAAAGAATAAATAGTTTCTTGTTATTATTACATCAGAACTTTAAACCTGCATTACTGTGGTTTCCTTTACAGTCACAAGGACACAATAAACAATAAATGATAAACAACCAGCATTAAACCTGTCTATAAAGACCACCTCTATATAAAGTCACAATAAACATCAATTATAAGATGAAGTTCACCTGTCTATGAAGACCACATGTCTACGAAGGCCACCTGTCTTGTATAGGTGTATCTTTCATAGCCACTGTTATCTAACACATCAAAAATGTTTAATATTGATTCAACCAGATTTTTATTTTATTTCTTGTGGTGTTTGGCAATTTGTTATTTGAATCAAATGAGGGTTGTATGATTTTATGCATCACGTCCTATTATGATACAGCACATCTAACCTGTTCTGTCCTGACTCACTATCATAAATTTCAGCATCTTCATTTCGTTTTAGACTTTGATAAAAAAAAATTCACAAAAGACAAGAACTGAAACCCCTTGAAGGAGTTGTGTATTAACAGGGTCGAAAGGTCAAGGTCATTTTTTGTATGAATATCCTCTAGCTATTCAATGAAAATTGCCTGTCTAGCTAATTAGGGTCTTTAAACTTGTGCTAATGGCATATATGAGAATACACTCAATTAGTAATATGTATTTGATGATTCCTATGTCATGGTCATGTAACTATATATATATATTTGTCAACCAATGATACAGTGTATTAGTTTCCACAAAAGTTGGGGGTGGGGTGGGGGGTAATGTCATTAACAGATTTTCTTATTATTGCATTGTTGTGATTTGAAATGAAGAAACACATTTTACAATATGATGATTGATATGTCATTGTCTTTCCAGAGTTCATTTGGGAGAGGAACATCAGCTGGATTCAGCATTTCAATAATAGAGGATATTATCAACATCATAAGGGGCCCTTCTGAAGAGAGGCCCCTTGAGTACCTGATAATAGCTTTGTCAGAGCTCCTTCATATTATACAGAAAGCCAAAAAACTTGTATCGAAGGGTAAGATTAACAATGAATGACCATTTTAGCACCCCTACTACATATTTTATTCTCACACTTATTTTTCTCATTTTTCATTTGTCACCAAAAAATTTTACAAAGATATTAATATTTGGAAATTTTCATAACATATCTCTACTGGATGCCAAGCTAAACATTGTAATTAAATTTGAATTGCTACAGGTTTGAAATCTGGGAAGTGCAAGGGAGGTAATTCTATGAAGAAGGATTTATTTGCCTGCGAAAAGAAGTTAGAGTTTTACCTGAGTTGGTCACAAAGACTAGGAATGTCTCTACACATGTTGGTGCCAGAACTTGTCCTGGAGCACAGTAAGTCAAATGGGAATGTGATCACCAAGTAAATATAGAATGGTCAGACTCATTTCAGATTTGATATTAACAGATTGATATGAAGGATGGAGCAAGTAGGATTTACATCCTGTATTTTATATATGTACAGTGTCAAACCTTCTTTCGGAAAATGTTGTTAGGGTTGGTAATGTCAATAGAATAAATTTTCTTATAACACAACTAGAAGAAGATTAGAGTGTGATGTTTTGATGACTACGCGGTCACCTTCATCTTATAACACAACCAGTAGAAGATTAGAGTGTGATGTTTTGATGAATACACAGTCACTTTCATCTTATAACACAACCAGTAGAAGATTAGAGTGTGACGATGACTACACGGTCACCTTCATCTTATAACACAACCAGTAGAAGATTAGAGTGTGATGTTTGGATGACTATGCGGGCACCATCATCTTATAACACAAACAGTAGAAGATTAGAGTGTGACGTTTCGATGACTCCACTGTCACCTTCATCTCATAACACAACCAGTAGAAGATTAGAGTGTGACGTTTCGATGACTACACGGTCACCTTCATCTTATAACACAACCAGTAGAAGATTAGAGTGTGATGTTTTGATGACTTCATGTACGTAGTGTACAAGATGGTAAGTAACTGACTAACAGCCATGAAGCCTCACAATCATGGATCCTTTACACTACAAAAGTCAGTGCTAGTACGCTCCACACTGGTCATTTGTCTGATGAAGGTGACCGTGTAGATCTCGACACTACGTACGTTGGTGCTAGTACCCTCCACACCGGTCATTTGTCTGATGAAGATGACTGTGAAGTCATCAAACCTCGGAACTCAAATCTTCTACTAGTTTTGTTATAAAACCTTTTATTCTACATGCCTTCTACAGTATAAGATAAAGATATATTATCTGTTTATATGATAATATTCAACAATTAGATATTTTATCTGCACTCACCTATATGCTTTTCCTAGTAAGGAAAATACCAAAATTTAAATTTGATTACTTAGTTACTACTTATTACTGTCAAACATTTATGTTATTTCGGATCACTGAATTGAACAGAAAGTTAATCAGTATTACAGTAAGTAATATTTACATGGTAATAAGAGTTTAGCTGGGTGTAAAGAACGGCGACAATGACCCTCTGATTTGATACTTCGAGGTATGGATATGACAGTAAGTGGTAATTCAACCGAACAGCAATTGATACGGGTTGGTTTATTACAAAATAGGCTCTAAACCATTCGGTTAGGATTAGAACGGAGGTAACTCTTTTTAAAATGTACCGTATGTTATCTGGAGTTTGTTTCTATTTCCAGGTGCTGCTGAATCGGACTTGAGAGATATGGACGAGAAACGATCCGAATTGGAGGAGTTTTGGGGCGGTAAACAAAAACCACAGCAAAGAACAAAACTAATTGAAGAGATCACATAATCTCCAAAAATCTGAAAAATGGATTTTCTTCTACAAAGTAAAATACACTGGTATCCATGACAATAACAATGTCGTGCTGCTCTACATGGTCTGAACGATTCAGAACTTAGAGAAGAGCTTGATTATAACATGATCATTACAACATTTAAACAGTCATGTTAGCAGACAATGATCAGAATCGCTCAGTCTCTTCTACAAATACATTTTCTGTTGTGTAGTTATGAAATATTTATCCGTCAATAAACACATGACTATGGATATCTGCCTTTAATAAACGTTGTTAAATCATTATAATTTTTGTGGTGATATTATTTTCCTTTGATTTGCGATTACTCTTAATCCATGAAATCATGTGGCCACATAACTAGATGCAGTTGTCAGGAACCTTTAGTACCAGAGGATTTAGTTAGCAAGACATCCCCAGGAAATTAGGTTCCAACTAAAATGCACATTTTTGGAAAACCACACTATATGATCCCCAGTAAAATGAATAAATGATTTTAAAATAATGTTCATCCCTTGGCTAAACGCAGGAAATAATGTTTATCACTCGGCTAAACGCAGGAAATAATGTCCATCCCTCGGCTAAACGCAGGAAATAATGTCCATCCCTCGGCTAAACACAGGAAATAATGTTCATCCCTCGGCTAAACGCAGGAAATAATGTCCATCCCTCGGCTAAATGCAGGAAATAATGTTCATCCCTTGGCTAAACGCAGGAAATGTTCATCCCTTGGCTAAACGCAGGAAATAATGTCCATCCCTCGGCTAAACGCAGGAAATAATGTCCATCCCTCGGCTGAATGCAGGAAATAATGTCCATCCCTCGGCTAAACGCAGGAAATAATGTCCATCCCTCGGCTAAACGCAGGAAATAATGTCCATCCCTCGGCTAAATGCAGGAAATAATGTCCATCCCTCGGCTAAACGCAGGAAATAATGTTTATCCCTCGGCTAAATGCAGGAAATAATGTCCATCCCTCGGCTAAATGCAGGAAATAATGTCCATCCCTCGGCTAAATGCAGGAAATAATGTCCATCCCTCGGCTAAATGCAGGAAATAATGTCCATCCCTCGGCTAAATGCAGGAAATAATGTCCATCCCTCGGCTAAATGCAGGAAATAATGTCCATCCCTCGGCTAAATGCAGGAAAAACATGGTGGTATATTGTGGTCCTACAACAGACCTCTGAGTCCTTGTTTATCTGAACAGCTGTTTTACTGACAAAATCAATAAGACAATACAATATTGATAATAAACCAATTTTATTTTCAGAAACGAAAATATGTACAATCCTAGCACTTGGAACACATTAATATATTGGAACATATGTCAACATAGCAAGGCATCATTTGATACACTAAAATTACAGTTGAGGTAACAGGCTTCAAAAGATTACAAAAATATCAAGCTTTCAAACTCGCTAACAATTAATACACAATTAACATTAATCTGAATAAACAACAAAAAGACATGCATTCAACAAAAATTTGGATTAAGAAAAAATCAAAAAAATTTTTAAATCTAATTGGTATAAAACTTTTTGTTCCCCAAAACATTTTGATATGTACATGCAGTGTTATTTCCTGATCAGAAATGATGAAATATTTGAATTCATAATTTTAATGAAAACAAGGAGTGAAAATAGATGGACCTTGATTTTATCTTTATGTAAAGGAGCATTCCCTCGTTGAAATCCTTACAGTTTACACATATTTCCAGCCTAATATCATCAATCAGTGTGATCCTTCTGAGGAAACATGTTCTATTTCAAACAAATAAAAGTGTAGCATATTTCTTCCATTAAAAAAAAAAGGAATGTTAATTTTTGATAATGAACATATTCTCATAATGACTTTTATTACAATACCAAAACGTTTCCCCAGAAAACATCAAAATAGTTGAAAATACATGTTTATTGAATTAATTCTTAAATTGATGATCTTCAAAAATGATTATCAAAATAAACTATTATATAAATATAACCTTTAATTATTTTACAACAATTGTGAAACAAGCTATAAGCTTATATTAATCTCTCTTGTTGGGTCGGATGGATCTACACTGGAGGTCTTAATGTGGGCGGAAACCTGAGTACCTGGGGAAAACCAAATGTGGTTAGAAAGGTGACCCCAAACCTTTTCATGTCCGTTCTGGACAGGAAACCGCCGTGCCACCCGATCACCCAATAGTAAACTATAGCTATGTAGTTCTTGAATCCAGATTTGATACAGCTTCAAAATGTCAATTTCACTCTAACTGGTACATGTATGAAACATGCACTGGTCAAATTTTGATATATCTTAACAAAACTTTTCAAACTCCTTCATAGGAAAAAAGAGATTGTCAGTTGTGTTATAAAGATTGACCAGTCTGCTAGAGGTTACAACTGCTCTGTCACAGTGATGAATTGATTTCTTTAGTTTAAGATGAGACTCAAAATAAGACACTTGGTGCAGTTAATTTGGAAAGACTTGCTTCACAATAGTTGTGAAATAAATGAAGGATAATTGTTAAGATGAGACTGGATGTTTCAAATAATTCTCATTGTACCAGCAGATGCATGGTCCCAAAAATCAAAGTGCACTTAAGTGAAGAAAGCTCATTAATATCCGTCTTCTATTATAAATATAAATTATTTTCCAGATTAAATACTCCTGAGTATTAAACTAAATATTCTACATAAATTTATTCATGGTTATATCAGTTGGAAAGAAATTTTGTAATTATGCTCAAAGTTCATGTCGTTTTGTTTTCAGTTTTGCTAACTGATGATGCATTTCAGTATAATTTGCCTTGGTTTGAATATAATTACAACGCACAGGGTTTTTCATGTTTTCATTTTAAAACCATGTATATTTCCAAATTGACAAACCTGTGGGAACTAATTAAATGTACTTCTATGGAAATGTGTAAATTAATAGTTTCATAATCAATTAAAGTTAAAAAAAATCCAAATACTTAATTGTTATCACACTTCAGAACTAAAAATCCACTGAACAATTTATGCAGTACATTGTCATTAAAATATACACTAAGAAAAGATAAAGTCAAACTTCAGTCTTATCACTGTCTTTGTAACTGATTACCCTGAATGTCACCAGAACACTGACGTTAATCGGTGAGACAATGTCTAGCTGTAGGAAGATTCATGGAGCCAGAATAACTGACAATTGTGGCTGAAACAATGGCTATCACTAGGAAGAACATTGGTGATATGAAAATTCATGGTGACGGAAAACTTGTAAGTCATCCCTGTCAGGTGTTTTCTGTGCACCTAAAACAGATGATAAATTATAGATATCCAACCTTCTCAACTGAAAACTAAGCTTGACTCCAGTTTAATTATAGAAAACAATGAACTACGTAATTTTAAGGACTAAACCGTTTTAAGTTAACTCGTTTGGCCTCAATAAAATGTCTGTTTTCTATGATGATAGTACAGAATGTTTACTACAGAAATAAACGACAGCATTCTGATGCTGAAGTCAAAGGGAGAGAATTGAAGATGAAATTTCAAACAGAGAGAACTGAACATGAAACGTCAAACAGAGAGAACTGAACATGAAACGTCAAAGGGAGAGAATTGAACATAAAAACGTCAAAGAGAGAGAACTGAACATGAAAAACGTCAAAGGGAGAGATCTGAACATGAAACATCAAAGGAAGAGAACTGAACATGAAAAACATTGAAGAGAGCGAATTGAAAATGAAACATCAAAGGAAGAGAACTGAACATGAAAAACATTGAAGAGAGCGAACTGAACATGAAACATCAAAGGGAGAGAACTGAAAATGAAACATCATAACTTTCCATTGCAACATTAACAGATATCAATGTGTTAACCGATAGTTCTATTTAATGTAACAACATATAACATTTTCATTTTTCCACAAATATTGTATAAATAAACATTAAGAAGACCTTTTTTATTTCTGAACACATTTCTTGGTATAAAAGCATTTAATACACCTCGTTTTATCAGAAGTGCAGTAGCATAGATCTATCTGTGTACAATTATACATTACAGTTAAAAAGATATCAGTGAAATGTCAGCCTATGTAACAATGGGATGCAATGTAATGGTTTGTGTTTCTCGGTGTGAAACGGACTGGTCTCTGCTGACATATAACAAAGGCAGGACACTCTACTCAAATTGTTCAGGTTGGCATGTGATGGGCCTTCTGCATGTTGTTCAGTGAGGTAGCTGCCACCAGAAGGAAACTCCGCCTTAAAATTAAATTAAAATAAATTGACCAGGAAATAAACCCAGCCATCAAGTGTGTTACTGAAAAGTTTTACATATTAAACCTGTTTATTCCAGACTTAAAATTAGAAGAATTCTAAATTATTAAATAAGAAATTCAGTTCCATGCTGATCTGAGAGTATTGATAATATACAGCATCAATACTAGAAGTAACTGTCTCCTACCCCTATCAGATAATGAGATAACAGTTCTTATTACTATATATCATTTTACAGCAAAAAATATAGCATCTGGCAACACATAGTACAGTTAGAAATGATCCTCGAGATCCAACATCCTGTTTCTACTTACTAGCACTGAAAGTCTTACTGGCTATCTGGACAGCTTAACCCATTGGAATATTCACACAAATTGAGCAAACCCATCTTGTTTTGTTTAAACACAGCCACTAAACATTATTTGTTGTGATCTGTTATCACTTAGTGTTTGCAATTCAAATTTTGTCATCAAAATCAATTCAAAATTAAAAAAAACACAAGAAATATTTCTTATAACTTCGAAAATAATAGGCAAAAAAATGGGTACTTGAATCTCTGAGAACAATCGGCTTTAAACTATGTGTTTAATCTTAAAATGTACTTATTTGGTTACCTCCAATAGGAAAGCGCTGAAAATTCAGGTAAAAAATTACCTGTAGTATTAACGAGGTCATACAGAGAGTGCAGAAAAAAAAAGAAACAGATAAAAAGAGTGCTCTCGTGTGAAAAGAAACGACTGGATTTCCATGGAATAAAACTGTCAGATAAAGAGAGTTATGTCACATGCCGACTGAGACTGATTTAGAGTTATGCAACCTGCCGACTAATCAAGATGGGTTCAGAATTGTGGATTCAGAGTTATCTGTCCCCTGCTGACTGTAACCATGGTGAAGTTCTTGATGAAATGGAACCATCTTCATTTCCGAAGTAAGCCACACGAGCCATCTTTATAAATAGTCCAGTCTCAAGAACACCTACAACAAGCCTTGTTTAATGTTATGACGTCATGTATCAAAGTTCCAAAAGCTTAAAGCTCAATATGAAAAATCTATTGTTTTGTAGTAATTACATAAGATGCTTTACAATTGAAGTATAAACCGGAAAGAGAAACTATTTCCATGATTCTTCAAGTTCCAGAAAAATACTCTATAGAACTACCTGGAATTATCTTGATCTTTTGATTGACTAACTCCCAGTTTTCGGTTTTCGATGGTGCTACCCAGTCCAGTATAAAGTTACCATTGTCTGTCACCACTGGGCCCTACAAAAAAAAACATGAATGTTTTGAGGTCCACAAACATCACACTTACGTACAAATAAATTTCTTATATGTGTTATACAAGTTTCTTATACATCAAGAAATGGACTGTACAAATTAATGTTACATTTCCCAAACATTTCAGTGTAAATTCAAATATTTTGTTTAGCATTGGTGAAGTATTGGAAATAGAGAACATCAATCAGAGTTTCTAACTGCTATATTTAGTGTCCTCACATACAAAATACTTATTCAAGGATTTTGGGGATACTTAACTGGCAAAAATATTCAAAATATACAATTTAAACTATTTAGCCTAAATTGAGACACAGATATTAAGGCATGGAAATACACTGTGATTGTGTATCATCAGAGACGTGACATTAAAATGCCTGTTTATTCTCACCGCCTTGCGACTGGCCATCCTTAGATCTGCCTTGCCACCTAGCTCTGCTTCAACCCTCATCTGGATGGGCCTGTAGGCCATGGGGATCACTTCTATGGGAATGCCTTTTGTCCAGTAAGTACAGAGTGCATCAGTGTCTTTCCTGGGAAGTAAAAAGTAAAAAAATTCCAGAAGCAAGAGTTGGAAGATATTAAAACTTTCATCTCTATGCTCAAAGCTGTCCTTCCTGGGAAGTAAAAAGTGAAAAAAATCCAGAAGCATGAGATGGGAGACATCAAAATTTTCATCTCCTCTACGCTCAGTGCTTCAGATAAACAAGATGATCAGAATGGCTTATACATCAAGTGATTTTCATATCTCAGTCTTTGATCAGGTCATAAGTGTCATTGTTTGATGACTTTGCAGAAGTTTTAAAATTTGACCTTTTAACCTAGACGAATATCCATATTAATATAAAATTAAAAGTGTAGAGCTTAATGTCATGATTTTGATGTAAGAATCAAATATGTTGAGAGGTTTCAGAAAAAACGATATTGGTTGTGGCATTACAAGATGTGACAAGGCAGAACTAACAGACAGGTGCTAATGCTACCGTAAATTCATCACTTTTTGTTGGAGATTTATTGTCATTGATTATGTATATACAGCTGTACTCCAAGTTTCAATACATCCTCAAAATTGTTGATATTTGTGTAAGTTATCTACTCAAGCTACATTTAGCTATGAAATCATGTGTCCATGAAAACAGGTCTTTTTTGAAAAAACATGAAAATTGAACCTCACAAAAAATAGAACACTTAATAAATTTTAAACAAACATGAATAACATATCAATATGTAAGATTTATTAGAGATTTTTGTACAACAGACATATATCATGACATCTTCTGACCATCACAATACCACGCTGTTTTCTGAACCAGTACGTACCTGTAATCAGCTATGATGATAAATTCATTTGCACATGAGGCAACAATCTTTTCTTGTGTTAGACACCCACCTCCACCTTTTATACAGTTAAGCTGACTGTCAACTTCATCTGCTCCATCTATAGCAATGTCCAGCTGTCACAGAGAGTATAGAAATCACTACACACTATACACCTTGTCTAAATCACTACACATTATACACCTTGTCTAAATCACTACACATTATACACCTTGTCTAAATCACTACACATTATACACCTTGTCTAAATCACTACACATTATACACCTTGTCTAAATCACTACACATTATACACCTTGTCTTAATCACTACACATTATACACCCTCCTAAATCACTACACATTATACACCTTGTCTAAATCACTACACATTATACACCTTGTCTAAATCACTACACATTATACACTTTGTCTTAATCACTACACACTATACACCTTGTCTAAATCACTACACATTATACACCTTGTCTTAATCACTACACATTATACACTTTGTCTTAATCACTACACACTATACACCTTGTCTCAATCACTACACATTATACACCTTGTCTAAATCACTACACATTATACACCTGGTCTAAATCACTACACATTATACACCCTCCTAAATCACTACACATTATACACCTTGTCTTAATCACTACACATTATACACCTTGTCTAAATCACTACACATTATACACCTTGTCTAAATCACTACACATTATACACCTTGTCTAAATCACTACACATTATACACCTTGTCTTAATCACTACACATTATACACCTTGTCTCAATCACTACACATTATACACATTGTCTAAATCACTACACATTATACACATTGTCTAAATCATCAATAAGGATTAAACTTCCCCACACCACTTTATATCACCCTAGAGTAATGTGACCTCTTATGACCTATATCAGGGTTTCTATGCCTACCATACACTCAACATCGCCAGAACACCGACGTTGGTTGGTGACATAATACCAAACACGAGGAGATGGAAAACCTGTTAATCAACCAACCAACCAACTACCATACATTCTAAGTGTTTTAACAAGCTGACCTCTGATGATCTATATCAGTGTTGCCATTCCTACAATACACTCTAATTATAGTGTAAGAACCACATGACCTTTGATGACCTATATAAAAGGCTTGCCATGCCTTATATATACACTCCAGTGTCAGAACCAGGTGACCTCTGGTGACCTATATCAGGGTTGTCATGCCTACTATATACACTCCAGTGCCAGAACCACGTGACCTCTGGTGACCTATTTCAGGGTTGCCATGCCTACTATATACACTCAAGTGTCAGAACCAGGTGACCTCTGGTGACCTATTTCATGGTTGCCATGCCTACCTTAGGACATGTTTCCAGACTGCTCAGTATCAGGCCGTTTTCCTGGATCAGCTGTTTAGCCTGGAAAAGAAATTGGACATTTTTTATCAATAAAACAATGATTATATTCCATATTTTGTATACATTTTGTATAACTGTCATCTATTTATAAAAAAAATATATACACATTATTTTTTTTACAACAATGCAAACCAAATTTTTCCCAGACTTAAATTATTCAGTCTTGTTCGCCCAAATGGCATGAAGAGAAGAAAACTGGGGTTCAAATTTATTGTTTTAAATTGTCATTTCCAAGGAAACAAGGCAGAATATTATTGTAAGCACTCTCTTCTCCCAACCAGACTTTGGTTACAAAACTGAAAAGGGGCGTAACTCATCATACAAGAAATACTCTCGGCTGAAGATGAAAATTGTAGGTGATAGTAAACAATGTGTATCCCATTGATGTGATGTTGGGTGAGCATTAGGTCACAAAACATGTAACAGGTAACATGAATTTAGTACGTATAATCTGCTACTTAATCAAGTAATGAAGTTTGATCAAAGGAGACAAACAGCTGAATGGCATGTAAACCAAAGATTTGTCTTCTGACCACCTGTAAAAGTCATGATTTTCTTTCTTAGAAAAAATGAATTCTGAAACAATTTGAACATTACATATGGTTAGACATTTCGTTTCCATTGAATAGGAATCTCAAATCCTTAACCAGAATATACAGTAACAGGATTTTACAAATCATACATCTCTATGTGAGGATATAATATCTATATATTACCTGAAATGAGGTGGGGACACATCGCAGCTGCAGCTTTTCTGATTTCACTCGCTCCGCTAAAGACAAAGAGAAACATTTCAGACACCTGAATTTCTTTCTCTTATCTGTGAATATGGCATCAATTGTCAAGATTGTTGTGAGGGCAAACACAGTCAATCATTTTTTGTTGTGAGGGCAAACACAGTCAATCATTTTTGTTGTGAGGGCAAACACAGTCAATCATTTTTTGCTGTGAGGGCAAACACAGTCAATCATTTTTTATTGTGAGGGCAAACACAGTTAATCGTTTTTTGTTGTGAGAGCAAACACAGTCAATCATGTTTGTTGTGAGGGCAAACACAGTCAATAGTTTTTTGTTGTGAGGGCAAACACAGTCAATCATTTTCGTAGTAAGGGCAAACACAGTCAATCATTTTTTGTTGTGAGGGCAAACACAGTCAATCATTTTTTGTTGTGAGGGCAAACACAGTCAATCGTTTTTTGTTGTGAGGGTAAACACTGTCAATCATGTTGTAGTGAGGGCAAACACAGTCAATCGGTTTTTGTCGTGGGGGCAAACACAGTCAATCATGTTTGTTGTGAGGGCAAACACAGTCAAATCATTTTTGTTGTGGGGGCAAACACAGTCAATCATGTTTGTTGTGAGGGCAAACACAGTCAACCGTTTTTGTTGTGAGGGCAAACATAGTCAATCATTTTTTGCTGCGAGGGCAAACACAGTCAATCGGTTTTTGTTGTGAGGGCAAACACAATCAATTTTTGTATTTGTGAGGCCAAACATAGTCAATCGTTTTTTGTTGTGGGGGCAAACACAGTCAATCGTTACTTTTATGTCTTTCAAATAGTAACAATAAAATAGCATTAAATTTGAAATGTGGTTATAAAGTTAAAAGATAATCAAATTAAGTTTCCAAAATTGTTACATTGTTTGATAATTGTTTCTGTGAAGGAGTCAATGGTGACACCAATATTTTATAATTTTCTCCCACCTGTACCTACATCTGAGATAAATGTTAACAAAATTAAGGCATAAAACTTTTGAGGAAATTACTTACACATTCAATATTCCTACATGGGATAGTTATAAACATAAAACTGTTACACAGTTCTCAATAATCATATCATAAAAGTTTTAGGGAGATTGGGCGTGTAAAAATTTTCAAGTCTCAAGAAAAAAAGGTATTTATAAAGCTTTTGATTAAAAACACTTTAAAACATGTTCTTTTAGATTGCTCTTTCTGGTGGACAAATATTGAAAGTATAATCATATTGAAGATTTATTGATATCTTAGGTAAAAACTTGGTGAGGACTATTAATCCCCCAAACAGAAAGGATTGGTAGGTATACAACACAAATCATACCTATTCTTTCCACAGCAAATACGATGGTTGAACCACTTCCGATGCCAACAGCCTGGCCTGTCTGTAACGAAGAGAAACATTTTCACTTTTCTCAAAAAATAAACCAGTAAATGTAAAGCTAACCTTAGTATTTAGTACACAAACATGAAATCTAATGATGAGAATTTTAGTGCACATGTGCTTAAAAAAAACCCAAACCTACATCAATCAATACAAGGTGGATATTTACCTAGTATTGATCTACGTTACAACCACTCTGCATACCTTCAGGTATCCAGCCGAACAGTGGAGGAAACATGCTAGAGTACAAGTGATGGCACTGTTTCTATCTAATGTATCAAATATACATTGATGTATTAAATAAGGTTTTGTAGTTCTAATCTCGTGTAATAACTGGCCTCTTTTTAGATGCCAGAATTAAATACATGTAATGTCCTCACACATCGAAGGATAAACGTAGATAAATCTACAGGAACACGTAGTATTCCCCAAGTGATGCGTTTTCCTCAGTTATTTTATATTTTCTTTAATCCATAAAATTGGTACCCAGCTAGGACAGGTGCTTTTACAATTTATCCCAAATTATATAAAATTACATAATATGAATAAGCTTGAACATTAAATTGTTCCTGTGTTCATTTATGTCTCTTCCCATCTATTTTAGTTCAGAAACAGTTCAACCCCCTGGGATATCAAATTTATAATGTCCATTGCCAATCTATTTTCATTTAGAAACAGTTCTGTAGCGGAACTGGACGGGGTTGATCGTAGACGACCAGTTAACTCAATAGGTAGAGCATCCGTCTAGAGTTCAGAAGGTCCCAGGTTCGAACTCTGGTCTGGCTGCACATCTTTCCGCTCCTGTTACAGTTCAACGTCATGGGATATAAAATTTATAATGTCCATCCCTGTCTTCTTCTTAATAATGACCAACTTAAAGAGATTGAAGGTTTTGTCATTCATGATCGACTGTGGCAACAAATGGAGAGAAACATAATATATCAGGGAACGAGGAGATTGCTGATTTGAAAGAAGATAATGCGTCAGATGATGAAATTTCAAGCAGAAGACGAGAAGTATATTCCAATCAATGATTGTCTGGGGAAAGGATTTTCTTTCAGAAACAGTTCAACCCCATGAGAAATAGTTCAGAAACGTGAACAGAGACTTGGCTACCGTAAGCAGATGAGCTAGAAGCTTGAGTGAAAACGTTATCAATGAGCAAAACGAAAGTCCTTGGTTCGAGCTTACAGTCAAAATTACGGAGTGTTCGTTACTGATCATGTCACCTTTAAATGATTATCCACGGCAGCTCGGGCAGCCGCTCTTTTGCCAGCTTCGACACCAGTTGGACCTGACGACATTGCTCTGTTAGTGATCAGTCCTTTCACGACTCTCGGTGTCAATCTCGCGTAGTTCCAGTGCCTGCACATGGCACGGAAGTTCACATCACCAGCTACGTGAAAAATATCGAAAATAGCAGTGGTATTCCGAGTAATGGCGCATTCGGAATAAAAATGACCACAATGAATATAGACTTGCATGCGTCATTAATAACAGAGACGTATAATAAGTAAACACACGAATAAACTATTTCTAGATATCTTAACATATTTTTAACCTTAGAATGTTTTTTCACAAAATCTAGATTGTATTAACAAAATCTTGAAAACGCTAATGACCGCTATTTGCAGACGAGAAAATAATTACTTCTATATATTTGATATACATGTAGATTCTACACGAAGACTGCACAGAGATGTAAATAACACGTCTCTGATGTAGACCTGATATTATCAAATAATAGACTGGACTTTGTTACGTTTGACCTGTTTCTATATCAATTAAAGTAAGGAGAACTTAGACAAATTAGCCTGCATACTTTGTTTACTGGGTTTATACAGAGACGTGTGTATCACATGCCCGTGAACAGCCAGACGTTATCTCCGTTATAATAGTCATAGGAAGGAGTAATGAAAAATAACTTCAGCCTAGATAGCGGCTCTTCGGTCCCTATTCTGACAATCATCCTCGATACTATTGCTCCTCAGAATGATGATGATGTGGTGGTGGTGATGATGATGGTGGTTTATCGTCTCCGTGACTGTCCGTCGCCGAGTATTGTCCAATCGACGTGTGTCGATTCTCTGGTGACGTCTGCACTTCTGGAGCATGTGACATAACAATTGGAGGCACAAGCGAAGTAATTTGATTGGTTCTAGGAGAAAACAATATGACCAATCACAGGCTGGTACGCATCTTTTTGAAGAGTACAAAGGAGCGACACTCAACTTCAAAGTCATTACAACATACTGTGACCTTGAAATTCGTTTGACGTACATCAAAGGATCACACTAGTCTTGTCAACAAGGTGTCGCACACGAAATCTTCAATGAAAGCGATAGTGTTCGTAACCTCCGGAATATCGAGTATGGCCGGACTCTCTGTCGCTCGATTAAAGAAAAATTCCCACTAGCCGAGACTAATACGGCGACCTGTACTTTCAACTTCCACACTACTCCGGATCCCTCCTTCAAAAAGTCTTCGACCACAAGACAACAACAACCCTGGTTCGATATCTCCCATGAAACATCTTCAGCAATATCTTGTATAGTTTGTACACTTGGGTCGATCACGGCACCGAATAGGAAGGAGTAATAAAGAGCATCATTGTCACCACTGGGATTCGAACTGACGACCATTTAGTTCCCAGCCGGACACTCTATACCGCTTGACGGTAGGGAAATCCCCACTAGCCGTAGATTAGTAAGCCGACATGTACACGTCTCAACGTCTAGAATAGTACATGACGGATACTTCACTGAACAACATGCGGGAGGCTAGTCGCATACCACAGCACTGACCGGCCCGGTCCATTTCATGACCAGTGCTTAAGAAACACTACGCACCTATATACAAGATCTTCACCTGAACTCGGGCCATCGGGGCCCCGACCTGCCTACTGCATTTAATTTTGTACATTATACAATCAACAAAAAGTTTAAAGGGATATTCAGTCGAAGTTTCCAAATTTCAAGATGTTCTCTACATTTGATGAACTAATTCTAACGACTTCTTGAAACTATTGTTAGCATCATAGTATCTCTACTGTGGTCAGTTTGGACAGGCGAATTTGGTGGGAATACCCAGGCAAACCGTCTAAATATAGCGCAAAAATTTGGGAAATTCTGTAAGCTACCATTGTACTTGTAGATTTACTGATAAAGAAGGTATAAGACACATACATTTGATTTTTTTTCTCTCGTTGTGCACAGTGACGTACACATGATTTGCATAAACATGTACAGTTTTAAAGTTCTATCAAACTTGCATAGTTTTGAGCAAGCTCTCACTCATTTCATGCCTGAATTTTTTGCACTATATGTAAATATCATTACAGCTCTATATCTTTATCTGTTGATACTCAAGACAAGTAAAAGTATATATGACATCTTTACCATAGAATGTATTATTAGGAATCGATTTTTACGTAAAGTTAAATGTGACAATATTATACCCCTGACACCAAATTCTGTTGTCATCAAACCAGCCTACTTCTTAATAAAATTAGACAACTTGGCCACATATTTTCCTTCGATTAATTGAAAATTGTAACAAAATGAGTAAAAAATGGGTTTAATGGTAATTTTGGAATGGTGTGTATCGTAGAGAGCAGCATCTTAATTTAAAGTACATCAGGTCAAAAGTCAGTTAATGCTGGACCGAGGAAAAGATCCCGTGAGTGATAGATAGTGATGCACGCCTGATAACGGGCGGGGTGTGTACCCAAGTGGTGAAGCACCGTGGCAGAATATCGCCAGTATGATTGATCAGGACAGATAGATGCTCTCGTGTATGCCTCGCGCTGGCGAACACATTTGTAGGTAAACAAGATAAGAAACAATGTATAAGGTAGATCAAAGATAGGAAGTTGATAACGGGTACTCCTAGTCGCACGTGCCTTCATAATTAGATGCTCCGGGGGCTGGGTTATTGTTGTCCAATTGGGACTAGGCTTAAATTAAGTATTTGGGTATTATTTATACAAAGATAATAGCCAGCAGAAGTGTAGTTGAGTCTGGGATCGAGTAGCTAGAGAGAGTTGGGAGTCGGACGTGGAGACGGGCAGAGTCCCGTAGGGGACCTGCTCCGCGATGGAGCGGGTCCTGGCCAAGTTGGCCCATGAAATTTTGTATGGAACTCTTTGATATGGACGGGCAGGTTTTTCGTTTTTGTCTGCCTTACACAGGTGTTTAGTTTTGGTGCCACGACATGATGCTGTATGTTGATTAGGAACTATCTTTTGTAATGGATACTAACGCGAAGTATTAACTATGGAAAACCACTATACGATGAAATAAACGTTTCGGTCAACCCAAGTAAACACTGTGTTTAGTCATTGTGTTACAAAATACATTTGCTATAAAGAAGTACTCCGACAATGAAAACATATTTTTTTTTCTAAAAAAAATACCCATCCACATTCCTTAACGACCATATTTATTTTTTTTTTTTATTTTTGTTTATTCATTTATCTATTAATGTTTCATATTTCTTTCTCTTTCATTTTACGTAAGTTACAATGAGAATACAAGGAGTATTTCGCCTTTCCCAACAACAATCGAAGATGTCAAATGATATCGCCTGCTTTACTATTTCCTCCAGGTTACACAGTTCTTCCACATCCTCGCGCTTCCATCAAGATCAGGAAGGGTGAATGGCTTTACAGCAAGTTTCTTGAAGACTGTATCTCACTATCAGTGGCACTTTAATTTGTTCCTTTGTTTTTGAGAATCATTTCATGAACTGGATATGGTAAATCGACTGTCTTTTGGCAGTCTCTACTGAACTTTCATGATGGTTATGCTTCAAAAATAATTTGTTGCCAATAACATAATTAACTAAACATGATATGTTTCCCATGGTGCTTCCCATGTCACATTAACATATATGATTTGTCCCCAGGATGCTTCCCTTGTCACATTAACATATATGATTTGTCCCCAGGATGCTTCCCATGTCACATTAACATATATGATTTGTTCCCGTGATGCTTCCCATGTCACATTAACATATATGATTTGTTCCCGTGATGTTTCCCATGTCACATTAACATATATGATTTGTACTTCCCATGTCACATTAACATATATGATTCCCATGTCACATTAACATATATGATTTGTGATGTTTCCCATGTCACATTAACATATATGATTTGTTCCCGTGATGTTTCCCATGTCACATTAACATATATGATTTGTTCCCGTGATGTTTCCCATGTCACATTAACATATATGATTTGTTCCCGTGATGCTTCCCATGTCACATTAACATATATGATTTGTTCCCTTGATGCTTCCCATGTCACATTAACATATATGATTTGTTCCCTGGATGCTTCCCATGTCACATTAACATATATGATTTGTTCCCGTGATGCTTCCCATGTCACATTAACATATATGATTTGTTCCCGTGATGCTTCCCATGTCACATTAACATATATGATTTGTTCCCGGGATGTCACATTAACATATATGATTTGTTCCCGTGATGCTTCCCATGTCACATTAACATATATGATTTGTCCACAGGATGCTTCCCTTGTCACATTAACATATATGATTTGTTCCCATGGTGCTTCCCATGTCACATTAACATATATGATTTGTTCCCATGGTGCTTCCCATGTCACATTAACATATATGATTTGTTCCCGTGATGCTTCCCATGTCACATTAACATATATGATTTGTTCCCATGATGTTTCCCATGTCACATTAACATATATGATTTGTCCCCAGGATGCTTCCCATGTCACATTAACATATATGATTTGTTCCCGTGATGCTTCCCATGTCACATTAACCTATATGATTTGTTCCCGTGATGCTTCCCATGTCACATTAACCTATATGATTTGTTCCCGTGATGTTTCCCATGTCACATTAACCTATATGATTTGTTCCCACGGTGTTTCCCATGTCACATTAACATATATGATTTGTTTTGTTCCCGTGATGCTTCCCATGTCACATTAACATATATGATTTGTTCCCGTGATGCTTCCCATGTCACATTAACATATATGATTTGTTCCCAGGATGCTTCCCATGTCACATTAACATATATGATTTGTTCCCATTTGGATGCTTCCCATGTCACATTAACATATATGATGTCACATTAACATCAATGATTTGTTCCCGTGATGCTTCCCTTGTCACATTAACATCAATGATTTGTTCCCGTGATGCTTCCCATGTCACATTAACATATATGATGTTGCTTCCCATGTCACATTAACATATATGATTTGTTCCCATGGTGCTTCCCATGTCACATTAACATATATGATTTGTTCCCATGGTGCTTCCCATGTCACATTAACATATATGATTTGTTCCCATGGTGCTTCCCATGTCACATTAACATATATGATTTGTCCCCATGGTGCTTCCCATGTCACATTAACATATATGATTTGTTCCCATGGTGCTTCCCATGTCACATTAACATATATGATTTGTTCCCAGGATGCTTCCCATGTCACATTAACATCAATGATTTGTTCCCGTGATGCTTCCCATGTCACATTAACATATATGATTTGTTCCCATGGTGCTTCCCATGTCACATTAACATATATGATTTGTTCCCGTGATGCTTCCCATGTCACATTAACATATATGATTTGTTCCCGTGATGCTTCCCATGTCACATTAACATATATGATTTGTTCCCGTGATGTTTCCCATGTCACATTAACATATATGATTTGTTCCCGTGATGCTTCCCATGTCACATTAACATATATGATTTGTTCCCGTGATGCTTCCCATGTCACATTAACATATATGATTTGTTCCCGTGATGCTTCCCATGTCACATTAACATATATGATTTGTTCCCATGATGCTTCCCATGTCACATTAACATATATGATTTGTTCCCGTGATGCTTCCCATGTCACATTAACATATATGATTTGTCCCCAGGATGCTTCCCATGTCACATTAACATATATGATTTGTTCCCAGGATGCTTCCCATGTCACATTAACATATATGATTTGTTCCCGTGATGCTTCCCATGTCACATTAACCTATATGATTTGTTCCCGTGATGCTTCCCATGTCACATTAACATATATGATTTGTTCCCGTGATGCTTCCCATGTCACATTAACATATATGATTTGTCCCCAGGATGCTTCCCATGTCACATTAACATATATGATTTGTCCCCATGGTGTTTCCCATGTCACATTAACATATATGATTTGTTCCCATGGTGCTTCCCATGTCACATTAACATATATGATTTGTCCCCGTGATGCTTCCCATGTCACATTAACAAATATGATTTGTTCCCGTGATGCTTCCCATGTCACATTAACATATATGATTTGTTCCCATGATGCTTCCCATGTCACATTAACATATATGATTTGTTCCCACGATGCTTCCCATGTCACATTAACATATATGATTTGTTCCCACGATGCTTCCCATGTCACATTAACATATATGATTTGTTCCCGTGATGTTTCCCATGTTACATTAACATATATGATTTGTCCCCGTGATGCTTCCCTTGTCACATTAACATATATGATTTGTCCACATTTGTTCCCGTGATGCTTCCCATGTCACGTTAACATATATGATTTGTTCCCACGGTGCTTCCCATGTCGCATTAACATATACCCTATTTCTGGTGCTTTTTGACCAATACGAGTAAATGAAATTGTAGGCTTTATCTCAAAGTCTTAAGCACTTCAGATGTGTTCGTTTGCTTTTGAGAATCCTTTTTGACCTGGGTATGGTCACTGGTGTATGGCAGTGTCTACCTGAAAGATGAAATTCATGTTGATCATGCTTCAGAAATATCTTATTGGCAGAGTCCTAAATTACTATGTGTTCTCATGATAATATTAACATAAATTCTAATTCGGTTGAATCGTTAACGCCTCCGTTGTATTTGATCTGGGCGTGATAATCTCGTCATAATAATGCATTATCATACAAATTAAGAATAAGATACAATACGAAAGCAATTGAGTTTTGGGACTAATGAACTTTCCTCATCTAGACTTTATTTTTTAATTCCATTACTTAAATTGTGCTCATTTTCCCCAAGGGTATAATAATTTACGCCCTTAGGATCACTGACGAGTCCTAGAAGGACGAAACAGCTATATGATGTAGCATCACTGACGAGTCCTAGAAGGACGAAACAGCTATATGATGTAGCATCAATGACGAGTCCTAAAAGGACGAAACAGTTTAATTCAATATTTGTTTGTACTGTCTCGAAATTAGTGTTAAAAGTTGTTTGATTATGTGCCTTTTGTACAATTTCATAGCCAAATAATAATATAAACTACATCATACAGCTGTTTGTCCTTCTAGGACTCGTCAGTGATGCTACATCATACAGATGTTTGTCCTTCTAGGACTCGTCAGTGATGCTACATCATACAGATGTTTGTCCTTCTAGGACTCGTCAGTGATGCTACATCATACAGCTGTTTGTCCTTCTAGGACTCGTCAGTGATGCTACATCATACAGATGTTTGTCCTTCTAGGACTCGTCAGTGATGCTACATCATACAGATGTTTGTCCTTCTAGGACTCGTCAGTGATGTTACATCATACAGCTGTTTGTCCTTCTAGGACTCGTCAGTGATGCTACATCATACAGCTGTTTGCCCTTCTAGGACCCGTCAGTGATGTTACATCATACAGCTGTTTGTCCTTCTAGGACCCGTCAGTGATGTTACATCATACAGCTGTTTGTCCTTCTAGGACTCGTCAGTGATGCTACATCATACAGATGTTTGTCCTTCTAGGACTCGTCAGTGATGCTACATCATACAGATGTTTGTCCTTCTAGGACCCGTCAGTGATGTTCCATCATACAGCTGTTTGTCCTTCTAGGACCCGTCAGTGATGTTACATCATACAGCTGTTTGTCCTTCTAGGACTCGTCAGTGATGCTACATCATACAGATGTTTGTCCTTCTAGGACCCGTCAGTGATGTTACATCAAACAGCTGTTTGTCCTTCTAGGACTCGTCAGTGATGCTACATCATACAGATGTTTGTCCTTCTAGGACCCGTCAGTGATGTTACATCATACAGCTGTTTGTCCTTCTAGGACTCGTCAGTGATGCTACATCATACAGATGTTTGTCCTTCTAGGACTCGTCAGTGATGCTACATCATACAGCTGTTTGTCCTTCTAGGACCCGTCAGTGATGTTACATCATACAGCTGTTTGTCCTTCTAGGACCCGTCAGTGATGTTACATCATACTGATGTTTGTCCTTCTAGGACCCGTCAGTGATGTTACATCATACAGCTGTTTGTCCTTCTAGGACTCGTCAGTGATGCTACATCATACTGATGTTTGTCCTTCTAGGACTCGTCAGTGATGCTACATCATACAGATGTTTGTCCTTCTAGGACCCGTCAGTGATGTTACATCATACAGCTGTTTGTCCTTCTAGGACCCGTCAGTGATGTTACATCATACAGCTGTTTGTCCTTCTAGGACCCGTCAGTGATGTTACATCATACAGCTGTTTGTCCTTCTAGGACTCGTCAGTGATGCTACATCATACTGATGTTTGTCCTTCTAGGACTCGTCAGTGATGCTACATCATACAGATGTTTGTCCTTCTAGGACCCGTCAGTGATGTTACATCATACAGCTGTTTGTCCTTCTAGGACCCGTCAGTGATGTTACATCATACAGCTGTTTGTCCTTCAAGGACTCGTCAGTGATGCTACATCATACAGATGTTTGTCCTTCTAGGACTCGTCAGTGATGCTACATCATACAGATGTTTGTCCTTCTAGGACTCGTCAGTGATGCTACATCATACAGATGTTTGTCCTTCTAGGACTCGTCAGTGATGCTACATCATACAGCTGTTTCGTCCTTCTAGGACCCGTCAGTGATGCTACATCATACAGCTGTTTGTCCTTCTAGGACTCGTCAGTGATGCTACATCATACAGATGTTTGTCCTTCTAGGACTCGTCAGTGATGCTACATCATACAGCTGTTTGTCCTTCTAGGACTCGTCAGTGATGCTACATCATACAGATGTTTGTCCTTCTAGGACTCGTCAGTGATGCTACATCATACAGATGTTTGTCCTTCTAGGACTCGTCAGTGATGCTACATCATACAGATGTTTGTCCTTCTAGGACTCGTCAGTGATGCTACATCATACAGCTGTTTCGTCCTTCTAGGACCCGTCAGTGATGCTACATCATACAGATGTTTCGTCCTTCTAGGACTCGTCAGTGATGCTACATCATACAGCTGTTTGTCCTTCTAGGACTCGTCAGTGATGCTACATCATACAGATGTTTGTCCTTCTAGGACTCGTCAGTGATGCTACATCATACAGATGTTTGTCCTTCTAGGACTCGTCAGTGATGCTACATCATACAGATGTTTGTCCTTCTAGGACCCGTCAGTGATGCTACATCATACAGATGTTTGTCCTTCTAGGACTCGTCAGTGATGCTACATCATACAGATGTTTGTCCTTCTAGGACTCGTCAGTGATGCTACATCATACAGATGTTTGTCCTTCTAGGACTCGTCAGTGATGCTACATCATACAGCTGTTTGTCCTTCTAGGACTCGTCAGTGATGCTACATCATACAGATGTTTGTCCTTCTAGGACTCGTCAGTGATGCTACATCATACAGATGTTTGTCCTTCTAGGACCCGTCAGTGATGTTGCATCATACAGCTGTTTGTCCTTCTAGGACCCGTCAGTGATGCTACATCATACAGCTGTTTGTCCTTCTAGGACACGTCAGTGATGCTACATCATACAGCTGTTTGTCCTTCTAGGACTCGTCAGTGATGCATACATCATACAGATGTTTGTCCTTTAGGACCCGTCAGTGATGCTACATCATACAGATGTTTGTCCTTCTAGGACTCGTCAGTGATGCTACATCATACAGCTGTTTGTCCTTCTAGGACTCGTCAGTGATGCTACATCATACAGATGTTTGTCCTTCTAGGGCTCGTCAGTGATGCTACATCATACAGCTGTTTCGTCCTTCTAGGACCCGTCAGTGATGCTACATCATACAGCTGTTTCGTCCTTCTAGGACCCGTCGTCAGTGATGCTACATCATACAGATGTTTGTCCTTCTAGGACTCGTCAGTGATGCTACATCATACAGATGTTTGTCCTTCTAGGACTCGTCAGTGATGCTACATCATACAGATGTTTGTCCTTCTAGGACCCGTCAGTGATGTTACATCATACAGCTGTTTGTCCTTCTAGGACCCGTCAGTGATGTTACATCATACTGATGTTTGTCCTTCTAGGACCCGTCAGTGATGTTACATCATACAGCTGTTTGTCCTTCTAGGACTCGTCAGTGATGCTACATCATACAGATGTTTGTCCTTCTAGGACTCGTCAGTGATGCTACATCATACAGATGTTTGTCCTTCTAGGACCCGTCAGTGATGTTACATCATACAGCTGTTTGTCCTTCTAGGACCCGTCAGTGATGTTACATCATACAGCTGTTTGTCCTTCTAGGACCCGTCAGTGATGTTACATCATACAGCTGTTTGTCCTTCTAGGACTCGTCAGTGATGCTACATCATACTGATGTTTGTCCTTCTAGGACTCGTCAGTGATGCTACATCATACAGATGTTTGTCCTTCTAGGACCCGTCAGTGATGTTACATCATACAGCTGTTTGTCCTTCTAGGACCCGTCAGTGATGTTACATCATACAGCTGTTTCGTCCTTTTAGGACCCGTCAGTGATGCTACATCATACAGATGTTTGTCCTTCTAGGACTCGTCAGTGATGCTACATCATACAGATGTTTGTCCTTCTAGGACTCGTCAGTGATGCTACATCATACAGATGTTTGTCCTTCTAGGGCTCGTCAGTGATGCTACATCATACAGCTGTTTCGTCCTTCTAGGACCCGTCAGTGATGCTACATCATACAGCTGTTTCGTCCTTCTAGGACTCGTCAGTGATGCTACATCATACAGATGTTTGTCCTTCTAGGACTCGTCAGTGATGCTACATCATACAGATGTTTGTCTTTCCAGGACTCGTCAGTGATGCTACACCATACAGCTGTTTCGTCCTTCTAGGACTCGTCAGTGATGCTACATCATACAGATGTTTGTCCTTCTAGGACTCGTCAGTGATGCTACATCATACAGCTGTTTCGTCCTTCTAGGGCTCGTCAGTGATGCTACATCATACAGATGTTTGTCCTTCTAGGACTTGTTAGTGATGCTACATCATACAGCTGTTTGTCCTTCTAGGACTCGTCAGTGTTGCTACATCATACAGATGTTTCGTCCTTCTAGGACCCGTCAGTGATGCTACATTATACAGCTGTTTCGTCCTTTTAGGACTCGTCAGTGATGCTACATCATACAGTTGTTTGTCCTTCTAGGACTCGTCAGTGATGCTACATCATACAGCTGTTTGTCCTTCTAGGACTCGTCAATGATGCTACATCATACAGATGTTTGTCTTTCCAGGACTCGTCAGTGATGCTACATCATACAGCTGTTTCGTCCTTCTAGGGCTCGTCAGTGATGCTACATCATACAGATGTTTGTCCTTCTAGGACTCGTCAGTGATGCTACATCATACAGATGTTTCGTCCTTCTAGGACCCGTCAGTGATGCTACATTATACAGCTGTTTCGTCCTTTTAGGACTCGTCAGTGATGCTACATCATACAGTACAGCTGTTTGTCCTTCTAGGACTCGTCAGTGATGCTACATCATACAGATGTTTGTCCTTCTAGGACTCGTCAGTGATGCTACATCATACAGATGTTTGTCCTTCTAGGGCTCGTCAGTGATGCTACATCATACAGCTGTTTCGTCCTTCTAGGACCCGTCAGTGATGCTACATCATACAGCTGTTTCGTCCTTCTAGGACCCGTCAGTGATGCTACATCATACAGATGTTTGTCTTTCTAGGACTCGTCAGTGATGCTACATCATACAGATGTTTGTCCTTCTAGGACTCGTCAGTGATGCTACATCATACAGATGTTTGTCTTTCCAGGACTCGTCAGTGATGCTACATCATACAGCTGTTTGTCTTTCCAGGACTCGTCAGTGATGCTACATCATACAGATGTTTGTCTTTCCAGGACTCGTCAGTGATGCTACATCATACAGATGTTTGTCTTTCCAGGACTCGTCAGTGATGCTACATCATACAGCTGTTTGTCCTTCTAGGACTCGTCAGTGATGCTACATCATACAGCTGTTTGTCCTTCTAGGACTCGTCAGTGATGCTACATCATACAGCTGTTTGTCCTTCTAGGACTCGTCAGTGATGCTACATCATACAGCTGTTTGTCTTTCTAGGACTCGTCAGTGATGCTACATCAAACAGATGTTTGTCCTTCTAGGACTCGTCAGTGATGCTACATCATACAGCTGTTTCGTCCTTCTAGGACTCGTCAGTGACGCTACATCATACAGCTGTTTCGTCCTTCTAGGACTCGTCAGTGATGCTACATCATACAGATGTTTGTCCTTCTAGGACTCGTCAGTGATGCTACATCATACAGCTGTTTCGTCCTTCTAGGGCTCGTCAGTGATGCTACATCATACAGATGTTTGTCCTTCTAGGACTTGTTAGTGATGCTACATCATACAGCTGTTTGTCCTTCTAGGACTCGTCAGTGATGCTACATCATACAGATGTTTCGTCCTTCTAGGACCCGTCAGTGATGCTACATTATACAGCTGTTTCGTCCTTTTAGGACTCGTCAGTGATGCTACATCATACAGTTGTTTGTCCTTCTAGAACTCGTCAGTGATGCTACATCATACAGCTGTTTGTCCTTCTAGGACTCGTCAGTGATGCTACATCATACAGATGTTTGTCTTTCCAGGACTCGTCAGTGATGCTACATCATACAGCTGTTTGTCCTTCTAGGACTCGTCAGTGATGCTACATCATACAGCTGTTTGTCCTTCTAGGACTCGTCAGTGATGCTACATCATACAGATGTTTGTCTTTCTAGGACTCGTCAGTGATGCTACATCATACAGATGTTTGGCCTTCTAGGACTCGTCAGTGATGCTACATCATACAGCTGTTTCGTCCTTCTAGGACCCGTCAGTGATGCTACATCATACAGATGTTTGTCTTTCTAGGACTCGTCAGTGATGCTACATCATACAGCTGTTTGTCCTTCTAGGACTCGTCAGTGATGCTACATCATACAGCTGTTTCGTCCGTCTAGGGCTCGTCAGTGATGCTACATCATACAGATGTTTGTCCTTCTAGGACTCGTCAGTGACGCTACATCATACAGCTGTTTCGTCCTTCTAGGACTCGTCAGTGATGCTACATCATACAGATGTTTGTCCTTCTAGGACTCGTCAGTGTCAGTCAGTGATGCTACATCATACAGCTGTTTGTCCTTCTAGGACTCGTCAGTGATGCTACATCATAATGATGTTTTTCCTTCTAGTTCTCGTCAGTTATGCTACATCATACAGATGTTTGTCTTTCTAGGACTCGTCAGTGATGCTACATCATACAGATGTTTGTCTTTCTAGGACTCGTCAGTGATGCTACATCATACAGCTGTTTGTCCTTTTAGGACTCGTCAGTGATGCTACATCATACAGCTGTTTGTCCTTCTAGGACTCGTCAGTGATGCTACATCATACAGCTGTTTGTGATTCTAGGACTCGTCAGTGATGCTACATCATACAGATGTTTGTCCTTCTAGGACTCGTCAGTGATGCTACATCATACAGATGTTTGTCCTTCTAGGACTTGTTAGTGATGCTACATCATACAGCTGTTTGTCCTTCTAGGACTCGTCAGTGATGCTACATCATACAGATGTTTCGTCCTTCTAGGACTCGACAGTGATGCTACATCATACAGCTGTTTGTCCTTTTAGGACTCGTCAGTGATGCTACATCATACAGTTGTTTGTCCTTCTAGAACTCGTCAGTGATGCTACATCATACAGCTGTTTGTCCTTCTAGGACTCGTCAGTGATGCTACATCATAAAGCTGTTTGTCCTTCTAGGACTCGTCAGTGATGCTACATCATACAGATGTTTGTCTTTCCAGGACTCGTCAGTGATGCTACATCATACAGCTGTTTGTCCTTCTAGGACTCGTCAGTGATGCTACATCATACAGCTGTTTGTCAGATGTTTGTCTTTCTAGGACTCGTCAGTGATGCTACATCATACAGCTGTTTGTCCTTTTAGGACTCGTCAGTGATGCTACATCATACAGCTGTTTGTCCTTCTAGGACTCGTCAGTGATGCTACATCATACAGCTGTTTGTCCTTCTAGGACTCGTCAATGATGCTACATCATACAGATGTTTGTCTTTCCAGGACTCGTCAGTGATGCTACATCATACAGATGTTTGTCTTTCCAGGACTCGTCAGTGATGCTACATCATACAGATGTTTGTCTTTCCAGGACTCGTCAGTGATGCTACATCATACAGCTGTTTGTCCTTCTAGGACTCGTCAGTGATGCTACATCATACAGATGTTTGTCTTTCTAGGACTCGTCAGTGATGCTACATCATACAGATGTTTGTCCTTCTAGGACTCGTCAGTGATGCTACATCATACAGCTGTTTCGTCCTTCTAGGACCCGTCAGTGATGCTACATCATACAGATGTTTGTCCTTCTAGGACTCGTCAGTGATGCTACATCATACAGATGTTTGTCCTTCTAGGACTCGTCAGTGATGCTACATCATACAGCTGTTTGTCCTTCTAGGACTCGTCAGTGATGCTACATCATACAGATGTTTGTCCTTCTAGGACTCGTCAGTGATGCTACATCATACAGCTGTTTCGACCGTCTAGGGATCTTAAGTGATGCTACATCATACAGCTGTTTTGTCCTTCTAGGACTCGTCAGTGATGCTACATCATACAGCTGTTTCGTCCTTCTCGGACTCGTCAGTGATGCTACATCATACAGCTGTTTGTCCTTCTAGGACTTGTCAGTGATGCTACATCATACAACTGTTTCGTCCTTCTCGGACTCGTCAGTGATGCTATATCATACAGCTGTTTGTCCTTCTAGGACTCGTCGGTGATGCTACATCATACAGTCAGTGATGCTACATCATACAGCTGTTTGTCCTTCTAGGACCCGTCAGTGATGCTACATCATACAGCTGTTTGTCCTTCTAGGACTCGTCAGTGATGCTACATCATACAGCTGTTTGTCCTTCTAGGACTCGTCAGTGATGCTACATCATACAGATGTTTGTCCTTCTAGGACCCGTCAGTGATGTTACATCATACAGCTGTTTGTCCTTCTAGGACTCGTCAGTGATGCTACATCATACAGATGTTTGTCCTTCTAGGACCCGTCAGTGATGCTACATCATACAGATGTTTCGTCCTTCTAGGACCCGTCAGTGATGTTGCATCATACAGATGTTTGTCCTTAGGACCCGTCAGTGATGGACTCGTCAGTGATGCTACATCATACAGATGTTTGTCCTTCTAGGACTCGTCAGTGATGCTACATCATACAGATGTTTGTCCTTCTAGGACTCGTCAGTGATGCTACATCATACAGCTGTTTCGTCCTTCTAGGACCCGTCAGTGATGCTACATCATACAGCTGTTTCGTCCTTCTAGGACCCGTCAGTGATGCTACATCATACAGATGTTTGTCCTTCTAGGACTCGTCAGTGATGCTACATCATACAGATGTTTGTCCTTCTAGGACTCGTCAGTGATGCTACATCATACAGATGTTTGTCCTTCTAGGACTCGTCAGTGATGCTACATCATACAGATGTGTCGTCCTTCTAGGACCCGTCAGTGATGCTACATCATACAGATGTGTCGTCCTTCTAGGACCCGTCAGTGATGCTACATCATACAGATGTGTCGTCCTTCTAGGACCCGTCAGTGATGTTACATCATACAGCTGTTTGTCCTTCTAGGACTCGTCAGTGATGCTACATCATACTGATGTTTGTCCTTCTAGGACTCGTCAGTGATGCTACATCATACAGATGTTTGTCCTTCTAGGACCCGTCAGTGATGTTACATCATACAGCTGTTTGTCCTTCTAGGACCCGTCAGTGATGTTACATCATACAGCTGTTTGTCCTTCTAGGACCCGTCAGTGATGTTACATCATACAGCTGTTTGTCCTTCTAGGACTCGTCAGTGATGCTACATCATACTGATGTTTGTCCTTCTAGGACTCGTCAGTGATGCTACATCATACAGATGTTTGTCCTTCTAGGACCCGTCAGTGATGTTACATCATACAGCTGTTTGTCCTTCTAGGACCCGTCAGTGATGTTACATCATACAGCTGTTTCGTCCTTTTAGGACCCGTCAGTGATGCTACATCATACAGATGTTTGTCCTTCTAGGACTCGTCAGTGATGCTACATCATACAGATGTTTGTCCTTCTAGGACTCGTCAGTGATGCTACATCATACAGATGTTTGTCCTTCTAGGGCTCGTCAGTGATGCTACATCATACAGCTGTTTCGTCCTTCTAGGACCCGTCAGTGATGCTACATCATACAGCTGTTTCGTCCTTCTAGGACTCGTCAGTGATGCTACATCATACAGATGTTTGTCCTTCTAGGACTCGTCAGTGATGCTACATCATACAGATGTTTGTCTTTCCAGGACTCGTCAGTGATGCTACATCATACAGCTGTTTCGTCCTTCTAGGACTCGTCAGTGATGCTACATCATACAGATGTTTGTCCTTCTAGGACTCGTCAGTGATGCTACATCATACAGCTGTTTCGTCCTTCTAGGGCTCGTCAGTGATGCTACATCATACAGATGTTTGTCCTTCTAGGACTTGTTAGTGATGCTACATCATACAGCTGTTTGTCCTTCTAGGACTCGTCAGTGTTGCTACATCATACAGATGTTTCGTCCTTCTAGGACCCGTCAGTGATGCTACATTATACAGCTGTTTCGTCCTTTTAGGACTCGTCAGTGATGCTACATCATACAGTTGTTTGTCCTTCTAGGACTCGTCAGTGATGCTACATCATACAGCTGTTTGTCCTTCTAAGACTCGTCAATGATGCTACATCATACAGATGTTTGTCTTTCCAGGACTCGTCAGTGATGCTACATCATACAGCTGTTTCGTCCTTCTAGGGCTCGTCAGTGATGCTACATCATACAGATGTTTGTCCTTCTAGGACTCGTCAGTGATGCTACATCATACAGATGTTTCGTCCTTCTAGGACCCGTCAGTGATGCTACATTATACAGCTGTTTCGTCCTTTTAGGACTCGTCAGTGATGCTACATCATACAGTTGTTTGTCCTTCTAGAACTCGTCAGTGATGCTACATCATACAGCTGTTTGTCCTTCTAGGACTCGTCAGTGATGCTACATCATACAGATGTTTGTCCTTCTAGGACTCGTCAGTGATGCTACATCATACAGATGTTTGTCCTTCTAGGGCTCGTCAGTGATGCTACATCATACAGCTGTTTCGTCCTTCTAGGACCCGTCAGTGATGCTACATCATACAGCTGTTTCGTCCTTCTAGGACCCGTCAGTGATGCTACATCATACAGATGTTTGTCTTTCTAGGACTCGTCAGTGATGCTACATCATACAGATGTTTGTCCTTCTAGGACTCGTCAGTGATGCTACATCATACAGATGTTTGTCTTTCCAGGACTCGTCAGTGATGCTACATCATACAGCTGTTTGTCTTTCCAGGACTCGTCAGTGATGCTACATCATACAGATGTTTGTCTTTCCAGGACTCGTCAGTGATGCTACATCATACAGATGTTTGTCTTTCCAGGACTCGTCAGTGATGCTACATCATACAGCTGTTTGTCCTTCTAGGACTCGTCAGTGATGCTACATCATACAGCTGTTTGTCCTTCTAGGACTCGTCAGTGATGCTCATCATACAGCTGTTTGTCCTTCTAGGACTCGTCAGTGATGCTACATCATACAGCTGTTTGTCCTTCTAGGACTCGTCAGTGATGCTACATCAAACAGATGTTTGTCCTTCTAGGACTCGTCAGTGATGCTACATCATACAGCTGTTTCGTCCTTCTAGGACTCGTCAGTGACGCTACATCATACAGCTGTTTCGTCCTTCTAGGACTCGTCAGTGATGCTACATCATACAGATGTTTGTCCTTCTAGGACTCGTCAGTGATGCTACATCATACAGCTGTTTCGTCCTTCTAGGGCTCGTCAGTGATGCTACATCATACAGATGTTTGTCCTTCTAGGACTTGTTAGTGATGCTACATCAAACAGCTGTTTGTCCTTCTAGGACTCGTCAGTGATGCTACATCATACAGATGTTTCGTCCTTCTAGGACCCGTCAGTGATGCTACATTATACAGCTGTTTCGTCCTTTTAGGACTCGTCAGTGATGCTACATCATACAGTTGTTTGTCCTTCTAGAACTCGTCAGTGATGCTACATCATACAGCTGTTTGTCCTTCTAGGACTCGTCAGTGATGCTACATCATACAGATGTTTGTCTTTCCAGGACTCGTCAGTGATGCTACATCATACAGCTGTTTGTCCTTCTAGGACTCGTCAGTGATGCTACATCATACAGCTGTTTGTCCTTCTAGGACTCGTCAGTGATGCTACATCATACAGATGTTTGTCTTTCTAGGACTCGTCAGTGATGCTACATCATACAGATGTTTGTCCTTCTAGGACTCGTCAGTGATGCTACATCATACAGCTGTTTCGTCCTTCTAGGACCCGTCAGTGATGCTACATCATACAGATGTTTGTCTTTCTAGGACTCGTCAGTGATGCTACATCATACAGCTGTTTGTCCTTCTAGGACTCGTCAGTGATGCTACATCATACAGCTGTTTCGTCCGTCTAGGGCTCGTCAGTGATGCTACATCATACAGATGTTTGTCCTTCTAGGACTCGTCAGTGACGCTACATCATACAGCTGTTTCGTCCTTCTAGGACTCGTCAGTGATGCTACATCATACAGATGTTTGTCCTTCTAGGACTCGTCAGTGATACTACATCATACAGCTGTTTCGTCCTTCTAGGGCTCGTCAGTGATGCTACATCATAAAGATGTTTGTCCTTCTAGGACTTGTTAGTGATGCTACATCATACAGATGTTTGTCTTTCTAGGACTCGTCAGTGATGCTACATCATACAGATGTTTGTCCTTCTAGGACTCGTCAGTGATGCTACATCATACAGCTGTTTCGTCCGTCTAGGGCTCGTCAGTGATGCTACATCATACAGCTGTTTGTCCTTCTAGGACTCGTCAGTGATGCTACATCATACAGCTGTTTGTGATTCTAGGACTCGTCAGTGATGCTACATCATACAGATGTTTGTCCTTCTAGGACTCGTCAGTGATGCTACATCATACAGATGTTTGTCCTTCTAGGACTTGTTAGTGATGCTACATCATACAGCTGTTTGTCCTTCTAGGACTCGTCAGTGATGCTACATCATACAGATGTTTCGTCCTTCTAGGACCCGTCAGTGATGCTACATTATACAGCTGTTTCGTCCTTTTAGGACTCGTCAGTGATGCTACATCATACAGTTGTTTGTCCTTCTAGAACTCGTCAGTGATGCTACATCATACAGCTGTTTGTCCTTCTAGGACTCGTCAGTGATGCTACATCATACAGCTGTTTGTCCTTCTAGGACTCGTCAGTGATGCTACATCATACAGATGTTTGTCTTTCCAGGACTCGTCAGTGATGCTACATCATACAGCTGTTTCGTCCTTCTAGGGCTCGTTTCTGATGCTACATCATACAGCTGTTTGTCCTTCTAGGACTCGTCAGTGATGCTACATCATACAGATGTTTCGTCCTTCTAGGACCCGTCAGTGATGCTACATTATACAGCTGTTTCGTCCTTTTAGGACCCGTCAGTGATGCTACATCATACAGTTGTTTGTCCTTCTAGAACTCGTCAGTGATGCTACATCATACAGCTGTTTGTCCTTCTAGGACTCGTCAGTGATGCTACATCATACAGCTGTTTGTCCTTCTAGGACTCGTCAATGATGCTACATCATACAGATGTTTGTCTTTCCAGGACTCGTCAGTGATGCTACATCATACAGATGTTTGTCTTTCCAGGACTCGTCAGTGATGCTACATCATACAGATGTTTGTCTTTCCAGGACTCGTCAGTGATGCTACATCATACAGCTGTTTGTCCTTCTAGGACTCGTCAGTGATGCTACATCATACAGATGTTTGTCTTTCTAGGACTCGTCAGTGATGCTACATCATACAGATGTTTGTCCTTCTAGGACTCGTCAGTGATGCTACATCATACAGCTGTTTCGTCCTTCTAGGACCCGTCAGTGATGCTACATCATACAGCTGTTTGTCTTTCTAGGACTCGTCAGTGATGCTACATCATACAGATGTTTGTCCTTCTAGGACTCGTCAGTGATGCTACATCATACAGCTGTTTGTCCTTCTAGGACTCGTCAGTGATGCTACATCATACAGATGTTTCGTCCTTCTAGGACCCGTCAGTGATGCTACATTATACAGCTGTTTCGTCCTTTTAGGACTCGTCAGTGATGCTACATCATACAGTTGTTTGTCCTTCTAGAACTCGTCAGTGATGCTACATCATACAGCTGTTTGTCCTTCTAGGACTCGTCAGTGATGCTACATCATACAGATGTTTGTCTTTCCAGGACTCGTCAGTGATGCTACATCATACAGCTGTTTGTCCTTCTAGGACTCGTCAGTGATGCTACATCATACAGCTGTTTGTCCTTCTAGGACTCGTCAGTGATGCTACATCATACAGATGTTTGTCTTTCTAGGACTCGTCAGTGATGCTACATCATACAGATGTTTGTCCTTCTAGGACTCGTCAGTGATGCTACATCATACAGCTGTTTCGTCCTTCTAGGACCCGTCAGTGATGCTACATCATACAGATGTTTGTCTTTCTAGGACTCGTCAGTGATGCTACATCATACAGCTGTTTGTCCTTCTAGGACTCGTCAGTGATGCTACATCATACAGCTGTTTCGTCCGTCTAGGGCTCGTCAGTGATGCTACATCATACAGATGTTTGTCCTTCTAGGACTCGTCAGTGACGCTACATCATACAGCTGTTTCGTCCTTCTAGGACTCGTCAGTGATGCTACATCATACAGATGTTTGTCCTTCTAGGACTCGTCAGTGATGCTACATCATACAGCTGTTTCGTCCTTCTAGGGCTCGTCAGTGATGCTACATCATAAAGATGTTTGTCCTTCTAGGACTTGTTAGTGATGCTACATCATACAGATGTTTGTCTTTCTAGGACTCGTCAGTGATGCTACATCATACAGATGTTTGTCCTTCTAGGACTCGTCAGTGATGCTACATCATACAGCTGTTTCGTCCGTCTAGGGCTCGTCAGTGATGCTACATCATACAGCTGTTTGTCCTTCTAGGACTCGTCAGTGATGCTACATCATACAGCTGTTTGTGATTCTAGGACTCGTCAGTGATGCTACATCATACAGATGTTTGTCCTTCTAGGACTCGTCAGTGATGCTACATCATACAGATGTTTGTCCTTCTAGGACTTGTTAGTGATGCTACATCATACAGCTGTTTGTCCTTCTAGGACTCGTCAGTGATGCTACATCATACAGATGTTTCGTCCTTCTAGGACCCGTCAGTGATGCTACATTATACAGCTGTTTCGTCCTTTTAGGACTCGTCAGTGATGTTACATCATACAGTTGTTTGTCCTTCTAGAACTCGTCAGTGATGCTACATCATACAGCTGTTTGTCCTTCTAGGACTCGTCAGTGATGCTACATCATACAGCTGTTTGTCCTTCTAGGACTCGTCAGTGATGCTACATCATACAGATGTTTGTCTTTCCAGGACTCGTCAGTGATGCTACATCATACAGCTGTTTCGTCCTTCTAGGGCTCGTTTCTGATGCTACATCATACAGCTGTTTGTCCTTCTAGGACTCGTCAGTGATGCTACATCATACAGATGTTTCGTCCTTCTAGGACCCGTCAGTGATGCTACATTATACAGCTGTTTCGTCCTTTTAGGACCCGTCAGTGATGCTACATCATACAGTTGTTTGTCCTTCTAGAACTCGTCAGTGATGCTACATCATACAGCTGTTTGTCCTTCTAGGACTCGTCAGTGATGCTACATCATACAGCTGTTTGTCCTTCTAGGACTCGTCAATGATGCTACATCATACAGATGTTTGTCTTTCCAGGACTCGTCAGTGATGCTACATCATACAGATGTTTGTCTTTCCAGGACTCGTCAGTGATGCTACATCATACAGATGTTTGTCTTTCCAGGACTCGTCAGTGATGCTACATCATACAGCTGTTTGTCCTTCTAGGACTCGTCAGTGATGCTACATCATACAGATGTTTGTCTTTCTAGGACTCGTCAGTGATGCTACATCATACAGATGTTTGTCCTTCTAGGACTCGTCAGTGATGCTACATCATACAGCTGTTTCGTCCTTCTAGGACCCGTCAGTGATGCTACATCATACAGATGTTTGTCTTTCTAGGACTCGTCAGTGATGCTACATCATACAGATGTTTGTCCTTCTAGGACTCGTCAGTGATGCTACATCATACAGCTGTTTCGTCCGTCTAGGGCTCGTCAGTGATGCTACATCATACAGATGTTTGTCCTTCTAGGACTCGTCAGTGACGCTACATCATACAGCTGTTTCGTCCTTCTAGGACTCGTCAGTGATGCTACATCATACAGATGTTTGTCCTTCTAGGACTCGTCAGTGATGCTACATCATACAGCTGTTTCGTCCTTCTAGGGCTCGTCAGTGATGCTACATCATACAGCTGTTTGTCCTTCTAGGACTTGTTAGTGATGCTACATCATTCAGCTG